>NC_134705.1:117781238-118381238 GCF_043290135.1 Rhipicephalus microplus | reverse complement strand
TCGCTTTATTAAACAACGAGCTTATTGCATATTTTTGCGTAAACAGTGTAGTGCGTGTGTGTGACTGCATGTATTATGCGTTTATCATTGTATATATCATGGTCATCACCCGCTACTTGGAGTAGCATGTCGTGTGAAATGCCAGACAAGCTTCTCCAGCTCCCCGTCAAAATATTTATATCTCCCTCTTTTTGCTTGCGCAAGTCTACGAGTTCCGTAACTTGCGCAAGTTTTGCTCATTTAGCGAAAATGGCGAGGAATAATAGTTGAAGATTTCAAAAAAACAGTGTACACTTAAAAAGTGTCAGTTTTCAGCTCTTCAGTGCTCTTCGAACGAACTGCCGAATCAGGGCAATTTTATATTTTTGGTAAGAAGAATGTATTTTCCAACCAAAAGTACGTTGATCATTTCGTTCGATACTTTCACAGAAAAGTGCACATCAGCGCAGTTTAAAGAGAGCCAAAATTAAGAATTGCCTGTAGATGAAAGTCTATATTCCACTTGCTTGTTTCAGTTTAGCATATCATGATGGAGCTCGGATAAAACGTCTGAGCTTTTTCGTTTGTTTCACGATACATGTGTCTAAAAGTTGTGATTTACCCAGTATTTCTATAAACAGTACTCCTAAAATAGTTGCACACGGGTATGGTTGTTGAATGTTTGTTCTAAAATAATGCTTGGTCACTGACATACGAGCTTATGGCCTTTTGGTAATCTCAGAAGCCACAACATATATAACGAATCTGGTCACGCGTTGCCAAAACAAAAGATGAAAGTTCTCGTGCACTTGAACTAACTCCCTATGCTTTAGTCATTATCATAAAGGCCTAAATATTATTCGACGTTTTGAGCCAGTAGCTTGACCAAACTAATATTGTACCATTAGCAATGACGTGTGCATATGTAGTTAATGTTTTACCATATTCATTTACCATGATTTTACCATGGCATTACCATGTTCTCGCAGCCAAGTGTAGAAAACACCCGCTTTTCGTTCACTGCGTTGCATTGTCAGCGCAGCGTCAAAAACGCCGCAATCTTATGAACAATGCATATATGCATATGCTATGAGCGAAACACGAATAAACGTTGCTTTTTGTTCGACACTGTTGACAAGTATGAACTCAGCACACAGATTAACGTGGTTGTGTACCGAGCAAGGGCTTGAACTTTCACTTCGTGATTTACTCGTGCAACGGACGGATGGACGGACGGACGGCCGGCCAGCCAGCCAGCCAGCCAGCCAGCCAGCCAGCCAGCCGGCCAGCCAGCCAGCCAGAAATTTCTGCGATTATCTATGGTCTTTAAGTATAGAGAGCTCCGTAAAGTATCACGTTGTGACAGTGACAGTTACTGTTAACACGCAATACCAGTCCTAATTTACGTTTATTCTCATTCCATTAACGGCAGCAAGGTGTGGGTCGTCATGACTAGCAGCTGTCTGGCCATCGCATTCATCTTAGTATTCCTGGTCCTCTTCGTCTTCGGCAACGATGGTGACTATGTTTTCTTTGTTCTTGCTATCGAAAACCACGTAACTTAGAATAATTCTGAAACTTAGAACCAGGCCGTTATATGGCTATTGCTACCAGCGCCGCCATGGTGGTCTAGTGGCTAAGGTACTCAGCTGCTGATCCGCAGGTCGCAGGATCAAATCCCGGCAACGGCGGCTGCATTTCAGATGGAGGTGGTAATGTTGTAGGCCCGTGTGCTCAGATTTAGGTGTACGCTAAAGAACCCCAGGTGGTCGAAATTTTCGGAATCCTCTACGGCGTCTCTCGTGGTCATATGGGGGTTCTGGGACGTTAAACCCCACATCTCATCAAATCAATCAATGACTATTGTTACCATTCCGCGGTAATCGATGCTTTACTAGAAAGGAGGACTCATGCGACCGGTGCAACAGCAGCACTCTTTCAAAAAATTTAGATATTTGTATGAAACAAGAAAAAAATATCTGCCGTAAATGGTATTGTTCTCTTCATCCACCATACACAGCTACTGCAAATTGAAGCCCTTTAGGTGCCTGTAGACAGTGATTTTCCAGTGAATTCCACAACGCCAACGCTGCTCCAGTACATGACGATGCTTCAAATTAAGATCTATCTATCTATCTATCTATCTATCTATCTATCTATCTGTCTATCTATCTATCTGTCTGTCTGTCTGTCTGTCTGTCTGTCTGTCTATCTATCTATCTATCTATCTATCTATCTATCTATCTATCTATCTATCTATCTATCTATCTATCTGTCTGTCTGTCTGTCTGTCTGTCTGTCTGTCTGTCTGTCTGTCTGTCTGTCCGTCTGTCTGTCTGTCTGTCTGTCTGTCCGTCTGTCTGTCTATCTATCTATCTATCTATCTATCTATCTATCTATCAATCTATCTATCTATCTATCTATCTATCTATTTATCTATCTATCCATCTATCCATCTGTCTGTCTGTCTGCCTGTCTGTCTATCTATCTATCTATCTATCTATCTATCTATCTATCTATCTATCTATCTATCTATCTATCTATCTATCTATCTATCTATCTATCTATCTGTCTGTCTGTCTGTCTGTCTGTCTGTCTGTCTGTCTTGTCTTGTCTTGTCTTGTCTTGTCTTGTCTTGTCTTGTCTATCTATCTATCTATCTATCTATCTATCTATCTATCTATCTGTCTATCTATCTATCTATCTATCTATCTATCTATCTATCTATCTATCTATCTATCTATCTATTTGTTCCAGCGGAAATAAGCGATGAAGACGGTTATGGTGGCCCTAGCGCTCTCAGCGGAGGCAGTAGTGGTGGAGGGGGCGGTGGAGGTGGAGGCCCTCCCATCCCTGAACTATTTGTGCCGGACGCACCTGAAAGTCACCCAACTGCCGTAAGTATTCACATATTCACCAAGCTGATCCCACTTTTAGGCATCGGTAAAACACGAAAGTGCGTCGTGTTTTTGAAGAGGTAGTTAAGCATTTATTGTGCGTTGTTTCAATGCAAGGGCAAAGGAATGATTGCTACAGAAACAAGTTACAATGTTACGCAATTAACGGCAAGCAGCTCGAAACTTTCAGCGCACACCTCAAGTAGAAAGCACGCACGAAATGAGCATACACAACATGAGCGCGGACTAACGACTGTTTCAGCTCGACACTTAAAGCACGCTGCTCAAACAAAAAGCAAGACGCACAAAACGAACGCTCAAATCTACACAGTAGAAGCGAGAATAGTCACAGTCCTAACTTCTTTGTTTGTGAGCAACTGGCTTCTTTCGTAACCGTGGCCGCGGCAGCGAGCGAAATCACTTCGTACTCTTCCGACTCACGAGTCTGATGAGTGTGAAGGATAGGATAGACGACGGAGCTGGCGATGCCGGGAACTTGCCGATAAACGCTGATGGGGAGTGAGAGACAGAAGACTTAGATGGGCAAAGCGCGCAGTGATTGACCGTTGTTTTCTACTGGAACATGTCAATCACTGCTAAATGTCAATGAGACACAGAAGACTCGAATAGGACACAGAAGCCCCCAGTCCGTTTTGAGTTAACGCGCTCACTGCAAATTTTTATTGTTCAACAAGGCGCAAGAGAAATCTCCCACCGGCACTACCTTGGAGGTCAAGATCCAGTGCCTATATATACGGGGTGGCCAGTGAACGGTTGTGCAGTGTGAACAGTTCTTTTTTTTTTCACTCAAGAAACTCGTTAGTAGACACTGTCTGTGTCGGCGTTGCGAGGTGAGAGGAAAAGCGTATGAAAGGAGAAAGACGGGGAGGGGTCTACTATGCGTATTGGCGGTGTAAGCGCTGCTGGGAGAGATGTTTAGAGGAGGGTGAGCGGTGAGCGAGGAGAAGCGGCGTGCGTCGGCCTTGCGAGGTGAGAGAGTGGAAGCGAGGGAGAGGAGAAAAGGGCGCGCATGCGCTGTAAGGGTAGTACGCCGCACACCAGATGAAGTTCGACCAAATGGCGCTTCGCATCTAGAATCCACGCGATCAGTAGAGGTATCGGGGACGCGACGAACACACCGAGGGCAAGGTCCGGCAGGTGAATGGCGTTCGCTAGTCGGCTGAAAGGCATGGCCAGTTGGAATAAAGATGACAACCACTCGCGAGCGAACAAAACATGCACGTGGTGGAAGGTAATGTCAATTATTTTCTTTGCTGCCAGAATATATCACCGCACTATTGGCAAGCGCGAAAGACCGCTTTATAATTCAAGAAGCGTACGGAGAGCTAGTCGCTTAGACTCTGAAAACATAAAACTACTTCACTCAAGAGACATGAAGAAAGAGGCTTCTATATATTGTTAGTCAGCGCTGGTCTCATCCACATCTCTTTTCTTGTGTCCCATTTGCAGGCGGGCGCTGTCTTATTTTTTGCGCTTCATAAGTTGGTTGGGCCCCTGCCCCGAACTTCTGAGAAACAATGAAAGGGGAGGGTGAGACTGGCTAAAAGGTTCCCTTGTGCTTTCCCCTAATTACTCCCGTTACATGCGTGGATAGATCCGACGTTTCCAAGATACATAAATTGGTGATGCGACTTCCAAATTAGCAATAATTTTACACAGAACATGAAACTCCCAGGTTCTCCAAAAAGTTTATCTATTACTAAGCATTTTTAAACGAACAAGGTAAATTAACTTTGAAATGACGTTTTAGTGGTATTTTTTTCACTTCGTTCTCAGGCAGTGCCGGTAGCTGTATCTCTTGTTGTTTCTTATTCTAATCATTTCTAAGCAAAATAAATTATTGAAGGACCCTTGGGAGAGCAAGTGAAACAGTGCTGTTGTTTTGTTTTCAACTACACTCTAAGAAAAAGTGTGGAATATTCTCGGAAAAGTTCTGCTACACAACAATAATCGTCGTCAGACTTGCTCGCATTTCTTTTCTTGAAAACCCAGCCCTGGCCACTTCGCTGTCGGGAATGCTATGTCACACTTGTAACGTGCACGCCGTTCGCGACCGTGAACACAGGAACCATGGTGATAGCGTGAGGAAAGTACTTGAAGTAGATGACGAATACTGTTGTCTTGCCGAGACACTCCATGGTCAAACTACATTGGTCGCCAAACTTGGACCGAAAAGTGTGGGAAACCTATTGCCACAGACATCAACGCCCGCCGACGATTGATGCGCGACTAGGAGAGAAGGGGACAAAGAACCGAAACAAAATACTCAATAAAATTTTTTCCTTCAAATAGTTGTAATTGTATATATGGTAAAGTTAACTAACTATAAACTTACCTTACGGTGTATCTCACGCGTGCCTAAATTGTCTCAATTTTTCGTCGAGTGCCTTGAATCGGGAGGAGGGAACGGGGGCTATCCAGGCGACTGGCGATCAGAGCTTGTGTTTTGTTCGGCGTGCTTTTTGGTTCAGCGCAGTGCCAGGTCAACAAGGCATTCCTAACTTTTCCGTGGTTGTTTCATGTGTTCCTTCAGTACTCTGTCTATATTTTATGTGCTCTTTACTGGTGTAACATTCAAGAGCTGAACTAGCTCACAGAATGTGTAAATGGCCACTCCTGTGACGGCCGACTGCTTTCGCTGGTGCACGGCCGGCATGCATTCGGCTTCGGTGACGGTGAACGTGTTGTGCTCTCAGCTTTGGTGACGGTAAAGCAACGAGACGCTGCACTTTACGGCTGACAAAGCTATATTTTAATAGCTGCTGTTTCGCTGCAGTTGTTTTCGGTGATTTGGCATCGTGAGGTTTCGAACTATTGTGCTGTTGCGCTCGTGAAAAGTTGCCTCACACTTGCCTCGGCGAAGTTTTTCGGGCATGTTGTAAGTACATCATTTGGATAATAGAACAGATTTGCTTCCTCAAGCTTTGTTTTTTTTTGTTTTTCTTCTCCCGCATGCATTTAGCGAGCCACAAGGCAGAATAAAAGCGCGTATTAAGAATGACACCTGAAAGGTCAGCATTTAAGGAAAAAATCTATTTCGTGCAATGTCGGGCAAATGTTTGACGTCGCAAACACTTCCGCTTGTGACGTCGTACTTTATTCATTTCTTGTTTGCAGTTAGTTGGCTCCTCCTCACGTAGGTTGCAACGGTGGCAACGAGATGCCGACTACTGAATCCATGGGCTTTTATGCATATAACTTGGACACTCCCCAAACACTGAACTTTTTTAAAGTGATAAAAAGATCACTATCAGGGGGTGGCGTAGCTAAAGATAAGTTTCAGACGGCAGACAACTGTACAGCAATGCGCGCTCGATGTCTTAATTTACCGATGACATTTTCCAGGTTCTGCCGACGCGCGCTCGTAGTACCCAGCGCACCGAAAGCCACGCAACCGAAACGACCAAAGGCGAAGGGACCTGGCTCACCCAAGCCACCACGCCAGCACCTACTACTTGTAAGGAAAGGCCGAACTTACGTCGCGAATGACATTTTGGTCGCAGGATTCCGACGTAGGCTGATCCTGCAGTAGTAACTTCAGCTATTTAGTGTTATCCTTTGCCTTAAAGTTGTTAGTCTGCGCTGGTACCGTCTACATATTTCTGGTTGTGTCCTGTTTGTAGGTGAAGTTTTATGTTTTGTGGTTTATGAGTTGGTTGAACCCCTGCCCGAACTTCTGAGAAAAAATGAAGGGCGAGGGTGAAAGTGGCTAAACGGTCCCCTTGCGCCCTCCCACCATCACTCCCGATAGATGCGTGAATATATATATGGCTTCTGACAAAAAAAAAAGAGCCCTTAAATGTACACTTCTTTCCTTCATTCATAGCAAGGGTCTCGTTCTGGCAGACTTGGTGCCTTCAGGCAGCCTACGAGGTATATGGGTCCGCGGCCAGCTCGTATTCAAATACTGCGGGACGCCAAACAGACAGAAAAAGTGTTCCACAATCGCCGTCAAGGTTGCAGGCGGCGCCGACTTAAACTCCGACGTTTATGTATGCACATATTGTCGCGGTGCAACAATATGTCTATATGTTGTTGCAACGCGCACAGAGGATGACAAGAACTTGGGGCTGCTGAAGAGCATGTTCGACATAAGCTATACAGCAAGACGTCTTTTTCGTCTTTCTCCAAAAATCCACGGTCCCAGTAGCCAGAGTCAGCAAAACATTGCCATTATCTATCGCTTTTACCTATACATACGTGTCAAATGCCTCTCCTTATAAGAGCATCGCGCCGATGCTAAATCAGATCAGCAATATTTTAGGGGCGAAGCTTCTTAGCCCGCTGGTCGTTCCCTCCTCCGTATGTAGTATGCAGCCACCACTAGTTTATGACTCTTTCAATAGATAGCGTTATGTATACATGTACTTGGGAATAATATACCTAGATGGCGTTAGTGATTTTCACAACATATCCGTGAAGTGGATCACGATGAGTGGGACATAGCATCCATCCACTCATCCGTGTGTCCAACCTTCCATGCTTCCGTCCGTCCGCCCGTTCTCAGTCTCTCTGTCTGTGCATGTTTCTGTGAGTCATTCTGTCTGTACGTGTACGTACATCCATCTGTCTGTCCGCCCGTGGTTGCTGTTCATCTATTCGTTCGCCCGTTCACCCAAAATCACAGCATATCTACAGAGTAGAGATGATGAGTATGCATATATTTAAGGGAAAGAAGTGTATACTTCAGGGCTCGTTTTTCCGTGTTTTTACACAATAATAATTAAATCTAACAGACAATAATGCCAAAGAAGATATAGTGGATTATTAAACCGAATTATAAGAAAAATGTGAAGAAAGAAAAGTGGAAGAAAATATAACTTGCCAAGGGCAGGAACCGAACCTGCGACCTTCGAATAACGCGTCCGATGCTCTACCATTGACCTACCACGGCGGCTATCCACCCAGCCACTTTATTGGTTATATATGTGAACTTAAACGTGGGAGTGTCAGTCAGCGCCGTCTGTAGCCATGGTAGTGAGTGTGGCACACTCTTTTATGAGCCTGTTTGGCGTCACGTAGCACGTGAACTTGTTACGAACTGGCAGCTGACTAATAGTCCCTCATATACAACCTAAGGCACCAAGTCTACCAGTACAAGGCCCTCGTTAATGAACAAGGAAAAGAAGTGTATACTTAAGGGCTTGTTTTTCCGTGTTTTGACACAATATTAATAAAATCTAACAGACAATAATGCAAAAGAAAGCATAAGGAAGGTAATTAGACCGAATTGTAAGTTAAATGTGAAGATAGCAAACTGGATGGAAAGATAACTTGCCGTGGGCAGGAACCGAACCCGCGACCGTCGAATAACGCGTTCGATGCTCTACCACTGAGCTACCACGGCGGTTGTACTACCAGCCACTTTATTGGATATATATATAATAAAGACGATAGTCTTTCTTGGGGACCTTCGACGCCAAAATTTATGCCTGTCTGTCTGTGCATTGGTCTGTTTGTCCGTGGTAACAATATCCCTAACGGCACCAAACAATATCTCAAACGGCCAAGCCAATCCGCAGTGCCCGCAATTATTTTTCAAGTTTGAGCGTTCATGCTTGTGCGATTGTCAATTAAAAACAACTATTGCGCATATCGGAGGTACCATAACAACACTTCGATATTTCGTATGTGTGCCTTTTTACTAGAAAAGGCACACATAACCAATTCCAAGGACCATAGCGTTCATCACGCTGCGCTGACAGTGCAACGCGATGCTGAAAAGGGCAAGTGTTTCCAACGCTTTGCTAAGACGACACATATCTGTCTAAGCAGCATAGACAGATGTGTCGATGCTGATTGAAAAAAAGCAAGCGACGCGGCACAAGTGACCTATGCATTGCAGCATTTGTAGAGTGGAGATTGTGTTATTCTTATTCGCTCGTAGAGGGCAACCAGACACGATTAAATAATGTGGCTCGATGTTTATCTGTGAAAATAGTGATTGCTTTTCCGCACAGAGGCGATCAGCTATAAATGTGGCATGACTATCACTGTGATCAATACTCTGTGCACATCAAATTGAGTAGCGTGGCGGGTGAAATTGGAGACCTCCGCAGTGGGGCACAATTGCATCAGTCCGCCTTCTGAAGGCGACATGGCTAAATTTGACAACGTGTGCTGCGCGCGCTTGTCCTTTTCTATCTCCCAGACTGTTATTTTAATTGCTGGTTGATTATTCCTACAATTTTGCTTTTCGATGGTTCTGAAAGCATGTGTACTTTTACAACTATCACATTAAAAAGATACCCTTCCGTGTCGGTCAATGGCGACTTCAAAGAGGTCGTCCTGATACCGTACAACAGTACTGATCCCTATGGAAGTTTTCAGGAAGGTAGCTCATCTCGGTTTCAAAATATTCATATAACAGAACTCTTTGTGAGCACGTTCCACCAAATACTATTCCAACTTGTGCTTTGTGCAGCCACAACCACGCCGCAACCTCTTCTGTGCTCGGTCTCCGAGACGGCCACGCTGGTTTCCCTGTACCCGGACGACAACCTGTGCGACATCGTCATGTACACGCACGTTCGCGCGAGCAAGAACCAAATTGTGGCGGTTGACGACATGGACAGCTACACGACGTTCACCACCGTCTGTGGAGTAAAATACTCGAAGACCACCTGTGGAATTTCATTCGACGCTCGGTGAGGGCAGTTTGTCTACAGACAGGAATACACAAGATTTGTTCGACACGGCCGGATTTTAACATGAAAGGGACCTTGTCCATACCGGCTCCGCTTAGAAAGTTCCATCACGCATATGACGTTTTAAATGTATACTAACTGATTGCCAAGAAAAAGTCAAGAAGGAAAGATTCTGTCACACGGAGTCGGACCGGAAACCTCTCAATTCAAGCGGGCGGCTCTAAACCTTATGCCAAGGAGTGTGCGTTATCGATAAAGCTAACTTCAAGTCATTCAAATTGTTAAGGCGTTTATTAGCCGACAACGAGCGAGAATATACAATGGCGACAGTCACAGCCAAGCACGGGCTCTCAGCGCGAGCGGCGTCCTTGTTGGGTAGCCCCACTAGAAGGTACTCAAGAGTTCGACCCATTTCAGAGTTCGGAGGCTTCGCTACAATTACCCCGGGGTCGAAGAGGGAGCCGCCTGGCGACCTAACAGCTTGTTACTATGAGCGGGTCATAATAAGCCTTCAGGCGCTCCACGTTAACGATGTCTCGCCCACGGCGGCGCATGTCCGAAGATTGTTCAACGGGTTCGATCAGATAATTGACGGGTGAGGTGCGACGGGTGAGGTGCGACGGGTGAGGTGGTATATATATATACCATACACCGTTTGGTGGTGCTAAGAACTCCGAAACCTTGGCTCATTTTCTTATCACTAGTGAGATAGCATGATGAGCTCGCGTTGGGTAAATAGCTTTGGGCGTTGCGATTGCTCTAAATGTTGTCGCCTCGACCCAGTGCCACCTCCATGAAACGTGGTCTTTCCGGCTCAGTCCTCCGAGATGGCGGGAGCGCAGCGCACGCCCGCCATCTCCGAGGCCATGCTCCTGCGTGCGCGTTCATCAGACTCAAAATTCGGGAGAATATGAAGGCCACTTCGTTGGCTGTAGCGGCCGTGTTTACGTAAGGAGCGCACTGATGGGCACGACAAATTAAGAATTGTATACTTGTGCTGTGTTTTATTTGTGTATACTTGTGCACTTGTTTCGTGCGTCTTTTTTTCTGTTTGAAGAGTGCCTTTTAAGAGGATCCGAAACATTTTTTTGAATAACCATGGAATTCAATATAGGAGGGGAAAAATGATAGGAGGGGAAAAAAACGACACGTGTGCCTCATGATCTTGATAACGTTTTTCTTTGTTTTCTTCGAATATGCGGCTTTTTCAGTGTGATCACACACGCACGCATGGATGACGGCCTCTTGCAGCGATCTCTGTAACAAGCGAGTGCGCCATGCTCAAGTCAGTGAATGGCTGATAGATGGGCAATATACGCGAGATTTTCGAGCGTCTTCCGTGATTTTTCAAGAGAAGAGAAAGCAATTTTAAGCTGACTTTGATAGTTTATTGTCAATTCTAGGCCATGTGCTGCGCTATAACATTTGGCTCACGTGTTCTCAGGAGCCTCTACTACTGATCGGCAGCGTTTTTCGACCAGGCTCAAAAAGTGTTGCAGGGCCTCTTTAGGTGTCGAGCAGGGACAGTTGTTAGTCCGCATTCATCCTGTGTATGCTCATTTCCTGCATGCTCTTTGCTTGACATGTGCGCTGAAAGCTTTGGGCTGCTTGCTGTTCTTTACGTGACTTTGCAGTTGTTGCTGTTACTGAAAGAACTCACAACAAGCGCTCAACTGTATCTGTGAATACACGTTTCACTTTCGTGTTATACCGATTTCTAGATAGGAGAATCGGTATAGTATACTTAATCTCAATTTGTTCCTTTACCTAATCTGCATCATTGTTGTATGCCTCAGTATTGACTTATCATTTTCCTTTGGATTGCTCACTTTGTTTTCCGCAATTTAATATGAAGCCCTTTGTGAGCCTCCACGTTTACGCTCCGTTGGTAAGTATATACTGGTAATATGCCGCTGTTATATATACCTACCTCTTGAGAGGTAGTGCTTGAAGAACTATAACTAGGGCCTAATAGGCTAATAATTATGATCACAATTAGGATCATATTAAGTCATAATTAACCATAATTATCAAGAAGAAGTTGAGCTGTTGCAGTCTTCAGTTTTAAACATCCCAAGCAGACTTAATAGGCGACCAACGTAAAAAGCTGAAAGAAGCAAGGTGATCACAAGCTGCTGTATTGCTGATATTGTTTTTAGAAGTAGTGCAAGATGATAACGTTACTTTACACGCATAGAAGATGTTGCTTAGCGTCTATTGAATGAAATGCTTTACAATCACACCGGCACCTTGACAGCCGCGAGTTGAATTTCGGGGCCTTATCAGTATCAACGAGTTTGTACCTGAGTTCCCTCATCAACTACATTTAGGTGCGAAGCATCTTTTGCTCGGGTGTATGTACCGCGGCGTCGGCGTCCGCACTCTGTTTACGCATGCGCAACTTCTTTCTTCTCCTACGCTCCCTCCTCTCACATTGCAACGCCGATGCAGGGAGCGTCTTCTAACGTACGCTCGCTCGCCCTTCTCCTCTAGGCATTGCTCTTAGCGGCCTTTACACCGTCACTTCGCATGCGCGTACCCTGCCCCTTTCTAACCTCGCAACTCCGACGCAGGGAGCGCCTGCTAGCGAGTTTCTTGAGTGAAAGAAAATTGGCATATCCCACGTACAGTGGGAATCGATGATATGCGAAAAATGAATGAGGAATGTTGACATATTACTTTAAAATCAGCACAACGTTACGAGGTGGAAGTAAGTGATGCCGTACTTGACTTCCGTCTCATAATTATCATGTTAGGATGTGTCGTTTACCTTCGTCATCTATTCACATCACGTGATACCAAATTTAGTATATGTGGAGCTAGTGAAACGGCCGCAAGCACGCTATGAGCATGGTATGATGTCATGTTCTTACATGACACGCATGTGAGGACTATCATGCTTGCACCAGTAATATGTTTCAGCATCCATTGATATCACGTTGCACCAAATTTTGTATATGTGGAGCTAGCAAAACAGCCGCGAGCGCATCATGAAGGGCCCAATATACTCCAACGTAGCGTTGACGCGCGCGCACGCTACAGGCACAGCGACACTACGTTAGCAAACGCGAGCACTCTACAGTCTGACGCCAGGTGCGACCTGCGTCCGTCGGCACGACCCGACGGCAACCGGTGTGAAATGCGACATGCTGCATTTCGCACTGATGCGTTGCTCAAGCAACACTGCGTCTCTCTCTTTTTTTCGTTACATAGGGATGCCGGATGTGCTGAAATGCCCGTGCGTCAAAGCAACGCAGTGCGGCGCGCACCTCGAGTATATCGCAGGACTGGCGCCTGGCGTGGCGACGCTAGCATGACGCAACGAAATGAACACCAGCGAGCACGCGCACTGCGTCACGCCTAAATGTATTGGGGCCTTGACTATGGCATGTAGTCATGTTCTAACATGACTCGCATCTCAATTATCATGTTTGCACCAGTCACATACCTTCATCTATTAATGTCACGTAATACCCAGATTAGCATATGTGAAGCTAGCGATACAGCCCTGAGCGCTTCATGAGTGTGGCATGTAGTCATGTTGTTACATGACACGTATGGCGTGATTATCATGTTTGGATGTGTCATTTACCTATTTCATATGTTCGCGTTGCGTAATACCGATTTTGGTACATCTGAAGCTGGTGAAACGGCCACCAGCGCATCGTGAGCGTTGCATGTAGTCATGATGTTATATTACACGCCTCTCATGATTATCATGTTTGCTCCAGTTACATACATTGGTCAGCTGTTCACGCATTGTAATACAAAATTTGGTATATGTGACGCTAGCGAAACGGCCGCGAGCGCATCATGAGCGTGGCATGTAGTCACGTTGTTACATGACACATACGTCATGATTTTCATGTTAGGGTCTGTCGCTTGTGATCGCCATGCAATTATGTCATCATCATCATCATCATCATAATCATCATCAGCCTGACTACGTCCACTGCAGGACAAAGGCCTCTCCCATGTTCCGCCAGTTAATCCGGTCCGGTGTTTGCTGCTGCCAATTTATACCCGCAAACTTCTTAATCTCATCTGCCCACCTAATCTTCTGTCTCCCCCTGACCCGCTTTACTTCTCTGGGAATCTAGTTAGTTACCCTTAACGACCAGCGGTTATCCTGTCTACGCGCTACATGCCCGGCCCATGTTCATTTCTTCTCGATTTCAGCTATGATATCCTTAACCCCCGTTTGTACCCTAATACACTCTGCTCTCTTCTTGTCTCCTAAGGTTACACCTACAATTTTTCTTTCCATTTCTCGCTGCGTCGTCCTCAATTTAAGCTGAACCTTCTTTGTAAGTCTCCAGGTTTCTGCTCCGTAGCTAAGTACCGGCAAAATACAGCTGTTATATACCTTTCTCTTGAGGGATAGTGGCAATCTACCTGTCATAATTTGAGAGTGCTTGCCAAATGTGTTCCACCCCATTCTAATTCTTCTAGTTATTTCAATCTTGTGGTTCGACTCCGCGGTTATTACCTGTCCTAAATAGACATAGTCTTTGACAACTTGAAGTTGACTATTACCTATCTCGAAGCGCTGCTCTTTTCCGAGGTTGTTGTACATTACTTTCGGTTTCTGCAGATTCATTTTAAGACCTACCTTTCTGCTGTCCTTGTCTAACTCCGTAATCATGAGTTGTAATTCATCCCCTGAGTTACTCAGCAATGCAATGTCATCGGCGAAGCGCAGGTTACTAAGGTACTCTCCATTAACTCTTATACCTAACTGTTCCCATTCTAGGCTTTTGCAAACCTCCTGTAAGTACGCGGTAAATAGCATTGGGGAGATTGTGTGCCCTGCCTTACGCCCTTCTTGACTGGTATTCTGTTGCTTTCTTTATGAAGCACTATGGTAGCAGCTGATCCCCTGTAGATTTCTTCCAGAATGTTTATATATACTTCATCGACGCCCTGATTCCGCAGTGTCTCCATGACGCGTGATAATTCTACTTAATCAAACGCCGTCTCGTAATCTATGAAGGCTATGTATAGTGGTTGGTTATATTTTGAGCATTTCTCTATTACCTGATTGATAGTATGAATGTGGTCGATTGTTGAGTAGCCTGTTCGAAATCCTGCTTGTTCCTTTGGTTGATTTATTTCTGATGTTTTCTTTACTCTGTTAGCAATTACTTTTGTAAATAGCTTGTATACTACAGAGAGCAAGCTAATCGGCCTGTAATTCTTCAAGTCTTTGTCATCCACTTACTTATGTATTAAGATGATGTTAGCATTCTTCCAAGACTCTGGTACTCTTCACCGTCAGGAGACACCTCGTAAACAGGGTGGCTAGTTTTTCTAACACAATCTGTCCTCCATCTTTCAGCAGATCGGATATTACCTGATCCTCCCCAGCAGCTTTGCCTCTTTGCATGCTCTCCAAAGCTTTTCTGACTTCTATCATTACTGGTGTGGTGTCATCTGGGTTACTGCTAGTTCTTATAGTATTAAAGTCGTGGTTGTCCCGGCTACTGTACAGCTCTCTGTAAAACTCCTCCGCTATTTTAACTATCCTATCCATATTGGTAGTTATTTTGCCTTCTTTGTCCCTTAGTGCATACATCCGATTTTAGCCTATCCCAAGTTTCCTCTTCACTGCTTTGACGCTTCTTCCGTTTTTAGAGCGTGTTCAATTCTCTCCATGTTATACCTTCTTACGTCGGATACCTTACGCCTATTAATCAACTTCGAAAGCTCTGCCAGTTCTATTTTGTCTGTTGTACTTGACACTTTCATGATTTCACGCTTCTTAATGAGATTCTTTGTTTCTTGGGAAAGCTTGCCAGTGTCCTGTCTAACTACCCTGCCTCCAACTTCCACTGCACACTCCGTAATGATACTCGTCAGATTACCATTCATTGTATCTATGCTAAGGTTGGTTTCCTCACTAAGAGCCGAATACCTGTTCTGAAGCGAGTCTCTGAATTCCTGCACTTTCCCTCTCAGTGCTAGCTCATTGATTGGCTTCTCGCGTATCAGCTTCTGTCGTTCCTTTCTCAAGTCTAGGTGAATTCGAGACCATACCGTTCTATGGTCACTGCATCGTACCTTGCCAAACACTTCCCCATCCTGCACGATGCCTGTGTGTGCACTCATTATAAAGTCTATTTCGTTCTTATTTTCACCATTAGGGCTCCTCCATGTCCACTTGCGGTTTCCTCGTTTTCTTTAGAAGGTATTCAAAATCCGTAAATTATTGCGTTCTGCGAATTCTACTAGTAGCTATCCTCTGGCATTTCCAGTACCGACGCCATAATCTCCTACTGCCTGGTCTCCCGCCTGCTTCTTTCCTACTTTTGCATCAAAGTCTCCCGTAAGTATTGCATTCTGTGTTTTTACCTTACTCATTGCCGATGCCACGTCTTTATAGAAGCTTTCAACTGAAGCGTCATCATGGCTGGATGTAGGCGCGTAAGCCTGTACCACCTTCATCTTGTATGTCTTATTCAGTTTAATTACGATACCTTCCACCCTTTCATTATTTCTATAGTATTCCTCTATGTTGCTAGCTATGTTTCTGTGAATTAGAAACCCCACTCCCAGTTCTCTTCTGTCAGCTAAGCCCCGATAGCAAAGGACGTGCCCGTTCTGTAGTACCGTATAGGCCTCATCTGTCCTCCTAACCTCACTGAGCCCTATTATATCCCATTTAACACCCTCTAGCTCCTCAAATAGTACAGCTAGACTTCCCTCACTAGATGGGGTTCTAGCGTTAAACGTTGCCAAGTACAGGTTCCATGTCATACTATACTATTTATTCATATGTCATTATGTCATACTATACCAGTTTTGCAACATGCCATGCGAACGAAACCACCGCAGTAGATGCAGGACAATGAAGTATAAATCATGACATTCATGAAATACGTGTCATAATTTTCATGTTATGACTAGTGAAATATGTTTTTCATACAGTCACGTTATTCCATACCTAGTTTGGTATCGATATCATTATCGAACCGACCAGGAGAGATAAAAGTCGTAGGTGGGTCGATAGATAAATAGATGGATAGACACGCTCAAAGTCGCCGAAGTTCGCTAAGAATCGCTTAGCATTTAAAAAAAGCGACTGCTCGCGCTGCACAACCCTTCACTAGCCACCGCATATAGCACCCGGCAATGCAGATTACGAGATCTGAAGGTAGCGTCAGAACACACAGGCTAGCGAGTAGACGCAGCAAAACCAGACTTGCCCAAGCATTTTATTTTCCTTTTTAGTGGTGAGCAGGCGGTTCACGGTTGAGTATGTAAGGGCCGATCCACGCACTTCCCGCACAGCCCCAACGCAAGTGCCGGGACCCCTACCACACGCAAGCGCGGGATAAATAAGCCAATTGGCTTATTCAGTTTAATTATTCAGTCTCTCACGGTCTCTCACCCGGTCTCTCACCATCCGCCCCTGCTTGCGTGCGGCAGGGGCCCAGGTACGTGCGTTGGGGATGAGTGGGCAGCGCGTCTAAATGCCGAAGTGCCCAGGAAAGAGAGAGAGAGAGAATAATCTTTCACAACTGCACACTGATCCTTCCTTGGGTGGGGCCCTCAGTCCAGGGCTCCATTCTCTCGCGCGACCCTGCAAGCCCGCTGGACCAGCTGCTGCTGTTCCTGCCAGCGCAAGCTGAGGAGTGCAAACTCCCAAGCTTAAGGGGTGGGGTTGGGAATGGAAGGAACACCCTGTAACCAGAGCATTCCCACGTGGAGTGGTACACTGTTGGTACGGATCCACAGAAGGGGCAGTAGGAGGGGTAGAGAGACGAAGGAAAGCAATTTAGCATATAGAGGCAAGGAAATGAATCGGTCTCTTGTTGTCGTCAAGCGACAGCATCTGCTCTGTTAAGTGAGGGATGAGGGGGAGAGAGAGAGAAGTGTAGGAAAGATAGGGAGGTTATCTAGACTATGCGTCCAGTTTGCTACCCTACACATGGGGAGGGGAGAGGGGAGTAAAAGAGAGAGAGAAGGATAGACACATGTCACATCACACACACAATGCCGAGTTTCACAGGCGGTTCCTCAATGAAGTTGCTGTCAAGTATCTCAGGAGGGCTCGTGTGGCTTTCTGTGCTGATATGGTGCGCGACCAGGCTCCTAAGAACTTTGCTTCATTAAATGGCCGCTCATCGAGTCTATTGAAGGCACACTGGATAGTCCGGCGATCTTCATCAAATTGGGCACAGTGACACAAGAGATGTTCAATAGTCTCTATACAGTTGCAGCTTTCACACATGGATGAATCCGCCATGCCAATGCGATGGCTGAATGACTTAGTAAACGCTTCCCCAGTCCACAGCCGGCACAGCATTGTAGCTTCACGTCGAGAAATCTTGGATGGCAGTTGTTTCTGGAGTAATGACTTAAGATTCTTAGGGCGATGATTGGAGTTAGGTGGAGAATTCCAGTGCGCAAGCGTGGCATTATGCGCGATGTGACGAAGTTCTCTAGCTGCGCCTACTCTTGGCAATAGTATTAACAGTGTGGGCACTCCATCGTGGGCACATCTGGCAGCGTCGTCAGCGAGGTGGTTACCACTGATGCCACAGTGGCCCGGCAACCATTGTAAAACAATGTCGTGTCCTTGATCAGCAGCGCGATGACAAATTCCATTAATACGATACACCATCTGGTGGTAGTTTCCACGTCGTAGACTTCGCACGCATTGAAGGGCTGCCTTGGAGTCGCAGAAAATGGCCCATCTACAAGGGGATTCTTGCGTAACAAACTCCACAGCGGCTCGAAGAGCGGCGAGCTCGGATCCCGGAGATGTCGTGACTTGTGATGTCTTGAATTAGACGGTGATTGATCGGTATGGTATGACAAAGGCACCTGTCGAACTTCCCGAGACCGAACCGTCCGTGTAAACATGAATTCGGTTAGCATACGACAAATGCAAAAGGTCCAGTGAGATCTGCTTGAGAACTGCAGATGACAGGCTTGCCTTTCTAGATATTCCCGGCACTTCAAAGTGCACAGTCGCTCTTTTCATGCATCACTCTAGAGATAGTGGTATGGTTGTCGGCTAGAATCTCCACGAGATGGAATTCTGGTTAGCCGCAACAACTTTGGAAAACGCTGCCTTTGATCTTTCTAGTGGCAAGCTAGCAAGGTGGTGGTTAGGCACTCTGGATATGTGACGTATATGTGTCCGGAGTGTGTCGACAGTTATATATGTCGTGATCAGATGGTCTTTAGCAATACCAATTGTTGCTAACGTGTTGCGCACCGAGGTAGCCCCAAGCATGTGGGGAGGGCTTGGCCTTGAATGCTTTGCAGGACCTTGATGTTAGTATTTCTGGCGTTAAAAAGCACGGACGTGCTATACCGTAAATATCCCAAGAAGAGCGCTGTGTACAGCTGAAACATAGATGACACTGATGTGCCCCACGTTTTACCAGCTAGAAATCTCATCACGTGTGTGATAGAGCTGAGCCTTTTCTTCAAGTGGGAGATGTGAGCACTCCACGAGAGATCTCTGTCGATAATGATGCCCAGGAATCGGTGACGTCTCGGATAGGAAAGGTTCACGTTGTCGATAGAAACAGGATAACAGAATATGGGCTTGCGGGTAAAAGGGGCTAAGGTGCACTTCTTGGTGGAAATTGTGAGGCCTCGAGCATGGAGGTACGTCGACGTTATTCTCGCTGCTTTTTGGAGTCGTGCGCGTACCTGAAGTCATGTCACTGCTGAAGCCCAGATACATATATCATCAGCGTATGTAGAGATATTGACTGATCGAGGTAGACTTTGTACAAGGCCAATGATTGTGAGGTTAAACAGCGTAGGGCTGAAAACCCCGCCTTGTGGAACGCCACGAGCGGTGTAATGATAAACGGTGCGGCCTTCCGCAGTGAGCACGAAAAAGGATCTCCTCTGTAGGTAGCTCCGAATCCATCAAAACATTTCTCCACCAATTCCAATGTTCGCCAAGGCATCTAGAATGACATCGTGAGTTACGTTGTCATATGCACCTTTCACATCGAGGAACATTGCAACCGACATGCGCTTGAGGTATTTCTGTTGTTGCACAGAGGTTACGAGTCGTTATGAATCGAATTAGTGCGCCTGTACCTCCTCTCCGCCCGCCTACGAATCGTTCGTAGTAGTTCAAGTTCTATATAAAGTTCTGTACGCTTTCATGTGTATTTAAAGGCGCACGTAACCTCTTCCATCACATTTTTCATTACTTCCTCGTATAACGGCTCTGTCGGTAGTACTCCAGCGTAGTGTTGTAGTTCAGTGGCTCTGTCGATGCGTCGTCTGGGTTGGACAACTCTTCCAATGGTGACCGACTGGTCAGTTCTCGGTCTCGGGCAACTGCATGAACGCTTTCATTACCATGAAGAGAGTCGGGCCCGGGGGTCCAGACAATACGCGTAGGACGTAATGCGGACGGTGAGACAGAATAGAGGATATTGTGTCTATGTGCAGCCACAAGTCCTTGAGCGAAGGCACGGCAAGGAGCTTGTGAATGTGTTATATTAGTGACAGGGGAGTCGTGTGACAGTGTCGTAGCGTGAACAATTGCCAGAGCGAGAGCTCCCTCCTCTGCCAAACCACTGTCTGTAGCGCGAAGTGTTTCAGACGCCACAAGGGCGTCTGTGTCGTCTATCACGGCTAAACACACGGCTGATTTCTCTGGGTAGCGGGCCGCATCAATGTAAAGGACATGGAAGTCTGTGGTACCATCACCAAAGATACATGTCATAGCCTGAACTCAGGCACGTTAACGACCGGCGTGGTGGAAGAGATTCATATTGCATGGAATCAGGGGTACTTTGATGAGTGCACGGAGAGTAGAAGCAAGCTTATGTCACGGTACCTGAGCGGGTTTTGGGGAATCAGCTATCCAGCACCCAGGAAGCATTCTTTGAAAACGCACCAGCAGGGCATTGACACTTCAGCGTCTCAATATGTTCAGCGAGGGTTTCATTTTCTTGGTATCCCTGGCGGTCGGTACCAAGAATGCCGAGGCGGCCCAGAAATCTTCATTGTGCCCTCTGGTTTACTTTCGGGTGCTTATATATAGGCAGTGAATCCTGACCTTTAACCACCATGATGCAAGTGCTCCTGTCGACAACCCGCCCGTATAGCTGTTAGCTTTGTTTGATAGAATAGAAATGAGCTGCACGACGGTGCTGCGAGTGCACCTCTGCTGCCTTCTAGAGTGAAAATTCCCATCCTGCAGGTGGAATGAACGAAGCTCTCCGAAAGGGGACGAACACCCTGGAATGCGCTTGTGGGAGGCGCGATGTTGATAGCGCGACAATCACGCTGACGTCGCTGCGCTTTTGAAGTGTTGACTAAGTGACGGCGCTGACGTGTTCGCAAGCGGTGTTTCTTTCATAAACTCTAAAAATGACCACATGCGTTTTTGACGCCAAGCTCCTACTTGCATAGCCGTTTCTACCAACGCCGTTACCGTGCACTCCGCGTGGTCTTCGTGTTATGACCACCGTAGTGTGAGAACGAAGCATAGTGGTGTGTGCGAGAAGCCCGGGGAATCTTGCACAGCACCTCTGCTTGCGTTTTCTGTGTTTTCATGGCAACCTTGGCCGTGGCTGCCAAGTGCGACCAAGGTTGCTCACACAACAGCGGACGTGGCGTATGCAGCTCGTTCTGCTTCCGCGTGAATCTGGAGCTTTGCGGGAGTTAGTGCTAACGAGTCATAACGGAGCGACTTGCTTTAAAAAAACAGAGTGCGCAAAGTCTCCCCCCAATAGACCGGTGAAAGTATTAAAGCAGGTTGTGTTGCTAGAGCCAACGTCACTTCTATTTTTTCAATACCAGTCAGATGCGCCATATTCAACCTTTCCCCACACTCTCCTCTAGCCCTTTTCTGCTCTCACATATCGCTTAACCTCCACGTTTGCTTTGCGGTTGTGGAAGGGGCCACCCAAGGAGTTTAAGAAAATTGCTGGAGTGGAAGCTCCCGAAAATGCTTTGCCAGCACTGGTGAAGCCAGATTTTGCCCTCCA
The DNA here is from genome assembly GCF_043290135.1 of Rhipicephalus microplus. Taxonomy (NCBI): domain Eukaryota; kingdom Metazoa; phylum Arthropoda; class Arachnida; order Ixodida; family Ixodidae; genus Rhipicephalus; species Rhipicephalus microplus. Next base: position 118,359,716 of record NC_134705.1, on the reverse strand, counting down.
AAGATATCAGAAACATGCTATTTTCTGGTGGTGCCCACTTAGAGATAAAGTGGTTTCGATTTGTTAGTCTAAAGACTACTTTAACTATAATTTAAAAGATAGTTTTTTCCGAAGAAATAATCCGCAGGTACTAGTATCGGTGGCTTAATCTGCATAAAAATTTGTCTTTACCTCAAAGACGCACTTTGAGCACTATCTGGCCCTAAAAGATTGCCACGTTATACTCGTTCGGTGTGCGAGGAAAACGCTCCTTCTCAATCGCTGACGGTGAACAGCTCATCATGCCCTTAGTAAGATGGATGCCACATCCACTATCTTACTGTTGGCATGACTTTTCTCATGGGCGACAATTTCCAATCCATCAATTTTTTTAAACCTCTTTGAGGCCACCCAACGTGGGCGCCTCGCGACGGAAATCATATGAAGTAATTTGTTGTTAAAGCTTCGTACAGATTCGTAGGGGAGGGGGGTCTTGCATTATTTGTGTTCACAAGGTAAGCGGTCACGCTAGCTCTGAAGGAGATACGATGATCAGAGTTAGCGTGTCGCCGTTCGTGGCGTTGCGCGGGCAACCATAGGGGGCATCATCACTGCGACGCTGCTGCAGGCGCTGACTGTAAGAGCACTGTGAGGTGGTGGCAGGATTGCTTCGAGCCACGAGGAAGGAGCACGAAGGAATAAATCTAACAGATGTGAAATATTCGTGAGGAAAACATGTCTATCGCAACTCCGTGGGAAAACACCCAGACGCACGTGTGACGCAAGCAGCGCTACCCATCGCATCACAACCACTGTCTCAAACTAAGGGGGACTGACGGCTATAGTTGAGTACCACACGTTTAGACTCGCTCTCTGGATTTCGTGTCGACTGATTGTACCCCCGCGATCTCCGACGACAGCACAGCTCTGGCTGACTGGGCACGCCCTACGCCCTCTCGTGACACCGACAAGAGCTCTCGCCGAATGGCGCCCCGTTCTCAGACTCCTGCGACGGTGTCCATCTTTCCTATCTTCTTCTTACTTCCCTCTCGCGCTGGCAGTACGCCTCGCTCTCTCCTTCCTTTCTCTCTATCTCTATACCTTTTATTCCTATCCTTTTAATCCCTCCTTACGCCCCCCCCCTCGTGAGCTACCGTTGAGGTGTCCTCCCCCTGAGAGACAGTTATGGGTTTCACTTTTCTCTTCTTTGCATTTAAATCACCCCCACCCCCACGTTTGCACTAGCCCTGAAGCAAATGAAAGAGGTGATGCTAGAGCTTGGACGATGCCTACCCAGAACTGGGGAAACGTATGGCAGGTACAGAAGAAAAAAATGTTATTGCATGTCGCACTTATGCGTGGTTATTCACAGAGGTTTTTAAAGGGTTCCTTGTATCTTTTCGCAGCTTTGTCAAGGCCTCGCAATTCACGAGCGACATATCAGAGGAGCTCGCCCTCTTACGGCGGCAGAACGTCGTGCATCTAGGTATCCTCAACATGTACGACTACGACAACAGAGTCCTGGAGGCGTCCCTCTACGTGGAGCCTGCTCTCGATGTAAGACGCATTTAAAAGCATTGACTTGCCGGCTGCCTTCACTACTTCGTAGTGCTTAATGTTAGTTATTAAGCAAAAGCAGTCAAGATGATCAAATACAGGCGCTGAAATAAAAAGAACACCACAAATGCTTTATGGTATTTCGAAATAAGAAACATAAATGGATAAATTGTTTTAGGTACAAACAGAACACTATTGGCGCAGTTTGGTGATTGTTGATTCCTTTTCGTGTTAACGCTGGTCATCGCATCGCTCGATATTTATTGTTAGACTGTTTGTTATCGACAGATCAACCATATTCGTTCGACGGTGGCAGAAGCGACGTCCAATGAGGAATCAGGAAATATATGGCATGTGGTGTTGCAGAGTATGCGGTTTTAAAGACCCGATGCCACTCCGACTTTAAAGAAAAGAGAGTGTCTTCTTTCTCGATTTTACACTGGCACTAACTTTTTGTCGCTATTTATTTCTACATAAAACATGTGCATAATGCAAGCACTATGTGTTGAGCCTATCAGGATACAGAGGCTTTGGAATACCCTGTTATCTTTGTTTTCACAGTAAAAAAAATGCCCGAAACGAGGTGAAACGAGCTGATCACGAACGATAGCCATGCGAGAAGAGACAGTGCGACTGCACGGAAAATAACTACTGTATAGCCTCGTATACGAATCTGTTGATAATACTAATATTAAAAATGAAGTTTGACGTCCCAAAGCACATGATGTGATGATGAGAGACGCCGTAGTGGAGAGCTTCAGAATTTCGACAATCTCGTGATCTTTAATGTGCACTTACTATGCACAGTACATGGGCCTCCTCTACCTTTTCGCCTCCATCTAAATGAGACCACCGTGGCAGAGATCGAACCCGTGACCTCAGGCATAGCAGCCGATCAGCCTAATCGCTGATCCAACATGGGTAATGTATAGGCAGCAATCGAGAACTTATTATTACGTCACGCAAACAGACTGCTGGCTTCGTGAATCGCGTCTAAAGAAAGGGAAAGCCGGAAGAGAATGGCGCACCCATTCTTCGTATTTTAGTATGCTTAGGTTTGCTTTAGTGTTTTACGAAATGCAAAAATTAACTTATTTAGCATAATTTTTAAAGACACATTAGAGGGAAAAGACATAATTTGCGTATTTGGAAATCATAATTCCACATTCCCTAAAATATCCCTCTTACCGCGAGACGACACATCATTATCGAGCAAGCCCGCGAAAAGAAAATGCGGGTGAAGACGCCACCTTGAGATTCCCGCACTAAACAACTTGACGTATGTATATATAGGAGATTTTTATGCAGTCTACGAGATCCTACGTAGTTCCTAATAGGTAAAATTGAAGTACGTTGTCATCTGTGGGTGCCATAGACTTAGCGTCGATGTTTCACAAAACTTCATCTAGCCAGTGTCGCGCAAATACGAAAAATACATTGTGGTATCAGTGACGTCACGTGTGGAGATTGCGGCGCAAACTTTGAGAATGAAACTTCAACATTGATTTTTTCCTTTAATAATGAACCTATGTTGGTGAAACGTGGACAGTAGAGTCCTCAGTGTGCACTTCATTCTTTTAAAATAATTCGTGGTTTCGCTTGAGTGCCCTTTTGAGCATAGAGTTTTCTAAATATGCACTAGAGTGAACTCTGGCACTAGTGTCTGTGGGAGCTGCAGCGCTCGGCGCTTCAGCGGGTATGGGAATGATGGGTAGTACACGGACTTGTCCAGTCTTCGTATTTCTGGCTCCGTGTGTGTTTTTGTGGCTGGTAGCTGCTTTGTCACGAAACACAAATAAGTGACTGTTCAGCGGTTGCGCTTAACCACCTTCTAATTTTAGGCTTACCGTTTCAAATCAAGTAACGAAGTTCAAAAGGGCTCGGTCTTTCTTTTGAAACAAAACCTAAACACAGCAATTAACGAAGCCACAAGTGTGATCCGCCACCCACAAGTATGAAGACTAGGCAAATTCGTGTACTGCCAATCATTTCCATGGCGCTGAACAGTCACAGCACCAGAGTCCCCTCTAGTTAATTTTAGGAAACTGTATACTTTTGAGCCTGTTGGCTCGAATAAGGCCCCGACATCAAGGGGGTTACAGATTTAAATGCTCGATAGCATCCCCTTTCGAACAGTTCACTTTTGCAGGTGTCGTCTGTATCAGTCATAATTCCACAAAAAGCCACTTACGACGGTTCGAGCCGACGTAAGTGATGCGGGAATTACGAGAGGTAATGCGGTGGTGATGTGACTCACTGTGGTAGACTACGAGGCTCCATGAACTGTTGCACGGGAAAGGTTCTGGTGCATAAACGAATAACTGGACAGCAAAAACACCCCGTACAAATAATATTCCGCCTCAGATCTACGCTCTCATTCGTAACGCCTTGTCGAGTAAATTTTAATAGTACAGGTTGTACATCCCAAACCATGATGTGATTACGAGGCGTCGTAGTGGAGGGCTCCGGAAATGTTTGGTTCTCTGGCGTTATTTAACGTGCACGGACATTTCACAGTACATAGGCCTATACCATTTCGTCTCCACCTAAACGCGAACATCACAGCCGGGAGCAAGACCACAACCTCCGGGCCAGCAGCAAAGCACCATAGCCACTATTTCACTGTGGTGGATGTCGAGGAAATTTCGAACTTACAAAACACTTATTAGACCAATATTTGAATACGCGAAATTGTCTGATATCCATTCATGATTACAAACATATCAAATATTGAAAAAAACTGCAGTGTTTAGCAGTACGGTTTATACTTAATAAATATTGATTGACAGATTCCCCATCTCAACTGTGTGCACTAGCGGAGCTACCCAAAATTCAAGCTAGGACAAATCACGAAACACTTAAGTATTTTTACCTCATTATTGATAACCGTGTTCATATAAGGAATGCTGAATATTTCACTATTTTTCATACTATACCTTCTGCGCATCGCCATTCATTGCTTATTCCTGCACCTGCTGTTTCGACCAATTGTTTTAAGTATAGCTTTTTCCCAAGAGCTATCAATGGATGGAATTCGTTGAGCAATGAAGCATTTCAAACTCACCCATAGATATGTTTTTAAAACACCTAGCACATACCCTCGTTTGTAATGAATAATGCTCTATTTGTCTCTGCATGCTATAGTGCATTCAATGATTAAGTTCTTGGTTGCATTATTGGTTGCGTGTATTTGATGACTTCATTCTTCTCCTTTAATTGGTTACTTCTGATTACATTTGTTAGCTATGTTCTGTTCTTAGAGGAGTCGCTATTTTTTCACGTACTTTTTTACGCTCCTGTAATAGCCCTATGTAAGGGCTGACAGTAGCCGTAAACAAACAAATAAATAAATGAATAGTAAAACTTTACCCGTCCTGTCTTGCGTGCTGAGTGATCAAGCAGTGAGCAGCTCGACAATTTCAAGAAAACCATACTATAACATTGATATCAGAATGTTCACTAGAGAGACTGATGTGATTGCCGCAACACGTGCTTCAGTTTTCACTAAAACGTTCAAGATCGCAAGTGCAAGGAAAGGTTTGGTTTTTCGGTATCTACGGTTGTGCACCATTGTATGGACTGAGACGAAAGAAAGTCAACCATTGAAACAACTAAACAAAAACGAAGACGAGAAGTGGACTCGGCCGTGTTGACATCTTGTGGTTGTCTGTGTTTCTGGCGCTGTTAGCCACGATGAATATGCGCCGATTCACCCATTGTTCAGTCCTATTTTCGAGTAACAGTTTTCTTTGTATCCATTTTCATTTACCAGAGAATAACGAGGCTGAAGGCACCGACGTCACGAGTTATTTATGGAATCGGCTTCTTCTTCTACAACAAAAAGATCTCCTGGAACAGGCTGCAGGTTCTGATCCTCGCGTCGAATGCGTAAGTTTTAGCAATGAATTTGGGCTAGTTTGCGTACGGCATTGTAATGTTGCGCTGAGCGAAAAGGTACGAAGATGTCACGAAACAAGAGGACAGGACAGGTGGTGCATGCGCAAACTTTCAACTCTTGTAAGTTGAAACTCTCAAGTCTCAACTCACGTGTTGAAACTTTCAACTCAGTTGAAAGTTTGCGCACCCTCTATCCCGTCCTATTGTATCGTACTTTTTTGTACCTTTCGCTCATCGCTACTACATTTCACTACGTAAGTTCTATTTCACGGGCACCATTAGCTGATCAATTCAAATACCCGATTCCTCAAGAGTGGTGTTAATGCTTCCCTGCTCAGTTTTAATAAGGCACCATTGCAGAGAAAGTCACAGCCTGGATGAACCAACAGGCGAATGAACGATTGCATAGATTGCTGAATAGGTGAACTGAATTTCATAGAAGTCTCTCTCCATAGTCGTAACAAAATGAAGGAACCGGAATGGCATGCCCGAAATATGAGATGAAGATGACAAGTCACTCCAATCACACCTCCAAAATGCAGATGTGTTCGTAGCGAAATGATAATATCGGGGTTAGGCACTGAACATGATGGCATGTTACATATTCCGCAACGATTGTCATGGTAAAATACAATATAAGCATACTTATTAAAATTTCTTGGGACTGTAACACTGCTACTGTCTCAATTCCTATTTTACTTCAGATTTATTTAGCTGGAGAGCAGGATTGTAGATTCTTCGATAAATATTTTTACTTATTCATAAAATATTTTTCATTGCTCGGTGATCCTCGTCCACTGAAATCTCGAGCATTAAGGGTTTCCCAAATGCAAAAAAAAGCGCTATGGCTCCTTCATTAATCTATACATTTTCGTCGGAACGCACCCGTCAAATTAGTCTCTCCGTAGCTGTCTTTTCCCTACAGATACATCGGTCACGTAATTTGTTTTCCATTCAGCTGCAGTTAAGTAGCTGTCTCATCGAGACCGTTCCTCGTAATACTGTGTTTGGTATACGCATTGCCTTGGTGAGTAATTTTTCTATCCACTGGCTTGAATTTCTTCGCTCGTCCTTATATACCACGGCCTTCCGCAATAGAAATAAGCTGGTGGGCTGACTAACCTCCATAACGCATAGCTCAGGCCCTTTATAGAACAAGTTCTTGTTAAAGCAACGTGTGAAGCCATCATTTTGGTCTATTGTGTGAACCTCTTTTTGCATTCAGGAAGGACATTATCGTTGTCATCACCTGCGTGCTGAGCGTGCCCAGCGCTAGTGCGTGCATCGCTCTGCCACCGACGACCTTCAGGAGCATCAGCGACTACCCGCCTAGATTCGTGAGTGTGGGCTGTCACATAATGAATCCTTTCGCGCTAAAGAGAAATACGTTTTGGACAAAACTTTGGCATAGTCACATGTTACTTGGCTGATTGGCGTAACGTCTTCAATTCAGGAAAGCTTTTGCTCGGGCAATCTAGTGCAACATTTGAATGAAGTGGCACTGAGCGAAACGCAGGAAAGCGTACAGACAAAGAGAGCAGGATAATCATTTGGAGTAACTTGCAACAATTCATTTTGGTGAAAGGACGTCCAACGTTGTTTTACTGGAATTTTACTGGAATTTCACGAGGACATTCTTGACTTCTTCTATTTCTTCTTGGCGCATTGTGTCTTTCGCTCGGTGCAACTGCATCAAAATATTCACCAGCAGCTTTGGCTGCTCTTTCGAAGAACTAAAGGCAGACGTGTTAAATGGAAGTATCTCTACAGGCCATCATCGATAACCGTAACTGAGGTGTTACTAGCTGTATTTAGAAGAGAATATTTTACAGAGAGAAATACTTTAGGCTGCTACAGACATGCGCATTTATCATATCTTCATTTTCTTGGGTAAACGCCCACCTTGCGTGCGTAGGAGGATATACATATAGCTGCGGATACAAGGGTTAACCAGCTGTGACAGCTAAGCAATATTGACTGTTGTAATGCATAACAGATTAGACGAAGCATTCCTGGGGCTCATTCGTAACACTGTCTTTGGAGCGCGCATATACAACTCACAGGGTCTCTTACGTATTATGTTAAGGCGACTTGTTCTGAAAGCTATCTTCTTTTTCTGCTCACTCGATGTACTGTTTCCACTTCGCCCTTCTCCGAAAGCCTACAGCCCATAAGGGGGTTTTGAACTGCTTCCAGGTTAAACGCAACTTAGGAATCCCTGGAAACATTCACACATTCACAATTGCTAGCACACACACCACACACAGCGGTTAAGTGCTGTGCGCTGTGTGTTATTCTTCAGTGGAAGCGAGTATAAATGTGTGAGAGTTTTGAGGGAATCCTGCATATCAATAAATCTACTTACAATGTGACGAGTTACCAACCAGCCTAACCGCAAGATTTAACTTTGCTTTTCTGCATCCCACCTGTTGTTTCGTTTCTTTTTTTTTTTTTGCACTGCTTCCACAATGAGCTCACCACTAGCCAAGTGACAGTGGCGTGCAATGTTTTCACCGTGTGATGTCATCGCGATGCCACGATCATAAGCTTCGGCTATCTTTGGCGCCACGACGACGTCACGATGACGTCACGATGGCGCCACATGTTAGCAGCATCACGTATTGGTATTTCACATCACCTATGTTGACGGCGACACCACCAGACGCCAACGCCGATGGTCAGTTTTTGTGTCTGATGAGCATCTAAGACTTTCGCATTAATATGCACCCCGAGTATGGCACCTACAAGGCAAGTCCTCAGGGCACGACAATAGCTCTATTTAGGTTAGAGACACAAATGCTGAGCGCGAGTCAGCCTGTCCTGAAGCACGTGTTTATCCACCGGGCACAGTACCGCAAGTGTAAACAGATACTTAGAGTGCCAGTTGTAGGGGATAATGAGGCGTAGGTAACAAGATCAGTTTATTCATCGCCTAACGTAACTCCCTGAATACCGATGCCTGTAATGTTGAGAATTAGCCGCTAGCCAGGAAACTCTCCTTAGAAAGGCAACGCTGAGAGTATTGCAGTGTTCGTGTCTAATGAACATACTAAATGCTGAAAAGAATGTGAGACCTAATGAGAGTGGGTACTTTCCAGTTCTTTGCTTTCTAGGTGAACAGCTAGAAAAAAATGCAATCAATTGGCCTTACTAGCAATTATATCTCACAGTTATGCGTAAATGTTCGGGGAATTTGGTGGCTGTGTTGACGACCTTCGAGAATTATTGACACAAATGCACCCGAGAATCGCAGAATACGATGATAATATATTTGCTGATGTTTTCTAACGCGTTCTTTGAGCACCCAAGGGCTTGATGGGCTGAATTAAGTAATGTTCTTGGTTTTTCGTGTGCATCACAGTGCCATTATTAAACAAGAAATTAAATTCGTAGTGGGCGCTGCTCACTCTTGGGAATTTATTCAGTTCATTGCAAAAACAAAAATACACCAGAATGCATTCTAGCTCAGTGTCATTTCTTTTACCGCTACGTTTACATGGTGCCAAATGTGTTAAATTCTACTTCTAGAGGTGTTCTAGTCACCAGGCATGCTACAACGTCTGTCGTTTCTAAATCCCATAAGCGCAATGTTAGTTGTATGTTAGCCCTTCATAGAAGTGTGGCAGCTTGGGCTAGTTGGTATGACATGACGATAGTTGTAGCGCGGGAACAGAACGACGACACAAAGACAAAAAGGACACGTGTCCTTCGTGACCTTCTCGTCTTTGTGGCGTCCTTCTGTTCTCGCGCTATAACTATTGTTAGCCTCTCAGCTCTGAAAATTTCGGGAGCAAGATAGCTTGGACATAAAATCAATTAGGTATGCTATCAATATCTTGGCGCCGCCTATGGTCCGAATTAGTAACTCCACAAAGAACTATGCCGTTAAAGTGTTTTGAGAAATGCACATATTCAAGACCGCTTACATATTGTGGAAGGCTCATCAAATCCGCACAGAGCCATGCAAACTGCCATTCCTCTGTTAGTATTTAAAAATTACAGTAATCCATATCAGCACAATTAATCATTTAATCAGTCATTCTGTCATAAAAGACTTGAAAATTTAAATCAGATGAGAAAGATTCCCAAGCTTCATAATAAAAAAATAAATATTTTTAATTTGCACGCTTGAAAAAGAAGAAATGCTCTTTTTATTGATAGAAACTGTGCAATACGATTCGGTTTGCTCATGCATGCATCAGTATTGCGCCCGAATGAACCAGTGCAGCTTCAGAGGAACCAGCCTCGCCTCTATGAGGGACAAGCTTAATTATTCTGAACAAATCGAAGCTCACAGTTATCCATCATCATTGTAACAACTGCGTATTTTTCGTCGCGCACTTGGTTCCTTGAAATTTCTAATTTGTGTCAGCAGGCAAACAACTCACAGAGTTCACCACTGAGTGAAAAAAAAACAACTCACGAAGCTGACTAGTTTCACAACACTCGCCGAATTCCTATTAACGACAGCAATTGCCTGAAGTTCGTTCACTACGTTGTGGCGGAGTTCTCATTTTCTCGCATTTTTCATCTCCAACTGGTACAGGACTACGTGGTGCAAATGGCTAACGACAGTTTCAAGCCCCCGAGCCAAGTTTTGGCCTTCGCCTTCCAGATGGGCACCCTCATCTACAACATGACTTATCCCCACCGGCGGCCCGCCGACGCAGTATACGAGAACTGTAGCGGCTTCATTATCGGCGACAGTTCACAGGTTAGCCGAGTTCTATGAACTGTGTTGTGTCAGAGGATATCAAAAGGGCGCGTGGTAGACAGAATTATTCAGAACCCTCCACTACAGCGCTTATACTAGGCTAAGTTGCTTTGGGTCATTGGAACCCGTAAACCAACACACTTAAAGAATTTCAGTATTTATTTTATGGAGACCTCCAGTATGCCACTCTCCCTTATTAAGAATAAAACATTTTTAGTTTTAGTTGTTGGCAACCTTCAAGTTACCTTTAGCCAAAACATAGCGTGCTTTATTAAACTATTCTGAGTGCAGTCACGAAAAAAAAGCAAAAAAAAAACCCGAGAAAATTTGTACAATCTGAGCTCGAACAAGCGCGAAATCTGACCACAACCCGTTGTACAAAAGCGCATACGCTGATGAATACCCAAACAGGTCATAAAACACTCTTTTCCAGTTCTTTCAAATGTTTATTCACTATATCATTGCAGCTACAACTTCTTGAACGCTTTAGTTTTGCTTGTCCTTTCCCAATAGTGATGTTCCTTTAAGATACTAGTCATTGTCTCTATAAAGAGCGCCCCGAGCGAGTTTTACAGCGATGGTTGCGGCCTCCTTTGAGAATGGCATGACGTTGGGTTCGGCATACTAGTGTGACGTCACGTCATGGCCGCATACGCTAGCCGAAACGCAAGGTTTGTCTAACATAGCAACAGCAAATAATGACGTGCGTACGGACCAGCGCACAGCCGTGCGTGGGGCTGTGTGGTCTGTTGAAAGCTTGCCTAAATGCATAAAGTTATTTTAAAAGTTTGCAGTGTAATTTTCAATCACTACCCAAATTTAAATACTTGTAACATAAACTTGTCTCCCTAGCCGGCAGCTGTTTTGTGCTCTCATCTACTTCTGATTATGGGGGAGGCAGACATCTTTGTATCAGTAAGTGGATCTTTATTTTTTATAATTTTTTGCCCTTAGACCTGCGAAGCTGAGGAAGAGATTCTGACAGCTGAAAAGGCCGCCGGTAGCGTCGCCAATGTTCAACGCAGGACGCTGTTCTACACCTATGACACCGTTGAAACGATGAGGGAAAAGGTACATATTTTCACTAATACTTTTCCGCGTTAAAACTAGAAGCAGACAAAAATATAGATTCATCACAGTTTTCACTGCCAAATTTCTTTATGACAGAATTTGATTCGTGCAATAAATAATTCCGACACATCCTCATATCTGTACTTTTCTTATAGATGAAAAGGTGTGTGGATACGTCATGAGTTAGTAGAAGTGCATTAAATACAACTTAGAAATATATCAAAACGCACTTGAATTTAACAGTGGAATACTTTAGGCTCATAGAAAAAGATACAACTGTGTTCGTATACCCACGCTTTATTCTTTTGGGACCAACAAACGCTAGCCGCTACACCTTTTATGGTGGCACGCAAATCAGCCAATAGAATAAAAATAGTAACCGATGTGCTTACGGATGCGTGAGACTATCGACGTTCTCAAGCTCGATGAGAGCTTTCATCCGAGAGGGCTGTAACTGCGTGAGATTATCGGCGTTTCCAATCTCTTTGGAGATGGTGCGGGTTATGTGGCGCAATTGGCTTCAGGATATTTCTGTAGGATGCCTCTGGTGTTTGGTAAAGGGCGTACGTTAAGACGTCCAGAAATAGAGAAGGAACCACATTAAAAAGAATATTGAAAGAGTAAAAAGAACAAAACAAAAATTTAAGTTTAAAGCTTCCACTCAGGATTCAGCACACTCGATATTCCAGAGACGCAGCGAAATTGCAGGGCTGGTATGAGAGGTACCACTCATACCAGCCCTGCAAGCTGGGTAGTGGGGCACCCTGGATTTATCTACGATCTATGCATTTCAAGAAATGATTTATCCAGTGATTCCATTGGTATGCATTAGGTTAAAATGGGCGTACCTATTTTGAATGAAAGAACGCACATAACATCCACGTTCTGCAAGTATGAGCAAGCAAACTTTGTGCGTGGTATCAAAGACGACCGCTAAGAGCTCATACGAATCAAGTTCAATAGATACTACGAGATTTTCACTGCTCTGACACAAAGGATACCTTAAGAAGAATCGCTTTCAACTTTTGTATTCGTTACTTGTGTATTTCGTATATATGCGCCAAATACTGGCTAATTTATTTTGTACGTTTTTTGTTTCAATATTGAGTGCACGTTGCCTTGGCTTTCTTTTTTTTGTATTCTGGCAGCTATTATATACTAATATATCGAGGAATACTTTTACGCTCGTATAACAATAATTGTGCAGTTTTAAGCAGCTTGTGGGGCAATGCATAGCGTGCGCATTCAGTAACAATAATATTTGTTGTGGTTTAATGTCCCGAAACCACGATATGATTATGAGAAACGCTGTAGTAGAGGGCTCCGGAAATTTCTTTCACGTGCACAAATTTAAGTACACGGCCCTTAACCCTTTTCGCCTGCCCGGAAACACTGCCGCCATGATCGGTATTCGAACCCGTGACCTGGGGTTCAACAGCATAGCTACTAGGCCACCGTGGTGGATGGTGAATTCAGCAGTTACAGCTTCCAGGATGGTTGTACCCGATTCTTTCCAGTAAAATGTTGGAGCTTTGCACAGAAACACGCAGGTAGTGTTTAAACTTAAATTCATGTCGAAATTATTGAAATTCTGATTAGCTGAATGTTTAGCGCTGCTGGAATGAGGCACTAAGTAGTTGTAGCTGCACGCACGAAATTATAAGCTTGGGTTTCAGAAAGTTGGAATAATAAATTCAATGAAACGCCTAACTTTGAATTCGACCTGTTTCTGACTGCGACATGTCCAAGCATTAGTGTTTTGAAGAATATATGTCGAGATCACTTGTATCCTCGTTATGTTTTAGATACGAGCGTACGTGCACGACATTTATTGCCTGAAAGGCTGCTTCACGCCGTTTATTTCTTGCCGTTGTTACGCATTCTGTCTCCAAGAAAATATTTATTCCTCGTAGTAATCACATTTATATGAATAATTGTTGAAATTTGGGAAGTTGTTGGTGGTACGCTAGTTCATCTCAAGCTGCCCGTGACACCTTCATTGCCAGGGGACCGCCAGCTCGAGACAAAAAAAAATAAGTTGAGTTTTAGTTGTAACAAAACTTATACTGCAATAATATTTTTCTTTCAGGCGGAGTTCGTCATTACTACAAACAGAAAGAGGGCCAACTTCACGTGGTTCCTGTTCAATGTGCACCTGACAGACATCTCCAAGAAGTGTCGCCCCAACGGTCCTTTCGAGCGCCTCAGAGAATTCAGAAAGTTCCACTACGACATTAGCCGGCGTCGGCAGACAGTTTGAAACTCTCAATGCACGGCCACGTTCATTCGAACACCGAAGCTGGGCGTCTGTTGGGCTATTCCAAATATCACCGCAACGAACTTAGTTCTCTAACGTTAAGAGTGCCAGCCCGTGATTGTCATATATTTTATACCGCCGAGGCGAAATAGTCTATAGATGTTTTGCACATTACTGCAATGCGTTCACAATGTGCTTTAATATAACATTACACTTCATTGATTTATAGGTTTTACTAAAATGAAGTAACGCTGCAGACCTCCTGCCGCGTGTGTGTGTGTTCGTGCAGATTTTCAGCGACGTGGTTTTGTGCATTACTGGTCGGACAGCACAAAGCGGCAGGCCCAACCCGGCTTTCAAAAGCATGAGTGGATTACCGCCTTTGAGACGAGTTGTGTGGAATGTTCAGTGAATTGAACAGTGTTTCATTTCTGTACTGCCATCCCCCATTGATACATCTTTCCCAGCGAGAAACAAACGAATAAGACAGTGACGTGCCAAAAATTTGTTGTCTTGCCTAATAAATTTATTGCGCGCTAACACTATTCTACTTTTTGCAACAGAAATTATGATGTATGCTATATTGTTTAATGGCAGTATTTACAGAGAAACGTTCTTGTTGACGGCACATGTTTTTAAAGTTTTTTATTTGCAGCTACTTCACTCTCCTCTCGGCCCCATACAGGAGTGAATACATTGGATAGTTAGGCAGAATTTAAAGAATAAAAAGAATAAGTAAATAACAATTACACATTTGGAAAGTCGTATCAATGATCAGTACTTATATATTTTTGTTGTGCAATAAAGTGGCACTCTAAATATTTTCAATGTCAGTCACTGAAAATACATTGAAATTATGCTATTTTCATTAAAAGGCTTATAATAAATTGAGCATAAAGCGTGATATCGTTTAATTGCGCTTTGTTAATTTAGATTCATTATACTGCGCAGTTGTCCGCAATCAGCCCGCAATATAGATCGGTGGCTCGGCGAAAAGATGAATATCAATAATATGAACTAAAACAAAAAGAGGCCCGAGGACTGAGTTATACGGTACTATGGAGTACACTGCTAACTCTTCCGAGACACACGTTTATGTTATACGCCCTGTCTTATGTTTCTCAAGTAGCATGCAGTCCACGTTAGCACCTTCCGTTCAATACCCATAGCTAAGAATTTCGTGTTTAAATCCCGATGAGGAACGACACGAAAAGCCCTAAATAAAAAAAATTGCATAGGTATGGTCTTTATCATTCATAAGCCATTTTCGATGTTGAATAATGACAGATAAACCAGATCTAAATTGTCTGAATAATTGCCAAAATGCACGTTTTACCAGACCCAGACAATTGAACAGGCAACAATGCACGCGTGTCCGAAGCTATGGAAGTGAAGTGCAGGGTCTGTAAAGTAGCACTGAATTTGGCAAAAATGCTATTGCCATGGAAACTATACAGACAATATAGAAGGATGTTTAAAAATGGTGTCACCTTCGTTGTCATGTTCCGTAAAAATTCCCAATTCATGATAAACCCCACGCAGCGTATCTTCCGCCCACTGGTAAAAACGCGTAAGCGTTTCTACCAGCGGGCAAAGATCAAACGAGCCGGCTCGGAAGGCGAATGCGATAACATCACCTGGCGTGTTTCAGATCTGCCATCAAGTGCTTGTCGAGCGGAGACGAAAATACTTGCCCGTTTTGAACGAACATAAAACGACTCACTCAACACCTCACTCTAGAACATTTTCACTTAGTGAAAAATAGTCTAGAATCGCCCCTCCGGACAATCGCTACATATAAGCAGTACTGTGCAAGAAGCCACGACTTTCAAAACATGTAGCCTTTCAAAACACGTGTTTTTATTTTACATGGTTTTAGAATAAAAAGATGCAAGGGTGAAGAAAACAAATTTACCTTCAACGATGACCGAGGCCTGTACTTCGAAAAATTCGCAAAACAAAAAAAATGGTAAATGCACATAGAGGTGATCGCGTTTGATCGCGCACATAGAGGTGATCGCGTAAATGCACATAGAGGTGATCCCTATACAGCTAGGCAGAATAAAAGCTTCGGGAATCTCACACGAAAATTGAGGCATCCTTTCTCCCCAGCAAACGTTACGGGCTAGGCCTTACTCAACGTCCACGTATGACAGCTATACTAACAGTTCTTCGAGAGGAACGTATTTGCATGCAGGTTCGTGATTCGTGAAAAGGTCCCTCCTAAAACGACCATGCGGAACAGCTGGCATCCACACGCACTAACTTGGTGACGTTTGCGTAAGTAGAGTCGACCTCCATGGACCCTTTGCCCAACGCCTCCTCCATTTAGAGCAGGCGTTGCTTTGCCCATCGAGGAACGCGGAACTCTACGGTACTTGCGAGTGCGTGCACTCATCAGCGTTTTTGCCTCAAACAATCTGCACTAGCTTGAACCCTGCAGCTGACGTCCTAATAATCCCCGTTCTTGTGGGACACGGAAGCGCACAAAGGAATCGACGAGTGTCTTTTGCGTGCGATCGCAGATGCCGTGGAGTTCCACCACATCACGTGGAAATGTATACGGTACACACCGAAGGACAGGAAGGGGACAACAACGGAGAGGTGCGGGAGGCAAGGCTGTCTATCCCGGCCCTTGAGGAGCAGCGAAGTATAGACAGGATGGCTGAAATGAAAGTGAGAGCCAGCGGTGCCTTGGAATAGAAGCCTAACCACACAGTGTTGTTCTGTTTTAGCCACAACGAGGTCTTTTCCACAAATTAAGTTTAGGTATTCTTCCACGTTCCTCGAAGGGCGGCCTATGCAGGTACACTTGAGCTGATGTGATATTAGTTAGCGCCTGTGGCTGCTTATGATGCCGCATTGTCGTTTCATAGCGACCTTTCCACGACCCCTTTAATATGTCTCGAAGTAGCTTATTCGCAGTGGCGTTCATGCGTACTTTCCGTGAATTACGAGTTTCGCAGAGTGCGAATAAAGTGAGAGGAAGTGAACACGGCACGCGCGACCTGCACATCTGCATTCCCCGTGCTGAACTGACACAGGAACAGCCACGCGGACGGACACACCAGCAGCTCGGCCAGGCTAGCCAAGCCCTGAAAACTCATCACTAGTTTCGGTTTCAAGGAACATGCACGCTCCTAGCGGTTGCAACGCATTCTAAGATCCGGTTGAACGGAGTGAAGTTGATGTGAATGTTCGCATTTATTGGCTCTCACAAGTTTTTACAATAAAAAAAATGATACCGCTGTAAGGCACTTCTATTTTGTTAATATGCCTTTTTTTATTCCTTATTTTGTAAATTTTAAACAAGGCGAAGCGCGGGAAGAGATCGACTTGCGTTCGTAGCGCTTGCCTCCACTCCTTCTCGCCTCTCGCTCAGCGATATGAAAAGTTGGATCACGCTCAGTTATATCGCTTAGTTGGTGCGTCAGCTACAAGTAAGATAAAAACGTCAAGTTGTGGCAGGCAAAGAACGGAAGCCGCAGTGAGCTATACGCCGAACAAGTCGACCAGACAGTCGTCAAAGATGGCTTAGTCGAGCAACGCATGTTTCCCGTGACTCGGCGGTGTGCTAACCCGAGGATTTCAAGTTACGTGAAGGTGCTTCAGCGTTTCCTAAAGGCAACGGGTGAGCAAAAATAGTTTCTACCAATTATTTGAGCAGGTATTCGTTTTGCACGTGTACATATGAATAAATTCAGTTCTCTGTATGCCGGCCTGGACTGACAGAAAGGCAGTGTCGCTTGAATAAGTGGTAAAGAGAGCAAACAAACTACTGTCAGGAAAATGCGTTTACTGAAATGATTGAATTGATGAAATCATGTAGCCGAGTTGACTCGGCTACATGATTTTAGTTTTTTTTTTACTTTGGCGAGTAGTTAAAATGATGTCAAGTAATTATAGGTTGCTTCCTCGCCATAAAATTCTTGTAGCAGCGGATTGGAAATTTGTTACTCTTTAATTCTAATAGTATTCTGTTGCTTTCTTTATGAAGCACTATGGTAGCAGTTTATCCCCTGTAGATTTCTTCCAGAATGTTTATATATACATCATCTACGCCCTGATTCCGCAGTGTTTCCATGACGGCTGATATTTCTACTGAATCAAACGCCTTCTCGTAATCTATGAAGGCTATGTATAGTGGTTGGTTATACTCTGAGCATTTCTCTATTACCTGATTGATAGTATGAATGTGGTCAATTGTTGAGTAGCCTGTTCGAAATCCTGCTTGTTCCTTTGGTTGATTGAATTCTAATGTTTTCTTTACTCTGTTAGCAATTACCTTTGTAAATAGCTTGTATACTACAGAGAGCAAGCTGATCGGCCTGTAATTCTTCAAGTCCTTGTCATCTCCTTTCTTATGTATTAAGATGATGTAAGCGTTCTTCCAAGACTCTGGTACTCTTCCCGTCAGGAGACACCTCGTAAACAGGGTGGTTAGTTTTTCTAACACAATCTGTCCTCCATCTTTCAGCTGATCTGATATTACCTGATCCTCACCAGCAGCTTTGCCCCTTTGCATGCTCTCCAAAGCTTTTCTGACTTCTTCTATCATTACTGGTGGGGTGTAATCTGGGTTACTGCTAGTTCTTATAGTATTAAGGTCGTGGTTGTCTCGGCTACTGTACAGATCTTTGTAAAACTCCTCCGCTATTTTAACTATCCTATCCATATTGGTAGTTATGTTGGCTTTTTGGTCCCTTAGTGCATACATCCGACTTTTTTCCTATCCCAAGTTTCCATAGTGCTTCATAAAGAAAGCAACAGAATACCAATCAAGAAGGGTGTAAGGCAGGGGAACACAATTTCCCCAATGCTATTTACCGCGTGCTTACAGGAGGTTTTCAGAAGCCTAGAATGGGAACAGTTAGGGATAAGAGTCAATGGAGAATACCTTAGTAACCTGCGCTTCGCCGATGACATTGCATTGCTGAGTAACTCGGGGGATGAATTGCAACTCATGATTACGGAGTTAGACAAGGAGAGCAGAAAGGTGGGTCTTAAAATTAATCTGCAGAAAACGAAAGTAATGTACAACAACTTCGACAAGGAGCAGCGCTTCGAGATAGGTAATAGTGCACTTGAAGTTGTAAAAGACTATGTCTACTTAGGGCAGGTAATAATCGCAGAGCCGAACTATGAGATTGAAGTAACTAGAAGAATAAGAATGGGGTGGAGAACATTCGGCAAGCACTCTCAAATTATGAAAGGTAGATTGCCACTATCCCTCAAGAGGAAGGCATATAACAGCTGTATCTTGCCGGTACTTAGCTACGGAGCAGAAACCTGGAGACTTACAAAGAGGGTTCAGCTTAAATTGAGGACGACGCAGCGAGCATTGGAAAGAAAAACGGTAGGTGTAACCTTAAGAGACAAGAAGAGAGCAGAGTGGATTAGGGAACAAACGGGTGTTAAGGATATTGCCACAGCTCGACCATCGCAGAAGACGCGTACCACAATTCGCGTTCGTAAAAGCCGTCAAGCAAGTAGCAAGAAAGCCGCGCCATGGAACGCCGTCCTGCACGCGCCACGATGCTACGCCATGGGACTGGCACGAGACTCGAGGGGCAGAAGAGGAGACCGACGAAGTTAGAGTCAGGGGCGCAGACATTTTGGCTGACCATTTTTAGCTTCAAGTTTACGGGCACAAGTTCGCCCTGAATAAAGAGTTTATATAGTACCAGGTGCTATATTTATTCGTAACAATCTGGTGGACGTGCTGGGTATGATTCCAAGCCCACCACAGGCAAGAAGAAGCCCAGATCCCAGAAGATTGGAGCCAGCAGAATTGACATCTGTGCACCAACGCACGAGTCGCCGACTACGTGGGGAGCAGCCCGAGTTCGGCCCCCTAATTGACTCATCAAGACCTGTCGAGACCTCAAGCACAAGCGTCACTACGATGGCCACCCAGTCGATGCCATCTCCACCTCACCTCATCGTGGATTCGCCACGTACACCAGAGGTCTTCCACGGTGAGACCTTTGAAGACGCCGAGGACTGGCTTGAAGGCTTCGAGCGCGTTGCACGTTTGAATGGCTGGGACGAGGCCCGAAAGCTTCGTTACGTTTACGTCGCCCTGCAAGATTCGGCACGTACGTGGTTTGAGAACCACGAAGCGTGCATGCTGTCATGGGACGACTTCCGACGAGAGCTAATCGCAACCTATCCGAACACTAACCGCAAAGAGAAGGCAGAGGCTGCTCTTCAGGCGAGGAACCAGCGGAATAACGAGAGCGTGGCCATGTACATAGAAGACATGTCACGGCTCTTCCTCCGAGCCGACCAAAACATGGCCGAGGAGAAGAAGTTGCGGCACCTAATGCGCGGAGTAAAGGAAGAAATTTTTGCAGGCCTGATGCGTAATCCACCGCGAACTGTGGCGGAGTTCCGGTCCGAGGCAATGACCATGGAAAGGACGCTACAACAACGTGCGCGACTGTACAACAGAGACTTCAGCGTCTCTTCAGTCAGGGTGGAGTCAACAACCTTCCCCACCAACGTTGACGTCCTCCGGGAAATGGTGAGGGCTATTGTTAGGAGGAGCTCCAGAAACTGCAACTTCCTCAAAGTCCTTCAGCGATGCCCTCAATCGCGGACGTTGTGCGTGAAGAAGTGCGGCAAGCAATTATTCAACCGCAGCCTCAGGTGCCACACTACACGCAACCGGAACCTCAGCCACAGCTGTCATACGCGCAAGTCGTACGGCAAGACATGAGACGCCCGAGCTTTGCACAAACTCCCGTTATGCCACCGACCTTTCCTCGCAGTACTCCAGCGCCGATGCCAGAAGCAAGACCCCGCAAAAGTGATGTATGGCGCACGGCAGACCGGCGGCCCCTCTGCTACCACTGTGGGGAGGCAGGTCATCTTTATCGGACATGCCACTACCGTCGGGTCGGGCTACGTGGCTTCCCAGTGAATGCGCCCTGCCCTCGTAACGGTGAGCGCCCTTACGAAATCGAAGAATATTTGTCTTCGCGCTATGCCTATCCAAACACTCAGCGACATAATCGCGGTCGATTGCACCAATGCGCAATAGGTCGCCGAGTCCACACCCATCATCTACTTTCCCGAGGCGTCGTTCACCAAGCCCGCGACGGGAAAACTAGAACCGGCGACCTGTGGAGGCAGGGCCGCTGATTTTCGAAAAACTGAAAACCCTCCATCGCTAACCGGATCAGACGACGACACTGACACAACGACGGACAAGCGCAGTAATGGTGACGTGACATCCAAACTACAAGTCAGAATAGACGACGTAGAAACCATAGCGTTAATAGACACAGGTGCAGATTACTCAGTAATAAGTATTGCATGCTCGCAAAGAAGCTGAAGAAAGTGCTCACTCATTGGACCGGACCGCAGATACGCACCGCCGGCGGGCACTTAGTCAGCCCCGTAGGATTGTGCACAGCGAGAGTGGGAATAAGAGGCCATGTGTACGCCTGCAGTTTTATTGTTCTTCCTGAATGTTCCCGTGAGGCAATTCTGGGCATGGACTTTCTGCAAGCAAACAGTGCCATCATCGACTTGCAGAAATCCCAAGTTTCTTTCTCTACAGAGAACACTGTTGCCGTGTGTCATGCGGAGCAACCAATTGTTTCGTCTCTTCGTATTGTGGATGAAGGTGTGACAGTGCCGCCACGTAGCAGCGTGACAGTTTCTGTGAAAAGCGACATTTTTTCGTGAATATGCCGGACTAGCTGATGGAAATGTCGAACTGCTGCTCACAAAGGGAATACGCGTGGCGAGAGGTCTAGTGAACCTGCGGAACGGATATACTGATGTGCTATTGACTAACTTTACCAACGAGGTACAGCATGTGGCGAAGGGAGCAGCCATAGCATCACTTCATGACTACGTACAAGTCTCAGATGTTTGCACCATAGAAAAAGTACCTACAACGCCCTCAACAGTGGAAAGTGTCCTCGAGAAAATAGATATTGACCGAGAGCTTTCATCTCTGCAGAAAGACCAGATTGTGGAGTTGATCAAGGAATTTGCAGTGTTTTTCTTCTTCTTCGAAAGTCGGACGTACGCCTGTAGCAAAGCACCGCATTGTAATCGAAGGGCATGTTAGACCAGTATGTCAGCATCCATACCGAGTAGCTCCAAAAGAAAGGGAGGCGATAAAGAAGCAAGTACAGGAGATGCTCGACGACGATGTCATACAGCCCTCCAAAAGCCCATGGGCATCGCCGGTAGTATTGGTGAAGAAGAAGGACAACACCATCCGGTTCTGTGTTGATTACAGAAAACTCAACCTCGTCACGAAGCGAGACGTGTACCCACTCCCACGAGTCGATGATACGTTGGATAAACTGCGCAATGCTCACTTTTTTTCATCGTTGGATCTAAAGAGCGGGTACTGGCAAATAGAAGTCGACGAACGAGATCGGGAAAAGACGGCGTTTGTGACACCCGACGGACTCTACGAGTTCAAAGTACTCCCATTTCGTTTGTGTTCTGCTCCCGCTACCTTCCAGAGGATGATGGACACTGTGCTCTCCGGCCTCAAATGGCAGTCATGTCTTGTCTATCTGGATGACGTAGTAATTTTTTCCACTACGTTCGAGCAGCATGTACAGAGATTGAGAACGGTACTGGACGCTATTCGTATGGCTGCACTTACGATCAAACCCGAAAAGTGCCACTTCGGGTTCCGGGAGCTCCGGTTCCTCGGGCACATTGTCAGTTCTCACGGTGTCCGCCCAGATCCGGATAAGATCACTGCGGTTGAAAATTTCCCAAGGCCAAGAGACAAGAAAGCTATGCGACGTTTCCTGGGGCTTTGTGCCTACTATAGGCGCTTTGTTGAAAATTTCTCCAAGATTGCGGAACCGCTGACACGGCTTACGAAGGAAGGTGTGCCATTCATCTGGCACCAAGAGCAAGAAGACGCCTTCTCTGAGTTACGACGGCGTTTGCAGTCACCTCCCATACTTGCTCATTTTGACGAAGATGCCAAAACAGACATTCATACGGACGCCAGCAACGTTGGCCTCGGTGCTATTCTTGTTCAATGGCAGAACGGGGAAGAAAGAGTTATTGCTTATGCAAGCCGCACTCTGTCGAAAGCTGAGTATAATTATTCAGCTACGGAAAAGGAATGTCTCGCAGTGATATGGGCTATCAGTAAGTTCCGTCCATATTTATACGGTAGACCATTCCGAGCCATCAGTGACCATCATTCATTGTGCTGGCTTGCGAACCTCAAGGATCCTTCCGGAAGACTTGCTAGATGGAGCCTACGTCTACAAGAATATGACATCACCGTAGTCTACAAGTCTGGCCACAAGCACAATGACGCGGACTGCTTGTCACGAGCACCAATCCAGAACTCGTCTCCTGAGCATGAACAAGACTCCGCATTTCTTGGAGCTGTGAATGTGTCGGAGATGGCTCATGATCAACGAATGGACCCAGAATTACTTCTGCTCATTCAATACTTAGAGGGGCAGCAAGTCGAAGTACCGCGAGTTTTCATCCGTGGACTACGTTCCTACGTCCTCCGCAACAACGTCCTCTACAAGAGAAACTTTCAACACACCGGTGAAACGTTCCTACTGCTGATACCATCATCACTGCGAGCGGAAATTTTAGAAGCGTGTCATGATGACCCATCGGCAGGTCACTTGGGCATTAGTAGGACTTTGGCGAAAATCCGCCGCAGATATTACTGGCCAAAATTGATGGATTCAGTACAGCATTACGTAAGATCATGTCGAGAATGCCAAAGACGCAAAGTACCACCCCTAAAACCAGCAGGTCTTTTGAAACCGATAGAGCCACCGAAAGTCCCGTTTGAGCAGGTCGGAATGGATTTGCTAGGACCATTTCCTATGTCATCGTTTGGGAAGCGCTGGATAGTTGTAGCAACCGACTACATGACCCGGTATGCCGAGACGTCATCTCTCACAAAAGGAACGGCAAATGAAGTGGCTCAGTTTTTTGTGACCCAGATAGTGCTGCGACATGGCGCACCTAGAGTTCTTATAACTGACAAAGGAACTGCGTTCACTGCCAGGCTAGTACAGTCTGTCATGAAACTAACGCACACCGACCACAGAAGAACTACCGCATACCATCCGCAAACTAACGGGTTAACTGAAAGGCTGAACAGGACGCTTGCTGACATGATCGCGATGTATGTGGACGTCGAGCATCGGACTTGGGACACCATATTACCGTATGCTACATTTGCATACAATACCGCAGTACAAGAGACAACCCACTTCACGCCTTTTCAACTTGTTTATGGTCGGACAGTAATAACGACATTAGACGCGATGCTGCCTGTCAACAGCACGAATGAAGAGGACCCTGACATAAGCGAATATGTAGAAAGGGCAGAAGAGGCGCGACAACTAGCACGGAACCGCATCATTCAACAGCAGAACGTCGACGCGCACCGTTACAATCTAAGACGAAGGGATGTTCAGTACTCCCCTGGAGACCAAGTGTGGGTCTGGACGCCTGTACGTGCACGTGGCCTATCAAAAAAGCTTATGCGGCGCTATTTTGGCCCTTACAGGGTTCTTCGTCAGCTAGGCCCATTAAACTACGAAGTGATCCCTGAAGGTCAAGTATGCACAACACGACGCAGGAATCTCCCGGAAGTTGTACATGTAGTACGTATGAAACCGTACTACGACAGGAACTGAACAACGTCGTCTTACACAAGGAGAAGTCCTATTGTTTAGAAACTGTCAGCCGGCTCTACGCATCGGGGCGATGCGTGCTAGGAGGGGGACTAATGCCACAGCTCGACCATCGCACAAGACGCGTACCACAATTCGCGTTCGTAAAAGCCGTCAAGCAAGTAGCAAGAAAGCCGCGCCATGGAACGCCGTCCTGCACGCGCCACGATGCTACGCCATGGGACTGGCACGAGACTCGAGGGGCAAAAGAGGAGACTGACGAAGTTAGAGTCAGGGGCGCAGACATTTTGGCTGACCATTTTTAGCTTCAAGTTTACGGGCACAAGTTCGCCCTGATTAAAGAGTTTATATAGTACCAGGTGCTATATTTATTCGTAACAATATCATAGCTGAAATCAAGAAGAAGAAATGGACATGGGCAGGGCATGTAGCGCGTAGACAAGATAACCGCTGGTCATTAAGGGTAACTGACTGGATTCCCAGAGAAGGGAAGCGGGTTAGGGGGAGACAGAAGGTTAGGTGGGCAGATGAGATTAAGAAGTTTGCGGGTATAAATTGGCAGCAGCAAGCACAGGACCGGGTTAACTGGCGGAACATGGGAGAGGCCTTTGTCCTGCAGTGGAAGTAGTCAGGCTGATGATGATGAATTCTAATAGTGTCACTCAAGTACACGTGATGGACTATTTCCTTCTAAAGATTATTACAAAGAATGTCGTGGAGCCAAAGTTTTGACAAGCGAGCTTTTCTTCGTCAAGGCAACGCTGTTACCCGGACGAAGACAAGTAATCTTGCCGAAACACAGTTTCCAGCGACGTTCTTCCTCGAAAAGCTTCTGATCGCTTCAAGCCTTTCCGTGCCTCTGAACTTCAGCCTTGTTTAGTACTGAAGTTCCGTAAAAAAAAAAACTATGGGCACTGCCATAACAAACGTAATTGAATAAAATACGACGTGCCCTAGTCGCAATTGTTGGTAATTTTTGCTTCAATTTGGATATTTTGGGCTCAAAGTTTACTCATTTTGTCCGCATGTAAGTTTAACTGCTTTTATAGATTGACACTTTAGCTCTACGCGTATATCTGTTTTTTATAGAAAACGTGCAATGGAAAAGTTCACTTTATTTTGGCTGATTGAGTTTTGTTTTACTGAAAAATCAGTTAGCCGAAGTTAGACCTCTTCAGAAAATACGAAAAAAAATTAAAAGATAACGATTTGGAAAATTTTAAGAATGTCCGCATCGCCCGAGCGGTGAGCAGACCTAAAAGAAGGCACGAGAGCATTCCGCTTGCATGCGAAGTGGGAAAGGAGGGTTTCCGCGGCATCCCTCCTGCTCTCGATTTTTCGTCCTTTTTCTCTATTTCAGGATGTTATCAGGGATGTCATGAAAGACATTATTTGTTCCTGAGTTATTTCTAGTAGAACGCCCGGCAACCATCAGTGGTAAAAGCGGCGCTGTCGCTGCCGAGAGTGAATACATTGGAGGTATAATTAGAGACTTTCCGCCCCCTGGATGAAGGCCAAAGCTTAGGTATCCCCCTCCCCCTTCCTTTTATAGAGGCGAAAATACTGGAGGCATGCTTTGACTTTGGTGCACACTATTAAGCCGATTGTGTTTCCGATTTCTGAAGTCCAGAAGAACAGAGTGTCTTATAACAGAATGGGCGTTTCAGCACTAATTAGGCTGTCTTGGTGTGTTTAGTTGCAGCAGTGAACGCGACAGCACACTCCGAGGTTGCACTTATATACGTTGCTTTGGCTGCTGCAGGAAGGAGTAAGCTATGAATTGTTGCCGTAAGAAAGGTTACAAGGTGAGTTCGTCGTTTTAGCCAATAAGAACGAACAGATTCAAGAAATCACTGCTGTGAAGACAGCTGATACTGATACGAAAGGTGGCCGCCAACGCACTGAAGGTCTTTGTATTGGCACTCACTCTTTCCGGTTACATTCGTAAAAAAGTTTCCGACACCTAACACTCTTGGTAATTACTGCTCATACATGCAATGGTATTCTGAATGTTTGTGCTACACTGTCATTTTTTTTTTCCTCAACAACGTTTTCTGTGATATACTCATCAGAAAACTTTTCAATATATCTCGGGCAAGCTGTACAGTTTTTAACAATTGATTTAAAATTGGCTGCTGCAATAAATTCTCAGCGGAGTTTCGACCACTACTGAAGAGTGATTTTTTGAGGGTCAGAAGGTGCCTGAATGGCATACTATAGAAGAACACGTGGTCAACACTCGTCCGGACGGCCGATGATGTATAGCTGCGCGTAGGAATGAATACGGGTGGGCTCCACAGTTCAGACAAACCTATCGCAAAGAATCATTACTACACACCTCGGTGCCTAATGCCCAGAATTGGTGTATCAGCGTTCCGCTATCGCCTTCCTGTAAATAAAACCTTGGAATGTAATTGGAAAACTTGATGTTTTTTGTTTTTTGTGTTGCGGTTTTCTTAGCGTTTTCCGCGTCAGTGTTTTTTGAACTTTCGCTCCGCCTTTTCTTAATCACGAACTTATATACCAGCCGTAGCCGGGACTCCCGTGTGTTTATCTGTGTTTCTATGTCCATCCTCCCTTCTATCATTTCTCTTTTCTCTACTTCTCTGCCCCCCTTCCCCAGCGCAGGGTAGCCAACCAGATATTTGTTTTACGGTTAACCTCCCTGCATTTCCGCATCACATCTCCTTCTCGCTCTTTATCCATAGCAGAACACATAACTTGTCTTGGGCGGTTCTCAGTATATGCGCGCTCTTCGCAAACTATTCTTCTCTGACGCTTGTCCCTTAATTTTTACAGCTCTTTTCTGAAGAAAATTATTACCCTAACTTTTAACGCCACGCCAATGTCAGGCATTTCCATGTTGGGGGTTCCCGTGCTGATTAGAAGAAGAAGAAACCCAACGAACGTTTTTCAACATAAAGCCCACGTTAACAGATATTAAAAAAAAAGAAAAACGAGTCGAGAAGTAATTTTCAATTCTGGATAAATCCGTGACATACCAAATAATTCGGGTTTGGCGAAACCAGCTGTCTGGTCGGCACCAAAATCAAGTTGTAGCTATTAGTGTCTACTTTGTTGTTGATTATTTTTTCTCACTATCTAAATCTTTGGTTTCTTTCTTTTTTTTAACATACTGTCTTCACTATACAACTCCCCCAACCCCTCTTTTTTTTTCGTTGTAAACAATAAGGCAGTTATCTTCCATATGAGACTATGGTATATGTTCTCTTGGCCAATCCCCCCGAGTGGGTACGAGCCATGAATTAGAGGATACAAACAAACAAACAAATCGGTGCACGTTCGTTCGAAGCAGCCGGAAAGCAAGCTCTCCCGTTCCATCGTTTCCGGTTTTGAAGAGATTCGATAACAGTAACTCAGAACCAGTACGCATTCCTTAAGGACGACTCGGAAAACTTAGTGCGCAGTCTGAATCTGTTTGCTATTTCCTTTTACGTGGATGAAGCACTGAAGCAGTGGCACGAGGGTAAAGGCACAGTTTTTTCCCCTGAAGATTACACGCCAATGAACCAGCTATGGGATTCCTTAATACCAAATACTTTATAAATATGCTAGCATTTGAGCACCCACATTTCTCTCGACGAGTTGTCTTGGTTCTAAGCCGTTTAATTTTCTCTTCGATTCATTATCTCGTGCAGTGCTCACCTCATTAGTCTTTGTCTGCCAGGGTAGATTAGAAGGCTCAGGTAGATTTGCAGCTCAGGCTAGCGGCTGTCAAGCTGAAGGGCTTCGGTTTAATTCCCATTCACATGTCACTTTTAGAAGATAACTGTACAGTGGAGCTGACGAGCGCAGCCTCTTTTGCGGGTTGTCGGTTGAATGCCTTAAGGAAGAGTTTTATTGCAAATAATTTTCGGAGTTGTCGAAGAATGCCTAATTGTAGAGTGTAGAAAACAGATTGAAGATGGAGCTCGGAGTCGAGGAAGAAGAAGTAGCCAGGGTCACGCTCTGCATATTTTTTTTCCTGTTCTGTCAACAATAAACCGAAGACGTATCGGTCCTGCGGTCTCTCTGGTCCTTCTGAAACATGGTGCCGCGAGCAGGATATTTTTCTTCGAATTTATCCAAATGTCGATGAATTGTGGCCGCTAGAAGGAAGCTACTTGGTGTAGTTCTGAAAGTAACCCTTGTCATCCTCCATGTTTTTATCTTCGGGGTTGGCATATCTTCGCTGGGTATTCTTTCCCACCACATGAATCACAGTGCGTCTCGGTCATTTTCATGTATCTTGATCTGCAAGAATGCTTTTTCCACGTCGGCTGACATAGCAATCTTGTGATGTCGAAAGTTCATCAGCAAGCTTGTGATGTCGGGGTTTAGGTTTGGCCCCTTTTCCAAGTTGTCATTTAAGGATTCACCTGGGTTCTGGCTTGACAATGCGTCAAAGACGATCCGTACTTTGTCGTTGTTCGGTCCTTCTTATTACTGCTTGATGCGGCATGTAGTATACAAATTTGTTCTGTATATCGGATCCAGCATCTTCTTCGACGTTTTCTGCTATTTCTTGCTCAAAGTACTCTCGAATAGCTTTGTCATAGGCTAGGAATTCATCTTTATGCATAATTTTTTGGTCACCCGGATGAGCCTCTTTTCTGCAATGGTGGTGTTGTCGTCCAATGTCACGTTTTCCTTCCATGGTAGCCGCACTTGGTATCTTCCTGCCTTGAACTCCATTGTTTGTCGGACGTAGTCTAGCACATGTTCATCGCTCAACTTTGTTGCTAATTTCTCCTTGATGCCCATGTTTTCCAAGTCCCAGAATCTCTGCAGTTCGTCCGCAGTCGTGTCCGACTTGGCACTGACCTTGAGTATCATAACCGTCGATGATTTCATCGGCACACAATGAAGTCTAACAGGACCTTGGACCGTCCATCCCAATATTGTTTCTATTGCCATTACTTTTGGATGAATCTCGCGAATGCGACCAGTGACTACAGTCCATCAATATTCTGCTCCAATTAATCTAGAAGTTTCCATATTTTTTATTTCTTTGTCCGTCTTCTCGTTGTCATCAGCCAAACGAACTCCCATTGATCTTGCTCTTTCGTTATTGTCAACGGTGGCGATGGTAGCACGTCACAGGATATAACTTCTATCTCCAGTGTCTCAATCGTGACTGGCTCCGAGATGGGATCCTGCCTCACGCTGACCTCGACGACTTTCATGTATAGTTCCATCTCTCTTCCTCCAAATGACCCTACAGTAATCCTTTCAGATCTTTTTACCTTGCACGCTAGTATTCTTGTCAATCTTTTGAGGATGAATGTCCTCTGGCTCCCGTTGTCTAGCAGAGTCCGTGCGTAGCACCCGCTGTCTTCTCCCTCCGTCCACAAAAAGGCTGTCTGCAGTAGTATGCACTTGTGTTCATCAGACTGCTGTGCGTGCATGTTGCTGGGCTTGCTGGTGTCTAACCAGTCAGGTTGCGCACTTTTACGCACTTGCTCAACATCACCGGTTTGCTGCTGTGCTGACTTTCCTGCAGGCGTACGTGGTCGACACATGGATGTTGCGTGCCTTCCCTTGCATGTTTTGCAGCGTACGTTAGCGCGGCATATCTTCGCGGTGTGGTGAGGTCTGGTGCACCTGAAGCACCTTCGTTCCCGTTGCAAGGCTTCTTTCTTCTGTTGCATACTAATGCTTCTTCTGCAATCTTCCGTGTAGTGTCCAGTCATCTCACAGAAGATGCATTTTTTCATCGAGGTGCTTTAAAGCGCAGATGTTCTAGTCCGCCTCATACTGTGCGGTGACTGGGTAACGTCGTATTTTTCTTCTAGAGTTTCTTCTCTGCTGCGTATATATATGTTTAAAAACTCCATAATTTCTTTCAAACTACTCCTTCATCTTTTTCTCAATCCTCATATCCACCGGTAGCGCAGATTTTACAACAGGAGCTATCACTGTGGCGTAACTACCCATTTCCACTCCTAATGACTGCAATGCTCGTGTGTTCACTTGCAACATTTGGAAGAGTTTCTTCAACCCATCTACACCTTTAGGACTCTTCACTGCTTCCAATTTTGCAAGCTCTTTTATGTAGGTCTCTTTTAAATCATCTTTTCGTCCGAAGGTTTCTTTCAAAAGAGTGACTGCATGCTCGTAATTTTGATCAGAAAACTGCAAACCTTCTATGAGGGACGCAGCCTTCCCGCTCAGACACGCCAGAAGGTAATTAATTTTTTTATTCTTCGGCATGTTCGCTCTGTTATGCACCGATGTCTCGAACTGATGCCAAAACCTTGGCCATGCTGTTTTTTTCCCATCAAACTTGATCATCTCAAGACGTGGCAACTTAACAAGCTCTTGCGTCTCCGAGATTTGGTTAGTACCTTGCACTGAACTCGCCTGTTCTGTGACTATTCTCGTTGTCAGTGGCGTCGCTTGTTCTAACTCGCGTAATCGCTCCTCTATTTTCGTCGTTGCAGCGACGATTTTCATCTCATAATGCAAAACTCTTTCAAATTCTGCCTCCGCGTCATCTTTTTCAATGAACGGTTCTATCTGTTCGTTAACTTGTCTTAGCGTTTGTGACACGCTCTTCATCTGGTTCAGAAGCGTCATAAGTTGCGCTCGATGGGCGTCTTCTTCTATCTTCTTATCGATTTTGCTCGTAAGCGTCGTCACATTTGCTCGAAGCGTCTTCCGCTTCTTCGATAGGACCTCTTTATTCATGCCTAAAACGTGTTAAAGAGCTCTTGCCTTTTTATGCGCGTCTCCAACAGTCGTCGGTCGTGGTCCTTCTCTCGACGGTTCGTCCTTGAGCCAGACGCCGCTGCTTCGTTCTCCAACCCGTTGTTGCGAATGGGGTTGAAGTTTGTGCGTCTGTCTTCAGATCATCCTGGTCATTAAATTTGTGTGAAGCCGTCTATGTCTTCGAGTGGCGACGTCGTTTTAGCGTTTGTCAGCTTTCAGAGCAGCACTTTCAAAGGTGGCGAAACAAATTTATGAAACGAAACTTTTGGATAGCAGAAAGTTTCTGTATGTTGACTGGCATCCATACTAGCTTTACACAGTGTGGCTCCTTTATAGCCTACTCATTTCATTGAACTTTGGGGTTGTTTTGAAGTGTCTGATTTTAAGTAATTCTACGGAAGAATATTTTTGAAGAACGACATTAGTGACCTGTCCGACTTCTTCAGGTGTAATGGAAAAAACAAGATAAAATACGAAATAACAAAACTACAAGAAATATTATACAGGCAGAGATAGTGCGCACATGTAGGACATCAAAAACTCTTTTTAAAGAAGGCGTGCCGAACGTGTAGGTAAAGGTCTGTAACGCTATGCAGGTTTGTAATTGGTTATCCGACAGCATGCACTAAAATAATCACCCGAAACGTCAAACTTTTTTGACTTTTACAGTAAGCAGTTTTTTCATTGTTATGAATTTCGCGGAGTGTCACAGATCTCGCGATGCGTTATTTGATATTTTTACTGCATTTCACAACCACAACAAAGATGTGATTATATTTTCAACTTTCCTGAATGCTTTTGTCCGTAACCCGCATAAAAATTAGTAATTTATAATGAAACTAGACCCCAGTGAAGATGAATAATAAAAGAATTACTCATCGAGGTAATCACAGCTAGATCGCTCATCGAGTCACTCAATCAACTAGAGAAATCGATATCAAGCGAAAAGAGGAGTAGGCAAGATACCCCTCCAAGTGTGTAAGCACAACAAATAGGTTCGGCTTGCTATCGAAGATAGTTGTCTCATTTCGCCTATAAACGCAGTGTTGGGTTAGTACTTGTGTGTGTTGCCGACTATTTGTCTGTTTGCGATGTAGCATGAAAGTATACCACTCGTGTTACGTCACAATAACACTCTTAAAGAAATCAGTACTACCTACGTCACCACGCGTTTGCCTTTGGGCAGTGTCTTCCTCATATGTGAAAATTATCACCTCTTTCTAAACTCTGAGTCACAGTAACGTGAATGGCCGTCATACCGAACATAATGTACGAAGAGCGATCGGTTGTCGTAGCAAAGCGCCGTCGTAAACAAGTCCCGCATTCAACTGTCACTCAAGAAATGTCTGTAATAGATAACTTACAGACTTATTGCGAGGTATGCCCAAATAATATTAAAGCAATAGAGAAAAAAAGTGTTCTTCCACCTTCACTGTTTCACTAACTGCTATACAATGATGAGGAATGCATGGCCGAGGCAGCAAACCAATTTGGCTGTGGAGATCGTCTCGTGAGTCGCCATACCACTCACTTTTCAACGGTTGCGCCTTTGGGTGAAGGTCCGAGACAAATCTCAGTCTAGTCTATGTAACCATGTCCCGATATCTTGCTCTTTTTTCCAGGAATGGCTGACCAGTCGGAAATGTCCTCCATGTCTTCGGTAGAACCATCTGAGATGTCAGGCATGTCAGGTATGTCGGGCGCACATTGTCTTGTTCTTACAACACTGCCACGTGAGGAATCGAACATAAAATCTCACAATGTCACCGACATCATGGTTTTGGTTTAGGTGATGTTGCAGGAAAATAAAAAAATAGCAGAATATGCTGTTTAAAAAAAAAAGACATTTTGTGACCCACGGAGGCTGTGCCCATACTTCAGCCGTAGCTGCAGTAGCAATCTGAAGTGTTTATTGGGCCTACAAGGAAGAATTATTCATTGCACATTGGTAAGTTAGGCAGATCACTTAGCTAAAGTTCATGATCAAACGAAAGCGCAGTAAATGTGAAGTAGAAGGTTTACGCCGACTCCAGTACACCAGCTTAGGATGCAGTACAAATGTGGTAAAAAAGGTCATCAGGCTAAAACTATTCTTTTAACAGTGGAGCTGCTCTAGCTGGGGCCTGTCGACAGATGAGCGTCCATGTCCGCGTCCCACTACAGCTCCCAGATGCACACACAGGGGGCGTAACTGACTGGGTTGCGTACTAAGCGGTCGACGCGCAGTGGAAAGTGGCAAAAACTGAACTCAAACTTCATCTGGATGCGAACTCAAGCGTGAACAGCCTTTAATCACAGTTGCCAGGGCGGGTGTGCCAAGTACAGCCGAAATTTCAAGTGAAATACATAAAAAACCACAGCAGCATTGTTTTTGCACATTTGACGCCGAGTTTTATGGGTTAAGTTGTTTATCAAAATGAAACTTTTTAAGGCTTTAACAATTTACTCTCACAGTCGTAAAATTGCATATCATTCAGTACGACAGCAAAATAAAGACATGTTTTTCAACTGGCAGACGTTTTTTTCTTATTGAATACACAATGTTCAAATGAATTCGAGCTATAAGGAAATACTTCCATTCCTATGGCTATAGTAAGCTGTAGGCTTATCCTTCACGTGTATTCACTGAAATGTTCTACCAATTCAGCTGAGCACTGGTGTGCCCCCCCCCCCCACCGTGGTGGTCTAGTGGCTAAGGTACTCGGATGGTGACCCAAAGGTCGCGGGATCGAATCCCAGCTGCGGCGGCTGCATTTTCAACGGAGGCGAAAATGCCATAGGCCCGAGTGCTCAGCTTTGGGTGCACTTCAAAGAACCCCAGGTGGTCAAAATTTCCGGAGTCCTCCTCTACGGCGTCTCTCAGTCATATGGGGGTTCGGGGAGGGTAAACCCCACATATCAATAAATCAATCAATCAACTGGGGTGCTTGGATTCGCGTCGCAAAATATGCCGCGCAGTTTGATCACCCTTCAAAGATCACGATTAAACTACGTTGTCGTAGTAACTGAAAACAGAAAATTTAACTTGGTGGCAGGTATGTGAATATGTTTGATTGGGCGAGTTGACGATTCATTTTTGTTTCACATTCGAGCGTGATACGTAGACAGGGACAAAAAATACACAGACTTATCTCACTCATATTTTAAACTGAAATTAGTGGAATAGTATCTATTTGAATATTACAGTCAGCCACGTTTGTCAGATATGTGGACGTTTAAGATGCACATTGCATAAAACTAGCGCATCATACGGCTGAAGTCAGATAAAAATGGAGAAATATACATTCGATTTGCTACAAACTGCGCCATTATATTTCAGTGTGTGGTACTGTTTATGTAATAACAACGCTAATACACAGTATTCACAAACTGGACAAGAAATGACCATATCCTTTTGCGACAGACATCATTGTACCCCAAGAATGTGCCGAATATACGAAATTTGATACTAAAGTTCTAGAGAAAAAGTTTTATGTGAGTTGGACTGTTCGAAAACATTGCCAGAAATTTTAAAGTTAATAAATATAATGGAAATGTACATAATTATCTCGTTAATTCAAACTCATTTGTGACGTATTTCTTCATTTAATCGAATTCAAGGGCGCGCTCCAATTACATGCGACAAATATCAGCTGAGAGTGAGCATTTCTGAAAAGGTTAAAAAGTGTTTGCAAATTTCTACCGAAGCACTCCACCTCGAAGAACTCATTGGACGTGGTACGGTCTTAATTGAAGCCATTACTCACACATAACTTAAGTCACCCATAAGTCACCCATAATTGATATTGATATATCCCCCATAAGTCAATCGTAAGTGATATAAATGAAGTATGGGTGACCACAACGCTTTATTGACCATTAGATTTGTTCGTGGTCTATCCCTTGGAAACAGCACACAGAAACGGCAAAATTAAGTCACACCCCTAAAGAAAGGTGCTGTGTCGCAAAGGGTTATAGAGATTTGCTATTGTTATTCATTCGTTGTACTCATGGCATTAGGCGACAGTTGCACAAAAAGAGAAACTGTGCTCAACTTACACCGTATTGTGCTTAAGCAGATGTCTTCATTGGGAATTATTGACTGCCCATCCATGTAATGGGGCACGCCAAGTTGGCACATTTGGTGAATGTGACATAATATAAAGGTTTTCTGCACTCTACACTGTCAAAGTCGAAATCCGGTGTCAAAAATATCTTGAGTTCTCACCATGCACGCACCGACTGGATATCACTTATTTATCATCACATGTGAGCCTCACTGTTGATTCAACTGAAACGGCTGTGCTGTGAAAGTCTAATGAAACGAATAGAAATCCAAGCCAAGGAAGCTATCGGGACGTTATTAGTCTTTGAAGTGTATAATGGTGATCTTGAAATAAATGTGAAGAAACAGAAGCGGACGAAAATGCGACCGTCCACAGGTAGGAATCGATACTGTAATCTTTTAGAGCTTGATGCTAAGCTCCCACCTTGTAGAAAAGACCGCGTGCCACGTAACGCCAACTGACAAAAGAGATTATTCCACCCTAACCTTCACGCCAAAAAAAAGCACTAGCTCATGATTACATGTACATGATTACTTGTGCTATGTATAACTGCCGCAAGACAGTGGAATACAATAAACGACATTAGATCGACAATTCGTGAAATAATTGACATGCTTGACACTACAACTTTTCTTCACAAGACCTGCCTTCATTCTGCTTTGTAATTCAATTCTAGAGAACATTTGCTGCAGTTTTCCACGTGCGGAAAACACAACGTCGGGGTTGAATTTTTTTGCACATTTTTTATCTTATGCGAAAACTCGTGCACATATGGGACTACCGCAAACTTACGTCGTTTATCTGCCTTTTTTAAAGTGCATCCCTTCCCTTTGTTCATACGCAGTACCTTCTGAGCGGCGAAAATGAGGACATTGGACGGAAAGCCTGCCTGTCGCAAGCTAGTTATTTGATTAGAAAATACACGCGCCATTTTGTGGAAACATGATTTCGTTACAGCTGAATTGAGAAGAAAGGTTGGGGTGTCAAGCATGTCGATTCCTTCATCAATTGTCGATCTAATGTCGTTTATTGTATTCCACTGTCTAGCGGCAGCTTATACATTGGGCAGACTGGGCGCTGCTTGAATATTCGCTTGCGAGAACTCTACAAGGCGGTGAAATCAGCCCGGGTTTACATTTGTCCGCCAATTGCAAAAAGTGTCTCTGCGTACCTGAATTTTCGCGCACATCTGTCTTATACAGCCATCATGACATGAAAACTAGAGAGATTGCGGAAGCCTTTTTAATTAAAAAGATATTGATTGTTGTGTCAGTTCACCGTCTATATAACTGATAGATTGTGAAATATCGTTTCTGGACGACACCTGATCATGGTGGAACCATCTCCCCAGTTGTTTCCCTTTCTCATCTTTCTGGTGTATAATTTCTTCTCTGAATAAATTGAGTTTCAGTCTGCACTTGTTTGTCTCTTCTCTTGTGTCCCGTTGGTTTGTGCTTCTAATTAATCCATTATGAATTTGTACCAACTAGCCCGCCTGTCAACCCGACTGCATTATCAGAAAGTTGCACGTTGGATACCTGTAGGTGCAAAGTTGATTTTCATCCAGTTTAATTTCTTGACATGTACACATTTAATACTGCAATACATTTAGAGTACTATATAACGTCCCCGATACATTTCTTGGCGCCATTGGCGATTGGTTTTTCAGTAAGCTTTTATTTAACAAAGAAATGGACTCTTGAAAGGCGCTCACAGAAAACTACTGCAATAATCTACTACACTGCGTTGAGAAAAAAAATCAGCAGAAGCAAACAGACACACTCACGTTGGGCGATATAGCTAAATCACAATGAAGTTTTTTTTCAGAGTTGTCAATCTTTCTCTATGTACAGAGCTATACGCGTAAGCACATTGTGCGGGAAAATGAAATAAAAGATTGCCACTACTCAATACAATTTAAAATTAAAACCGGTTAATCGGAAATGTTTGGTGATGCTTTTGCTTTGGAGTTGACTCAAAAAAATAGGAGTGCATAATTACAATGAATATTTGGGGAGTAGTTTATGAGCTGGGTAATATGAGCGAATACAATTTTTAGTTTTCGTGAACTGTTATCAAGACCGTATGGTTGGAGCTAGGGACAGTGAAAGCATATGTTGATGTTAACCATTGTATAGCAGCAAAATTAATGTGGGGCATATGTTTTGCTTTGACATGTTTAGCAACGTTCTGTCTCGTGATTGATTCCTCACTCGCTGTTCGTTTTTTTATTTACTACGACGTCGACTGCTTAACTCTTCGTGTTTGAGAGACTTTTAGGGTTTTTCAAAATTAAATAAACAAAATTTAAATGCGAAACCAAAACTATTATCTAAGCAGACGGCGCCTGGATCGTATAACATTGTATGCAGCAAAAGGTAGTCGCAGTGAGCCGGTACTAACAACGCTTTTTTTTTCGTTTTCACAGACACGAGTACGACGGATAAGCAAGGAGGCGGTAGGTTCATACATCTCAAATATCATATGATATCATATTACCGGATTACGCTATACTTCCCTATCGTAAGTGTTGTTGATGTATACATGAACGTAACTATAAATAACTCCGCATCTCTTACCTCGACTGAATATCCTAAAAACGACCCTAATAAAACACATTCTTGCCAGTTACATGCTATAGTTTTCCCTGCATCGTCCCATGTTCCCGTCGTCTTTTATAAGTGCTGGTCGGAAAACAGTACAGGTGTCACCTGAGATTCAATACAACAAAAAAAGTGGGTTATACCTTCTGCGCTGCCACACCCGTTGGCGCTCTGTAGTCGATTGGGCTACTGTCACAACTGGCAACAATAATGATTGCCTCAGAGATAGGTCGCGTTATAGGTGTTTTTTTGATTCATTGGTACAGGATGAAATAGGGAATAGGAAAAAGGGAGCACACACGGACAACGCTGTGTGGTTTTCTGCATGCCTTCCGTCTCCAATTTGCCGCTGCGCAGATAATTCGAAGTGAAACAAGATCTGGCTCTCTGAATCGTTATCATGTGGTCGGGCTCTGCCTTGCAGGAAATTAACTAGACCACCTATGATAGGAACAGCCTCATTTACTTCTTCGCGGAGTCTTCATCGATTGAAGTTCAGAAGTTCGTGGCCACATGGTCAGGCGCAATATCAAGGCGTGGCCGGATAAGCGTGTCAGTGAATCGCGACCATCGAAACGCTCATATGGGCAAAGCCAGCTGTCACACCAAAAGAATGCTTGGCGCCCAAATCACTAAAAAAGCTAACGCAATCGAGTGCGTGATCAAGGCGCTGCGAAAGTGTTACGAAGAGCGGCAGTGGTTGCAGCTTGGCCACATGACACCCTGACAGTCCAAAATACTCAGCGAACAGGCAGTGCCTTTGCACACTCCGACAATGCTTGCAGTTCAATAGAACTTTATGAGGGAGCGTCATTTATTTCTCAAATATGGGTTAATTTAGGCCTGCATGAACCATAAATGGACGGCGACGCAGTGAGCAGTGGAAAAGAACATGGTAGGTGTAACATTAAGGGACAAGAAGAGAGCAGTGCGTATAATGTAACAAACGGGTGTTAATGACATGATAGTCGGAATTAACAAAAAAAATGTTCATGAGCAGCGCAGGTAGCGTGAAGGCAAGATAACCGCTGGTCATTGAGCATTATAGACTGGATTCCAAGAGAATGCAAGCGTTTGAGCGGGAGACACAGTTAGGTGGACAGATGAGACTAGGAAGTTTGCGGGTATAAAGTTGTAGCAGCAAGCACAGGACCGAGTGGATTGGTGGAACGCAAGAGAAGCATTTGTTCTGCAGTGGGCGTAGCCTGGCTGATGATGAAGATGTTGATGATGATGATGAATGAGAACGCATTCATGAACCAGACTGGCTGTAATTCTTCCATGTTCAGCCGATTAGTGGTGCTATTTCTTTAGTCGTGCCGGCAGTCCGCGTTCGTACTTTAGCCTTGTAGTTTTATGAGACTATAGGTTATTCCCGTAGCTTTTGTTTGTGCTTGGAGTCTCTGAAACCTGTGTTGTCAATTCCAGTCTGCATCAATGGAAGTAAACGAGCTTATGAGGCCACAGAAGTACTTGTGTCTTTCTTCAGAACCTGCCTATACAGTTTGTAGAAAATAAACAATCGAACAACACTACCTGTGAAATACGCGCTGTGGTGAAGAAGCCACTTTTTAAGACTATTAAGTGAAGAGGTCCTGCCACACATTCTAGGCATGGTCAAAAAGCGCCACCAATCGGCAGTTGAGGCTCCCGAGAACACGCGAGCCAAATGATATTGCGCAGTATGTGGCCTGGAGTTGCGATAAGTTCTCAAATACAGCTAAAAAATTCTTTCTCTTTTCTCGAGAAAAGACGCTACAGGCTTGAGAATAGCTGCATCACAAGCCCTTTTCCCGCAATTGGTTGGCTTGTGCATGACGCGCACAGGAGTTACTGGGGCTGCTGCGAGAGGTCATGGCCTGTCAGCGCGTACCCGCGTGATCACACTGAAAAGCCGTGAGTTTGAAGACACAAAACAGACAGAAAAAGGGCTCAATGTCAAGAGGCGCACGAGATACACTCTTCCCCAGTTCCATCTTTTCCTGATAATCTCCCAGTGCTGTCTTCAGGACGAGAGAGGAGGGAATGTAACTGCAGCGTGTGACAAATATTTGTAACTCCGCTCGTACTGGACGAAATCTAAAAACATTTGGGGCACTCAATCTAGGAGGTGATAAGCTTCTTTATTGTACAAACTCTATGGCTGCTCAAAAAACTGCTGCAGGGCCCCTTTTCTAAGCGTTTATTGACGTTGGTTTTGAAAACATGTCGGATTCCACGTTTTTGCTTTGTTTGATGCGTGCTACTAGCCGATGTAATATTCCGAAATGTTGATTGACTCCGAAGTTTATAAATTCATCATCTACGCACTGCACAAATTTGTGGTTTATTGCTAATACGCTACGACTTTTACGAACTGTAGGCTATCTCGAAAAGAGAGATCCCATCGTTACGATACCCATATTGGTGTTCCACTGTGTCTATAGATTGTCATTCACGGCAACTTCTACTCTTTTACAGCCCAAAGGCAAGTGCAGCATCCTTCTCTTATTTTTGGTTTTTCGCCATTAAGCAGGTTTTTTTATTTGAAGAACCGGGGAGGGGGATAAAGTTGTTTTCCAATGCTACAACGTGGTAGTGGGGTGATGGTACAGAAGATGATCAATAAATTTTATAAGATAAGTGTCAACCTGTGAAATTATCATGATGATGGGCTGGTACAGTACGCACGGATTGAAAAGCGACATCATTTTTGTTTGTATGAGAATTGTTATGAGTAATCACTCGAAATCACCACTTCGGGTCGGTGTAAGTCTTTCTAGTGAAGGTAACGTTGGTTGCGCTGATAGCGCACGAAGTGTGCTTGTACAGTTTCAGCACGAGAGGCATGTAATATTCTGTGGACATGGTTTTAGGTGAATTTCCCTTACACTAATGTAAAAAAATGTTCCTCAATTGAAAAATATTGAGTTTGGGAGCATGTACTTATATTATAGACTACATTTCCCCCACTATCATCGAGTACGTCGGATTATGCCATTCTTTTTCGCAGAGACCATCGGCGATATTGGTTTGCCGTTTGCTGTGTTTTGCTTCTCATCCTGCTCCTCGGGATGGTGCTTCTGTCCTCTTCCGACAGCTCGACTGGTGAGCAAGCCATTGTCTTCTTTACAAAGTGGTGCCGATTGTTATTTTCAGGCTCAACACGATGCTCCCGAGACTAGTTTTGTTTGACTAATTCGCGAGGAGAAACTTTCTGGCTACATTTGCAGTAGGTCGGGTTTTCAACCTGGCATTTAAAAATTTGCAGCTGTTTGTTGTGGAGGGCACCCCTAAGAGACCTTACAAATGTAGCGCTTGATTGTGTACCACTACGTTTCTAATTGGAAAGAAATTATATCGAAAGAACAGGCGCATTCCCGCCATCGCTGTAGTGTTCCGTATAAAAACCGGATTGATAACATGGCCTCACACGTCGTAGTTTCTATGCATGAGTAAAAACACACGACAAGATGTCTGCGAATACTGCTCAAGCAGATATGAAACGCGCTGGGAGCTTCTGTGAAGTAATTTGTCCTTGGAAAAAAAACTGCAAAGGGTGTACGGAGAACACGCGCTGTTGGCAGACAATGCGCACCATGACCGAGCAGTTATAGTCGGTTGCGTATCTTAAGATACGCGTGGTACACTAACCTTCATAAAGTCATGTTGGGAGATACGGTGGCAGTAGGGTATGACTATAGTGCATTTTATAGTTCGGCTGTGTGACGGCGACTGCAGAAGCACCGAACAATGCAGCAGTCGTACCTTCCTTGCAACCTATATCCCACTACCTGCTGAAGGTAGGCAGCAGAGTCGACATGCTGGTCGCGTTTTCTGCACCTGAGTGTCTTCAGGATCTAAGTGGCTGAGTAAATAGGAAAAAACAAATAATGGGCTAACGTCTGTAGGGCAGCGTGAAGGAAGCCCCACCATCTGTGGGGCTTCCTTCACGCTGCCCTACAAAGAGTTTTACACAATGCACGCGCAATGTGATCGGTTCTATAACTTGTCTTGAGGTCGAACGCATATTGGACAGACTGGCAGGTGCTTAAAGGAAAGTCTCAAGAACGCTATCAGAACGCCCAACAGATCCTTTAGGGTTACATTGCTGTGCTTGTAGCTGCGTTATACGCCTCGAAGGTATGATAGTTTGGAGCCTCTCATCAGACAAGATCACTATAATCGGTTGCAACTTTAGAACAGCACTTCCTCCTCAAAGGCCGATGCACCGAAGCCTGCTCCATTGAGCATGTTCTACAGACTTGCGTCATGGGACGGACGGTTGTTGTTACCACCTGCAGAGAATGTTGCAGAGAGCAAGAGTGGGGCTATTCCCTTAGTCGCTGAGGTGGTCGGCTTCCGCGCTTTTGTCGTCTTGACTTGCCCGACTTTTTAAGTGGTATAGATTAGGCAAGAAAGCGGTAAACATAGAAAAACAGGAAGAAGCCACTACCACTGACCGAGAAAGAAAACCAGTTTCTCGATCTGTAGTTAGATAAGTAAGCGTTTGTAATGA
Source organism: Rhipicephalus microplus (assembly GCF_043290135.1). Taxonomy (NCBI): domain Eukaryota; kingdom Metazoa; phylum Arthropoda; class Arachnida; order Ixodida; family Ixodidae; genus Rhipicephalus; species Rhipicephalus microplus. Next base: position 118,317,716 of record NC_134705.1, on the reverse strand, counting down.
ATGGATGAAAATAGCAAGAAATTGTTGAACAGTTTTTTTATTTTCGTGTATATGCTGTATGCTTCATGAAGTGCGTCAAATAATCAGCTGGTAGCGCTAGTGTGTGTTCCCAATCCGTTCCCGTCTTGCGCCCTTATAAATGCGAGTGCATCTTTAAGTTGGGCTATGCCAGGCGATCACGGTGTCCGTGCGCCGGAAGGTGTTATCTCTCCGCTCTCATTGCTTTCCCATAGCAACAACTGCGGACGTGTCCACTTATCTTCACCCCTAGAAACCAAAGAATGTGATGCGAGAGAGTGTAGGAGGGCGTAGGTGCAGTGCTTCGCCACTCCTTCTCTCACCGTTTGCTCTCTCACTTGCCTGCGCCCCACTGTCCCGTGCGGTCGCGCCTTACTCTATACCGTTCGCTGGCTGGGTGCCTCTCAAGAACATCCGGAAACGCGTGAACACGCCACTCAGAAACACCAACGCCGAGCCGAGAATGCTGGCGCCCAACTTTCCCGCCCACTAGTTCCTCTCTCTCGACGGATGGCTGGCTGGGTCTCTCTCAAGACGATGGCAGAAGTCGGTGAAGATAATGACGCTAATGCTGCACTCTCTTGGCGCAAGAAATGCGTTCGTATTTCCTCACGATTCCTTTCGAACAGGTAGGGTCATTTTTTTTTCGTTTCAACGTTTTATACTTCGCGTGGGTGAGTCCTTTTTCTCTAGATTTTCGTTTCATTGAAGACACTAGGAATTGGTATGGCGACTGTCTAACTCCCTTTGCTCTTTATTTTTTGCTTAAGAAACGACCGACGATAACGGCGGAGAGAACGATGACAAGTCTCACTACGCGGTAGATCCATCTGGCGGCGGAAAAACCCCTCCTGTGAGTAACAGTCACCCTTGCGTTGGTCGCAAGCTTAACTAGTAAAAAACTACTGGTGGTAACAATGAAGAAAGCGTATAGCCGAGTAGCCTCGTTGTTTATATTTTTATTCTTTTTTGATTTATCTCCGTTTTTTATTTTTTGCTTGTTTATTGTATTTATTTCTGTTGTATCTATTTTTTACGTCAGGTGGTTTACCTGTCTGTTTTTGTTGGCTTTCTGTCTTTCGTGCCCTCTCTGTTTCTTCATATTTCTCTCTCCTTTCTTCATGTCGTGTTTCCTTTATCTATCTTCCTCTCTTTTATTTACTTCTATTTCTTCTGCTTGTTTTTATGTTGAGCTTTACTTTGTCCTCTTCTTTTTTCCCTCTTCGTTCCCCTCACATCTAAAGGGTACAGCCACATCAATCCATCCATCCATCGGTTTAGAGCGCGAGAACAGAGCGACAACAAAGAGACAAGAAGGACACGAGTACTCGTGTCCCTCTTGTCTCTTTGTTGTCGTTCTGTTCTCGTGCTATAACTATCATCATGTCATAACAACTAGCCCAATCTGCCACGCTTCAACTCAGCAACGTTGGCGTGGGAGCGCGAGCTCCCCACTAGCGCATGTCGCCTCGACAAGCAGACGCTTTTAACCCTGTAATATCCTTGATCAATTTTGCCTTCAGGAAAATTGCGAGAAAACGCTGAACGTTTTCATTCTTCTTGTGCAGTGCATTTTAGAAAATATATGAGTGGAATTTAGTTTGAGGCATAAATATAATTAGCATAAATTGAAATAGTTGCTACTGTATTATATGTAAGTGACTGTACCTTTTTCATAACACGTGAAATTTGCAATAGCTGCTTATTGTGACACCTATGGTAGCTTTTAGTAGCTTTATTGAGGTATTTAATCAATGTATAAAACATGATACAATTGGCATTATAAGGCCTAATAGGTAATGCTCCTTGTTAGCAAGCTTGTTTAAACTCTTTGCTACTTTTCCCAACGCTGATGATTCTCTAGAAAATTGGTTTTATGATTGCGGTGTCGTCGACATCAATGGCACGTCTTCTCAGTTTGAAATTATTCCTGTCTAATCACCGTTAGGCTCATCGCATCGAAATTAACGCAGTAACTGAATGGCAGTTGCATTGTTTTCTGCCAATGATAATGACATTAAAAAATGCAACTATCACTCAGCTTATCGTTGTAGTCGTGCGCAATTCTGCCGTTTTTTTTTTTACGGGCAGGAGCAAACAGAAAATCCAGAAACGACAGGCAGGCTGCCCCTGGCAGGAGAGAAAAGAAAGAGCCGCAGTTGGGGCGTGACAACCAAGCCTCGCTTTCTAGTGCATCTACAATGATATAAGCTTGCACAAATAATGAGCACTGCGCTCAAAGTGCGCACGCCTGCACCCCTCCAAAAAACAAAAAAAAACACGGGGCACTACCAGCGCGTCAGAATCGGGTGCTGTATAAACATACTGAACAATAGGGTAAGTGCTGATGAAAACATAATATCACCCAAACACAAGAACGCTCTCACACTTCAACTCACTCACACGCCCCCACACTGACTGTGGAAGACGCTGTATGGCCAGACACCCGTGTCCCATTAATAATGAAGACCTAGGGCTACCTTTCTGGGGCAAGGTAGCACTTGACTATATCGGCTCTAGCGAGTACATTCTTGCTAGATGGAGGATGCTTACACGCAGAACACGACACTATACAGTTTCATCTACCCGCTAGGATGACGAGTGAAAGCCTGCACAGGATTTCTGATTGTTCTGCGAGGTCGAGCGCGTTCATCGCTCATGTTTCGGCAAACGCTATCGAGGACACTGATCACAAGAAAAAAATCGCCGAAAGGGCACAAGGTAATGAGAAGCACATGAGATCATAAACTGCCAAATAATACAAAGGGATGCACCATGATAAACGCGATGACGCAGCGCGACATCTTGAAGCAAGGGGAAAATTTCATATACAGATCCCCTTAGACGGCATCCACAGGAATGTGTGCATGAATATTGTTTACCGTGCGCACACGCCATGGATATGTGCTTACAAGGTTTGGTGCCAGTTGGCACCATGCATTTCCTGCTTTGTTTCAGCTGTAGCTTCCTCGAGCGTTTATGGTGTGCTATAGATGGGCTCTGCACACACGGCGCAAGCGCGTACGAGTAAATGCGTCAGTATGCACCACAATATACGCCCATCCGCGAGCAGTGTTTGAGGCACTGTAGATGAATTTTTGAGTCATCTCTGTCTCTCTGACCGAGCGCGAGATGTGGGGACTTCGGCACTCGAAACTACATAAATGACTCGAAGCTTCACGGCGTGCAGAGCCGTGGTGGTTCTACAAAGGTTGATCCATCGACGACGACTTCTGGAGGAGGCCACAAGCCTGGCGGGAAGACGACTTCTGGGGGAGGTCACAAGCCTGGCGAGAAGACGACCTCTGGGCATGCTCCAACCCATGGTGGAAAGACCATAAGACCCGGACCTATCGTGAGAAATCCAGGCACACCGGAGCCCGGTCACCATACCAGTGTTGCCCCCAGAGGACCGACCCATAAACCTACGAATACTACTCCACCTCCAGTCATCGGTTTGTATCTGTCCGGACATTGTACAGCAAGCAAGGTTTTCTGACGCTGTGGGGACGAGTATACAAAGTAGCATAAACTTGTCCTCGAAAAAACAATGATACATTCTTTAGACTGTCTAAAACATATTTAAATAATCTATAGTCTGTCTAAATCAACTTTTGTAAGGACAGATGCAAAAAAAAGTGGGGACCCGAGAACTTTTTCATAACAAGATGTAAAAGGGCGCTTTTTATGTACCTATGTTTTTGCGTCTTTATGTCTTATACCGCCGAAGAAATATCAAAGCATCCTCCTGTAGCATTTTGAGGCAAATGAACTACGTAATCGCTGGTAGATGATGGGCTCTGGTGTTATGCGCATTGTAGTTTCTGTAAACACTTGTTCCCGAGCTTCCTGTCCCTCTCTTGCCTCCCATTCTCCATTCAGGTGTAGTGTAAAAACTTGAAGATATTCTCGTGAGTCTTCCCGTATCTCTCGCATTTCATATTTCTCTATTTTGCTTGCACTGTATATAACTGATGCCATGAACAACATATAATTTTATCCTTAAGAACAAGCCTATTTTCTAATGTTCAAGGGCCCTCCACCACCCCGCGTTGAAAGACGAGGGGGTGGTTTTCTCCTTTCTTTCGCTATTGTTCACACAAACAATGCATCCTCCTCACCCCTTACTTCTTAAAAGCAAGTGAACAATGTCAGCAATATGCGCTATAGCCTATCAAGTTTTAAAGCTTCAACCTCTTTTCTCCTCTTTATCCCTTCCCCAGTGCAGGGTAGCAAACCGGATGTGCGTCTGGTTAACCTCCCTGCCTTTCCTTGTATCTTTATCTCTCTCTCTCTCTCTCGGCTAGGTGCTGTTAACACCGCTTGCGCAGTTTTAAACAAACCAAATGAAGTGTTAATCGATCCATCTATCGCGCACGATATTCGTGCGAGAAAAGAAAGAACAGATGAACGACTGCTTAGCGAAATAGTGTAGGAGACAAATGACACTTTATATTTCACGTATATGAACCAATCGAGAGCATGTACGCTATAAACGTCACGGGAACTGCTGTCTGCGTCACAGAAGTGCACAAGAAGGATAATAAATATCAGGAGAGAATAATGCACTTGCTTATTTTTTGTATTTTGGCAGCCGGGTTAGTGGTCCTATAACGGAACCCTCAACACTGCTTCAACTAGCTATAGAATAGATTTGCTACAGGCACTCGTGAATTCACCTTGCCTCGTGAATTCACTGCTGTAAAATGTTTTAGAATGCGCCCCCAACAAGCGGAGTTAGAGTTATCGCATGCTGCAATTGCATTCTCTCTTCTCTCGCCCCAATGAAAGCGCTGGAAGCTAAGCAGGGAGGGATGGCATGGAGAAAGCAGGCATGTCGCGCGCGCCTCACGACTATGAGCACTTTTTTCTTTTTCTTTCTTTCAATACGCGGCTCCTCAGTGGGATGGCAGGCGTGTGTGTGAACAAGTCGCGGCCTCCCGCGGCGATCTCTGTAACGACTGAGCGCGCCATGTTTAATTCAGCCAATTGCTCAACCAACGGCTGTGACGCGTGAATAATGAGCATCTTCCGTCATTTGTCAAGAGAAGAGAAAGCAATTCTTTGAATTTGAGAATTCAAAAGGAGTTCCAGATTGCGTGCTCCGCTATATTACGCTGGCGTGTATTCTGGTAGACTTGATGCCTTCAGGTATTAGAGAAAGATTATTGGTGAGCTGCCAGTTTGTGATATGATTACTTGCTACGTGACACCCACTGGCTGAAAAAGTGTGTTCTACCCTCAACGTCGTGGCTACTAGTGGCACTGGAATTTTTTAGAGTTGAATGTACCTATATGCCCCATGAGGTGGACGGGGTATGCCTGCCGCTGTAGCTCAGGTGGTAGAGTGTTACAAATTACTTGCCAGCGCAAGGAATTTTTCCTTCTGCTTTTCTTTCTGCCGGTTTAGATTACATTTACTAGATGTAACATTCCGCATACTATATTTAAACTTTTGTCTATTAGTTCTTGCTAATATTGAGTCTGACAGACACGATTCGTAAAATTTCCCCTTCTGTCCTTTAACACGAAAAGGTTTACTTCAAACACGGGTCTGTGTGTTCACGGAGGTTGATGTTGCTGAGATATCTCTGACATGTTGGCAAGCCGCTTTCGCTAGGAATACGTCAAATGTTGGGACCAGCAGACTTTTGCTCTCACGAGATGTTTTATCATGAGACATTTTTGTGGTCCACAGTCCTTCATTGTTGCGCTTAATGGTAATATGGCCCCCACTTTCAATCATAGTACTATTTTGTTTCGGTGCGCATTTGCACATTTCAGCTAATAGAACTTTCAGAATTGTTCTTGCCCCGCCGCGGTGGTCTAGTGGCTAAAGTACTCGGCAGCTGACCCGCAGGTCGCGGGTTCGAATCCCAGCTGCGGCGGCTGCGTTTCCGATGGAGGCGGAAACGTTGTAGGCCCGCGCGCTCAGATTTGGGTGCACGTTAAAGAACCCCAGGTAGTCGAAATTTCCGGAGCCCTCCACTACGGCGTCTCTCATAATCATATGGTGGTTTTAGGACGTTAAACCCCAAATATCAAATTGTTCTTGTAGAAGTAGGGACACGAATTTTGGTGCATTGTTTTAAATGAGAAGCCCAGTGTCGCAAACTCTAAAAAGAGTACCGTTACACTTAACAATACACACACACATACATACATACATACATACATACATACATACATACATACATACATACATACATACATACATACATACATACATACATACATACATACATATAAAAACTTTAATAGAACAATGTATTGAATATATTCTGACTACTGTTAACCTAAACTATTGATTTCGATTTTGGTAAGGATGCGGTGGCTTTGAACTGACATGTTAACAGAAGTCTGACGTCATTAAAATACTGCAACTCACCACACACTAGCAATAGTTGTCATGTTGCTGTCAGTCACAGGTGCCTCACCTAAGCAACGATGAGTTAATTGCCATCCGGAGACCCTGACAGCAATTTAGGCGATTCGGGCGTCATGCAGGGCGCAGACTTCGAAGCCTAGTTAACTGTCCTTACTTGTGATAATGTACGTTGAGATAGGGCATGGTTGCAGATGTTTGCAGAAGAAACCTTTGGAGTAAATGTTTGATACGTGTTGTCCCTCTCAGTTGTGCGGAGGAGAGTGTTGATAGTGCACACAATGGAAATAAAACTGCCCGTCTTGGGATAGCTCCAAACCATGTTAGTACTTGTTTAATGTGATGTCTGATGGTCCACGCATCTTGTAAACCGGAGGGTATTTCCGTTGAAGTGAGCTAAAGTTGCACGTAGTTGAAGCCTTTGAGCTTCCAAAGACGGGCACGGACATACATGTTCCCCAAAGCCGTCAGTGCACTAGATGGTATCGCCAGAACGTTCTCATGCATGTCAAAGCATGTCAGTACTCTTCTATTGCGATGTCCCATGGTCCGCGCATCTTGTCAACTGTGAGGGCATTTTCGGTGAAGTAAGCTAAAGTTGCATGCTGTTCAAGTCTTTGATCTTCCAAAGAGGGGCACTAACATCCGTGTTCCCCAAAGCCGTCAGTGCACTAGACGGTATCGGCCGTAAAACGCTTGCTTGCTTGCTTCTATATATGCATGGGCGAATGCTACACGAAGACACAGATGTAGGTTGGCTAATCGGCCAGGTGTAGGGAGGCCAGCTGTCACAATATTTGAGGTGGTAACGTTATGTGGAATGTACGAATAGAACAGAGGTCAGCGGTATAAACTTTTTTACCAGTGATTTCTGCGCTGAAATCAGTTCTTTTGTCCCTGCACGTATTTCGTTCAAAAATGTGCAAGAAATTTGCTCCAGATATTGTTGACAAGATTTACTGGGCATGGAGCTCCTAAAAAAAAAAAACTGTAGGAACGTGGTTAACAGGGCTCATTCATATGAATGTATTGTCGTCACAGCGTGAAAAACAAACAAAACCGCAAACCTGATGAAACACAGCAACTCGAGCAACCGCTCACTTTCAATTGAAGCGTTAGTTTTACAAAGAGGCACTTATGAAGAAATACCCGAAATCACGTAGAGCACGTGCAAGAAATTTTTTCACACTATGCCTACAATGAATCGCCTAAATTTCTACACATAACTAAGCCTCGCCCTCGCATGTTTGCCAGAAACGCACTCGCCGTTCAACGGAAATGGAAGACCAAAATGTGTAATGTGAACGAAATTGCATAAAAATACATATTGGTGCCTGCAGAAGTGAGTGACTCCTATTTTGCCATCTTGTGCAGCGACAAAGATGCCCCTCGTGTGCACAGTGAGCAGCGTGGGCAGCGCACAAATCCTGCTGCCTCAGTTGCATGTGTGCTCTTACGTCTTCTTCACGCACGTCATGTCGAGGAACAAACGCCTGTACGCCTCGGACGGCAGTGGGGCATTTCAGGACTTCGCTCGCGCCATAGAAGCGTCTGGTGGCTACACTGGTGGAATCTCCTTTGACATGCGGTAAGTGAGCATAGGACGTTCGGAAAATACCTTTTGAACCCCCCAAAAGTACCATCGACAGCATGAAGACAAAGTATTCATGATTAAAAAGAAGCAGGACAGCGGATAAAGCTATATGGACGTACACTCAGACATATAATAACGCTGTTTGTCTGCGCTCGCTTGTTTCTGTATGATAGTCCATCGTTTTTTGCACTGTTATATTTTTTGATCATAGAAAACCAACTGGCCTGATTTAATGCACTCGACATGTAATTCAAAACAAAATTTTTCTTTAAAGTGTTTCGGTTCTGACGTGATCGCGCATGGTGATCTATATGACAAGAACACCTGTAGATTATATCGCCAAATGTAGTTCGTCACGTACCATGGCGTCATGCGATGATGTTATTGCTTGATGTGGTTCTTTGGTCAAACGTAGGCTCATCACGGAGGCAGTGCGAGAAGCTGCCCGGCGAGGTGCAGGTAGCTTACTTGGCCATCGATCCAAGAGGCAATGCAAAACGCCGATGAGCACCGAAAGCCTTCGGAGGAGAAAGGGGCAGGATAAAATGGTTTTCCTCCTCTAGTATTTTCAGGCGTATGTATGAGGAACATTGAGTCTTTCTTAACATGGCTCTCGTACGACTGTTATATGTCACAATGACACAATATAGGCTACTTTTTTTTATTCGTTATCAAAATCAAAAGTTGGTGCGACGCAAAATGTTCGATAAAGACTAGCGGTGCCTTGAACATTTCATTCGATGCCGGAATCAACCGCAGTAGCTTTACAGAGAAAAACATACAGGCACACACCAACTTTTCATGCATGAGAAATGGCTTAGGCCTTCTTTTTAGGCGGCCATAAGTACGAAAGTTGTTAAATAGGCGCGGCGTTTTGAGTAGTGCAGTTATGCTTCAGGAGCACAATGAGCTGCACTCTGTATGGTGATAAGCCACAGTAAGTCGATTTATAGTTTGCAAGTTTTCATATGCATATAAAGTGGAAATTCAAGCGGAACCTCTTTGTGCCCAGGTACGGCATCAACGAAAAAACTGGGGCAGCCTTACTGCCTACTGCCTTGGAGGAGGCCCGCACTGAACTGCTCGAACTGTACAAGAGCAACATCAAACACTACGGCATCCTCAATTGCATCACAATGCCAGGTCTTATGAGCTATCTCGTGGCGGTTATGCCCAGCACGTTTTCGGTGAGAAGTATAGTCATGCCTGTCGACACGCACAAGGACAATCGTTTCTTACTTGTTTCCGCTGTTTTTGCCAGCTTTTCTGATATTTATTTTCCTGTGTGTGCAGTGTACCAAATCACTAGTGGTAATTAACAATACTTGTGCCTAATTGGCTATGGTAAAATCTATCTTATTGTAGCAAGTGGCAATATATTATTCTTATTTCATCAAAAGCATATTCTTGAGTTTTCAAAGAAGAAACACCTTAAAGTGTCGTCATTATTATTTTCATAATAATTCTTCGCCTATCCTAGGTCTACTGCAGGCTGAACGCCTCTGCCAACGATCTCTAATTTACTATATGTAGAGCAAACTACATACATTTACACCAGCGAATTTATCAATTCACCTCTTTGAACAGGGTAATGAATGATAAAAACACACTCACTGCCAGAACGAGCCTTTATACGCTGTTTTGTCCGAGTCCATTGCGGTGGATTAGCGATTACGGCACTAGGCTGCAGACAGGATGGTCGTGAGGTCGATCCCAGTCGCAGTGGTCTTGTTTCGATGAAAGCAAAATGCTACAGGCCTGTAGGCGTGTATTCAAGTGTACATTACATAATCATAGGTAGCCAATACTTCTGGAGCCATTTAATACGGTGCCTTTATTATTCATATCCTTGTTTTGGTATTCACTACTTCAAGACCTATAAAACATGGCGTCTAAAAACTTGTACAGTGGAACAAGCAAAACGAATGATGCCTAGTTTTGAAATCTTTCACGAGGTTTCATTACAGTTCTAATTCACGAATCGTGGTACGCTGTTCTTTTAAACTGAACACGGCGTATACTGAAAGGCCTCTGAATTCCTTCGGGTGTTTTTCAATTGTTGATTACTTGCTCAGCGCGAGTAAATAGGAGCTAAAATTTGTAGTATAGTGGTGCCACCGTAAAAAAACAACTTCTTGAAAGAATTTCCTTTTCAAATAAACGAGACGTGCAACTTGCACCAGCTCATATATGAAGCCATTTAAAGTTCTTCAAATGAAAACAGAGAAGCAGGGTAATTGAATAATTTACTTATCAGCAGCCTTTCTACCACAGTGGATTATGAAACTCAAATTCAACTCAGAATAAGGCACTTTGTCTCTTATGCAAGAAAACACCACGAACAATGAGGTGCTTGCATTATGGCAATGTAATGAAGAAGAAGTAGATCGGTGCAAGGACAGCAACATCGAGTGCGCAACAGAGGCTAAAGTGCTACTGCACTGTGCACAGTACTGCAAACTATAGCTCAACAGATCTAGTGAAATGAATCATTTTATTACAGTAACGCTATAATTACAAGATTTACCACCCGTAAAAAATAATGTCGTTAGGATTTCAAGTATGTATACTTGTGTACTGCTGCGTCAGTTCATTTACCATAATCCACACTGCCATGAACTACAAAAATGAGCTATTTTTATTAGGAAACACTGTAGTCAAATCTAAAAAGCTTCGGTTGCTACCTACGGCAACTTGATTTTTCTTCCTCCGCAATCCTTTCCCAATTACAGTTCAACAGTTAAAGCATCCATATACTTTGGCATAAACGTCTCTTGCCCTCTCTTTCTTGTGATTTGGTTAGGTGGCATTGACATTCACAGTTTATGATGTCGCATAACTTACTGCTTTCGTCGCAACGTCCAAGCCAGAGCTGGACATGGAAATGACTCGTGCGCCGTGCGTCTTTTTTTACATGTGCAGAAAATGAGATCGCTGCAGAGAGGCGACCCGAATAGTGTGATTGTCCTGGCCTTTGGCGCATTCCAAGTCAACGTCTCTTCTGACTGGACAATGCATTATCGGCGGTACTTCCAGGAACTTGGAAAGTGAGGACATCACGCACGTTTGTTTAGAGGTGTTCGATTTGCAGAATTACGTTCCGCAAAACGATGTGCTATAGTTTTTCAGTGTACAGTCAAAAGTCCTAATAACGAAATTATCGCCCTTCGCAAGTCGTTTTGTTAATGAAATTGGTCATTCCGTAGAATCAAGACGGAAACTTTTTTTGTCCTTCTAAATGCAGAACTTTAATCAACCGTCATTGTTTAAAGCTATGAAGCAGCGGACCCGACAAGAACAAACCCATACAAATCACACCACATCCAACCCGCCTGTAGTGATTCATTTACGCTGATATACTTAAGACATCAGGAAGCAGGCGCAGGGAAGCCCTAGCTACCGACGCTAGCTTGCTTTATTCATGAGTTTTAATTCTTTTTGGCCGAGCGCTATCGACCAATGCTATTTCTTATTAGCTGAGTGCTTCCACACACGCCTACTGCAGCCGTTAAATTAGTACAAACTTCAATGTCCTCCCCTTTCGTCTTGTTACAATTAACACGTATCATATATGCTTATTCAAACACTGCACACTTCTGTGTACCTGCTTCCATGAAAGTTGTGCAGATTTACCCAAGCAGTCACTTGTTTCTTTTTTTCAGTGACGAATTTTATTGAGGAACAGGAGTTTAGTACACGGAGGGGTGGCTGGCAGGTCACTGAGAGCATGATCACTCAATGTGCCACTACAACGCGGCATGCTTTGGGAAAGCAGATGGGGGCGGGGGGGGGGGGTGATGAGTAAAATATACCATGGGATGAAAACTTTCAAAGCCCCGGCATTCTTTGCAGGACAGCAGAAAAGTACGCATATATTTGGCCAGTCAGATGTTAGCCATTATTTCAATGCACAGATATGTAGTACAATTGTCGAATGACGCACACAGCTTAAGCATCGGCGTACTCTTCCTAGCCGTCATCCTCGCTACCGTACAAATGGCGCATATACGGCCAGCCTCAGCGGCGTCGAACTACACCTGGTTGCTACCATTGCCTCCGCACTCCTATAGGCTGAAACAAAAACTTAAGAAAAGTGAAATGAATGTGGCGTTTCAAGTCGTCCCTCTCGCTCCGTGCCTACTACGCTTTTTAGGCGAGAGCAGTTCACTTGGTTGATCTCCTCTACTCTCGGTGGCGTGAAAGTGCTCTAGCTCGCTCTGCCACTGTGTGACGGCGGTAGAGCGAGGGTGGTCTGAACGAGTACATATACTCCGGTTGGAGCCCCAAAATATGCTGACACTCTGGCAAACGCGTTTATGAGTGATCCTGTCCTCTCAACAAAAATCGCCGTACAATTGTAACTTACCGACATCGAAAAGCGAACGCGGCGTCAGGGCCCATTCCGCAAGCAAGGATCGAAATCGGCCTGCTTCGGAAACGCAGGTCAGGTGGATGCAGGTCAGTCACGTAAAGCCCTGACAGTCTGCCGATATGCCAGGATGCGGAAAAATCAAGGGATGCTTTTGCGAGTAGATGGATCGAGAAAGTTGCAAACAGACCATCAGGGTAGTGAGGTCACCGTAGCCTCTAGCATTATGTGGTGCGTACGAACTCTATTGATCTGCAGTCCGGTGTTCCCTTCATGTACACGGCGTGCAGCATGGTCAAAGTAAAAGCATTACAGTGGCAAGGATGCCCAGACGTTTTTAATGCGCCAACGTTACAGCGTTGACTCGGAGAAAAACCGGTCTCTCTTTAAATTAAGAAGAATTCACTTTCGAGGCTGTTTCAAGAAAGCACTTCGTTTAGGTGGGTTTGCTGACCACATTTTTTCACTAATGCTTACGTATGAGACCTTAAAATCCCACGGATATTTATCGGGGAATGACATTTTCTGGGTTTGATGAAAAACTGTAAATTAAGCTTGGTTATATCTAGTTCTAGCTTTAAATCCGGTAAGACTTCTCTTTGGAGTTTAATTGAGCTTGGAAGTTCACCCATGTTTAGAGTCTCAACCATGCTCTTTCTTTTTTTGCCTTCCATGTCTATACATGGTCGTCCTTTATGAAAGGGAACACGCGAACGCGTGGCCGGCACTCTGCGGAGGCTGCCTACAGCACCATCAACCGACAAGTGAAGAAAGCACGTTCGCTTTTAACGTCCTCTATTGCCAAGCAATGTAACGAGTCATGGCCAGTAGACAAGCGCTGCTAGATTACGTTCCCTTCCTCCGCGCGTGGTGAGTGATATCGGGCGATTACTGCTGCTTGCGCCGTAGCCGAGCACAGCGTTTGATATTTGATACGATGGCAGTGGACTACGCTAGGCGTGAGCAGAGAGCACGTGCAATCTCGCAGCGCTTGTCTACCCGCCATCACTCGCTATAATTATGTTTAGGGGCGAAACAGAGAAGTTTATTGCAAACTGGTAACAACATTTCAGGTGAGTACAACCGTCTGGTGTAACAAAATCACTTGAAAAAACTACTTTTGGTGGCACCCGTTCGTCCCTCGTGGCCGTAGTAGTAGTGTGTAACAAGTTTTAATTTTGACCTCCAAGGTGGTGCCGGTGAGAAATTTCTTCTGTGCGTTGTTTAACAATAAAAGATAGTGCTCAATGTACATGCCAATGGCTGCTAAGGGGGAATGAGAGACAGGAGAATCCGGCTTTTAGTTAACGCGCACGCTGCGAATTTTTTATTGTTCAACAACGCATAGAAGACACGAAAGGTTTGCAACGTTATACTCGCTAGGCGTAACCTGCTAGGTTTCAGAAAGGTTTAACGAGCGTCGGGCCACAGTGCCATGAATACAGTGAACTAGTATATACCATTAACTTGAGGTGGTTAAAGGTGGGAAGTAGACACGAAGCGCAAGCCGTGAGAAAGTGTGCGTGTGCCTCCTCTCGTTGAGTCCTTGGAATGTCCGCTGGATGGCGGTGCTTCTATATGAGGAATATATGATGAAAAGATGCGAAATTGTTGTACTTGGAGTGTTGAATAGGTGGACGAATGGACACAGAGACAGATGGAGGATGGACGCACGGATGTCTACACGGACGAATGGACGCATGGACGAGCGCAGGCGCGGATGCATGGAAGAAAGCAGTGACGGACGCACAGATGAACGTGCGGGCGCATGAACAGACGCACGCACGGACGGGTGGATGGACGCACGGGCGGCCACACAGACGCACGCATACATGGACGGAAGCAAGAACGAACAAACGGACGGATGCTTCGTCCCACTATCCATCATTCTCTCCGTGGATATGCTGTTATTTTTTTCCAACAGATGGCGCTGAAAAGGAACGTGTTTTCTTTTGCTGTCGGTATATTGTGCTGTAGGCAGCCACTGCAAAGCGCAGGCCACGCGTTCGCGTGTTCTCTTTCATAAAAAACGACAGTGTACAACTGTTTGTCTTACCAAAAAAAAAAGAATTATTTAGACAGCGAATTTTTTTAAGCAGTGTTCTTCAGCAGCGATTTGAATTCAATCAAAGAATAATAAGAAATTCCGCATGATTCAGTTTGAGCTTATTGATTTAAGTTCGCTTTTTTTATGTTAGCGATGAGCTGTTGATTCTCTTGAACTTACTGCTGTTCGCAGGACTGGTAGAGGCATCCTACGCCGAGGTTTTTCCGCATGTTACTTATGTCATCCGGAAATAGATGTAGTGAAAAGCTGTCTGTACGTAGGACCCCTTATTCTTTCATTAATTGATCATCATGTACGAAACTTCAAGTCAACGCTGTGCCATGCCTTCTTACAGCGCCTGATCTTCTCATTTATTTCAGAAAAAGTAGCAGCAAAAGGCGAAATCTTCCAGGGTAGAAAAGCTGTGATTGCTCTGTGACGTTTGACAATGAATTGAGTGCCGCCAAAAGCATAAATACTACTGTGCACGTAATTAGGAAACGTGCAAGAAGCAGCAATTTACAGGTGTAGCAGATTAAGTGTACTGTTAAGAAGGCAAATGTGGCGTACTGGTATTTCAACAACATATCTAAAACGTTTTGACTACCCCAGACAAAGAGCCTACAATGAATTTAGGAGCATTACGCATAGCTGTCAGTGTACCGGTAAACAATCAACTTATTACGGAAAAAAGTTTGATTTTGTTTTTTCTTAGGGTACACTAAAATACATCATGCAAAATTTTAGAATTACCTCGGGCAGAGAACCGTCATAAAACTGTGGTGCATTAAGCATAACTCCTCTTAACTAAAACAGCATTCCAGTAAACACTAAACTTATGAGACCACAAAGTTTGATTCCGGTTTTGTATTTTTTTCTTCTCATTTCTGTTACAAAGCTGGAAAGAACGGAATGTGCTTAAATGAGGAGCATGACGAATTGTTATTATTCATTGGTTATTCAGATCTTACTTTTCTGTATTGTAGTTAGAGGAAACTCAGTGTGCTCAGTGCATGTTTTCGATGTGTCGATAGCGGCGTTCTTTGTTCATCTCGTAATCTGTCAAACACGCTCTCTCTCTCTCTCTCTCTCACACACACACACGCACACGCGCACGCGAACGCACACACACACACACACGCACACGAACACAAACAAACAAACAAACAAACCAACCAACAAACAAACTCAAGCGTTCCTTTCGAGAGCACTTTTAGGTTGACAAATATGCTGTTATTTCTTTCTGCTTTCCTACCATCGCAATGACAAACAGCTACGACGTGGATATCCTGATCGCGGTTACCAGTGAAGAGGGTCAGATAGGAGACAAGGTCTGCTACGCCGCACCGACGAGCGTCTGGAACACTACAAACTCCAACTTCTCCTCTATCGTGAGTACCCGCAAAATTTTCCTTGCCGCCCATGAATAACAACAAAAAACCCTACGTTTAGCATGTAATCTGTCCTACAGAGTCGTATTACGCCTGTTTATTCGGTGAATAATCGCCAAGAATAAATAGTACCTACGGCACACGCACTATCCAGCGCACTTTGAAGATCGCAATGTGCACTTTCAGGATGGGGTATTCATGATCTTTTTTGGTTTTTATTTTTTGAGCGAAGACGAGCAAACGCACACTGGTAGGCGAAACTAGACAAGTGGCAATGGTTTTCCTTCAAGCGCACAATGGTCTATGTGATGAAACACGCAATGCCTCAAACGGTAGATCGAAGAGGCCACGTTTTTCGGCCTCTGCCTATGATTGTCGCTATATTTGTGCTTGAACACTTTAGTAGCTCTGACTTTTTATAAGTTTTTATGTTGCTAGTTTTATTGAGGGGAAAGTAGGCTGGGCTCACCATGTTTCCATATTGCCACCATTGATGAATGAGCCAATGTGGCTCATACTCGTTTTGGGGCCGTGAAGAAGAAGAGAACATTTTGGTTGCTCTGGTTTAGGTGAACTCCTGACTGTAGGTCTTGTTTTGCTCGTGACATTACTGATGGAGGTGCTGGGTAGACCTGAATAAGAGCAACCAAAATGTTCTCTTCTTCTTCGTGGACCCAAAAAGAGTATGAGCCACAGGGGCTCGTTCATCAATGGTGGCAATATGTTCTTATACAAAGTTCAGTACAGCGGAAAAAAAATATTTGAGAACAACAATCCTGGCACTCGAATATCTTTTGGTATTCGTGGATAATACGGTTCCCAGGTGATCGCCAATCATTCTTCTTTTGTGCGAGTACCTTCCTTACACACATTCTAACGAGTTTTGCCGCCAACGCGGGTTCCAGTTCGAAGGGTACTGTCAGCTTGGACATTATCGCCTTCGCAGGAGAGGCATTCCAAGCTGCTCCTCGACTCGCAGCATTACCCGAAAAGCAGTCTGTACGTGGGCGTTTCGTTCGAGATGGGGGTCAATCTGTACCAGCTGTCGCATAATGATACTGCAATAGAGGATGCTCCATTTGCTCCGTGCGATCAGTACACGCAAGTCGGATATGAGCAGGTAGGTGTAAAGAGCCTGCTTGACACGGTCGAGCCGCTGATGGCATATGAAAGCGCTGTAATAGTAAAGCGATCCCCACATATGTTATAGTTTGACCAGTTCGCATGACGTATGCTCAGTCATATATCGCTATGATATAGAACGCAGCAGTGTAAACTGGCCCGGTTTAGTGGAGTCCCTTTTCGAGGCTTTCACGTAGCGTGTGAGCAGGACCAGGCCTGCTTTAGGAGGAGGCACTTTCGTGAAATTGAAAGGGTTGAGTTGTGCCCGTATAGTTTATTGAAGTAGGGAGCAAGTGTACCAATACTATGCCGTGGAAATCTTGCCATACATAAAATGAATATCGGAATTTGCACGTTTCGATACTGTCTGTTATGTTCTCAGTACAGTGAAGCCACTCTGTATAAATGCCAGCGTAGTATTTGTCGTGCAGTGAAGATTGATAATGGCGCTATCTATCGGCTACGCTGAAATAGCTCAGCGAAATTTCGTAATGCCAAGCAACTTCCCCAAAAAAGAACCGCCATCGTGAGCCCGCTCGCATCGAGATGCCACACCGAAAATTAACACCCACTTCAGAAAAAGAAAACTTCTGCCGACAGACAAAAACATTTTTCGACGCCGCACCGTGTTGAATTTCGCACAGGACAAGGTTGTTCTTTTTTTTCAATGCGAAATTCTTTGCGATTTTTTTTGAAGCTTAGTGCTGAAATTGAGTAGGCGACGTCTGTTCATTCATATAATAATGTAGAGCTTGATTGACAAGAAGCAAAACTAATTATTGCCAACAACGTGGACATAAATGTCGAATAAAAGCGCATCATGGGCTCCTCCTTAGACAGCGTAGGCACTTTGTTTCTTGTTATCATCATGTTTTGACACGCTGAATTTTCCGCAGCCCTATGCGTTTTTTTTTTCGCTTGAACGATGTTGCACAGAACGCCAAAAAAGTTGCGCGTTTCCGATTGGCGTTAAACGCATCGTCACTGCCTAAATTGGCGTTGGCTAATGCCACAGAAACAGTGATTAGATATCCCTGTACCTGTACACGCAGGTCTGCGATCCACACGTGAGACTGAAAACTCTTAACAACGTCGTTGAATCGGGAGTCATCTCTAACTATGTCTTTTTCTACGACAGCTGGGACACCATAAAAAAGAAGGTGAGTCTGCGAACACATGCAGACGTTTTTGGATCATGCGCTGATGGGATATTTTTTTATGCTGCGTAATTTAGATATTTCAAGATGAATATTACTAAGTCAGTAATATGGTGACTTTGTTTTTTGAGATATTTTTGGAAAACTGAAATGTATACATGCCGCTAAGAAGATGAAAGAGCAAATTCGAAAAAAATTGGTTATCTGAATGTTCACTAATAATTCCAACTGTTTAAAATAACACCGGAAAATCATTGTGTCAAAAAAGATTCTGCTTTTTTAACGCTATGTTCGCATTTAGAAGAGTTTCAAGTATGCCACAAAAGATTGCGATAATTTTTTCGCAACGCAAACCACCTTTTTGGACAGTAGTGGCTCTAATGCAATAGTCTCCGGTGACATGGCAGCTGCGGATGCGGCTCATAAACTTTGAAAAATTACAGGAAGTGTCAAACATGCTCTCGATAAATTAAATAAATGGGTATAAATATGCTTTCTGACAATATTATCACATATGAGGAAATTCGCTAACACTGGATCACTGCAACTGCTGCATTTCACTCCACGCATGAAATTCTCTATTTAAAAAATGGACGCTGCTAAACCAGGATACTTGAGTCATCGCTTCAAGGATGAAATGACCAGATCATGTTATGCGTCCACTTGTGACAAAAGCGGTAATGACCTTTGAAAAGACTGCTCTCGAGATTTGGACAAAGGCTGCATTTGCTGAACAGAATATATACTTCCAAAAAGGCAATATGGCGACAGAAAAGCAGCCTTAGAACAAGCGCATTTTTTAGTAGTTTGTATACTTTCGTACTAAGGAAGTTTGAAATTAAACTGGTGTCAGTATTGTCTTATTTATTAGGCCAAGCCTGATAGCAGCGAGGGCTTAGATATAGACTATTTTATGAATGTGTGTGTGGGCCGCCATAGTGGCTTGTTAACCTAAGTGTTTTGCATGTTGAACACCTCAACGAGCATTGTTAGAATAGGCGCATACGCACAGAAACAGTTGGGTTCGTGCATATGATGTTTCATGGGCTTATTAATTCCCGTCGCGATGTGCAAAAACACGAAAACATGGGCTTATGAGCCCATAATGGTGGCGCCCATTTGCCTTGCGGAAAATAGTCTACACAGGTGACAGCCTGAACAAGGCTCGCAGTCCAGGCAGCGTCTGGGCATGTAACTCAAGGAAGAATCATTCATTCATTCTTCATTTCATTTCACTTTATTTCCAATTCCAACATGATAGATAAAAAAAACTGTTTGGACCCATAGCCAAATGCTAGAATAGGGTCCAATGATGCGATACAAGATGGCACAGTATCCAAACGATAGCACAGGGCAACAATAGTGGGTACGTCCCAATGAATAAAGGGGAAGAAGACGCACGCTGTCGCCTTGCTTTCAGTGTTCCTGTTATTTACACTCCTTTCGATTCCTACAGTATTTGCGATGAAGGCGAAAATGCTCGAGACCCGGGAACTATGGGGTCATTATATAAAACAGCTGGTGACCGAAATTTCCAGGTCCCAGCACTGTACGCAGCCTCCCAGAATAATTTTGGGGTGACATTGACAGCCAGCAATTCCATTACAATATATATGCTTTTGTGTTGACTCATTGTCAAGGTAGTTCATTTCACGACAGACGTTCCCTGCAGTAGAGTGTAGTGGTGGTAGAATAATATATGACGGTATTTTACTCCAGTAATACTTCCAGTGATCGCGATCACTGTATATAGTATATAAAGAGAGCTCTGTTTATATATTTATTCATTCTACTTTCAGCAAGGATATGTTTACTGTTTATTTTATTTAAAGTACGCATTTTTGTATTATGATTGCATTATAGCGAGATGTGTTTACATTTTCGCGTTATCTACTCACCATTATTTCTGACACTGGAACCCGTGTAGAATAATATGTACTGTTAACTTTCCGCTTATATTGTACACTGATGTGCTCGTTTTGCTTTGCTCCCGATGTGGCTCCACTTTTGTAGTCAGGCAATTACTCAGCCTTACACGGCAATTTTGTATCAAATGTAGGTTTGAATAAACGAAGTGTTACTTACCTAAACCTTACTAACATAAAAATGGTTGATTACATGTTGACTGCTTCTGTTGTGACTTCTTGTGACAGGTTGATGCTGTGTTGAGCCTAAAATTGCCACCAAAGATCGCCTGGCTCTTGTACAACACTCACTTCTCTATGACTACCGGAACGTGCATTTCGAGCTTCGACAGGGAGCGGAAGCTGCGGGACTACCTGGCCAGCAAATAATAAACATTAACCGCGGAAGTCCCCGTAATGGCACGCATCAATATATGGTTTACGATGAATGTGCTTTTGGTGCTGTGTAAGTGATGTGTGAGCGCCGCGTTCATAGCCCCTAGATATTTCCCTTTTACCTAAGTAAGCACCAACAACGGCATTTTCTCTCAGCCCTCTCTCACACACAGCCAGCCTCTGCCACAATTATTTGTCTAGCTATGTCTAAGTACATTAGCGACGCATACTTAAGTAAATGAGATGTGCCTTTCTCCTCCGGTGAGCAGACGAATCGTTTCACCAGGTGCTGCCAAAGGCTTAAGACGACCATGATTGCCGAAAATGAGCGTTAGGCAATGAGATTCTTCTGAGGTTCCTCGATGGTGGTCGGTACAAAAGAAAGAACAGGGAAAAATGTAGGCACTTTAGTGGCGTCTTATTTCGTGGCAGCTGCATTTCATGAAACCCCTTTTGGAGGGTGGCATCGATTAATCGCATCTTTCGTCTTCTCTCTGGCGCTCGTCAGAGTTTCAGTCAACTGGCAGGCGCACTTCCAGGCCACCGACCCGCGTCCATAGTCAGCGTCGAGAATCTAAAAGAATTGAATGCTAAAAATAGATAACTTCAGTGGTCTATGCATAGAACTCTTTTTTTTCGTTTTGTGTGTTTATTATGTTTATTTAAGGTTCTTCTTTTAGAAATATAACAACTTTAAATTATTTCCTATATTACCTAATTAATCCGACCCTCCCTTTCAACAAGTGAAATAATTTAAAAAGCAAGGCACCGTCCCATTCTTGACCTATCCCCCTAGGCGGGCTGCGCCAAGGTGTTGAGGAACCAACCAACCAACCAACACCCAAAGTTTGAGCTTCACTCAGCGGCACAGTAATGCGTTTTGGGTTTGCATCGTGTCTATCTTGTTTTGGTTCAAGCTTATCGAGCGATACATTTTACAAAGGTTACGAAATAAAGCATCGATGTTAAATAATGTATTCTGAGCACTATTATCGATTGCGTGGCTTCTCAGGAAGATATGAAGCGGTATACAACGTTTACCGTTGAGAAAAATAAAGAATGGCGAATCGTCAACAAAGAGCTTTCTCTTTATGAACACACGCGGCCGCCATTGCTCGTCAGAATTGATCCTCGAGACCCCTTCAGATCTTAAGCCTGTTCGGGAGCAGACAGACTCACAAAGTAAAGGAGAATCGTGAGTATCACAGGTCACTGTGCTTCCACAGGTTTACTCCAATATTCTTATGCTATGCAGAGAAGCGCTGGTATCAAATGGCACTTTAGATATGTAGAGTTTTGGTAAAAAAACCGTTCCAGATGTGGAACTGTTAGCCTGAATTTATGGTGGGGCACAACACATCCTCTTCGTATGTCGGTGTTCAAGTATATTTTGAGCAGTGTGAGGTTTGTATTTATTATCACTCTGTGCTAAGCTGGTGGAATCTTGAGCCGATGGTCACGCCAGCTCATTATCTAAGATACCCTCTACATCTTGGCACCAGGTAATGGCTTGTTTTTGTAACAGATTGACGCTGCACATTCTCGAGGGGGCATTCGGTTGTCTACCACGTACACACAATCTATAGACCTCTAGCAAATCAAAGGACTACCGTGGAGGTGTTTTAGACTTCGTTATTTCTATTGGCTAGAACAGTAGCCGCGGATGCCGCCTTTGTGGTACAGGTTGTTTCAAGTAGAGTCGCGACAGTTTCAATGGCATGCGGCAAATTACGATGACGGCTGCCTTACTTGATTCGGCAGCCTTGTGGTAGACTGCCTCACTACGTTAGCCAAAGTATTTTCAAAGCTGTCGAACTCTTAGCTCGTCTTCTCGTTAGGTGGTACAACTTGCCGAGGGGTTTCGTAATGTGGCAGATTGTTGCGTCGTTGTTACCTCGTCGTCGTAGAAATGTCCCCCGGCCCAGTTTGTTCAATAACACTTAAGCAAACTGGGCATAGTGAACATACATGAATTAAGACATTGCTGCTGGGTTTTGAGACACATCTCTCACTAATAACACTACCTTTTCACTCACCTTACACGACTAGCAAAAAAATTTGCTTCATACATTCCGACGTGTTAAATACAGAAATAATAGGATAAGGAGAAGGTAGGGTTCACAAACACTCTGTGATCAAACTAACACACCATTGAAAGAATATTTGAACAGAAAAAATATTCACAAATTTCAAAATATTGATGACCTCCAAAGTTTACTAAGGAACATGTTATCAATAACAATAAAAGGATCAAGACAATCTATAGTTGACAAATGCTATACTACCATATTAAAAACTGTCGAACAACAAATGTATAAAAGCAAGAACTGCTAGTGAGGAAAAATGGAGTGATAATAAATCATATACTTTTTATAGCTATTTGGTGTTGCAATGAGTATTGCTTTTTGTTTGTGTTCAGTGATTTGTGTTAGCGGCGATGATAATACGTCGGCTATTCTATGTTGATCAAATTTGTACTCGCTCTCTTATTTTAACGCGATAGCGTTAAACAGGTAGCTATGCAAAAGTTCCGGCGTAGATATCGGTGTCGTTAGTTGTGAGTGAAAAAGATACATTGCGTGACCGAAAAATCAAGAATGATTCAAATAAAATTATTAAAATATATGGGTTAGAGGGGGAACACGGGTCTTTGCGTGGAAAGCGGGTGTTATACCACACAGCCATGCCTCTGCTTGTGAAAGACCCTACTGCACCTTTAAGGCCACGTAGTTGGTGCAAGCAAGTTCGAAAAGGTTTCATACACCAAGTGTTTGAGGTACGCACTAGAGACAGAATATCACTATCGCTTTCAACTCTTCAAGGGTCTCCCGATTTTTCTGCATGTTTTTTATGTAAACTTTTGGCCAATTTAATTTTTTTTGCCAGTGCCTCTGAGTGGGCGGTTGTTGTTACAGGCACAACGACCCAGTCAGGTGCCACCATCTTTAGTCCTCTTTCCTAAGTGTGACCTCGCTTATACTTGAATAAAATAATTAAGTTGAATTTTGTTGAGATAGACCTGGTAGAGTGACCGAAGCGAATGAGCTTTTCTGTGCACACTTTCGTCAGGGATAGCCGATCCTTCTTCCAAAGAAGCGTCGCTGCCGCAAGATCTTCTAAAGTGTTGTTCCCATCAAGCACTTCTCCTTTTTTATTTGTTGCATTGAGCTTTATAGCTAGGACAATGAAATTTCATAGGAAAACGTGTAGAGGCGAAACTGGCTTTGTGAACTCCGCTACGCTGGTGAACGGTCGGATCTGTCGGATTCAAACTTGGCTTGGATTGCCATTCTCCGCGAGGAACCCGACCGCGTACTTTCAAAAGGCCCGCCGGGCCCTTATTGGCTGGAAGTGATCACGTGTTCTACGCGTGTTTCCAGTATTCACGTTGTTTTTCAAGCTAGTTGGTGGCGCCTATAAACGCCGCAGTAAGGACGCCAAAAAGTTTGGCTTTTCAAACAAGTGTCGATCAGACGGGTTGTGTTCTTACGCAACTGCGTCGTTAATTTGGGCTGCCGGGCGGCAGTTACGACTTCAGATGCTACCCACGTTTTAATTTAAGTAGTTGTTTCATTTCCATAACTCGTGCTGCGGTCTTCTGTTCTAGGCGCAAGGCACCTTAGTCGTCATCTTAAAATATTAAGGTGTCCCAAATTAAGGTGTATCAGATTGTTACTGCTTGACGAAAACAGTTCAGGTGGAATCATTGTTGGCGTTCCTGAGTTTGCTTTCCAGTTTCGTCGATGTGGTCACCTACGAGGATGGCATGCCTGGAAGTGCGTAGATGAGTCAAATTTTAGTGAAGGTGAATGAAATGCTGATGCCATAGCTTCCTTGGCTTGATTATTTGTTGATTTTATTTATTAGGCGTACAACTAAGGGACATATTAATCCATCAAGTCTGATTGACCTTTATAGGTGTGCCTACGAATTAAGTGTGGAGGAGGCAATCGCCGGTCTGAAGAAGAAAACTGTATTCTGATTACTTCCTTCAAAGTGTGCTACAGCAGTATAGGCGTCGCAAACTACCAATTTCAGCATAGGTACCACTGAAAAGAGGCGGCTAATTGCATTGTGAGCGTTGTGTCCACTGTTTTGTTTTAATCGGTGCATCTGTAAAAGTACAAAATATAAAATGGTCCTTTCAGTGACAAGTTTTACACTATCTTCAATGTTATTGCCAGGAATATTAATGTTGAAGCTTTTATTACCTTTGTTATTTTGAGAATATTTTCAAAAACACCACGCAGACCAATTTTCCGCATCCCTCACGACAAAGTTACGTTTCGTTTTTTAACTCGAAATGGAGAATTCCTTTCCAGTTGAACTTTTTGGAGTACGTTTAAACAGCGAAAATAATAAGATATGGTACACCTGTGAGAAACACGCAGCCCAGTTACAGCCGAAACTGGAGAAACAACATGTTGAAGTTTGCCGTAAACGCTCATGGGATGGAATACTACAAGTACAGGCAAGCAAGATATCCAATGCCGTAATTAATCATATTTTAGTGAAGTATGGTAGTACCCACTGTGTTATTACTCGTGAGGCAGCGGAGAAGCGAGGCACCTGCTAGACAACTGCAATGCGCTATAGGCGTTTGTTGTTGTTGTTGTTCACCTATGATAGTGGCGCATACCCACAATGGGAGATTGGCCAAGAATCGAGTGGGTTTGAAAATTACTGTTCAGATTTGCAATAATAGAGGTAAAACAGAAAGATTACTGATAGCCTCGTAAAGTATGGTGCGTAATGGAATGCATACAAATAATTACATAAACAAATTTATTCTTACAACAGAAGAATAATTTGATTTTATACGTATATAATTATGTGGACATGTTTGGATAATAGAACGGGTTAATTAGTCAACCTATTAGTTTCATCAATACAGTCCCGGACGGCCGCGCATACGGTCGCATTAGAGAAACCAGAAATAGAAGCTCCAAAAGACAAAATGACAGACACAGATAAGTGCATAATAATACCACGTAAAGGTACTTCTAAAAGGGTTTTTCGTAATGTGTTAAACCGCCTGCAGGTCAAAAAGAAATGATCGATTGTTTCCAGTTCATCACAGAATGCGCACAGTGGTGAAAGTGCGCGTTCTGTGTTTATAGACCTGTGTTTATAGACCTGTGTTTATAGAAATTTAGATTTGGTACGCGGCAACGCAGCTTTGTGATAGCTACTTCTTTTTTACGAGTGCGGCAAAAGTCTCTTCGCCAGGGATATGATAAATGGCGATATTCTGTAGAGTTTGTTAGTGCTGAACCTTTAAAGACTTCCATAAGCGTACGTCTGCGGAATCGAGCAGCAGTCACATAAGGACAGTGCGGTAGAATCGGTTCGCTGACCGACGACTTAGCTATGGAATCGGCCATTTCATTTAGAAATAAACCTTTATGTCCAGGCACCCAAACTAATCGTAATTTTCTCAAATGCGCAAGTACTAGTGCATGGAACACCTTTGTTACTTGATTATCAGCCCCAACAGAAAGGGCCGCACAGAGAGATATAGGGAATCTTTTATTATGACAGCTGATGTATATGCTGTATCTAACTTGTGTAAGGCAAGCACTACTGCCAGAAATTCAGCAACAGAAACCGCTATGAAATTGGGTAGTCGAAAGGAATATATTAAATCCAAAATCGGCCTGAAAGTACCAACCCCTGATTTTTTATCATATTGCGATGCGTCTGTAGCAATAATAACGTTCGTTGATGATGATGATGATGATATATGGCGTTTTTTGGCGCAAGGGCCATTTGATGGCCAAAGAGCGCCAGTTCATAGGACAAGGAATGTGGACGATGATTGTGATTAGCGGCTGTATAAGGGCCATAAAATTCCTCGCGGTAAGGCGGGTAAAAACGTACAAGTAGCAAAATCATGACCATGCCGTGAAAGGTGTGTGGTGCGAATAGGTGATGAAAGTTGGTGATAATAAAAGACGATGATGGATGTGTATGGCATTAGCACAAGTGCCTCACTCGTTCATACCCTTGCGTCCAAGGGCCGTGAGGCAAGTGCTTTCTTGTGTAGCCACCGCAGCGAAAACCTCCCAGGAGAGGTCGTGCTACGGAATGCCGGGGAATATGATATGAAAACTATGAATTTCTCTTAAAAACGCGAATAATGACTTATGACTAAAAAGCGGTTCCCTACCGACGAACATTGCAGGGTGTAAGGGTATATGTTGTCGGTAGGGTAATGGAAAGTGTTGTTTTCTTAGAGCGTCCAATTGTTTGCACTGAATTAAAATGTGAAGGACTGTTAATCCTTCACCACATCTGTCACACAATGGTGGATCCCCACCCGACAGAAGATGTGTGTGTGTCGTGTATGTGTGTCCTATCCTGAGTCTTGTAAGTATTACCTCTGTATGACGCGATTTCGATACGGGCAGCCAATGACCAAGGTGTGGCTTAACAATGTGTAGTTTGTTTTGTGTGTGTGTATCCCACTTGCTCTGCCAGTAGTCCCTGAGATTTCGTTTGAGAGACGGCTTTAGATCAAGGGCCGGGATTGATAAAGGTGTAATGGCGGTGCTTTCGTGGGCGGATGCAGCAAGCTGATCCGCCATCATGTTGCCTTGAATCTCACGGTGCCCTGGCACCCAGCACACAACAACATGTCGGTTGAGTGTGTAGAGTGTGCATAAAATGAAGTAAAGTGAAACGAGGACAGGGTTTTTTTTGTTTTTTAAGACTTTGCAGAGCCGTTACCATACTGAGGGAGTCTGTATAAATTACTGCTTTTTGTATTTGTGATTGTTTTATGTGTTTAGCTGCCACGAGTATCGCGTAAGCTTCCGCTGTGAAGATACTTGTGCCTGGATGTAGCGGGCCAGCATCCCAAAAGGAAGGGCCAACAGCAGCGTAGGACACAGAGGAGTTAGACTTGGAGGCATCTGTAAAAAACTCAGGACGTGTGTATTTGTGTTGAAGTTCCAAGAAGTATGTTCGAATATGGGCAATAGGCGCATGTTTAGTAACTTCTAGGAAAGACACATCGCAATCTATAGTCTGCCACTGCCACGGTGGCGGATATGCTACAGGAGCCATTAAACTGTGTTCGAGTGACACTCCAGTGTCCTCAGCTAGACCCTTCAGGCGAACTGAGAAGGGCTGCCTCATTGAAGGCCTGTTTTGGAAAAGAATGGAGCTCGACAAGTCATTAATAGTAGAGTATGAGGGGTGCCTCTTGTCTGCCTTCACCTTAAGGAAATATACAAAGGACATGTAGGTTCTTTGCAGATGAAGCGACCACTCATTTGACTCAACGTAAAGGCTTTCTACGGGGCTGGTGCGAAAAGCACCCGTAGAAAGGCGGATGCCGGAATGGTGCACGGGATCCAGCATCTTCAAAGCACTTTGAGTCGCAGACTGATAAACAATGGCCCCATAATCTAAGCGGGTGCGAATTAGGCTTCTATACAGGTTCATGAGGCATTTCCTGTCACTACCCCACGTAGTATGCGACAACACTTTTATAACATTCATGGCTTTTAAACATTTTGTTTTTAAATACTTTATGTGGGGTACGAAGGTCAACTTGTTGTCCACGATTAAGCCTAAGAATTTATGCTCGGCTTTGATGGACAGACGTTGCCCGTTCAGTTGAATGTCAGGTTCCGAGTGCATGCCTCTCTTTCGAGAGAACAAGACACACATGCTTTTTTGTGGGTTAAGCCGAAATCCGTTTTCATCTGCCCATTTGGAGACCTTATTTAAACCCAGCTGAACTTGCCGCTCACACATGGCCAAGTTGCATGACTTGAAGCCAAGCTGAGCGTCGTCGACATATGTACAATAGAACATATTGCGGGGAATGGACAAGTGCAAAGAATTCATTTTAATAATAAAAAGTGTGCAACTAAGCACACCACCTTGTGGCACGCCTGTTTCCTGGATAAATGTTTGAGAGAGCACACTGCCCAGACAGACACGGAATGTCCGGTTTGACAGGTAACTTTCGATTATATGAAACATTCTTCCGCGCACGCCAAGGTGTGAGAGGTCTCTTAGAATTCCGAAACGCCATGTTGTATCATAAGCCTTTTCGATATCGAGGAACACAGAGAGAAAATATTGTTTATGAACGAAGGCGTCTCTGATCTGTGCCTCGATACGAACAAGGTGGTCTGTGGTGGATCTACTTTCTCGAAACCCGCACTGAAATGGGTCGAGCAAATTATTTGTTTCAAGAAAATGTACAAGTCGGCAGTTTATCATTTTTTCGAAGACTTTGCACAAGCAGCTTGTAAGTGCTATAGGCCTATAACTCGAGGGTAAAGAAGGGTCCTTGCCCTCTTTCAAAATGGGAATAACAATAGCCTCTTTCCAGGCGGTAGGAATAGTGCCAGAAGACCAAATAGCATTGTACAAACAAAGTAGGGTTTTTCGGGTTTCGTTTGGTAGGTTTTTTAACATTTCATACATCACACGGTCAGAGCCTGGGGCAGAAGTACTGCAGGAGTTTAGAGATGTTCGGAGCTCAGCTAGACTGAAAGCTTGGTTATATGCCTCGTATCTAGTGGATTTGTGATCGAGTTTCTGCTTTTCTATTCTTGTTCTGTATTTTTGGAAAGTGTCAGTATAGTGGGACGAGCTGGATACCTGTTCGAAGTGTGCACCGAGGAAGTTTGCCTGATCTTTCAAGGTATCACCCTGAGTGTTTACGAGTGGAAGTGCGTGTACTTGTTTTCCTGCTATCCTACTGACCATGTTCCATACTTTAGCCTCCTGTGTGTATGAATTAACCCCTGATAAAAACTTCTGCCAGCTTTCTCTTCTGGCCTGCCGACGCGTTCTCCTGCCTTGAGACTTTATTTTCTTAAAGGTTTCAAGATTTTCGGCTGTCGGTGAGTTACGAAGCAGCCTCCAAGCTCTGTTTTGCTGTTTGCGCGCGTTTCGGCATTCATCGTTCCACCATGGCACAAATCGTTTTCCAGGGTGTCCATTTGTTTGTGGGATGCATTTTGTTGCAGCATCAATCAAAAACGCTGTGAAGTAGTTCACAGCAACATCAATGTTCAAAGTACAGATGTCATTCCAACCCAGACAAGCGATAGTATAAAACTGTTCCCAGTCGGCTCTGTTTATGAGCCACCTGAGAACGCGTGGTGGACACTCAGTTACTGTCGTTGTGCTCAAAACTACGGGAAAGTGGTCACTTCCGTACAGATTACTGACGACTTTCCACTGTAGTAGAGGCACAAGAGATGGAGATACTATGGTCAGGTCTATAGAGGAGTAGGTGTTATTAGCGAGGTTATAATAGGTTGGTACTTTTCGATTTAGGAGACACGCGCTCGATGAGATAAGGAACTGTTCGATCAGCCGACCTCGCGCGTCATACCGAGAGTCACCCCATAGCCTGCTATGCGCATTAAATTCTCCAAGGAGAACATAAGGTTCCGGAAGTTGATCAAGTAGAGAGTGTAAATCACGTTTTTGCAGCTGATAGCTAGGAGGAATGTAGATAGTGCAGATTGTGATCAGTTTATCAAAAAGAACCGCTCGAACAGCCACTGCCTCAAGGGATGTTTGTAGTTGTAGGTGTGTGCATGCAGTTCCTTGTTTCACTATGATGGCAACACCTCCGGATGATGTCATGGCATCATCACGGTCCTTTCGAAAAATAACGTGTTTGCGAAGAAAATTTGTGTGTTTTGAATTAAGGTGTGTTTTTTGTACACACAGCACTTTTGGTGTGTGTTCGTGTAAGAGTTCTTGGATGT
This sequence comes from Rhipicephalus microplus, assembly GCF_043290135.1. NCBI lineage: Eukaryota > Metazoa > Arthropoda > Arachnida > Ixodida > Ixodidae > Rhipicephalus > Rhipicephalus microplus. Next base: position 118,287,587 of record NC_134705.1, on the reverse strand, counting down.
CGTCAAGGTTTCTGAGAAGGCCCCTGATGTTCCATTGTATAATTTGAGTGTTCATGGTGAATGTAATATAATGCTGTGTGTACGAAGAGCGAGTGGCTGTTTAGACGGGGAGTTTGAGTTCACTTAACAGGGCCATCACCAGGCCCTGTTATTTGCTTTTTTGTTTTCTTGGCGCGCACCAAGGAGCCACGCCGCTCTTTCGGCACCAAGGGTGCCGACGTATCCATTGCCTCCTCGGAGGCACCGGATGCCGCACGTGCGGGCACTTAGTTCGGATTTTAGGCCTCGCCTGGTGAGGGGAGGCCTTGAGACCCGAAGACTCTGGAGTCTCCGGCCTCTGTTTGGGAGCAGGCGGTGTAGCCTGGGCTACAGCCGCCTTGGGGGCAGGTGCCACAACCGCCGGCTTGGTATGCGCGGGCCGAAGGTGTGGCGAGGGCTGGTGCGGCGGTGCCCCCTGACGCGCCGCATCAGCCTATGTAGGTCTATAGAATGGAGCGACTCTTCGCCGTGCTTCCTTAAACGTAATGTTCTCCTTCACCTTCAATGTAATTATTTCTTTTTCTTTTTTCCAGTAGGTGCAGGAGCGTGAATATGCGGCATGGTTTCCTTCGCAGTTTACACAGTGTGGCGGTTGTTTGCAGTTCTCAGACACGTGGCCTAGGACTCCACATTGTGCACAAGTCTGGCGACCACGACAGGTTTTAGACCCATGGCCATACCTCTGGCATTGGAAGCAACGACGAGGGTTTGGTATATACGGTCTGATAGATGTCTTTGTGTACCCTGTTTGTATGGAATCTGGTAGTTTACTGGATGCAAACGTGAGTATCAAGTGTTTCGTTGGTATTTCCTTATTATCTCTTCTGATTATAATTCTCTGTACATTATTGACATTTTGGCTCTTCCACCCTTCCAAAAGTTCAGTTTCGGTGAGTTCAAGTAAGTCTGCATCAGATACTACTCCGCGAGTGATGTTCATGGATCTGTGTGGTGTTACGGTAATCGGCACATCACCAAACGTTGAGAGGCTGTCTAGCTTTACAAATTGTGCTTTGTCCCGAATTTCGAGAAGAAGGTCTCCGCTAGCCATTTTGGTTACTTTGTATCCAGCCCCGAGAGTTTCATTAAGACACCTGGCAACTACGAAAGGAGATACGGTCCTGGCTTGCTTTCCGGTTTTTTCGCAGTGAATGACGTGGAAGCGGGGAAAAGTTTCTACTGGCTGGTTGAAGAAGTTTATGTCGTCGGTGCGTACCAGCTTTAGGCCGGTACGATCAGACAGTTGAGGGAATGCTCCATGCATGCCGGTCTTATTTTTGTTCAGCAGCGTTGGCGGCCACCCACGACGGAGCCCAACAAGGGGACGCTGCAAATTTGCAGGTGCTGAGAGCTTGCAGACGTCAGCCGTACAACACTGCCATAACCCAATGCGCCTAGACCAAGGTAGGCTATTTGCACAGGGTTAACCCTTGCCGCCAGGAAAATTGGAAGTAAACAGAAGAGAGAAGTAGACAGGAAAGCTAAAAAAGTAAGAAAGACGAAGATGTAGGGAGAGAGAGATAGGAAAAGGCGACTGCCGATTTCCCCTGGGTGGGTCAGCCCAGGGGTGCCGTCTACGTGAAGCCGGGGCCAAAGAGGTGTGTTGCCTCTGCTGGGGGGCCTTAAAGGTCCAATCACCCAGCGTCAGCTCAACCCCCAGGATCCCCTTTTCCCCGGGCACGGCAAAGCCACGCACGGCTAGGCGTGGGAGGGAGTAGAAACTCCCCCGTTAGCTCGGGTCCGTGGTGTCGCTACACACCAAACGCCTACTTGCGCAGGCGCCCCTGCGGGGAATAACGTTCGTTGTAATACTGCGCAGGTGATCTGGTAGTAAACCATCCAAAATATTATGGGGACGTAATTCGGCAATATTATGAAAAATGTCGTCAAGTTGGATTTCTACCGGGGCTGAATTATCAGGACTCGGCATGATGTCGCATATACGTACGTTTAGAGGCTCCAGTAAAAGATGCACAAATATAACTTGTGGGGTGTGAAATCGCGGCCATCTAGCACCAAAAAATAATTACGGGGTGGAAATAAAGGCTGTTTGTGAATGTCGTAATGATGATTCATAAATTCTTAAGAATGTCTGACCAGTCAAAAGGCGAATTCTACAAGAAAGCGGAGGGACTTTCGATTCCAGATACAACACATTGTTAGCAACTGTTCTGGGAAGGCCAAGGCATAAGCGCAAAGCTTCTTTTTCTAGAATAATTAGAGGCCGAAACTTGTAAGCTGGAACTCTAGAGAAAAGTACATAACCCAATTCCAGAATGGGAATGTACATGCATCATTACCAATATGTCACTTCTCATACCTATGCGGTAGTTGTTTAGCCTACGGTATATGGCAATGGCCCACACACCTTTTCCAGCGATATATTTGATATGAGGTCGCCAGTTAAGCGGTGTGCGATAAATTACCCCAAGGTATTTAACAGATTCCACCTGTGGTATATCCTCATGATGATAAGACAGAGAGATGTTCACAGGGCATTGCAGTGGGAAAAGTCGGATTAAGTAGAAAGCAGTTGCCATTGATTCAGCTCTCCAATACATTAAGGTAGGTATGAAGCCATTCATATAAGGTCTGAATGTTATCTGCCATTGCAAAAAATGCGATATTGTATGCATAAACATAAGTTGTTATATCCTGTTTACGTGGAATGGTGCTCATTATTGAATTAAATAGCACCGGGGAAAGCACTAAGCCTTGCGGTACTCCCCTCGTTTGGGTATGAGTATATAATGAAAACTCATCTCCCATCTTTAAAGCAATAAAATTTCCTGTCTGCGAGGACATTGTGAATTCACGCTACTATGTATGATGGAAACTCAAGGTATTCTAATCGATCTATCAAATTACAGTGCTCCATGGTTTCATATGCTTTTGCGATGTATAAGGTAACTAAAGCTGCATATTTTTATGTAGCCGAGATAATTGAAGCCGACTTTCTAAATCAATGTGAGCATCCCAAATTGAACAACCAGCCCTGTACCCAATTTGACAGGAGCTTAGAATTGGCCTCATGGTAATTACTTCATTAATTCGTATATTGATGATTCTCTCAACCGATTTCACTAAGTTTGATGTCAGTGCGATCGGCGTTATGTTATCCAACATGTATGCGTCATTTTCATTTTTTAGCAACAATTCAATTTTGGCATGCGTTTCTCGATGGTATGTCAATTACGTGAGTATATACGTGACTTAGCTCTTTGAAATTGGGTGGGAATTTCAATTGAAAAACATTCACGGTGACGCCTGGTGATTATTTTACTCTTCTAAAATGATTTATTTAATATATAAATACTTCTTAATTTTGACTCATTCAAATGGTTATTTAGCGGTAATCTCGTCCATGATTTTGTTAATAATGAAATTGTTTGGTTGTATGTTCTCATGGTGGCACTGTATATTGTGTGATTTTGCAGACCATATTGCGAATTTGACGTTTTGTGATTTTAATCATATATGATTTACTGGAAAAAATACTACTGTTCATATACCCTTCCTTCTATATTCTCTAATAGGACGAAAATTTATTGGACCTCAGGTAATATAGCTCCTTGCCATTATCTGTACAAACACCATCCCCGATGTGATCACGCTGTACAAACTGGACTATTCCCACAGAATGTGCTAATGCGTTGTAAGCGCTATAGTGTATATACGTATCTACTATCCGCATAATGATATATACTACATACAGAAAGCATGGCCACTCGAGCCTTTTCGCGTACGAGCGAGAAAGGATCAGACAACCGCTAGGTGGCGTACCCATGCTCGCTTTTACTCTTTGCAAATTTGCATATACAAGCCAAACTGGTGGACTGGTCTGCTCGTGTTGTGGCCCCTTGGGCCCCAACCTCGTCCCCGTCAAACTCGGTTTCCCCCGTTTCTCCTCCCCTTTCTGAATAATAAAGTTTATTCCTCCTCCTTGTCAATTCATGCAATAGCCGCCCCAGGAAGATAACGAAAACCCAAGTTTTGCTTTGTCCGTGGCGCACGAAAAATTTGGTTGTCCAGCCAATCGAGTGCATTGAAGAGCGACTGTCTCTGCGAGCAGTACTGGGGTCATTCCCACTAAACTTTGGCCAAACCTTGAAGTGTTAGTGTACAGCTCATCCATTAAACATAAAAGGGAGAACCATCCACCTGATATTGACAACTTCTTTTCTCAAGCAAGCAAAACAAAGGAATTTTACCAAAGTGCGTATTCGTGTATATGTTTTCACGTTTTATCATCACTCTGCTGGTACAGATTTATTGCCACAGTGCCCGACATTTGGAGCTCATAGGAGACTATTTTATTCAATTTTTCTTCGTCAGTTCCCTCTGCTCAAGCCAACTCTTCAAAAGTGGTGTGAAACCAATGAAAAGCCTTGATATGGCGCAAACTCTTTCTTGGGTGCCTGCTTCCTCTTCTGCGGAATCCCAATATCTCTCGGTCATAATAAAATTTGAAATTCATTTATGGCGGTTCACAAAATACGTTCGTCTAAATATATTTTGCCTTGATTTTATTTTGTTTAGGCCTATAACAAGCCTATTATAAACAGAGCTTATTTATAACGTCAGAAGAAAGTAGTTTATTTATTCTGGCGGGTATGAGCGATCATTAAAGTGAAAAGAAAGACGACCAACCAGTCAGCGTGCGTCTGAGCTGCCCTGTTCTATCCTTGCCGGCCTTCGAGAGAACCCAAAGCCCTCAGTAAGTAAGAAATAATAGTGTTTAAGGCTGAATCCTGCGAATAGTGACGTATAGGCAGGGTCTTACTCTTGTATTTGTTTATCGTCCATGTGACCCCCGCAGCAGCAAATATGTTCAGACTAGTTTAACCCGAATGCAAGGAGCCTTCCAGTCCTAGGATTTCTCTAATAGCACCTGTATTTCGGATTTTCAGTGTATGAATAGCTACAAGTTAGTGTGGAATAGCTTAGTCTCTCGCCGGGCTTGCTCTTCCGTAGATAAATACTATGCCTATTAATTTCATTTTCACCCACCAGTGTAGTCTAGCGCTAATGAGAGCTTACAGTAAGAGGGGGGGGGGAGGTACGGCTAAAATAGAGCAAGTTAGCTCAACTATCAGCGATGGCAGCCACGTTAGCCAAAGAAAGAAATTGCAAGTTATATGTGTATTTATTCTTTGGAGTACAATAGTGACCACTGGGTGCATAAATGACAAAATTAAGTCGTGACTTTGATAACAAAAGTGTGCTGTTCCAAAGGAAATCCTTATATCATTTGTTCTTTGCCCCGTAGTCCATGTTCTGATGTAGTAAATGTCTTTAACCGAGCAGCGGTCAAGGATAGAGTCCGTTTCTCACGTCTTTTTCCAATGGAAAGAAAATCTATGTTGACGTCACAGGCCACGACTACCAACAAATGACTGGGACTATTTCTGTACATAGATATGTACAGTGGGGACAGGAGGACAGCTTAAAAGTCTCCTTTTTATTACTTTTCTTCACAGCATGCCTGTTTAATATGTTTAATATTTGATGACCTATAGTCTACGCTAAGGTTATACATATATATAAATATATATATATGTATATATATAAATATATAAATATATATATATATATATATATATATATATATGTGTGTGTGTGTGTGTGTGTGTGTGTGTGTGTGTGTGGGTAATTATGAGGTTCAGGGCGTTTACGCATACCCGCTGTATACTGTACGTGTACATACGTATAATTTTTTTCGCAATAAAAATTATTGTGAAATAGCTATTCCGGGGAGTGTGCGTGTTCTATGTGCTGTAATGAGTAGGCTTCGCAGTTTACCATAAAATTCTTTCTTCAAATGTAAAGGCCAACAAGACGAAATGAGTGCTAACAGCGCTAATACAGTTACACGTTTTGAGATATTAAACGAGAAAACATGCCTTACTTATGAGTGTTTGAAGGGTACTTGAAATGATTCTTGCAACATGGTGATTTGTAGTCACTACAAGAACTTGCTCTTATGTCCTTGCGCTGCGTTGGAACATGCTTCTCAGCAAAAAAAAATAAAATTACTATTGCTGCTCTAATTACGGTGGTGTAGACGATCACCTGGTTCCACTAAAGCACCTATTTGTTTCCAGGCTAGCGAAACTCCACGACTCCGCACATTTTTTCGAGCTTATTAGGCAGAGGCGGCGTGCGTACTATAGCCCCTACCTCAGTTGTGCCTCGCCAGCACCCTGTTCTTTGCCATTTTTGTGACATTGCTTCATAAGAACCTCGTAACAGATTTTACACAGAGTTCTAGTGTTTTTATAACAGTGACCTGACATGTTGCGTTTTTTTTTCAGAAATGGCTGAGCAATCAGAAATGTCGGAGTACGCTGTGGAATCGTCTGAGATGTCCGGTATGTAAATACTTACTTGCTTGTATTAACAGAAAAGTAGCATCGTTTGGTGCACCCTAGCCTGGCACGTTAAAGAACTTCAGGTGGTCGAAATTTCCGGAGCCCTCCACTACGGCGTCTTTCATAATCATATGATGGTTTTCGGACGTTCAACACCACACACACACACACACACACACATATATATATATATATATATATATATATATATATATATATTGTGACATGTGTTCATATGAAAAAGAACGATGATGTGAATGTTTTGTAGATTCCAGCTAGTGGGTCAGGTGGTTTTTCGGGACAACAACGAAGCAGGCATCTTGCTGTACAGCTGATCCGGAATACGCTCTTTTCGCTGCCGTAAGCCGCTGTCATCTTTTGTTCGCGTTGCACTGCGACACTGGTGGAGGTGCTGGGCCGCGACGCTGCCCGATGCTTCACACTCCTAGTGGGAGCCGTTCATCCAGCCCGGACGTGTCTACTGCAACCCCTGTCCATCGATTCAGTCGTCGGCTAGGAGGTATTCCTCCAGACTGCAACACCTCGCAGAAAACCTCTACCAGACATCTAGAAATGGCTAACACCAGCCCCCAGCCTGTACTTCTCGGCACCAGTCCTCGCGCTCCATCCCAGGTAACGTTTTTTTCAATCGCTGGAGCCCAAACGCTTTGGTGGTGGTGCACACGAAGATGATTTGATTGATATGTGGGGTTTAACGTCCCCAAACCCTTATATGATTATGAGAGACGCCGTAGTGGAGGGCTCCGGAAATTTCGACCACCTGGGGTTCTTTAACGTGCACCCAAATCTGAGCACACGGGCCTACAACATTTCCGCCTCCATCGGAAATGCAGCCGCCGCAGCCGGGATACGAACCCGCGCCCTGCGGGTCAGCAGCCGAGTACTTTAGCCACTAGACCACCGCGGCGGGGCTGCACACGAAGATGTAGAAGACGGGTTAGACCACTATGACCGTGTTGCAAAGATAAAACAGTGGTCTGCTCAGGAAAAGCTCGGCCGGGCCTACTTCTATCTCGATGACAGCGCTCGTACTTGGTCGAGAACAGAGAAGGCAACCTGTCCACATGGACCGACTTTCACCAGAAGATGGTTGAAACTTTTGCCAATGTCGACAGACGTGACCGCGCCCACCAACTACTAGAGCTAAGGGTCCAAAAACTCAATGAAACGGTCGCCATGTTCGCCGAAGACATAACACGTTTATTTCGGAGGGCTAACCCGCAGATGACTGAAGATAGGAAGTTGCGCTACCTCATGCGTGGCGTGAAAGAGCAGCTGTTCGCCGGACTTCTGCGCAACCCGCCAAGTACTGTAGAGAACTTCATCAAAGAAGCGTCGGCTATCGAGCGGGCCCTTCACCAACGTTGCCGACAATATGACCGCTTGTGCAGCAGCCCCCAAATTCAGGCTGCCGCTGTGACATTTGACAGTCATAGCTCCTTACGTGACATGATTAGAGAGATTGTTCGTGAAGAACTGCAAAGGCTGCGGACTCCGGTAGTGGATACACCCATGGCATCTTTCGCTTAAGTCGTCCGTGACGAAATCCGCCAAGCATTCTCGACAGCTGATCCTCCCCCGAACAACGTCCCATGACGTACGCCGCCGCCCTTCGAAGCTCCCCACCCGCTCCGCTTTCATACTACCCGTCACCTGCAACTTTTCCTTGGTCACCACCACAGGGGGAAACATCGTGGCGCCCACCCATCCAGCCCCCATACGACCAGTCGTCTTCTGGCCTGCCATGGCCTTCGTCGCGTGAGGAGTCATCACGGCAACCACAGCTTCACCGAACAGACACCTGGCGCACTGCCGACAAGCGTCTACTGTGTTTCAACTGCGGAGGTGTAGGCCACATAGCCCGCTATTGCTGGCACCACGCCGATCCGTCTCGCCCTCTCAGGCCATGGTTTGTATTCGGCATGCCAACGAGTACGTATCCCGCCATGGCGATGTCGGTTCTCAAGGACCTCCGGTACCTCGACCCCCATTCGATGGCCGCCGTAACAATGATGACGAGACTATAACTGATTACGAGCTGGTCTTCCGACATCGACCACGCTCTCCTTCTCCTGCCCAGTCACCTTCGTTGCAGCGCCGCACTTTTGCCAACACCAGAGGAGCGAGGTCACCAAGCCCACACCGGGGAAACTGAAGGCGGCGACCGCAGGGGGTAAGGTTGCAGGCTGTCAAGACGAAGAAAAATAAACCACCTCACAACAGCCGTCAAGCACCACATTCACACTTGCATCGATTGCCAGCGACGCAAGTCACCTCCAAAGAGACCCGCAGGTCAGCTGCAACCAGTTCAGGTTCCACGTACACCGTTTGAACAGATAGGAATGGATAGTTTGGGACCCCTTCCTACTTCTACTGCAGGGAATCGCTAGGTTATAGTCGCAACAGACTACCTAACCAGGTATGCCGAAACAAAAACTATCCAAAAGAGCACCGCAGTGGAAGTGGCGAGATTTTTCGTAGAAAATATTGTGCTACGCCACGGTGCCCCGACTATCGTGATCAGAGACCGCGGAACAGCATTTACGGCAGCTCTTTTAGACCACGTCCTGATGCTTAGTGGAACGACTCACCGTAAGACCACTGCGTACCACCCGCAAACGAATGGACTAACGGAGTGCCTCAACAAGACGATTGAAGACATGCTGTCGATGTACGTGGATGTCCAACATAAAATTGGGACGAAATTTTACCCTATATCACGTTCGCATACAATATACGGCTAAACAAGAGACGACTCGCATGACTCCATTCAGCTTGGTTCACGGACGGAAGGTACGGACTATGCTGGATGCGATGTTGCCACATGAATGAGACGCTACCGACACAGGCACTGACGTGTTCACTGAACGCGCGGAAGAAGCTAGGCAGCTCGCCTGCTTACGGATCCATCAGCGACAAGACTATGACGCAGGCCACTACAATGCTCGCCATAGAACTGTAACGTACAAAATCGGTCACAGAGTGTGGGTTTAGACACCCGTACGAAAACGTGGACTGTCCGAGAAGCTGCTAAGGCGATATTTCGGGCCATACCGAGTATCGCGCCAGCTAAGTGACGTCAACTACGAGGGTGTCTCCGACAGTCCCCAATGCCCGAGGCGTCGCCAGCACCAGCCTGAACTTGTTCATGTAGTGCGTATGAAGCCGTATGTGAGTGACTGACATCACGTTAAAAAATACTGTGGGTCTAAATCAGCATCGGGGCGATGCTCTTACAAGGAGGGGCAAGTGACACGTGTTCATATGAAAAAGAACGATGATAGGAATGTTTTGTAGATTCCAGCTAGTAGGTCAAGTGGTTTTTCGGGACGACAACGAAGCAGGCATCTTGCTGTACAGCTGATCCTGAATACGCTCTTTTCACTGCCGTAAGCTGCCTGTCATCTTTTGTTCGCGTTGCACTGCGACAATATATATATATATATATATATATATATATATATATATATATATATATATATATATACATATATATATATATATATATATATATATATATCTCTTTGTACACCCTAATTGCGGTAAATTATAATGGCTCTATTACTTCCGTCTGAGCATCTGTCGGAGAATCTTGAATACAAAGGAAGAGGAGGGCTGCATTCGTAAACTGAGGTTCTCTTTGAAACAAAAGTTAGAAAGTTAGTAGGTATAAAAGTATTGTCATTTATAGATGTTCGCATATTATAGGATGTTCTACAGGTTACCCTATATTCAATGCATCATTTCAGCACTTTATGAGCTGCTAAATTAGATTTACGCTGCTCGTCATCCTGTATGTAAACTTTTTGTTAGACTATTTTGTTGCTAGACAAGTAACAGTCGGCGAAATATCTAAAACAAAAAATTAATGTTCGATAAAATGCCAAAAGAAGGGCGTTTTTATAAGTGATCGCATGATTACAATGTAGAGAGCCCTCCTTCCCTTCCAACCTACCTATGTTGCAACCAGACGGGCTAATTTACGTAAAAGTCACTGCGTCATATTTGAAGGCAAAGCCCACCGTCGTTAACACAACGCGATTGAAAACGATTTCAATATTTGCAATCAGCACGAAGAACTTCTGAAAAGTGTTTTTAAAAAGGACACGTTGTTCTACTCATGAAAATGGAATAGTGGACAAATAAGCATAACAAACTGTGCAGCCTGTGTGACTAAATCTTGGCGTGCTGTAGTCGGAGCTTATCAAGGGGTCCAGTTTTTTTCGGAATGTAAATTAGCCCTGTTGCTACAGCCTCTGTTTTTTTTGGCTCAAAAATGCTATTAGCATTCACTTTCCTGTTAGAGAACTATTTTATCATTTTGGGAATTCTGCAGGCGTTGGACTGTGCTTACATGCTCCGAAGTAATTCCTAAAGTGCTTCAGGTTCCCTTGAAGTGTATGATAAAACATCGCTTTTTTCTTTACAGTTTCAACTGAATCTTCTCAGCAAGAAGGTAAATGAACACTTAAGAAGTGACATACTGATAAATTGTATTTATCTCACCAGAACTTCATCTTACCATAACCTTTTCAATCCCAGCGCACACAATTGTGTACGTAAACATTGAAGGCGCGTCACACGCCACATATTTCTTGAAATGGCCTAAAAAAATTGTGCACATTACTGCAGGCTTCCTGAGTGGCCAACCAGTGGTCAATTTAGATTTTAGTGCTGCTTAATGCTGTAACAGATCACTTTTCTAGAGAGACTGCCATGTTGGACAATACTTCATCCCGCTGCGTTCTAGGACCACCGAAAAAAGTTTTTTTCTTTCCGCTGGAATCGAGTACAACCAAAAAACAGTGTGAATGTTTGAGGCCCAATACTTGATTATTTTTATAAATGTATGAAATCTGACTGGTGGCCGAATATATACATAGTTATATGCTCATCCCTATGAAATGCTGACACTTGCACAAAACAATCCTTTATTTTATGTTTTGTAATAAAATACTGAGTACCTTTTAATTATTCCATGTGGATTTTATGCATTTCTGGCAGTGCATCATAATTCGTGACTGAAAGACATGAAAGCAAACACCGAAACTATTAAACGTGCTGTTTTATTTCTAAGCTTTACTTTGCTCGGTGTGAGGCGACGCCATCATCAGAAAGTCGTGGCCGAAAACCAGCAAACAAATGTGTAGTTTTCTGTGTAACTGACAAACAAAAAAGTATGCAGCTTGAACGAGTGGCGCAAGACAAGAACCAACAGGGGAGCTAGTGTTCGACCTAGCTAAAGGTTGCCAGTACTGGAATTCTTTGGTAGAGATGTTATTTGTTTGATAATAGTACTAGCTGGTAGTACTAAGTATTTAAATACTTGGCTGCTCTCCGGTGTCAGTTTGTTGCCCACATAAGTAACTTGTTTCAGTGGCAATGCGTCACGTGATTAGTTACGTGATGTAGCATTGTTAAATTTCCATGACTAGTAGACACCTGATGTTACCTGTCTTCAGTCACGTGACTTCCGGTTACGAGGTTATTGGCGAGATAATGTCACGTGACCAGTTGTCACGTGATGTTACGCGAATATAGTCGCGTAACCAATTGCTTCATAAGCTGTCTTTAGTCACGTGTATAAATGTTACGTGATTTTAGGTGAATTTTTTATCATGCAATTGACTCGCCTATCATAACAAATGCATTCCACGCCAAACCAATCGGCACACGTGTGGTGGGAGTGGAGAAAAAGTTGCAGAGGGCGAAGCCTCTTGGTTCATGGTGATCATAGTTCCTGTTTACAATACCCGGCTCAACGAACAAGCTATTATCTTCGCATTCACAATCAGTTCGATGGTCTGAGCTATCGCCCCCGCTATACCACTTCGCAGCACATACACGATCGCTGCAACAGGACACCATGATGAATGGCCTCGAAACAAATCACATGATAAGAAATTCCAATGCTTCCGAATAACCACATGACGCATAATAGTTCCATCACCATCGCTGTTCTTCACTCCACATCATCTGAAGTTTAAATGTTCGAATGTAGTAGGTCACAAAAGCATGGCCGGTGAAGCCGGTTTACAGCTGAAGAAGTGGAAGGCCTTCGCAAAAGGAGTCACTCCTGCGGGGGAACGTTGCCTGTCCCGGTTTCCAGCCAAGTATAATGTATAGCGAGCGGTTGCGCAGCTTTGACAGAGTGGCGGCAGTTGTGGCGTGACAACGTACACAGAGCAGCTATGAAGAATGGCCTGAGCTTTTCACGAACTGTAGTTTGCCTCGAGCTCGCACTACGTCGGTCACAACAGGAAAGCAGTGCGGAGCGTGTGAAAGCAGCATTGAGCAAAACATATAGCGTCCCAAATGCATGTCTAGTAGCAATTGAGGAGGCTTTCGAAGGAAAACCACGTGCGAACGCGTCAGCGCTGCCACTCAGTCAACATTTCAACAGTGCAGGAAGTCTCTGTGTTTGTCGAACTATCTCTACGAGATGAATCTCACCGCTTACCAGCATGTCCGTGGGCGTTAATATACCTCTAGGTCAGGTCTTTCGTTTCACCCCGAGCTTGCAATTTTTCACTCTCGATTACCAAAAGAGTGCATACGCAGCACTAAAGTGCTGCGTATTGATTCTGTCGAGTATTACACGCAAATAAATTGACATGTTACTGTTATTTAAAACACACGTCTGAAGATTTTTTCTGGAGAAAAGAATTAGTAGAAGCAATGCCTCGAAAGTCGTTATTCGCCAAAAATGTCAGTGGGGGTGGCCGCTTCATCACAGACGCGCGGTTGTGAGTGGTACTTTGTGAGCGTGGTGAAATAGATTGCGTTACGTGGTAGCCAAGTGATGAAATGAATTATAGAGAACAACTTGTATGGAAGAACATATCCCTGTTTTCTTCGTGCGTGAGTGCATTGCCTGCGCAATCGTCTTATCGTCTTACAGCTGAACCACGCCGCTCGCTGGCGTAGTGACACGAGCACAGATCATCTGCAAGCGCCAACGTGGTGGGTGGGCTCAACCTTGCACTGGGCGTGTGGTAAACTTGTTGACAGGTGAACTCGGGTTCAAAACTGTTGATTCTAGAGTGCTCCCGTTCAACTCGTGACTGTCACAAGGCCGGTAAACTATCAAGCGTCTCCAACTCTAAAATATCAGTGGACAAGCACTGTTCGTACGCTTGCAGGTCCCGAGATTGGCCTAGGTGTCATCATAGTTCTTATCTCTACAAAATCTATTGAGGCATGCACTGTCAACTTGAACATTGAAAATGAACTGAGGTAACATGATCGTAACAGTAAGGTGTCTTACTCCTTTGTGGTAAATTGTGCATATTTTCGTTTATTTGGAAACTCCCCCTCCTTTACAAGTGCGTTAGCACTGCCTAGTAGATATGAGTATTTTTTGGGAGCCCCTCGGTAATTCATGTTTATATAAAATCTAGTTTAAGAGTAATGTCTAAAACAATGTTTTATGTGTTAACTGATGTGAGCAGGTAGTCAGCGTGATTTCTGGAGATTTTCGTTTACTCTGGCATTTGTGTGCAAATCGTTCAAATCGTTCATGTGAAGAACAATTCTGCGGTTCATTTCTCATGTTGTAATTAAAACACGATGCCATTCGTTCGAGAGAAACTCGCACTTTGTTCCAAATAAAATACCAGCCATGGCCGGTGTCCACTAATCGTGTCACTAATTGCACCGTCAACCCTTTTGCAGAAAGCACGTAAGTCATGGAATTTTGTTGATCTACTTCTTCATCTTTGTCCATTGTGCTGCCATTGAAACCAGGAAAGCATGATTGGTAGAGAACTATATATATAAGCTGCCTGCAACTTTAGGCTCGTGTGCTCATATGATGCGCGTGAAAGAGCAGATTAACAGTACTGTTTTCTTTCCAACCCTGTCCTATACATTAGCTCCCCAGCACTCATTTGCGTTATTCTCAGCTTTTAATATTGATGTTCTAACACGCTATATGAAACTTCTGCACTCACTTCAGCAATGCACTATGTCCGTCTTCATAGATAGGTTTGTGGCTGTACGTTATGTATCTATTGAAGTGCTTTTACAACAATCGAAGTTGAAAGATTATCTGAAGAAAAATCTACGCTTGCGTACTTCGAGAGATCATCTGAAGAAGCATTTACGCTTGTCTTTACACACGAAGGCTTTTATATAAGCAGTCAATAGAAAGAAAAAAATAAAGGACAGGGATTCTGAGTTTTTTAACAGAAACAACAAAAAGTAGCACTAAATAGAGCGTTGCGTAGCTTTTATGAAAATACCACGACAATCGGTGATTGCAATTACTGATTGGCTACGTCATTGCATGCCAGGGTCCACCGTGGCTCCACTGACGTATTGCCGTCATGAATATAACGTTGTAAAATATATGCTGACTGATTGCAAAGAAAAAAAAATGTGGCTGATTCCTGTATCTAATATTCGGTAAAACACGAAAGTGAAGCATATTTTTACGGACGTAGTTTATACTTATTCGTACATATACTTCACAGGTCCCTACGTTTGGAACATTGTATGAGGGAGGAAAAGGACAGTAATTAACAAGAACTAGAAAATGGTACAAAATATGACGAATTCAATATTAAAATACAAAAAATGGATGATTAACAAAAACATTGACAGACATGGAATGAAGCAAAGCAAAACACGCGTTTCTTGTGCAGTTCAGCGTATATTGTGCATTGTTTCGCCACAAGGCCGAATGCTACCACAACAAACGGCAATGTCATGCAAAGAACGGCAAGCATCAGCAGCTCAAAATTTACAGAGCGCACCTAAAGTGGAAACCACGCATGAAATGAGCATACACAGGACGAGCGTGGACCGACAACTGTCACCACAGCTCGACCCTCAAAGTGCGCTCTAAAAACAAACAGAAAGGCGCACGAAACGAACGCTCACCTATGCACAAGACAAGCGCAAACTCTTCTTTGTGTGCGACCAGCAAGTTCTTTTTGTAAATACGGCCGCAACAGCGAGCGAAGTGACCTTCGAGCTCACTCGAAACGCGTGTCTGATAAGCGTGGGCGCAGGAGAGACCACGCTCCTTGGAGGCGGCGCTCTCCAGAGAGGCGACGACTTTCCGAACGGGCCCAACGCGCGCTCAACACGCCAACTCACGACTGATGACGAAAATGCAGTGAATCTGTGGAGCTCTGAGGACCGCCAAATAACATATGATGTATATGTATGAATGGCTTACTGTTAGCTCTCTTGCCTGCATGCGCACTGCGGCTTGGTGGCTATAGCGCCGTGCGCTGCTGTTATAGAATTGACTGGTTCGACGTCCCGGGGTGGAGCTGCTGCATACCGATTTTTTCTTTTCGATCTGTTGTATAGATTGTACAATGTCATATCCGCGACGGAAAAACGTGACTGGAGCTGCGGTAGAACCCGCATAGAACACATTCGTGTTAAAAAAAGAATACGAAAAATTCCTTTGCGCAGCTTAAAACTCGACGTCCAGGAGGCCATCCTGGGTTAGGCAGAGATGGTTGCAGAGGACTACCGAGCGTAGCAACCTCTTCTTATTTCTGTCCCGTTGCCCCTTTTCTTTAAGAAAAATAAAGGTTTTACCTACCTAACTACCCAGCGCGGTGTTTAACCAGCAACTTCTGGATTCAGAGCGCACGGCCCTAATGCCTATGCGACGAAGCGTGAGTTGTCGAAGATGCTAACGGCATGCCATTTATATACACCATATACCGTTCGGCGGCCTTATAGCTCCGAAACGTTAGCGAATTTTCATTATCAGTGGCGAGATAGCGTGACGGGCGAAGTTGGGCGCTCTCCACAGGTTGTCGTCTCAATGGAGCGTGGTTTCATCAGCACGCACGCTAATCAGATTCGTAGAAAGACTCGGGATAGATTCGGCAAAGGACGAAGGTCACTTGGTTGCTGCTGGGGCCGCATTTACGAGAGGAGCGGCATGCTGACAGACGATGATGTAAGAATTCAGACATTTGTTCGTGCTTTTCCCGTGTATACCTGTGCGCTCGTTTCGGGCATCTATCTTTGTTTGAAGAGCGCGCTTAAAGTGTCGAGTGGTGACAGTTTAAGACCGTACTCACTCTTTATATGCTAATTTTGTGCGTGCTTTCTAATTGAGTTGCGTGCTACAAGGTCTGAGCTGTTTGCCGTTACTGTTGCTGAAACAATGCTCTGTAAACACTCGACTACCTG
Source organism: Rhipicephalus microplus (assembly GCF_043290135.1). NCBI lineage: Eukaryota > Metazoa > Arthropoda > Arachnida > Ixodida > Ixodidae > Rhipicephalus > Rhipicephalus microplus. The sequence goes on along the minus strand of NC_134705.1, from coordinate 118,270,992 downwards.
TGTAAAGACACGCTTCGCTTTCGTGTTATACCAATTTTCAGAAAAAGGAATCAGCCACGTTTTTTGAACATTTCGCAGATTTGAGCACTACTTAGACATACCCGCATGTATTATTGCACTAATTTTGTAATTTAGTGAGCCCGAATCAGGGAAACATGTCTCTAATTGCACGCACTAAGAGATAAAAACATGCATGCTTATCAAAACGTACGTCCACGTGTAGGTATACTTGTATAAGCATGTCTTGGGAGGAGGGCATGGTGTATGCGTGTGGGTATCAGGTACTTGGACTGTTTTTACAGAACCCTGTTTGTGACATTGTAATGCAGCGTGAACACACAAAAATACTTTTTTGGAATTTGAAATGAACCAACCAAAATTCTGATGTTACACTGTTATATAGTGTGCTATTTCTGTAGTTTGCTTCATACTTGTTAAAGTAGGATTGTAGGTTTTGAGGCTTCAGATGATTATCGGTTTTTCTTTTTTTCGATGTAAAAGACAGTCAAGAAAAAATGCCGCAATTTTTGAACACCTAAAGCAAAATAAAACCACGTGAGCCCTGACAATTTAAAGAAGCAAAACTGGTACTTTCATTCCCAAGTTGCGCAGTAAAATTAGCGAGGGCACAAGTTAACAATGCTGCCTGTACGGCTTCTCTATAAGAAAATTTACACAAACTAGCCTATAATAGTGAATAGTATAAGGCGATTTGTAATTTATTTATTTATCTTTTCGAAAGTACTGATTGTAGAAGTCGTAGTAAAATTTCAATACAGAGTAGCCTTGATAAAAGAGTGTGTACGGACATGAAAAAAACAAAACGAAAAGTATCGTCCAAACTTGCTCCTATAAAAACCTAGCTCGAAAAATTTCTAGAAAGGCGGATTGAGCGAATGCTTTCCTTGTTATTATTGGTGTCTGTTTTGTAATTGGCAATGCGCTGTGGGCTCTATATCCCTGATGTCGCAAAATATGCATGAATGCAGGTGTGCTACAGGTGGAACATGAAGCATTCAACTATGTTCCCGTTTGTACAAAATTATATAGAGCCATTACATTAAGAATCAGTTAAAGTTGACGTCCACCTTTGGGGTGCCCAAATGACTTCTTCGGAAGGAACCATTGTCTGGGAACGCAATAAGGACCGCATAATCTTGGGAAGAACATTCTGGAAAATGATAGCAAATTTTACTGTATCATTGGTATGCAGTTATGATGCTTGGTATGTTTGTTTCATATGACTAACACTAGTGAATATCTTCGAGCAGATGGTTCCTGTGATCTCGTTTTTCGCCTACATTGTTTTTGCTTAAAATTAGAGAAATATTTTTTAACCTTTGTCATACAATGCAACAAGATGTGACACGTTTATCGTTAACTGCAATGAATAAAGGCTTAATAATAAAGCCAACGAATAAAGCCATAATTTACTGTTGCAGTGTATATCATAGGCTGATTGCAACAGTTACGTCAGAACAATTACTTTTACCGCAGACAACTTCTCAGAATGAAGAAGTTTTTTCGAATGACTTCGACTGGGGCCAACTTTTTTCTCCGTAGCTCAATCGTCATTAAATTATATGAGGTATATTGAGGCAGTTCAGGCTCTCTCATATTTGTTGTTGAATACTACGTTTGAAACGCTTCGTTTTATTAGCAGATCTATTGAACTCCATTGCACGAGTTTACGAGAAGCGATGAAACATTGCAGTGACGCTAAATGGTTAAGCAGGCCTCTCTGTGACAATAAGTTGTGTAGTCAATAGCCAGTTTGGAACAGTTAATTGTGCTTAAAAACAGAGGTCATGGAAGATCGTGCATAGAAACATTGTGAAAGGCATTATCTTCAGCACCATTCTAACAGAAACCATTCTCATGGTGGTTTCTATGGCGATTGAATAAAGCATTAGCAAGCATTGTTCGCACTCCAAGTCAGTTTGTATGCTGGATTGTTCCGAGTTGCCCCTGATGACTAACTTTGTCATTTTTCTCCGGACAGTGACAATCGGAAGCTTTGGGCGGGATTGTGTTGTTGTTTCCTGATCGCAGCCCTCGTTCTATTGTCGCTACTGTCTTCTTCGGAGGAGACTCGTGAGTATGCGAATTTTTAATTACGAAGTGGTGTAGAATATTATATTTCATATTCAACATAGAAATTAAAAGGTAGGTTCTTGTCCTAAAGCTCTATTGAAGGTCTTTTTTTTTTGGTTCACTCAAAAATAGGCACAAGAAACTGATTCACCGTGATCTGTGTCTTGTACCCGTTTCTGACGATTTTGCCGGTTTTGTAAAACTGCATGCACAGTGTAGAGGCTCTGTATCTCCAGAGTGATAAGTGACGTTTAAGGAAACGCGCACGCTAAACTTCTTCTTATTCACATTTTTTTACACTAACAGGCAATTGCTGTATGTACGCAAAACTAATCGCCAACGTTACGCATCAACTTGAGTAATGACACAGACGACAGCGATCTCGTTTTCTTTACGTCCATAATTGCGAGCTTGTTTATTTGTTTAAGGTTGCATATATTACAGATTACAAATATACATTGTCACGGAAACATATACGTGAAGCGATAGGCTTAATTACAGCAGGTGTCTCAATGATGCAGTTAGGTTCGGATTTTGTCACCGTTGTTCTTGATTGAATTATAACATTTTACATAACCAGGTCAGCGCGTAGATGTCTAGTAAAACTGCAAAGTCATAGTGGCTGAAAAATCTCTAATAACACACCATGTGACGTTCACTTTTGTCAATTTTCGTGTCAAGAATGAAAAAAAGTCAATGTCAAATGGTGACATTAAAAATAAGAAACTCCGAGTAATCTTTTACAACGTGTGCTATGAAAGTGGGTGAAGTTGGTTGCTCTCTTGAATATTGTGTTCTATTGCAAAGAGATACTTTTGCTGCAATGGAATTACGAAAAGCATCAATTCATATATAGGCCACCATGTACCAATTTAGGTGCATCTTTAAAAACGCTGAGAGGTTTCGCGTATTATCTGGCTTATTATCATACATCAGATCGCGCGCTGTTCACCACAATCCTACACCCTATTTATTTAATAGTTTCTGGAATTACATGACAGGGGGGACGGGTAATTGAAATGAGCACGAGCTCATTTGCTGGCATACGCGTGTCAGTTGGTCGCCGCGGAATTTATCCGTATCAACTGTTGGACTTCAGCTGTTTCGTACATCAGGTGCGACGCTGTGTATGCTAGGGAGGCTTCTAACAGTATAGGCATTCACTTCAAGAAATAGTCCAATGGCTTTACCACTCGTAAAATGATTTCATTTCCTCTTTAGCTTGAGCAATAAATTTAAGATGATTTGTACGTCAGATATAAACAAACACCGCCATTGCTTTACCAATAAGTTGTTTTGGACCACTTGGAGTCGCTTTCTTTTCGCTTTTTAGTGTTGTATGTGTAGCGCGTCATGATGAATCGTGTGCGCGCACATGCTCGGTTCGCACGAGCGTTTACAACGACAAAAGACAAGCGCAATGACACATCTCACTGACCGAATTTTTGCAAAGCTTCCGCAACATTGCACCTGATGTATGAAACAGAGTGTAGTCGTTCACCTACCACCAAATAACTACATCACGTATTATAACTGACAACGCTCATCCTACAGTTAGCTGTTTGGTGTGCCAGTGTCTTATCACGTATAAGAACACATTTCAGCAAAGGCTATAAATTCTGTTAAGCCAAGTTTATGCTTAGGCTTAAATAATGTTGAAAACTATATTAAGTGAAAATGCATGCAAAAAAGAAAGCTTGACGGCGAGTGTGCTCATTGATTGATATGATTTTACTTTCAAGTTGCCGGTGTTCTTCTCAACGTAATGAATAAAATAATTCCTAAGCATTTTGATTCACTCTAATCACGTTTGCCCAATTAGATGAGTGTTATTGTGCCTTACCCATTCAGAGAGTGCAAGTTTGAAATTTTAATGGCTAGTGAAACGGTAAATACGTTGCACTGTATGTGAAACAAGTGACACTCAGATTATGCGAAACTCGGATTTTGGAGCAGTGAGAATCGCATGAAATTAAGCTCGGCATTTTGTAGGATTTCGGATCCACGCGAAGTAAATTAGGATGCAACTCGAATCTACGAAAGAAAACCGTAACTCCGAAAGAAACTTCGCGATTTTCAAGAAATGTAAACTGCGAAGATTCACGGCCCTAGTGATAAAACTACAATTTCTCGTTATACCTATCATTGCGACGTCCGTGGGGCGACACTATAACTATTCGCTCATTTTCTTCCCCATAGACGTGACTGATGAAGGCGGTGATGGAGGTGATAGCGATGCCCGCTACGCTAATTATCCTCCGTCGTCCGGCAACACTCCTCCTGCCGTAAGTAACGATCAGCGCTGCATGAGTTGCAATTTGGGCAACAGGAACAAGTGGGCTAGTTGGTCGTATTTCATAATGAATGGCAGTGCAAGCACACGTCAGCAGGGAAAAGAAGGCACACAAAACACAGCGCATAACTCGGGAGTGAATCTCGTATTTCATAAACGACACTTATGACAAAACCATACACGTCGCGCAAACTGAAGGAATTAAAAAGGGGTATATAGGCGTGTGTTGCCACCGCGGCTCTACGAAGAAAACACGATCGGGACAGAGCAACGGTCAAGCAGATGCCGGTGACGATCAGCACGAGGCGAGCGAAAGAAGCCCAGGACCCAGTACCCAAGCGGCAGCGATGTTGCTTGAAAACGATGCGTTTTTTTTCTTCACAATTTGCCCCCGAAAAAACGAGCCATCCTGGCGACCTAAGAGTCTGAAGGCATAGGGCTGTGATATAGCTTAAGGGGAGCGACGTGTACGATGTCACGTCTATGCCTGCGCATGTCGTCAGATAGGGAAAGATGCTCAATGAGAAAGTTCACCGGCAAGGTTTGCTCCGAAACGCGGTAGGCGCCCTCCTACTTTGGGACGAGTTTCGAGGAAAGGCTGGGGGTTTGATAACGAACAGCCAGCCATACAAGTGATCCTGGAGAATAGCTGTGGCTCTGTGAAGAGTCGGCGTTGTTTTCTTTATGGCGCTGCTGTTCTTGTGCCGTAAAGGTGCGTGCGAGTTCACGACACTCTTCCGCTTTTCGGGCAGCTTCCGAATGCCCATAGATGGGCATTAGGATGTGTCAGGACTGTATGGAAGGAGAGTATCGATAGTGTGGGAAGGTTCGCATTCACCAAAAAGAAAGAAAGGTGAAAATTCAGTGGTAGACTGTGCCATGGTTTTGTATGCGAACGTGATGAATGGAAGAATGCGATCCCAGTTAGTATGATAAGATATCACATACATCGCGATCATATAGCCGACGGTGCGGTTAAATCTCTCCATGAGCCTGTTAGTCTGCGGGTGGTATGCCGTGGTCTTGCGATGAAAAATGTGGCATTTAGAAAGCAGAGCCGTGACGACTTCTGATAGGAAGGCTCGACCTCGGTCACTTACTAGTTCTCGAGGTGCACCATGTCGTAGTATGAAGCGACGGAGGACGAAGGACGCTACGTCCTGCGTAGTGGCACTTGGAAGGGCGGTGGTCTCAGCGTAGCATGTTAAATAGTCCACAGTGACTATGATACACCAATTTTGACCTGATGTTATCGGTAGAGCACCATAGAGAATAATTTTGATCCGATCAAAAGGTTTGGCAGGGCACGGAAGCGGCAGAAGCGCACCAGACGAGTTGAAAGGCGATGATTTGCGGCACTGACAGTCAGGGCAGCTCATAACAAAATTTCGAACAAAGTTAGACATGCCGCGCCAGTAGAAGCGATGGCGAATTCGTTCGTAAGTTTTGAAAACTCCGGCATGGCCACATTAGGGATCGTCGTGAAAGGAGGCGCATATTTGTGATCGCAAGTGGCGGGGGACAACGAAGACCCGCTTGCGACCTTCAGGGGCGTAGTTGCGTCGGTGTAGCCGCAGATCATGAATGGCGAAATGAGCAGCTTGACGTCGGAGAAATTGTCATACTGCAGTGGTCGACGACCAAGAGAGACAGTCAAAGAGGGAAGTGATCCACTGGTCCTTGTGTTGTTCACTGGCAAAGAGTCAAGGTCAAGAGATGCGACGGAGTTGGTACCATTGGTTCCGCGGGCCGAGTCGGGAGGTAAGGGCGAACGGGACCGGGCGAACGGGACAGGGCGTCGGCGTCAGAGTGATTTCGTCCGCTGCCATAGATGACGCGAACGTCGTACTCCTGGATTTGCAGAGCCCCCCGAGCTAGGTGGCCAGAAGGATCTTTGAATGTGGCGAGGCAACAAAGTCCACAGTGGTCCGTTACCAGGTCGATTGTATGACCGTACAAATTCGGGCTGGACTTGCGAAGCACCCACAATAGCGCTAAGCACTCCTTTTCAGTGAAGCTGTAATAGGCCTCAGCTTTAGTGAGCGTGTGACTCGCATAAGCGACGTCGTATTCGGAGTAGCCCGGCTTGCGTTGGACGAGGACAGCGCCAAGATTAACCCCACAAGCGTCTGCGTGAACTTCCGTCGCAGCTGTTGGGTCGAAATTCCGGAAAATGGGAGGAGAGGTTAGCAGACTACGGAGCGTAGCAAACACGACGACGCAGTCGGGAGACCAGGATGAAAGGTCTGCGTCACCGCGATGGAGGTTCGTCAGTGGTTTCACATCATCGAGGTGAAATTTTGAACGAAGCACTGGAAGTACGAGCATAGTCCGACGAAACTGCGTAATTCTTTCAGTGTAGTATGTTTCGGGAACTTTTCGACTGCTCAAAGTTTTGCAGGATCGGGTAGAACAGCATGTTTGGACATGATGTGTCCTATGATGGACAGCTCTCACGCAGCGAACCGGCATATTTTAAGGTTCAGTTGGAGCCCAGCGTTAGTTAAACACGTCAGAACCAGTTGGAGCCGAAGCAGATGTGTAGGAAAATTGGGAGAGAAAATGGCAATGTCGTCGAGGTAGCATAGACACACAGACCACTTCAGTGCACGCAGTGTGTTGTCCATGAGTCGTTAAAACATGGCAGGAGCATTACAAAGCCCAAAAGGCATTGCGTTAAATTCATATAGGCCATCTGGTGTAATGAACGCAGTTTTCTGGCGATCAGCTTCTGCCATAGTAACCTGCCAGTATCCAGATCGTAACTGATGATGATTTGTGGGGTTTAACGTCCCAAAACCACCATTTGATTATGAGAGACGCCGTAGTGGAGGGCTCCGGAAGTTTTGACCACCTGGGGTTCTTTAACGTGCACCCAAATCTGAGTACACGGGCCTACAACATTTCCGCCTCCATCGGAAATGCAGCCGCCGCAGCCGGGAATCGAACCCGCGACCTGCGGGTCAGCAGCCGAGTACCTTAGCCACTAGACCACCGCGGCGGGGCTCCAGATCGTAAGTCTAAGGAGGAGAAGAATTCAGCTTCTGCCGTCAAGGGCGTCGTCGATTCGCGGTAATGGGTAGATATCTTTTGGCGTCACCTTGTTTAATTACCCGTAGTCGACGCAAAATCGAATCGATCCATCCTTATTCGAACTAGAACGACATGAGATGATTCAAGATTCGAAGAACATTCCTGTGGGAAATGGGCATGAAGTTCGGTCGAGGCGCTACTGGACGATTTATCTGGCATGTTAAGGAAGGAAGAAGAATTAAGGTACTCCACTCGACCGAGGCATTTGCCGGCAAGTAGCGTACGCGTTGGAGATGGTGGTTGTGGACGAAAATATTGCTTTGGCCAGCAGTGACGTCATGTGAAGTGAAATGCAAGGAAATGGCTCTGCGGTTCATGAAAATGTCCGAAGGTGTAAACATTACTGTAGCATCGTTATGGTCATCGCAACAAACAGAGACAACGGCAAGAGAGGCTGGCAGAATTTCAGTGTCCCCCCGCACGACGAGTTTTGGCGACCGCTCAAGAGTTTCGTGCAAAGGTTTGCCACACAGGTGCGAAAATTGAGCTTCACCGCGTGCGCAGTCGATGACGGCATGATGATGTGACAGAAAGTCCCACCCGAGGATAACGTCATGCGAGCACACCGAAAGGGCGATGAACTCGACAACGTACACAGAGCCTTCGATGAATATGCGGGCCGTACAGGTGCCGAGAGGTCGAACTGGTTGTGCGCTAGGCGTACGAAGCGATAGTCCAGAGAAAGGCGTGGTCACTTTGCGTAGGAAGTGGCAGAGCTGGGCGGCCATAACAGAAGTGGCAGCACCTGTGTCGACGAGGAAAAAGGTAAAAATACCATCGACAGATATGGCGACGACGTTAGCAGGTGAAGTGTGAGGGCTTGTGCGTTTCGACGACAGCGCAGTTTTTGCCCCTGGAACGGCGGCGTTCAGTTTTCCCGGTTGGAGGAAGCGGGTCGGGGACGCAATGGGGAGAGTGATGGCCTGCGGGGAGACGAGGAGCGGGGACAGTGAGTCTGAAATGGGGGCTGGGTTGGCTGAGACTTAGGAAGGTTAGTGTAGCCATACCCCGGTAAGGAATAGGGAGCAGGTAGGTGCATTGGCTGTGGGTCATACGGGAACGGCCGAGTAGCGTCGTGGAGTGGTTGGAGGCGACGGCGACAATATATAGCCACGCATCCTGGAGTACCGCAGGCGTAGCAAATCAACCAATTGTCAGAAGTTCGCCAGGAATTGCTGACTCGCTGTGCGGCCCAATGTCTTGAAAGAGGGGTGGAGTGAGGAGAAGTGAAGACATGGGCAGGAAATGCTGCTGGCGGGGTCTGCTGCGTACCACCTGGGCATACGTAATAGGTACGGTTACGGGCTGCATAGCAGGCGCATGCTGAGCAGGCATGGCCACAGGATGCTGGTGGGCAGTGACTGGAACAGCCTGAGCTACCTCTTCGGCAACAACGTCGCGGAGTGGTGAGGGCAGACGAGAGGATGGCGGCTCCTGCATGAAGGAAATCAACGACTGTTGCCGAGCTACTTCTTCACACACAAAGTCTTTTATCTCTTTCAGAGTTGGTGAGTGATCGGGAACAGAAGTAAGACTTGAGAGCGAGTCGGCGTGTGAGGAAAATGGCCGAGTCAGGGCGCGCTGCTTCCTCAACTCGTCGAAATTTGGACACAAAGTGACAAGTTGCGCAACGGTGGCAGGATTACGGGCCAGGAGCATCTGAAATGCGCCATCATTTATTCCTTTGAGGATGCGCTGAATCTTCTCCGACTCGGGCATGGTGGTGTTCACATGGTTGCAAAGACCAATAATGTCTTCAATGTAGCTGGTGAACGATTCCGTTGGCTTCTGTGCGCGAGTCCGCAAGTGTTGTTCGATTCTGGACTTGCGGACAGCGGGTCGGCCAAAAACGTCAGCAAACGACGTTTTGAAGATGGACCACGTCGTAATGTCGTTTTTGTGGTTATACCACATTTCGGCCACGTCAACGAGGTAAAAGATGACGTTAGTCAACTTGTCCGCGTCATCCCACTTGTTTTTTGCACTCAGTGGCTTGTAGTTAGTGAACCAGTCTTCCGCGTGGGTCTCATCAGCTCCGCTGAAGACCTTCGGCTCTCGCAAGCGGAGGACGCTGGGGTTGCTGGAGGATGGAGTGGAAGAGCCATGTTGTGCGTTGTTGGTGGCCATGATGAGAGGTAGCGTTCGGCTGCGCAGATCCAGGTTTAGGCAATGGCGAATGACAGCACCCAAGTTTAATTGGCGGGGAATGTCAGCACCCTCCACCAATTGAAAAGGGGTTTATTGGCGTGTCTTGCGACCGTGGCCCTAAAATGGAAACACGATCGGTACAGAGCAACGGTCAAGCATATGCCGGTGACAATCAGCACGAGGCGAGCGAGAGAAGCCCAGGACCCAGAACCCAAGCGGGGGCGCTGTTGCTTGCTAACGATGCGTTTTCTTGTTCACAATATATATATATATATATATATATATATATATATATATATATATATATAAATATATATATATATATATATATATATATATATATATAGAGAGAGAGAGAGACAGATAAAGACAGACTCTATTACGCTTCAAGCCACCTTACCTTGACAATCCCAAAAGCTTTTGAACGCTTTTAATTTAGACAAATAAGCTTCTACTTCTGTAAATGATTTTGAAGGGAAGTACCAGAGTACAAACACATAACTTCTGAGGTGGTAGTTAAATGTTAATGACTTCATTGTTATGTGGTGGTGACGCCTATAGCGAATTACTCATTGAGAGAATTGCCCTACAGAAAAAAATGATTGATAGATATGTGGTGCTTAACATCCCGAAAGCACCAGATGCGTATGAGAGACGCCGTAGTGGGGAGCTCCGGAAGTTTGGACCACCTGGGGTTCTTTAACGGGCACCCAAATCTGAGCGCACAGGCCTACAACCCTTCAGACAAGGCCCCGCGCAAGCAAATGCAGTGAGATGATAGGGGAGTTTTCGAAACAGCAAGTTTTTTAGGGTGCTTAAATCTCCTATATAATCTTGTTTGGACCTTAGACATGACTGATCAATTTTTAATGGCGGTCCTTGTGTGGCCAGCAGACACTCTGTAGTAACAATTATAAGTGATGCATTAACTTCAGTGTAAATAGAGCAGCTTTTGTTTGACCATAGCATTTGCTTCAAGTCCAAGTCGTTTTAGACAATCGACGTAGACGTTCTCTAATAGTAGCTGGGAACACCAGATAGGTCGCTCTCCACTGGGGTGTACCGGCGGAAATACACTGCGATTGACTGTACATGCGCGGGCTTATGTGTTTAAGGGGCAATATTCTGAGACAAGCATTAGGGACCTACTAGCGTTAATTCTCCCCACAGCTCCTTCAGAAAAAAAACTCACAAATTAGCCGCAAAGGCGAATCAATGAACGCGATAGCAACAAATCGGAAGGTCACGCGCTGAATGGAAAGCATATCGAAAGGTGCCCCGTGTTTCTCCCACACAAAATATGCACGAAACGTACTAACAGGTACAAATGCACGCAAATAAGCGTCTCAGTTCTTACTTCAATGTGTCTGAAAAGCGAGCTCCTTTCGCAAACGGAGATTGTAATGATTGCAGTGATTTTTAATTATGCTCTCATTAAGTACAACAGAATCGTTCCAGTTAAGGCCCGAGGCCAGCTAAGACGTATGACTCTCCCCTCCTTCCCACCGCGAGAGAAGGGCGCGCGAGGGAGCGTCGCCTCCCTCCTCTGAGCGGGACTGAGTACGCGTGGAGGATTAGAACGCACGCTGCCGCGCGATGTGGTGACGTACGCTCATCGCGCCACCTTGCTGGTAATACTGAAAACACAATTACCCCAGATATGCCCGTCAGCGGCAGTAAGCGATAGATATAAAAAGCTTGCCGTTTGAACGGTGGGGAACGTGCTTCTCGGTGGCACAGTAGTTAAAGCCTTGCACTCTCAATTCAGAGGACCCAAGTTCCGTGCGCTGAAGTCTTTCTTTCAGAATTTTTTCTTTCTTGCAATTCCAATATATATATACGTATAAATTTATGTTGAGTGACGGTGACGCTAACGCTTACGCTGGCGGCGAATTCCCGCCGAAAGGGTCCATATAATTGCAATCGCAATTAAAAAAAATGCCAATGCTACAGTCGCAGTCACGTTCCGAATGTACACTGACGAATGAGGCGAGTGGTGCTTATATTATTAAGTGGTACTACATTGGTGTGATCGCATAGGCCTTCCAATAAACGTGCATACACACCATGTTGCAGGCCGGATCTGGCCAGCTAGCTGCTCTCGGTGAAACTACCCAGACACCTAACTCTAGCATATTGTACCGAGGTATCACAAGTGTTGTTTCAACTTACAGCGGTGCTTCTTCGTTCTAAGGAGACTGACCACGCACACGTATGTATGCGCATGAGGGGACAGCGTAGAGGAAGGCGCCCACCTATGTGTCGAGAGGTTGTGTTTCTATTCTTGAAGAGCATCGAAGACAGTCTACGCAGCCAGTCTAGAAGACAGCACCGAGCCCACGTTGTCCGAGATATGAAACACGTCTAGACAGCTTCTACGCGATGAGGCGCCACCTAGCGTTGAAAAAAGAAAGCTAAAATAAACTTAACTGTTGATTTTTTTAGCCTATTGTGAGTTAAAATCTAAGACAAAATAACTGTACTCGCATTGAGTGTCTGGAGAAGCGTTTGTTTGTTTGCAGACGGCTATTCCGGCGAGATCCGAGCTATCCGCTACAACCCGAGTAATTTGCTCAGCCACCATCTCGAAGGAAGGAAAGGTAGTAGAGGCCCTGACGTCACTCGTTGTGAAGCCGCGATAGAGCCGAAAGTCAGCCATATTGACTGGGCAAATTCTCCTCTCTTGTTTACATTCGATATGTAAAGCAGAAGGCACGGCTCTCTTTCCGGCTCGGAAAGCCCGTGAGCTGCGCATCGCGCGTGTCGTGACGATTTGAAACTAATGAAACGGGGCTCAACAGTCTGGGCCAGTGCAACACCTTCGGCGAAATCATTTCGTCACTGTATTAACAGCGAGTAACAGCTCACCGAAAACGAAGCAAGTACAAGAGAAAACTGCACTAGATGCATTGACAACGGTGAGTGTTTTCACGTAATTAATTCAGAAACTGTACAGACAACATGATCAGTCGTTCGCCTTCTACTGTTGCAATCCGCCACGCGGCCGACGCAGCGCCCGGCCACTGTGTCCGTGTTCCGCGTGAAACTCACCGGCGTCAGCTATCTGCGACCGTGGTGACTTTGAGCACGGTGCAAGTGACACTTGAACGCGGTTGCTGTTACGTGTAGATTACATGCAATGCTTGGGGAGAGTATACGAAGCGGAAGGGAAAAGGTGTTTTAATACGCACATGCAAGTTGTTACTGTACACACACAACATGAAACTACATATGTGCACATGGTCCTCATTGCGTCTTGCTGGGCTCAACAGCGTCGTCCGTTGTCACAAGCAGGAGCACTGCCCAACCGTCACTGACCTGCAAGGCGTTGGTCGTCGTTCCGCTTCGTCATGGTGCCCAACGCAATTTCGCTTAACACTAATTGCTTCATCCGCGTCATCCGCCACACGACATATGGATATGCACTCGTTCTACGAACTGGTAAAACCCCGTGATGAACAAAAGGATTTGTAAACGTTGCTAAGTGTACAGTAACTCCCAGGAGAACACTGCGTAAACAATAACGTGGCGCAGAGCACGGATATTGTCCGCCATGGCTCAGCACGAGACCTGGGGAGGCAAACAAGGCACCGCCAGCCACGGCCGCTCACTGCTAGACCAGCTCCAATGCGCAACGCGTAACCATAGCAAAGCTGCCATTGTGCCCAGTGAATATGGCCGGCTTGATGTCATTTCCTCCACACTTTTCATGCCGCGCGCTGGCTGGGCATGCCCTCTCCTACCTTTCCTTCCTCCATGGCCACCATCTTGCTTGGACAGCAAAGTAGCCTGCATCGTATTTGTCTATGATGCAGTCTTCTCGAAGCCATCCATTTGCCGGCTACGTAAGCATTGAAATCAGACTTAAGATGGCCGCCGCCTATGATGACTTTCTGAACACACCCTAGAGATAGAAACCGTCGCGATTAGCGCAACGAAGCAGGACACATGAAAAAAAAAGCCCCACAAAAGAGCACTCAAACAACTGATTTTGTTGAAATCATCCGCGAGGAGGGCGCAACGTTAGTGCCGTGTGATTACTCAGTTATGGCCATGCACGTTCTTAACAACAATTGCAGCCGAAAGTCCTGGTGAAACGTGTAAAGAACTCTTTGCTTGCCATTTTCATTTCAGAAAAGTAAACACTGGGAGGTATTTATCAGAGGCGCGCCATCGATTGTTCTCAATTTTTTTTCAGCCATCGCAATGCATGTAGTCTTTTGACTTGACCAATGGCAGGTTAGAGCTGTGGGATCCCACTTTGCACCCCCCTCTAAAAATGGGAAACACTGCGAACGCTTATGGAAGCACAGACCACGTCACATTTTCTTAATCTGAATGCTCAGATAGTGAGCACTCACCACACTCGTGTTGCTAATTAATTCTGGATAGCCCAAGTATGTTCATTGTCCTTATTTTGACAAAGACACTCGGGGACAGCAGGCAAACTGATGGACAGTGACGTGTAAAATAGAACCAGGTATTTAAATTTGTAGTTTGCCGAAAAACAGAAAATCGCATATTCCGGTAAACACCACGATAGACTGCCTGTACGTGAGTAATGTGGCAAATCCGGCCAGTGTATCCTTGTAGACAGCATCCACAATACTGTATGAGTTAATGACGAGTTCTAGTGCATACACGCCGCTGCTTTGCGTGCAGTTGGTTGTTCAGCTGTTCAGCTAATCTCATATCAAATCTTTGTGTGGGCATTTTAGATCAGAACATGAGCATTACTGACATGAACTAAGACTTAGGTGCCAAGCGTCAGGTGAGCCCTTGATAAAAAGTTATAGCATATCCATGGAGTGAATGATGAGAGGGGCGAAGCGTCTGTCTGTCTGTCTGTCTGTCTGTCTGACTGTCCATCCGTTCATCCGTCCGCCCGTCTTTCAATCCATCCGCCTGTCCATCTGTCTGTCTGTCTGTCTGTCTGTCTGTCTGTCTGTCTGTCTGTCTGTCTGTCAGTCTGTCTGTCTGTCTGTCTGTCTGTCTGCCTGTCTGTCTGCGTGTGTGTGTCTGTCTGTCTGTCTGTCTTTCTGTCTGTCTCTCTGTCTGTCTGTCTGTCTGTCTGTCTGTCTGTCTGTCTGTCTGTCTGTCTGTCTGTCTGTCTGTCTGTCTGTCTGTCTGTCGAAAGAACTCGAACGATGCGCGCGCCATCTTGTGAATACTTCGCGCATAAGGAATGGCTACGGCAGACAAGCCTTACGGCTTATGAAGCTTCACCCCCGAAAAAATGCTTCTTCCTTTCATATCGTTGTAACGGTTTTCTGCACAGCCGTAGCTCTGCTGATCGCTGGTCTCCGCGGTACCAGGACTGGGCTCAGCTTTTATTTTTCTGTTCCTGTATCAGCTTATTGCGAAATTTTATATAGCATTTCGCTGAAAATTATCACAATCTACCATTTTTTTTTTCATCCAGACACCGCCTTCGACTGAAAAACCTCCTCCACCTCCTCCTTCGAACTCAAGCAAATCAACTACAACCGAAAAGACCACACCATCTAAGACTGCATCAACTAAGATCGGATCAACTAAGACCAGAAAAACTACGACCACGAGTAAGTAGTGCTTACTCTTAACAAGCAGATAAACTTCTAAGATAAAAGATAAAGGTTAAAGGAGGTCAATAAAAATAGAGTAGAGCATATTCAGCAACTATTATCAAATAACTAATGGTAGTTTGTCTCTATCCCTCAAGATGAATATATGTGACAACCGAGTGTTGCCCCTACTTACCTGCGATGCAAAAACCTTGTGGATTACTACGTCATTTGTACTCAAATTGAGGACAACGTAGCGAGCAATGGCATGAGAAATGATAGGTCTAACTTGAAAAAAGAAGTGGAGTGCGGAGTCGGCCAGAGTACAAATGAGTGTTATGCACACCTCAGTTTAAATTAAGCAGAAAAAATAGACGTGGGCCGAGCACGCAGCATGTAAGAAAGGCAACAGCTGCTCTTTAAAGAGGACATGAAGACCTCCTCGAGCCTGTTGAAGTAACAAATCCGTTGGAAGGCAGACACGGCTATGAACTGCTTAGCCAAATATTGCAGTCATCAGCGCTTCGTAAAGGTTACAAGCGGAGCGTAAAGTTGCTGTTTTGGCAGTCAAGCAACTCGCAAGCAGAAGCTGCCTGCGTCGGCGTTTTCGAGGTTAGAGAGGGGGGAGCATTGGAGCGGAGAGAAGGGGCAGAAGACGCGCATGCACTGCGAAGGTGGTCACGCTGCACACGAGATTCAGCTCGGCGCTAAGGTGCTTGGCCTGTAAATCCGTCACTATTATCGGCGTTGTGATATATCAAAACCTTGTGCGACTTTCAGTGCAGCTCTGACATGTCTGTCTAAATGCTCCTATAATTTCTCCTACCTCTCTGACTGATCTGACCTATCTATTGTCTAAACTGCTCTGACCTCCATTTTGCCACCATATGGACCACTTTTTATTTTAAATAATGGTGTTCAGTTAAAGGGATCAGAAAAATTCGCCATTATAGCCACAGACTCACCATATACACGGAATTGTCCTTGCGTTAGTTCTGTCATATTCATTTCTTTCACAACAATATTTCTTTTCCTCCATCTTCAGCGAAAGGCTTATTCTTGTATTATTGAAATCAGAGTGAATTGTCAATTGTTTACGCGAATGCAGCGACGACTCCTCCTCCACCACTGATGTGCTCGGTCAGCGAAACGGCCACTCATCAGACCATGTACCCGGGTGACGGCATTTGCGACATCCTCATGTACACCGACGTGCGACTCCTGAATCAGGCGTTTGAAGAGCCGATCGTGCCCGCCTCTTATCAACTGTTTCTCGAGCTCTCTGCTGAGACATATAAGAAAACGACGTGTGGCATATCACTAGACGTGCGGTAAGTGCGGCGACTGGCGCTAGCGAAAACCGAAAACTGGAGGCCACGAGGAGTGTTTGTACAAAACCTTTAGGTAGAGGCAATGCTTTGTCGTTTATTTATTCATTTTTTTCTTTCCAGTGAAGGTTGTTTTGAGCGAACAAATACAGCAGATTTCAGAACGTAGTTGTCCGCCACCACCAGTGTTCTTAACCAGCATCGCGCGAAATAAAGAAAAAAAGAATGGCCGGTAATCTCCGCGCTTCGGTGCAAATGTCCTCCATATAGACAAATTCCACGGGACTTACGTCACGAAATTGCGGTGGTGCTGTCTTGGTAGGCAAAAAACGCTCTGCCTACCACAGTTTCTGCCGGGTTTGCAATAGTGCATATAGTGTTCTCAGTCATACGACGAGAAAAAAAAATTGGCAGCATATCCACGGAGTGAATGATGGAGAGTGGGGCGAAGCATTCGTCCGTCCATTCGTTCTTGCTTCCGTCCGTCCATGCGTCAATCTGTGGGACCGTCTATGCATCTATCTGCCCGTCCGTGCGTGCGTCTGTTCGTGCGTACATCCCTGCGGTTGTCCATGCATTCGCCCCTGCGTCCGTTCATGCGTCCATCCATGCATCTGTCTGTGTGTCCGTTTGTCCATATACTCAACACTCCATGTACCACCATCTCGCATCTTTTCATCATATATTCCCATATAGAAGCACCGCCATCCAGCGGACATTCAAAGAACTAAACCAGAGGTGGCACACGGACACTTTCCTACGGCTTGCGCTTCGGGTCTACTTCCCACCTTTAACCATCTCGAGTTCATGGTATATATACTAGTTCACTGTATTCATGACACTGCGGCCCAACGCTCGCTAAACCTTTCTAAAACCAAGGAGGTTACGCCCAGCAAGTACAACGTAGCAACCCTTTTTTTGTCAGAGACTGCTCAATGTACATGCCAATGGCTGCTAACGGGGAATAAGAGACAAGAGAATTCGGCTTTTACTTTCTTACGCGTCTTGCGCTTCGTGTCTACTTTTCACCTTTAACCACCTCGAGTTCATGGTATATACTAGTTTATTGTATTCATGGCACTGTGGCTCGACGCTCGCTAAACCTTTCTAAAACGAAGGAGGTTACACCCAGCGAGTATAACGTAGCAACCATTTCTTGTCAGATATCGCTCAATGTACATGCCAATGGCTGCTAATGGGGATCGCAGGGTGCGCGTTAATTAAACGCCGAATGCTGCTGTCTCTCATTCCCCATTAGAAGCCTTCGGCATGTACATTGAGCACTATTTTTATTGTTCAACAACGCACAGAAGAAATCTCTCAACGGCACCACTTTGGAGGTCAAAATGTTATACTTGTAACCCACTACAACGGCTACTAGGGATGAACAGGAGCTTAGCCCATAAAATGGTATGCCGACAAACTGCGTCGCGGTGGGGTGTGAGTCACGTCTCACAACTTAGTTTTGTTTGTTGGCGTACATATCAGTCCTCACAACTTATGGCTTTCACAACGCTTATGGCGTCTCACATCGTCGTTTTGTTGGCGCACATCGCAGCCCTCAGCGCTTATAGCGGAAGTTACGTGTGGACGTCACTATAATTTTAGCCACAATGTTGACATCGGCCTTCCTATGTTTACAAACATGGAATGGGTCTATACGATAATCTTCTGTCTGGAGGCACAGCAAGAAATATGGACGCCATAGGACAAATGATCGAATTACAACATGTTGTATTGCGTGTTACAAAAGCAATGTACGAACCAGGCACCGCACAATATTTATTGCGCAACCAGAGAGAGACTGAGGGCTTTCCACCCCTGCACTAATAATGCCAGCATTTCCCGCCATTTATGGGGAGGAAGTATGCTGAAATATCACTTGTAGTTCATTACAAAAGAGTTTTTGAATAGGGACCCCAAAAGTTTAGAGCCCCAAAGCTCTTCGATTATGCATGCTTTGCGTCAAGCAGGAGCGAAGAGTTTTCGAACGGGGTCTGTGGTGCTTAGGATATTCACCCATTTCTTGGTCACATCACTTCAGTAAGTACTGTCTCGTTTGTCTGGAGCAAATCTTGTAGGGCAGGCTTTGGGGTTCCCGCAAAATTCGAAGAACAGCTTCCCCAACCAAAACCCCAACGAGGTTTGGATTTTACGCATGCGCAGTGGCCTTGGCTCTATTTTTTTGAAGTCCCTATTCAGATACTCTCTATTGACGAGAGTTATTTGCCTTGCAAATGGCACTGACTTCACTGCGTAACGCGGGGCACCACCAGAGCAAGTGTTATAAATTATCTATACAATCGATTGCAGGAGGAATATGTGTTAGTTGGCTGTATTTAGCGATGAATCTTGTGTAATAGCGCGGGGTTAGGGTATGCCCTGATTTGAAGGAGCCCGAGTGTCGGAGCTAGAACTCTGCTTAGTTTTCTAACGATGAAAAAAATATGTTGTGAGTCTATTGTAGCACACTATCTCTTATGCTTACGCCCATGAATGCAAAATTACTGTGATGGCTCTATTAATAAATGAAACCTTATAATGCTGATGAATGGTAACAAAAGGATCAAATTAAAAACTTTGCTGCTGCAGTAAGTTTAGAAGGGCCATCGGTACTCCAAAGAAATCAAACAAAATGTTTTGAAACTACAAGATGCCTAGTTTGTTAAAGATGAAAGTTCTAGCGCAAGGCTGAATACATGACAAAGGCACAACAACAAAAGGCCTCCCGCATTGCGCCTATACCGATATCCAATACGATATCCGCTGATTACACCTATACGATATCCGCTGGTAGTAAATATGTATATAAACGTTTCCATGGTAACAACGAGACATAGTTATCAGGTACCTCATAATAGAAAACTCCAGATCAGCTGTCCTTGGTCATGCCCTGACATCGCACAGCGCCCACACACCGTTAGCACTTCGCCTCCACTGAAATACGCCCACCGTGGTGCCCAACTAGCTGAAACTCAGATTTTCGTGCACGTTAAAAAAACTCCAGGTGGTCGAAATTTTCGGAGCCCTCCACTATGGCGTCTCTCATAATCATATGGCGGTTTTGGGGACGTTAAACCCCACCTATCAATCATATTGTTGGGACATAAGCTATTTAGCAATCATATATATTTCTATTTAAATCGGGTAGAAGTTTTACAAATTCACTTGAGTGAGCGTGCTTCGCAAGCAATGGTTTAAATTTTCTTGAACGTTCTTGCATGATGGTGTGCTCTTCGAACAGCGAACGCATGCATCCCGTTTGTTCTTCCAGGTACATAAACGAAACGACTGATAAAGGCATGACGAGTGCGCTACAGTTCGTTCAAACGAAAAAGATCAAGCATTTTGGCATTCTGAAGATCTATGGAACCGACGCTGACCTCCAAAGCTATGGCCCAGCTCTGTTGAAGAAGACAACGGCGGTACAGTGATGTTAAATTTCCGTAATATTGTGGATGTAGCTGTCGTCGCAAGGAGCATTATTGCATTGATTCAATCTTTCAACAATGCTGAACGAATATGTGCCTTTTTTTTCGTTCAACCGCCATATAATTAAATGCTCCTCCAAAGCTTCCTAATGAAAAAAAAAGAGTAATGAAGCAAGTATTGTATTCTTCGTCGAACTAAGCGTAACAGTAGATATCATATGTTTGACAAAGTTACAAGCAGTATTTACGAGTAAGAAGGGTCAATCTCTCACAGTTGGACGGCACCACGTGCTCAGACAAGCTCATGAGTATAGACTTGTACTTTTATGCGAATTCAGTGCTTAGGCGAAGAAAAGAAGTGCATGCAAACGCGGGAGAACACGGCAATGAATTTAGAGAAAAGGATATGATGTACTAGAAAGAGCAGTATAGTTTAGTCAGTTTTCAGGGTTACTTCGAATGTAATGAAGTGATGAATGTTCGTTATTCAAGCTATAGCCGAACAAGCAACCGTAATCATAAAATGGCACAAGCTTCACCATTGGAAGGCGGGGGGGGCGTGTTATGCAGCAATAAGGCTCTTCTCTAAACAATGATAGGACAGGTTAGCCTAAGTAAAGGTACGTGATATGATTACCCCACCCCCTCGGACAGTTAATCGCTGGTGCCTCCCCGCTGCCCCATCTTATTGAACACGCCTATGGTTGTAGGAAACTTAGAACCTTGAACAAACTGATCCTAAAACAGATGAACTTCTGGTGGTCGTCACTATTTAATACCGTATCTTGAGCTATAAGCTTAGCAGACGGCACTCCCAATATGACTTCAGACTTGTTGAACAACAAAAGAAGTTTGTAGAGAGGTCAACGAAAACTTGAGAAAAGCACAATTTTAGGTGTAACCCTCATCAAACAAGTTCGCGCATGAAGATACTTATTCTATATTGGTAGTTTTTGCGTAATATAATGTCAAATACTTTGGTACGTGAGAAGTGCTTTTGATTTCATTTATGTACAATGTTCTTGATGCCTCGTTCTATTATTCCGCCTCCTGCATCCTCTTCTACATTCTCGCTCTAGCTTGAAAAGGAATGAACCCTTGAGGAAATAAAAATTAGCATTAATTTTCTTTCTTTTGCAGAAATTAAGATCTGTCATTCCAGCTTCGGAGTATGGGAAATCGTCACACATTATTTTTGGCTTCGGATACTACAGCTACGACTTCAAGGACTCTTACAACACTCTGAAGGCGACGGTGACAAAACTGACTTCGTGAGTACCCCATCGCTCTAGATATGGCATAAAGGCCGCGATATACTGCGGAGATATGAGTTTCCCAATGCTATTTACCGCGTTTTCACCGGAGGTTCGCAGAGGCGTAGAATTAGAAGAGTTAGGTATACGAGATAATGGAGAGTACCTTAGTTACGCACGCTTCGCCGATGACATTACATTGCCGAGTAACTCTGGAAACAAATTTCAATTCATGATTACTGAATTAGACAAGCTGAGCAGAAAGATGGGTCTTAAAATTAATCTGCAGGTAACGAAAGTAATATACAACAATCTCGTAAAAGAACAGCGCTTCGGGAGAGGTAGCAGTGTGCTTGAAGTTGTAAAAGACTGCGTCTAATTTGAACAGGTAGTAACCGTCGAGCCGAATGACGAGATGGAAGTAACTAGAAGAATAAGCGGCTGCCATGAATTGTAAAAATCTAGGGTCCATGGCCAAAAGAAAAGCTACAAGCTACTGAAGCGCGTGCAGTCGGAGCAATCAGAAATAGCTCAAAAGTACTAAACGAAAAAAAATGTATTATTGCCACTGTTAACCGGTATGTTTCAAAAAATATTTTCGTGCTTCCCTAAGATATTTTTCGAAAATCCTTTCTGAAAACAGTTCAGTACTTAAGCGACAAGATGACCTTAGACATTTTATTGAACTTTCATGTTTTGTGTGAACACTTAAACTGGCATGATTACTTGTGTTTTTACAAACTCTGTGAGGTGTGGACACATTTCTGTGTAGTGTGGGCACGTTTTTGTGTGGTGTGGACACTCAGTATTGAAAAGCGTGGACTATTTGGGTAAGCATTGTTGTATGTACATATGTATAGCCTTGTGTTTGCAACAAAATGTGCGATGTCGACTTTTGTGCAAGAGGAGTAGCTGGCACCACTCATAGGCACCAAACTCTCATTACATACATTTTATAAAAAAAGAGGTGGCGCACATTCGAGAAGGAACCTTTATTGACAAATAGTAGATTGCCATTATTCATCAAGAGGAGTGTATAAAAGACCACCGTCTTACCGGTACCTACCTATGCAGCGAAAAACTTGTGGGAATACTGGAAATAGGCATAAATTTATATATAAGGCCGTGGCGTGGTCAAAACGTTAGTCATGAAGTGCTTTCCCGCTTCTTTGACGCTACGTACAGTATATATATATATATATATATATATATATATATATATATATATATATATATATATATATATATATATATATATATATATATATATATATATATTTCTACGTGGTATGCTATATTCCTATCCTTACTGGTAGCATGCACCACTAGCCAACCCCAAGTTCACGAGAGGCACTGTGGGAATTTTCATCACGTCCCTATTATGAATGAATGATTGCAATGGTTGAACTGAGCAATATCACTACCTTATGAAAAAAAAACTACAGAGGGCGTTGGGGTGCAGTGTAAGCTTGAGTGCGCGAACACGAAACACCGTAGCCTGCTTATCCCAAAGTCTGTGACCTATAGATAGAATAATTGAAACATCTTTTTCGCCCATGTAGATACAGCCGCAACAGATGTCTCATAAGGTTTTCTCACGTTGTCGCAGGGATGACGTGACCGTGGTACTTATTATTACGTGCGTGTTGACGGTGCGCAGCCTGTCAACTTGCAAGGCAATGCCTGCAAGCGCCTGGGATCCAAAAAACAATATGATGTCATCGATGGTAAGTGAGCCTCTGTCCTGGGCACTGTCTGTCCCCTTCCCCCCGTAATAATGAAATATTCCACTGAGAACAACATCGCCAATGATGATTATATGCCTGTGAGAAGTTTGTCGATCATCAGAAACCAACGGCGCACACATCAAGAGCATATAGAAAGGGAGGAACAGCTGCCGTAGCACTAAAAACGTCTCAAATATTTGATTATAGTTTTTTTGCCGTTGTGCGTGAAAAAAAAGTAGTAATTTTTGTTTCCTTTCTAGCAGTCTTGGTGTAATTTAGCGCTGACTCCCTTACAAGTGAAGAATTGAGAAGTTCCTGTTTTTATTTCGAAATACAAGTACACTATATCAAATTTTTCCACTCGTGGAGTGTGTTAGCTGTGGTCAGAGTAGCACTGTGTTCATTGTTGACTTGTCTAAAACAGTTGTGTGCTTCGGCTGTTTTTTTTACCTTGTTGTATATGATGGCCTTTTGTGTGACAGCCATAGATGAAGGGTGTTTTGTTCCCACTAACGAAAACAACAAAAAACAGAATTACCTCTTTAACCCGTTGCTGATGCATTCTTTATCATGTTGTCTTGTGACATTCATCGATGTATCGAATACCCTACGCCCAATCAGCAGTACCTGAAAAAGAGTTGTTTTTTAGCGGTGCGTTCCATTTGTTTTCGTTAGCTGTAGCAGTCGATGTCTTAAATGTCATACGTGTATCCGTAATCAGTGCATTCAGCAGCAACAATTGCTCAATGTCTACAAAAAAGCATGGCTTTATAATCCAAAATGTTATTTAAGCGAGAAGCCAGTCTCAAGAGCCGTTTCCATGCACAGACATGGAAGTATAATGCGGTGATATGTCGTTTAATTGTTGACATTTTAGGAACTGCAACTGTAGTGCGAATATACGAAGAATAAAATGATATTTCTGCTGCGTTCTTTCATAATTTCAAAAAAAAAATTCTTGAATTCTAAAGGTATTATAGCTGACATCTTTTGTAGTTCAAATAGTTCATTCAGTTCTTGTGTACAGCTGTAAATCACTAAGAGCCAGTACTAAAGTGCTTTTTATTGGAAGTTAAAAAATTGTGCAATGAATTTAGAAGATCAGTTTTCTGAAGGGGTTACGAAACTTCGCTTCTTAGGTAGCTTTTTGCCTATGGCACAGCGTGATGATTAAATAAATTGCAGTTTAGGCCACGCGCACGTACGGTATTTTTGCGATGACGCCCACATATTGTATTTCGGGAGGCAATGTTATGAAATCCTTTGTCACGTGTGATGTTCCTTGTAAAGGTGTGCTCGAAATTCACCATTAACCAATGACGACTTCACGACGACCACCTGAAATAACCTCAGTTAAAATGATTCGACTTTCCATCATAACCACTTTTAGAATCAAGAAAAAGAGGGCTTTAAAAGCGGTCTCAGTTCGAATAACTGTATGTGCTTCTGACGCAGAGACAGCATTCATTCAAGCATGCCGCGACGTAAAAGCTTCGGCAAAGGACTCACAAATTGTGCACATTCTCTGTTACAGAAGAATACAATCCCCATGAAGACTACATCGTTCGCTACCAACGCAAAAATAGTTGCTTTCGCATTCCAGATGGGCGTGTTGAATTACCATATGCCCGTAAGGTTTATGAAGCCGGAGTACGCGGCGTATCAACGTTGTACCCGTTTCGCCATAGGCAGCATGCCAGAGGTAAGGGTGTGCTACTTAGCATACGGTTTCTGATAGTCACTGCTGCGGGTGAACCTGCACGAGAATATTTGATTTGCGCACCGTAATGTGTATGTACAAAAGTGTAGCAAATGCAAGGCACAGGAAAGCTTATCGTTTAAGTCTGGTGTTTCGATACACTTGGGCTTCCACTGCAAGTTAGCAACCCTAACACAAATTGCTCATTCTTGTGGCCGCATAGTTCAGTGCCCACACAAAATTTTCGTCATACTCTCGACAATGTTGATCGACATGTGGGGTTTAACGTCCCTAAACCACCGTATGATTATGAGAGACGCTGTAGTAGAGGGCTCCAGAAATTTCGACCACTTGGGTTCTTTAACGGACACCCAAATCTGAGCACACGGGCCTACAGCAATTTCGCCTCCATCGAACATGCAGTCTCCACAGCAGCGATTTGAACCCGCGACCTGTGGGTCAGCAGCCGAGTACCTTAGCCACCAGACTACCATGGTGGGGCGACTCTCGACAATGTAAAATTATACATGTGAGAAATATACGTGTATACATGAGAAGTATACATATAAAGTATACATGTGTATACATGTATACAAGTACATATGAGAAGTATACATATAAAGTATACATGTGTGTACATGTACCTGAACAGTTATGGCCACACACACCCATGAATGTAAAACATTTACAGGCGGCACTGCTATATCTTTGGAAGTACAGATAACTTATTTGGTGTTCTTTATTTTACCGCAATCCTGAAAAGCCTTTTGTGGATAGTTGGCGTGAGTGTCGTCTTGCTTTCTTTTGATTTATCCTTGTTGTTTCGCACTATATTCTTTCCTAAGCCTTCGTTACCAACTCAACTATCTGCTGGTAATTGTGCCCCGTGATTCGAAGCCTTCCTATGTTATCCATATTCATACCTTTGCTTTACTCGTTCTTACGTTCGAGTACTCATCCACTGGTGTTAACTTCTGTTTTTCACACTAGCACTAGGCGAAGGAACACTGACAAGCAACATTGGTAGGAAACTAAATGATGTACCTATAACGCTAATATAGTCACACAGGGCGATGTGAAACTTTTATTTCATGCAGTCACATTATCACATATAAATGCATCTGCGTAGACAACACTTGAGTGCTTCATAAATGTGAATACCTGCGATGTGCTCTTAACATGACGAAGAAGCCCCGAAAACCACGGACAAGGCCTTCTGTAAGGTGGGAAACATTGGCAAGATGGAGCTGCTTTGAGTATGTAATTAGAGAGCTCTTCCAAAAAGGGTCTTAATGTTATACTGGTACGTATACAGTGTTTAATATTGTGCTTGCGCATACACCAATGTTACGCGTGCACAATCACCGTAATATTATGGTTCAGAACAACTGTCCTAAAGATAGATCAACAGAAGTGCTAAGAGAGGCGCCTTACCGATTACGTAACCTTTGCAATATCCTATCCAGAAAAAAGAAAGGAACTGATATAAAAAACATTTGCTCTAAAAATGGTGGCTACCTACCTCACTGCAGTCCGCCCTTGTATGACAAGTTTTCGATCCTGAACTAATACTGAAGTGGAACAATGAAGCATGTATGCAAATAATCTTGTATACATGATTCTGTGCGCGCCTTGTCGTAAGCAGCACTTATGTAGCTAACACCAAAAAGCTATCAATGTCCCAATCCAGCAATTCTGCGTGTCATGGCTCTTGCGAATAAACATTACAATTGCACTATTACCGTACTGTCGAAGTTGTTGTACAGAAAAAAAGCAATGCTTATGACTCTTTCGTTGATGACGCATCGAAGACGGTTAAATTGGCACAATAGTACTTAACATCAGTACTTACGCCCGGAAGATAGTCGGTATTTTTCTAACCGTTCGAGTGCAGCGTCAGCATGTTCACCGCGCTGCTGCTACCACGCCAAGAAACAGTCATGTTTCGTGTTGAGATGAGTCCTTTCATCGACTCACAATTTCCATTTCAAGGGAGGGACATGGCTTCTGGACAAGCTTTGAGAGTGCATGATGGAGGCTAAAAAGAAGACATCTGTGGTTGGTGGAACAAAACGCGAATGTCTTTCTGTGTTGTCTCATGTTTGCGACAAGCTCAGCACTAATTCAAGTACAGGGGGATGAATTATTTCTAGGCCACTATCCCATGTATTTTTATGAGAGCATGGCATGAGAGCTTTTGACCCCCCCCCCCCCGAACATTGGCAGTGCTGTCGCAAGTAATGCTCCCTTATTATTTAGAAGGCAATTTATGAGGTGCGACTTCCTGCGGATTATCAAGTTTAGACTGGGCTATAGAGATTTCCTAATTGTACTCGAGAAAAAAATTCGGTGTTATTTTCTATGGAAGCTTCAACGTACGGGGCTTCAATCATCACCCGAGAGATGGGTAGCACACGGATTTGTCTAACCTTCGTTCTTTGATGTTGGTGTTCCAGCGCGTGGCCTTCAGCCACTTTGTCTCAAAACGAAGTTCAGAAATAGGTCAGCAGGCTCTCTTCATCACCTTCGAATATTTGGGTCAATCATTTCAAATCGGTACATTAGGTTGACAATGATCCACTATTTTGTCCGAAAAAATATGCTTAACACAACAAATAAAGCTGCAAGTGTGTTACAAGACAAGAACACAGCATTTAGACAAATCCTTGCACCACCTATCGTTTATGGGGGCTGAACGATCATAGTGCCAGAGTTCCAGTGAGCATTGCAGGAAACTGAATGGTCTAGACAGACGTAAAGACGGGGTTTCTTGCGAGCGCGACGACCAGCTTAGTGAGTTTGAAGGGTTATTCAGGAGGCCGTTGGGAGATTTGTGTAAGAGTGACGAGTCAGGCAATGTTATCGGCATTGGTCATGAAGCATGCAATATCTGTTGCAGCAATAATTATGAGGCCCTTCGTTTTTTTTCGCATAAATATACATAACAATGCGCGTGACAAAAAAAACATGCACCAATGGAAATATTGTTCAAGGATTGATGACGCAACTAGGTTTTTGTTTTCAGCATAAAACTGTTTATCAGCATAAAAGCGTGGTGATTCATTTCGCTAATGAGCAGTTACGTGCTAGAATTTTTGCGCCGTTTCAGCACGTGACACCTCGTCGTTTTGGTAGTGCAACTTCGACATGCAGCAGCTTCGCAGGGTCTTACACTCTCAGTGCAGCAGCAGCGACTGACAAAACTGTTTAGGCGCCACATAAAGGCTACAACGTCTACAGGCGAATATCATGCAATACATGCATCAGTGGAGTGAGAACCATGCCAGAAAAAATTAGAACGCCTAACCACGTTCATTGTTCAATCTAGGAACTCTGTCTTTTGTGTTCGTGAAGCACTTTGTGGTACACATAGGCACAGGCATAGCTTCCTGTGTAATCAGGTGAGGGCACCCGCTGGCGTTTCTGTTCTCAAGTGATGACGTTTTCAGCTAGCTTATATTGAGCGTCCATGTTTATCATGCACTTATGGATGTCATCTTTGCGTGGAATTTAAGAGACAATGCTAACTACTTCAGCTGCCAGAAATGTTTATTCATGAGCATGGTCACTAGTCATCGGGATGGCGATACGCCATAATGCGTCAATGTTGGTGCATCCGCGTTAAACAGTGCAATAGCTGCCTTAAAACTACAGGCACTGTGCAATCTAACCTATATCAATGAACAACAAAGCACCAACTAGCAGTGGGACGACATGGTTCCGTTTTGTATTCTACCGACTTTTCCGTTTGAGGGACAACCATGTTCTTTTATTTTTCGCGCGGAGTTGATTTCAGTTTTATAGCAGCAGTTACTATATAAGATATAAACAAATAGGTAGATTTGACGTGCTATCACGTTCACTGCCATAAAAGTAGTCATACGAAGCATACCACGCCCCTAACAAAAAATTATTTGTGATAATCTGCGCAAATGAACACACCAGCTCTCGATTTACACGTGTTTTTCATTCGTTCTAGTCATGCGAAGGCAGTACCACGGAACTACAAAGTGAGAAGGTAATGGCTGGCATTAATACAGCTGTCAACGGAACTTTTTTCATTACCTTTGATTCGCTGGACACAATGAAGGAAAAGGTACGACTTCTCATTAGTTTGATAATACTGCTTGCCTCGCAAACTTCAGTTTGGCTTGAGGTGGCATCCTCATACGTTTCTCTGGTTTATAAATAAAGATGACTGCAGGTAAGGTAATTTTTAAAGTTATATTTGATTTCCTTGACCATGCGTGACAAGTGCATAGATTGGAAAGCATCGAAAATTCATCTGATCACCGATGCATAGAATCATCGCTTCGCTCTAAAGATGTGGACTCGTTTAGCATAAATCATTCCAAAGGGGAAACTAACATCAGAAAACAAACCTATAGAGGATGTTTTCAGGCTGCTACACATCACAAAAGAAACGCGATTGCCCAGTGCCAGACATTGTTATAATATTATATAGAGTTATACACAGAAGGACTGTGGTTTGAGTATGAGGTGTGTCGTAGTGTGGCTCTCGGGAAATTTAGACCAACTGGAGGTTTTCAATTGCACTGAAAGTACGCTATACACGTGTCTCTAAGAGTGCTGCTGTTTATATTTACCAGTGGAGAAAATATTTTAAGCAAATATCTTCATCGGAAACTGTATATTTCAGCGTGACTGTTCGCGCAAGCCCCATGAAATATACGCTAGTGTCACCGTAGGAATGAATAAATGAAAGCGATAGGAACAATTTGTATTGTTCGTATATACAAAGCGAGAGATTATCTCTAAAATAGCAATCGCGATATTTTTGTCAACATTATTTTAAGAGATACATGAGTTAAAATAAGAAAGACAACCAGAAAGAGCTAGTACCCTTTTTATGGCTGTGAGATGTCACGTTAAGTTAAACGCACTGAATTGGTTTGGCACAACAAGAAACTTCCAGCCCAGAATATGTACCTGTGGTACTCTTGTCAAATAAATGCACACATGCAAATGAAAGATAAATAAGATGTGATTTATTTCATGGTCAGGGATGAAAGCACAATGGACAAATTGATTCTGCGTGTGTACAAAGTATACCCTACCACTCACAGCCGTGGAAATAATCATGACACACCTTTTTTGTCCTAAACAGCACTCCCATATAATAAAACAAAGCCTACAAAGATGAAGTTGGCTCTCCCCTTTGGGCTCGAAGAATGAGAATGTGTCTAAGTACATCGCCCAGTTGATGATTTTGAATCACTGTCGAAGCACATTTTCTTATCTCAAAATCAGTGCCTCTAAGAACAAAAAGAGATGATGTTGGGTCTGATGAAACTAGCTAGGTGATTCAGAGATTAAGACATCTACTCTATATCATTGTAAGTGTCCATATTTCTGAATTGCAATGTTCGGAAGTAATGAACTCATCGTGTCTGACTGATTGCCGAGTCATTTGTTTTTCAAGCAATTATTGAGCTCTTCTTATTCTTCTTTTGCAGGCTGATTTAGTTATGAGTAGCAAGGACAGAAAACACAAATTCACTTGGTTTCTCTTCAATGTGCACTTGACCGACGTCACCAATGCTTGCTTCACACCAAAGCCAGGAGTAGCTCCCAGCACGGAGATGCAACGCTTGAAAAAATTCAGAGAGTTCTACTACACAGAGAGCCAGAAGTACATATCTGGATGAACAAGCAAAATGGTGGCCACCGACTATTTGCGTGAAACATGCCGCCCGAGTTGTTTGGTTTTTCTTTTTTCATGAAGAGGGGGGGGGGTCGCATGAATCTATTCTCATTCTCACAAAAAGAATCCGCGTACAACGCCATACAATGGCGTTGTACGCGGGTCTCTGAGATAGTTTGGTTACGGTAATTAAAATAGTCGCCACATAGTCTAAGCAGCTGTTGAATGCGCTGTCTGTGCACTAGCTGCACACAGATTTCATCTTTGTGGAAAGAGGATATATATGTGTACGCCTCTTCATGGTGCAGCACTGCTGGACGGTATCGAACGTGCATGTAATATACGAAGGCATCTGGCAAAGTGTTATCTGCATATGTATTTCATACACAAGAAACAATGCGTCGTGCACCTCAAATATATGATACTTATGTGTCAACGTGACAGAACGATTAGGGTTAAAGGTGGGCTGAGCGCGGCCTTCCGAGTGAATACTGCAGTTATAGAGATAAAAGTGCAAAATATGTCTATGCTTCGGGAAGAATCCTTTAGCGGCAAACGGCAATAGGTTCGGCACACCCGAATTCGTAGAGCAGAGTTACACAGAAACGCTTGCTCCTTGTTGACGAAAACATGCGAGCGATCCTTCGCGTACGGCCTACTTTCTGTTTCTTTCATATTTTGTTTTTATCATGAAAGTATCTTTGACGCAATTCACCAAAACATTAGTGACATATTTCAGTCAAGGATATGACGTGAATAAAATGAACGCTACCAAATCTGAAAGAGACATTTTCTTAGAAAAAATAGGCCCCGTATCTGCACGTTTCACTGCAAATGTCGTCTAGAGACGATAGTTTTGCGTCTGCAGAGAGTGAAAGAAACATTTATTTGATGCTCTGCGCTAGAAAACTAGTGAATTTTGTTCTGGAGGCGCTGCGTAAGAGTGTCTCGATTCGTGCAGCGAAGGCGAACTAGCGAATCGAGGCACGTTAGACATGAGCGCTATCTGGCAGTTATCTTCAAAAACGAAGGGAGGCGTGCGCGCCTGTCTCGGAGGCGATGAGGTATAGAACGCAAAGCGACGGGCAGGCGCCACCACTATGTCGTCTTGGCGAAGTGTTAGAAACACTTGCTTTTTTGAGCTAGGTGTTGCACAGTCAGCGCAGCGTGATAAACACTATGGTTTTTAAAATTGTTTATGTATGCCTTCCTTAGTATTAAGACACACATAAGAATATTAACTTGTTGTTATAGTGCCTCGCATAAGCGCAATAATTGATTTTTCATTGACAATCTCTCAAGTATGAATGCTTAAATTTGAGCAATATTGGTTGGTACTGTGGATGGGGTTGGCCGTTTAGGGTATCGTTACGCTGGTCAGTCAGTCAGTCAGTCAGTCAGTCAGTCAGTCAGTCAGTCAGTCAGTCAGTCAGTCAGTCAGTCAGTCAGTCAGTCAGTCAGTCAGTCAGTCAGTCAGTCAGTCAGTCAGTCAGTCAGTCAGTCAGTCAGTCAGTCAGTCAGTCAGTCAGTCAGTCAGTCAGTCAGTCAGTCAGTCAGTCAGTCAGTCAGTCAGTCAGTCAGTCAGTCAGTCAGTCAGTCAGTCAGTCAGTCAGTCAGTCAGTCAGTCAGTCAGTCAGTCAGTCAGTCAGTCAGTCAGTCAGTCAGTCAGTCAGTCAGTCAGTCAGTCAGTCAGTCAGTCAGTCAGTCAGTCAGTCAGTCAGTCAGTCAGTCAGTCAGTCAGTCAGTCAGTCAGTCAGTCAGTCAGTCAGTCAGTCAGTCAGTCAGTCAGTCAGTCAGTCAGTCAGTCAGTCAGTCAGTCAGTCAGTCAGTCAGTCAGTCAGTCAGTCAGTCAGTCAGTCAGTCAGTCAGTCAGTCAGTCAGTCAGTCAGTCAGTCAGTCAGTCAGTCAGTCAGTCAGTCAGTCAGTCAGTCAGTCAGTCAGTCAGTCAGTCAGTCAGTCAGTCAGTCAGTCAGTCAGTCAGTCAGTCAGTCAGTCAGTCAGTCAGTCAGTCAGTCAGTCAGTCAGTCAGTCAGTCAGTCAGTCAGTCAGTCAGTCAGACAGACAGACAGACAGACAGACAGACAGACAGACAGACAGACAGACAGACAGACCAAAAATTTTTAAATTAAAAACCGGACCGGGAACAAAATCTACGACTCCTCGGGCAGCGATGGTATGCGAGCGACGCTCTGCTAACTAGAGTACCGCAACAGGTCAAGGGCATCCTACGAACGCGCCTCGTATTGCTCAGACGTTCCTTCGCGCAAAGTTCTGTCTGGTAGTGGGGCGGAGTGGGGCTGTCGCCTGTCTGTGAGTGATGATGAGAAGTTATGTGCCATACACCTAATGGGGTCAATAGAGACCATTCGTGGACGATGCAGTGAAAACGTGGCTTCCTAGAATGCGTGCCGGCAAGCAATCATGTGATCGTTTAAGCATGGCGATAGCAGCAAAACGTCCCCGACGCGCTCGCTTTGGGAGCTCACTTTCGGCGCAGTTATGGTCTTTGCCTTTCGCTTCGTGTAAACTTGTTACGTGTCGTTCTCGAAGTAGTGCAACTTTCACGTGCACCAAAGGTGTTTCACTACCGTTTACTTTGAGTGCGATAGCGCAGACCAATCAAAATCCTGCTGTAAGTGGTGCAGAAGGGCAATGATGTCGGCGGGAGAATAGCATACGTTGGTGGAGCGAAACAGGAGCCTGCAGGACGTCGAACGTCTGCGCGTGTTCGCGGCTCAAGCTACGAATCTCTACCTCCCGTAATCCTGTGGCGCATTGGGCTAGTGTGTGCATGAGCACAGGCGTAAGTTACACAATTGCCCCGCCGTGGTGGTCTAGTGGCTAAGGTACTCGGCTGCTGACCCGCAAGTCGCGGGATCGAATCCTGGCTGCGGCGGCTGCATTTCCGATGGAGGCGGAAATGTTGTAGGCCCGTGTGCTCAGATTTGGGTGCACGTTAAAGAACCCCAGGTGGTTGAAATTTCCGGAGCCCTCGACTACGGCGTCTCTCATAATCATAGTGTGGTTTTGGGATGGTAAACCTCACAAATCAATCACAATTACTCGAGAGTGCTCACTTTTACCCTACACATGTGATTAGATTGCTAAAACAAGTGATTGGTGAATGTCAAAAAACCGTAGACACCACGCCGTTCCAAGTGAATTTTAAAACACGCACAAAAAAAAGAACGACGTTTTGGCTTCAACAAGGGAGCCTCTTCACGAGTAAAATGCGAACATGTGAACGACCTGATAGCGTCATATAAGCTTTAATATACCACGCAGGCAGTGCGCATACACTGAGGCTGTTAACTGTCATCGTTCCTCCTGTACAGTACTGCATGCCGAGCAGCACAGAAGCCCCTGGCTTATGCAGAGTTACATGGCGCGACGTGCGACTTTTTAAGAGCATGCTCGTGCTTATATATAAAAAATTAGCAAATAATAACACGACATGAGTTAGAATTAGTAAGAAGGAAACCGGGCAGGGTGATCACCTGCAAATTTTGCAAGGCTAACAAACAATGTCCGGCTAACAAAAAATTCGACGGCTAACAAACAATGTCCTAATCTTAAGCCTAAATCATCGTTCTTGTTGAGAGTGCGTGCGGTTGTCTGTATTATGAATAACCCAAGATAAGTCATCGCGAGTTCTTTTTCTTTAGCAAGAACACCTGTCTTCTCCCCGTCGTTTGTCTCCCTGAATCACGCTCTCGGAAGACACCGGAATAAATATTTGCCGGCTTCACGCCATCGTTGCGCTGCTTGAGAAGATTTTAACAGCAATTATTCTTATCAATATACACGTTATGTGAATCCTGGTGCGGGAAAACGTACACCACACCAGGGAACTCTGGGTAATTTGCCCTTCCCACGGACTAGTCACTGTCACTGTTTCTGGCCTGGAACATGTATCACATGGTCTTTGTAGGAAGGTAAAACGTGGCTGAAGGCTGATCTAACAAAAAAATATAGGGTATTCTCGCGCACTTTCCACCAAAGGCAGCACAAAGCATGTGCGGACGTGCCATTTGTCAGTCGACGGCGTTCAAGGATTTGGGATAGGCACAGGCTCACAATTCATGCCGAACCAAGCTTACGTCGGGGGCGTATAGTCTTCTCGCCGTGTGCAGCTTCTCTGAGCGCGTCGTGGAAGGTCCTATGGCATGTTACTTTCACCATGCATAATTCCGACCAGACGGGCATCTTTCAAACTTTAAAGTTCAACAGAAGTGATGGATCATGCTTCTGCCGCGAGGCATTTGTTGCCAGCAGAATATTGCGTGCTTGCACGAAAATGTCACTTTAGCTCATAGGGCAAAGCAACGAATGTGATAAACAATTTAGGACGTCACACGATGAACGGGAAACAGCTCAATACTTGCGGAACTTCGCTCAAGTGAAAAGAACACACACACGCACACGCACACGCACGCACACGCACACACGCACACAAGCACTCACACACACGCACGCACACACACACACACGCACACACACACACCACACACACACACACACACACACACATACACACACACACACACACACACACACGCGCGCGCGCGCGCGCGCGCATGACAGTGATTTATTTGCCGTCACAGCTCAACTGCGACACCACGCTGTTCAAAAAGTGTGATTGAAGCTATAGTGTAGGTATACAAAAGACAGATACAAAGGACCGCAAATATCTCTCTCCAGATGCAAGACGACAGTCTTGCATCTGGAGAGAGTGAACAAAACGTTCATTTGATGTTCTGCGCAAGAAAATCGGTGAATGGTATTCTGGAAGCGCTGTGTTAGAGTACCTCGAGCGTGCAGTGAAGGCGAACGAGTGCATCAAGCCACTTCACGCGTGAGACATGAGCGCTATCTGGCAGTTATCCTAGAAAACGGGGCACGCGCCGTGTGCGCTCGTCTTTGAGTTAATAAGGCGTAGAACGCAATGCGACAATAGCATCCACCACCGTGTCGTCTCACCAAAACGCTGACTACACTTGCCGTTTCGTGCAAACGTTGCATTGCTAGCGCAGAGTTATAAAGGCTACTATCCCTAAAATTACTTATGTTGGCCTTTTCTAGTAAAAAAATACACATACATAATATTGACTTGTTGTAATGGTGCCTCAGATATGCGAAATAATTGCTTTTTAATTGACAATCGCACAAGTATGGACGCTCAACCTTGCGCAATATTAGTGGGCGCTGCGATCTGGGTCGGTCGTTCAGAGTATCGTTTGGTCACTGTGGTGCCGTTTAGGGTACCGTTGAGGGTGGACAAACAGGCAATTGTACAAAGAGACAGACATATCAAATTTTTTGCGTTGAAGGTCCCCAAGAAAGACTATCGTCTTTGAAACTAACAACTATCGCATTTGTAATTTCACCATTTTTTTTTTTTTTTGATGGGCTGCGAGCGTCTATGGCCCCGGAACGTCCTTGTTGAGCACTGCGGATCGTGGTGACCCCTCTGCAATGCTGCTGCGCGTGATGTTCGAAAAATTGCCAGGTGTTCCACATCGCGAATGGGTAGACAAACGGGCCCCATTTAAAAATAAAGCTTCTAAGGAACTCACGATGTTCATCCTGGTTCATTACGCCCGGACGCCGTACACTATCGATGCGCGGGCGGAATCATCCGGCGCAAAGCTGTCAACACACGTACATATGGTTTAAAAATAGACCATCCTCCCGTCCATCCGTGCGTTCGCCCGCCCGTCCTTTCATTTGTCCGTCTTTTATTCTAGTCGATTACTTCAACGCAGATGTATTGAACCTTAGGACCCAGCTTTGCTGTGTCATCAGCACCCACTTGGTAGACTTTCAGCGCACGTATCGAAATCTGTTGAATATAAACCAATGAGCGTTGCTTTAAAGCGCGCCCTTCGCACCACCGCGCTGGTGGTTAACAACACGTCGAAGCACTTCCGGAGTCTGGGTACCGGTAGCGGTAATTGATTGCCGCTAGCATTCATAGAATGACTGACGTGTGGCAGAGCTGTCTAGCGTGGCATGCAGGCATCAGAGTTAATGGTCGCAAGTCCTAATGCTGGTGGCACACTTAGAAAGTTTTGTCTGATTTGTTTAGGCTTTTTGATTTATATATACATATCCGGAACATGATGGTGACGGTGATGGCAAAGACTTCTCTGAGTGATTCCATGTAATGGCTATTTCAATGAAAACACATAACGTCGTTGAGGGATCAGTCGAGCATTTGTAACCTTGAAGCGGGGCATCTTGTGCTCTCTCTGGAGTGGCGGATGAACGTAATGCACAGAAAAAAGAACTGCCAAGAACTTTACATTTACAATAATGAAAGCGTCTGTCCAAGCCTTCCTCAAAGGAGCGAGTAGGGTACATATAAAATCTATTAGTGCAACTTTGCATCTCCGTTTACGTCGCTTGAAGGCGCATTATATTGTTACGTGGAAAATAACAGTTGTCAGTCCGCAGCCACAACGCAGCTCACCGACAACGTCCATTTCTTCACTCTCAGTCTGAGGCACCTTACTTGGGTATGCCCCACTATGCCCTCTTTCAGTCAGACGAAATCACGTAACAGCGTTTTGGCTGCGGACTGACAGCTGTTATTTTTCACGTAACAATATTATAAATAATATTGCTGTATCAACTTATCTGTGTATGCACGTTTTCTTTATACTCTATGCATCACTAAGATTTTTTCATTGCATAAGCATTTATATGTCAACTTCATTAAAACCCTGTGCGTCGTGGTATTGGTTATCGGAGACATAGCAAAAGAACTGCGTAAAAAATATCTGATTGGCCCTGGGTTTGAAAACATGAAGTTTATGTCCGCACGCACCGGAGAAGGGAATTTTCAATATTGCTAACGTCCGTGCTTGCCAAATCTTGAAGAATGTAAACCCTGTGAACGCTGGAAATGCTGTGTACTGTTTACAAGATGGAATAGCCACCGCTGCAACAAAGATGACGTTTCACGAACATTATGGTCTACTTTAAAACCAGCTCCGAGACCTAGCCTGGCTGTGCGGTAGAATACTTGATTGCCACGCATAATGTGGGGTTGCATTGCTGCTGGAACCATGATATTTATTCTATGCGTTCGTCGGTCGACTGTCCCAATGCCAGATTTTAGAGGCGAAGCTTCTTAGCGCTGACCTAGTTGGCGTCCATCACGCCCCACAAAACACAAACCGAAACTAAACACCTGCAAGAGAAAAGGAAACGTATGTGTAAACAACCAACCTTGTGTGTAATAAACTACATGACAGCACAATACACGATCACCAATGCCGTCCATCTGTCCGTTCGTTCATGCATCTATCCGTCCGTCCGTGCATGCGTGCACACGTCCACATGTCCGTCCGTTCATCTATACGTCCATCGGTCCGCACTTTATACTAGTCGGCGACTTCAATGTAGACATTATGGATCTTCAAACATATGGGTTCGCCCACACGTCGTCGTAGTAGTTGCGAGACGTGGCGTGGCTCTGTGGCAGAATACTTGGTTACCACGCAGAACGCAAGGCTTTGATTCCTGCTGGGACCCTGACATATTTTATTTACTTTAGTTGGATCAACGCAGCCGATGTCAGCTTCTTCTTAACGCTCACGCGTTAAAATTGCACATATGTTTTACTAACTGTCAATCACCAGTGGCACATACTCGCCCGCGCTTATGTAGATAGTCACTTGCGATAGGTAATCAATTTGTCTTCTGTAGCAGTCCCACTTACAATTCGAGTGTGTGCTCATTGATATCACACTAGTTGTCATTAGCAATAAAGTGGCCCTATTCGCGATCACAAGTAATGCGGTCGGTAGGATGATCTCATAATTCTTGTAACATTGAATCATGGACATCAAAAACAATCAATAAAAAAGCGATTCATTTTCTCTGTGTAAATTGTGACATCACGAAGTCACTAGCGATAAGAAGTCACTTCGTTCTTTATATCGGTTCCAGTTACATTTCGAAGGTGTACAAATCGATATGAAACGAACTGCCAATAAGTGAAAACTGCTATTGTCACCATTGCGAAATGAATTCCTCCAACCTCTAACGAATTTGTAGTGACGTTCGCAGATGAATGATTTGCCCAATTTTGTAACATTGTGTCCTGAGTATTAAATATATGGTCATTCAAATGGTGGTAAAGTTTGGCACGTAAAATATAGTATGATTAAGACAATTGGGTTAACAACTGGGATCACCTTTATGGTAGTCGTACATCTAAGTTAGATCTGTAATGTGTGACATCAAACGTTGTCGTTAAAGGAGCACTGTGGTAGTGATCGCTAATCACCCTGACGCATTTGCGATCATGACTACTATTTTAAATGATAGTCTCGCACATTCCTTAAGCAGTAGTAAGAAATGTCACTTTGGTTACAGGAATTTTTAGTAGCATTGACTGTCAAAGCTAGGTTTTGTGGCACCTTTGAATTGATTTGTACGCTATTCTTCACCACCTTTTTCACCAAATGGTGCAATATCTTCGGAAAGTAACGAAAAAATCTATCCAAAATTCAGGAACGTTTGCTTGCATGCTCTTAATCTGTTGCCCGGCACTTCCTTGAAATATTGTAAACGCATAATGACTTCACAAATTTTGTAAAATTTGAACATACTGATGTTGGCCAAGTACAACTTATTTTCATTGCAAGTTAAAAAAAACTAACAGTTCTACATGAAACTTCTTCTTGCAACCCGTTTCACTTCGTTTTTGCAGTGTTTTTTTGCGTATAACGAGTTTGCAAAAACGAATGAGTGCAATAAACGTCTTTTATTTATTGATTGAAGGAGATGCTGGCACACAATTATGGCACCGATCACTCCTTAGCCCTTGAGTGAAACTTGAACATATATATTAAAGTAAAAACATAAACATCCTAATCATGTAAGACTACGCATGAGTCTTTATTATGCTGGAGGTACTCCGCTGAAACTTGGTTTTCTCTTCTTTTTCGAGAGTGCATTATGTTTTCATGTAGGCCAGCCAATGCCAAATGGCACTCGTGAGAAGTAGTACATTATGAACTGGTAATTGAGAATGTCGCATATATATCTAGAGTTCTTGTTTCCTGAAAAAAAAAATCAAACCGTAGGGTGAATTAATTGGCTCTCTCTTCCCTTTTACTCTCTTTCCTTTTTTCTCTATTTTGTACCCTTCCCTAATTCCCAATATAGGGAAGCCAAGAAGACGTCTTTCTGGTTAGCCTCCCTGCCTTCTCCCTTTCTGTCTACTTGTTAGCCGCCTTTTCCATGATGATTTAATATTGCGCAGAAATAAATTGAGGAGGCCTACGTTGTTGACACAGTTTTGAGATTGCACGAAAAACTATGTTAGACGTTCCGGTATTTTAAGCTGTTTTGGCGCTAATTTATAAGTTCTGAATATCTCCCAGTGGAGGCAAGAGCACTAAAATGGGCGTCAATGTCCTTGTGCTAACA
This sequence comes from Rhipicephalus microplus, assembly GCF_043290135.1. Lineage (NCBI taxonomy): Eukaryota > Metazoa > Arthropoda > Arachnida > Ixodida > Ixodidae > Rhipicephalus > Rhipicephalus microplus. Next base: position 118,231,274 of record NC_134705.1, on the reverse strand, counting down.
TGGAAATAGAGCATCAGACACCGTCCTTAATTGTTGTAAATATCGTGAACCAAATGTATTGCGCTACTCCTAACAGAGGTGCGACTTCTGGCTCAATTTATAAATTCTTTTGTTTGGGAAGAAATGAATTATATGTCGGCGACCTTGAACTGCCCGCCACAGTGATCTGTGCCTACGGTGCACGGCTGCGGATACAGCCTTCGTTCTGGGTTCGATCGCGAGCGAGGCGTTTGCAGTAGGGTAGATGAGAAATGGCATAGGCCTGCTTACTGAGGGATGTCAGCGAATAATAAAGAGCACTGGTTGGTCGAAACTTTTAGAGCCCTCCACACCAGGGTCTCTCATTATAGCATTTTGGCTTTGTAACGTAAAACCACAGATGACGTCATGATTATTGCGACCTGAAAATATAGATGATGTCCCAGAAATGATGTAGTTTAAAATAAGTTGGTAGTCGGACGCTTCGGCTTGCGCCAGACTAACGTTGTGAAAACTCAATATTTTGATGCACTAAGTTTTGATAAGTCCCTAACGCGTACGCTAATTGTGCATGACATGAAGTAAGGCTTTAGCCATTATTTCTAGTGCTTTCTTTCTTGTTGCTGCTGATATTGCTATTTGCTGCTTAAGTTATGCGCTAAATTTGTCTATTCCTCAATCAATAACGGTACAAATAAAGTTCAGGCTTTGCTGCGAACTTGGTCACTTCGTAATTGCGGGAAGGATCTTACATCCCGAGAAAGCTGAACTTTCAAGGAAGTGTGCTTTAGGTTCTTCAGTAATTGTTAGTGTATGCACGCAGTACTGAACTTCGACATTTCTTGAATATTTGTCGTCGAGCAGCAAGCACCAAAGAACTGATTCCACCACAAACCTTATGAAAGAAAACAGTATACCCACACTTGAAAAACGACATAAAGTTCACAGGCTCAAATTTCTTTTTCTTTTAAATAACAACAAGCTGTCAGTAAACCGTGATTTATATCTGAAACCGCTTACGACAAGACAAACCCTGTATCGGCAAACTCATTCATTAACACCGTATTTTGCTAGAACAAACATTTTCAAATACTCTTTCTTTCCTCGAGCCATAAACGACTGGAACTGCCTACCTCAATTGTTTACCGGCTCTATAGAGGCACTTGAGCGTATTTAACCATGACCTATGTTTTTGTATCTTTTGTATATGATGTGTATTTTTATTTTTCTTGCTGTTTTACACCTGTATGCAATGTTATGATCTCGCCCCTTCTGCTGGGGCCCTTAAATGGGCCTGCAGTATTTTGTAAATAAATAATAAATAAATTACAACCAGGTCCGAGTAATTGCAAGCAGCTTGCTTTCCATCCTCTATGTCCCGACGCCGAAATATTTTAAGAATGAAGGCAGCCAACTCACATTAGTTAGTGTGCCTTCTGTAACGGTTACAAGAAAACATAACTCTGCCTGCTTATGTTGTAGGATGATATAGCGTTTGTGATAATATTACACAGCGATACCACGTGAAAATAGATATTTGAATAAATTCAACACTCTTCTTATTTTACTCGTAATAGAGGGCACAAAGCTACCGCTTTACTTTCGGTATAATTCCACTGACCGGCTCTTAGTTAGCCTTGTGTGATTGATATGGAGTAATAACAAAAACACAAGAAATCATTCAAGAAAGTGTCCTGGGATTAGAGTGAAAAGGACGCAAATAATTTTTTTTTTCATTTGCAAGAAGAAGACTGAATAGAATATATGTCTCTTTTTGATAGCTGTAAAGTAACTTGAGCCACATGTAGCGAAGCTATATATCTTGATAAGCAATGTGTTCATCCGCGAAATGGCACCATTTTGAACATAAATATTTCAAAACGTTCTGCTTGAAGCATTCCAGAATACATAAATGCTTGAGCAGGGTGAATCCATACCACCAAGACAAAAATTCTAGATGTAGAGTGGTTTTCGTTGCTTAAATGCTTCGAAGCGTGTTTTCACTCCTCCGTTATTGCTGCATTATAGCTTGGTGTACATTTTACTGTCGAATTGTATTCATCCAATAAAACGGGGTGAGCTTGCATGTGCACTTCATATAGCTGATAAGTACAAAGACAATATGAAGCTTCTATATCTTTCTTTATCATCATTGTGTCACCTGTAGTGCCCTTTGATGAGCAACAATAAATCTTGGATGTGAATTGTTTATAGAACAACACATTGCGCGTGGCGATATAGCGCATTTCGACGAATGACATAACGCATTGCGACAAAACGCCAGAGAGGATGGCGCCACACAGGCAGCACAATGTTTACTCTTTTGCCCTGTCCCTAACCTGTCGCGGGGCACAGCTCCTTCATGTATATCAGCAACTACCCCACCATAATTGTTTCCTGAATGCTTGCTGCCTTCACTCACGATTTATGATGCACTGTCAGAAAAGTTTCCAATTCGCAAGACCGAATTTTGAAGCTGTCATTATCTTATTCCAAGAAGAAAAATGAAAGAATATGAAGTTCTGCGCGAGTTTTAGTAAAAAAATGTTAACGAGTCTGTAACTAACTACCTAATTATTCTACCACAAGCAAGCTCATTTACTTCCTGCAGGAAAATAATCAACTATTCGGGGTGAATGGTTTACACAGTTTGCTTTTCGGTTGTATTCATTTCTAACGGACAAGAAAAAAAACTTTTCAGATGTGTTCTCGAATGCAGCACGTCAAATGATCGTCAAACACGGTAGTGCCTCCAGCGCAGTGGTCTTATGCAGCAGTATGGAGTGCAATGAAATCATTTGACAAATTGCTGTCCACTGCGATTAATTTTAAGACCCACCTTTCTGCTGTCCTTGTCTAACTCCGTTATAATGAGTTGCAGTTTGTCCCCTGAGTTACTCAGCAATGCAATGTCATCGGCGAAGCGCAGATTACAAAGGTATTCTCCATTAACTCTTATCCCTATCTGTTCCTATTCTAGGCTTCTGAAAACCTCCTGTAAGCACGCGGTAAATAGCATTGGGAAGATTGTGTCCCCCTGCCTTACACCCTTTTTGATTGGTATTCTGTTGCTTTCTTTATGAAGCACTATGGTAGCTGTCGATCCCCTGTAGATTTGTTCCAGAATGTTTATATATACTTCATCTACGCCCTGATTCCGCAGTGTCAGCATGACGGCTGATATTTCTACTGAATCAAACGCCTTCTCGTAATCTATGAAGGCTATGTATAGTGGTTGGCTATACTCTGAGCATTTATCTATTACCTGATTGATAGTATGAATGTGGTCAATTGTTGAGTAGCCTGTTCGAAATTCTGCTTGTTCCTTTGGTTGATTGAATTCTAATGTTTTCTTTACTCTGTTAGCAATTACCTTTGTAAATAGCTTGTATACTACAGAGAGCAACCTGATCGGCCTGTAATTCTTCAAGTCCTTGCCATCTCCTTTCTTATGTATTAAGATGATGTTAGCATTCTTCCAAGACTCTGGTACTCTTCCCCTCAGAAGACACCTAGTAAAAAGAGTGGCTAGTTTTTCTAACACAATCTGTCCTCCATCTTTCAGCAGATCTGATGTTACCTGATCCTCACCAGCAGCTTTGCCTCTTTGCATGCTCTCCAAAGCTTTTCTGACTTCTTCTATCATTACTGGTGGGGTGTCATCTGGGTTACTGCGAGTTCTTATAGTACTAAGCAGAAAGGTGGGTCTTAGAATTAATCTGCAGAAAACGAAAGTAATGTACAACAACCTCGGAAAGGAGCAGCGCTTCGAGATAGGTAATGGTGCACTTGAAGTTGTAAAAGGCTATGTCTACTTAGGGCAGGTAATAACCGCAGAGCCGAACAACGAGATTGAAGTAACTAGAAGAATAAGAATGGGGTGGAGCACATTCGGCAAGCACTCTCAAATTATGACAGGTAGATTGCCACTATCCCTCAAGAGGAAGGTATATAACAGGTGTATCTTGCCGGTACTTAGCTACGGAGCAGAAATCTGGAGACTTACAAAGAGGGTTCAGCTTAAATTGAGGACGACGCAGAGAGCAATGAAAAGAAAAATGGTAGGTGTAACCTTAAGAGACAAGAAGAGAGCAGAGTGGATTAGGGGACACACAGGGTTTAAGCATATAGTTGAAATAAAGAAGAGGAAATGGACATGGGCCGGTCATGTAGCGCGTAGACAAGATAACCGCTGGTCATTAAGGGTAACTAACTGGATTCCCAGAGAAGGGAAGCGGGTTAGGAAGAGACAGAAGGTTAGGTGGGCAGATGAGATTAAGAAGTTTGCGGGTCTAATTTGGCAGCAGCAGCACAGGACCGGGTTAACTGGCGGAACATGGAAGAGGCCTTTGTCCTGCAGTGGACGTAGTCGGGCTGATGATGATGATGATGATGATGATGATGATGATGATGATGATGATGATGATGTCCACTCAGAAAGGCTACAGGGATGTTCGAGCTGAGTTTCAGGCCATTTGAAGAAACACCCGGCGTGTGACGCATCTTTGAATTTCACGTGCACGATTCTGCACACCCTTCATAAAGGGGTTTAACAAGGGACAATTACTTTTTTGACCCCTGGTATTATATTCGTGAACATAACTTTGCAGGTGCTAAGATCAGGTTATTAGGTACTGATCCACAGCTTCTTCACATCCAAAAGCCAGATGGAGCACTTGTCTTGCGCTCTTGGTAGTGTTACGTGTCTCTCGAGCTTAGAGAAGCTATGCATCCATCAAGGCACACAGTATGAGTACTGAGGGGCTGGTCAATTGGTTTCTAGCGTTAGATATAAGTTACAAGTCCGAGAATCTGTTGGAGCGTTGATAAAGGGAATATTTTTGCATGTTTGAACAAGAAGAATCTCACCACTACATCTGTCCATGCACTGATAACAACTTCTGAACTTGTTCGAGTTTCCGCCGAACCCACTGTACAGGAACACTTGACATTGGTCCTGTGTAGCATTATATGACCACACGATAATGCCCCCAATCCCTTTTCCTTTTTCAGCAGCCAAGCTACATATTGGTTTCTCTGGAATACCACCTGCGCAAAAGAAATAGTAGTGTTGAATACGAGATCTTAGGCAACATTTTTCTTAGCCCTCGATTTAGCAAGATGGCCTGGCATATCTCACGAAAGCGCATAAAACATTAGCCTCTGTCATGTTCGCGTTATATGTGATTGTTCACGCGTCAATCTTTTTTCCTGTCCTGGATGCTTTATGCCATTGGCAGTTACGACGAACTACAACAAAACCATCGTGCAATATTAGTTCGAATGAACTCATCAATGCTTGCGTTGTGTAATGTCGTTCGAAATTGTCATGATGCCAATTGAGAGAAAAATGTTTTTTTTGTTGTAAAAACAAGGTATAATTTGGACGTACCTATTCTCTGGCATACTTGTGTGTAGTAATTTTTTAGCTGATGTTACGCGCATTTGATTGCTCGCTGAATATCAGTATTGACAAATATGTGACTCGAAAATTTGCATATTGCAATTTACAGCATTTATACCATTGTTTATTCTTCGATAGAAAACATGCCGTACTCTCCTAATACGCCAGTTTGTTAACTGCGGATCTGCTTTGCTTTCTTCCTTGTATTTAAATGCTGTCAAGTTCTTTAAACTTTTTTTATTCGTTTCTGGTTTTGTACATGCTTTGTAATATATATTTATTACTGACATGAGCTGGTAATTTCGCTAATCTAGAGCTCTTTAATATATTAAGAGTTTGCTTAAAATAGTGTAAATCTGATTATGTTCAAATATTTAACACCCAACATAGTAGGATGCCTAAGTACAGAGTGTGAGTGCTAATGTGAACGAATGACCCTATTACGAATATATCTCCCACGGATAATTTTCGATGCTTTTCTACATTCACCTAACGCCGTGCTTTTCCGTACAGCGGGATAGAGAGCCGCCAATGTAGAGAAGGTATTCACTTACGTAAGCACCAGCGTTGGCACTGTCCTTCCGAAGAAAACCTGTTTAGGTTGCCGTTGCATCCGCCGAAGGTGAAAGCCTTGCATTTGCGGCTCTCAGAATCAAAATATCATGAAGTAAACGGACCTCCCCCACATGTGTTCCCCGGAGCTTTCGGCTTCAAGCAGTAACTGGGGATTTTTTGACTGGCCCATATCGAATGATGTAGAAGAATAAAATGAGTGACATAATTAGAACACCTAAATACTGCAGAAGCAACTAAAAACTTGAAACTCTAGACTAAAAACAGTCTTTGTGGTGCTGAAAGGCACGAACAGAACTTGTATCGTAAGCGTATTTAAAACGCGAACAATGAAGACGTTATTTCAAATATTTCTTACTTGGTAGCTGTATTTCGAAGTTTTGATACTTGTAACATACCACGCCGTGCGACGCAGAACCAAGAAAAAATTGTGTGCTAACATATACACTCTGCATGTAGATTATGAGTGGTTCGGAAACTCTTATTGAAAAGAAAGCTTGTTCCTCGTTTGCGAGCATATGAGATCATATCGTTGTGAGTCCTTTCATGCTGAGAGTTTGCAGTTTCATCTTTAGTATTATGGTTTCATGGACGTGCAATTCAATCTGAAGTACTGCGCTCTTTGGATGTGCATACATCCATTAGTCTCTAAAACATAACCCCCGTACTCTCAGGCGCAGTAATGGAAGGCAATGTTCGCATTTCATTAACACCATATGTATGCTGACGCCGAAGGTACAGCTGAACATCATGGGCTGTGACATTTAATTACTTCATTCGTGGCTGTTTGCGTTCAAGTGTCACTACAGTTTCCCAGATGGAGCAGGTTGTTACAGCCTCCGGGAAATGAGTTATTGACTTATGCCCTATACATGTTCAGTCAATACAGCAAATAAGTATAGCTGAAGTAGGTGGTAATTACATGTATTGAAGTACTCGTGCTCAATATATTTGTTGGACTTACTGTACTGCTTACGGAAACTATACTGTATTTTGTTTGAGTTACATTTCCTCCCACAGAGAACATTTGTATGTTGAGCGTGATGGTGTTCAGTAAACCTTCATTTCGTCCAGAGAGGTCGCAGAACAGACCTCACGCCACCCGGATAGTTCCACGCAGGCACCGTTAAGCCGAGCCGAGCTTGGAGGGCCAATCATGTGAACTATCGGTGTTAAGCATTGTTTATTTTGAGAACATCACGCCAAATAATATTGAATATGGCAACTGCTCATCAAAAAGAAGCAAACCAAAATACAAGTACTGTGTTTTATATAGCTTTACGGATCCGCAAGATATTTTTGTACGTGACATGGTGTTCTCATATAATGTAATTCCCTGATTACGTGTGCCCTATTGATAGCAACCGCCCCTGTGAAGGTCCTTATGAAAGTGGTGATGACCCACTTGTAGATAGTACATGCTGAGCCATACGCGCATAGTATCTAAACTGAACACCCTAAGTGTGCTTCAGATTGGCAAGCTATGGATTCCGCAGTCCACCTAAAATCATTTTACTCCTGGGAAATTTTCCTGCACTGATGTACGTGGTGCTTAGCAACTATACTTCCAAATAACAAAACGTGAATAAACATTGATGTTATAACAAATTATTAAAGAATCTTTTATGTAGTCGTTAGTACCATGGACACAGCATCTAGTCAAACGACTTACCATAAATGTGGCAGACCCTAGCAAGAAACACAAGAAGTACTGGCGTACTCTTCATGCTTAAGCACATGTTCTTTAAATCTGTGGATATCAAGCTTTAAGATATCACTTCAAGATTCCTCCTCAGTTCATAAAATTACGTGACCAAATTTTCAGGTTTATTTTGTGTGGGAATATACCTGAAATGAATAAAATATTTCAAGTGCACATAATACAAACTTCTGCTTATAAAAACACTATTCTCAAAAATATACAGTATAGTCATGTTTACACCAACGTGCGCCGTCTTCTTTCATTAATTTTCGCAGAAGCTAAATTTGAATAATGAATGTTTTTTCAGCATATAGTAATGCACAGTGTTTGAGAGGGTGAGATTATCATTCCAAACATTTATTTATTTATCTCACAATACCCCTAAAGGCCCCAGGAAAGGGTATTACGTAGAGGAACAGACACATGAATAAAACTATGTATGTTTTCGGTCCAAGAATGTATACAAAATGACAAGAGCACGCTATGCATTAAAATCAAACAAATATTAGAAAGGGAACACTAAAAGCACCACAAAAATTGAAAATAGAGGAAATATAGAAAATATATAAAAAGGTGAGAAGAAAAAATGAACCAAACTAAGGGCACTAAGAAATGCAGTACACAAGTAAAAATTATAATGCAATCATAACTGTACAAAGCACACGTTCGCGATAGATTGAATAAATACAAAGCATCATAAACAATAAATTAAAAAATTGTGGACAAATGATGTGAACAAAACATTGAATAACACTTGATGGTCTCTAAAAGAGCACTCGTGGTGGATAATAAATTATAATTATTGCGTAAAACTTCCTGAAAAGTTGAGAAATAGGGTTCAGTGGTAATGTGGGACAGCAGATTATTCCAAGGAACTATTGTTCAGGATTGAAATATATGCATAATGAGTTCAGCGACATGTTATACGTTTTATCTTGAAGATATAGTCTGTGCGTGAAAAGATAGCTGCTGGTGTTTTGAAAATGCGGTGTAGGCATGAGTGGTGATAAAATTTATGGAGAAGTGAAGTGAAAGACGGGCAGTTCTGTGGAGATGAAGGAAGTGTTCAAGTTGTGCGTGAGGTTTTAGTGCTGAAAGACGGGTGTAGGGTGAATAATAAACAAAATATGAAATGCACTGCACGGTTTTGCAAAGACTCGATGTCATGAGTGATGTAGATTTGTGTGGGATCCAACATAGCTGATGCATGTTCAATTTTAGGGCGTATTTGATGTAAGCTAGCCTACGGAGAGTATCTGAAGCATACATTGAGGTTACGTTTGAGCAGACCTAATGAGCGGTTATTTGATGCCGACGTCAGGCGGATGTGATGATGCCATGTGAGGTATGACTGCACGTGAACACCAAGATACTTATATGAAGCTGTACGTTCAATTATGTTGTTATTGATTGCGTATGATTTCGGAATGTGGTGGATGCACCGTGTAAATGACAGTAGCTGTGTTCTATCTCTAATAAGTGTCATCAGCCAAGTTAGAGCACCAGGCCCCGCCGCGGTGGTCTAGTAGCTAAGGTACTCGGCTGCTGACCCGCAGGTCGCGGGTTCGAATCCCGCAGGCGGTGGCTGCATTTCCGTGGAAGCGGAAATGTTGTAGGCCCGTGTGCTCAGATTTGGGTGCACGTTAAAGAACCCCAGATGGTCGAAATTTCCGGAGCCCTCCACTACGGCGTGTCTCATAATCATATGGTGGTTTTGGGACGTTGAGCCCCACATATCAATCAAATCAATCAAGTTAGAACACCACGTGTTTATTGCATTAAGATCAGCTTGAAGAGTTTGTTTATCATCGTTACATAAATATATTCTATCAATTAGACAGTCATGTGTGACAAGTCTGCTGTGAGAGCACGCGCAGTTAGGCAAGTCTTTAATATATATCAAGAAAAGTAAAGGGCCAAGAACACTGCGCTGCAAAACACCGGAGGTTACGCTAGTGGATGACAAGGTGCTGTTGTTAACAGACGTGTATTGTGATCTAGATGAGAGAAAATTTCTAATCCATCCAATAACGATTGAATCTATATTAGGGTGTTAGTTTTATTATTAGTCTATGTTGAGGAACGCGATCGAAAGCTTTTGAAAGGTGAAGAAATATGGCGTCAACTTGACGTCCTAAGTGTTAACATGAATGATGTAAAAAGCTGGCTAACTGCGTTTCGCATGAATAACCTCAAAAGAAGCCAAGTTGGTACTGGAAATGACGTTGTGGTCTACTAAATGGTTAATGATTTCAGTGTAGATGACATGTTCAAGTAACTTGCAATTGGTACTGATTAGAGAAATTGGTTGGTAATTTAATAGATGAGTCCGTTCTGCAGAATAAATATTGGTATTACTTCATCTACCTTCCAGTAGCTTGGAATAGTGTTAGTAGATAGAGACTGTCAGAAGAGTGCGTACAATAATGTTCATAAGCTAGGAGACAAAATTTTCAACAGTTTATTATTAATGCCATTGTAATCGGATGCTGAAGAAGTTTTAAGGTTATGTAGAGGAGAAGAAATTCCTGCCTCACTAATGGCTATTTCAGGCATAGATAGGTCGGTGAGGTGGACAACAAAGAGTGATATTGTGGTGTCTTCATTTGTAAATACGGATGAGAAGGCTTTATTCAATAGATCCGCATATTCTGAGTCATAAACCATATCGCCGGGCTCGTCAACAAGCATTATGTGAGGGAAGCTCTCAAGATTTACTACACGCCAGAAGCGTTGTCGATTGTAAGTGAGCATGGAGTGATGAGCGAAGAAAGTCATGAGCGAAGAAATGTCGTTTTGATGATTTCAAGAGGGACCGATATTGCTCCTCACAGAACTTGTAACGATGCCAGGAATCGAAGAGGCGGTCTTTGTCGGTTGAACGAGGCATCGAAGCTTTGAGGTAAGCCAAGGTAATGTTGAAGAGCAGGCTATTTTTGTTAGTGGAATGAAACGATTGATCATGTTGGTAAAAGTGGTTTTAATCATTAACCAGTTACGTTCAACAGTTTGAGCTTTGTAATTTTTAAGGAAAGCTAAAGTAAACGCATAAATTTCGAAGTTTATGCTGTTGAAATCGGCTCTGTTATAGCATCGCATGTATTTATCTAAACAGTGACGCCTTGGAAAGAAAACTGTTAAAGTGCCTCTTATCATGACATCATAACAATGTTAAACTGTTAAAGTGCTTCTTATCATGACATCATAACAATGATGTCATGATAAGAAAGCACAATTTGATGAGTTAGGTCAGAGCATACGTCAGGACCATCGGTTAGAATAAGATCTAAAATGTTGGCTGATGTAGTCGAAGACTGAATGGGATGAGTGATAAGCTGTGTCAGAGAAAAGTCGAGGCGTGACTCCCAAAAATCCACGAGCCTCCGATGGGTAGGTTATTGAAAAGCAATACTATAGACGCTTTGTTTACAAGAAGATATTGTTACAGTACGGACAGATACTTATGGCGTATTCATTACACATGTTTGTCAAGTATATTTTGTGGACGCTTGTCACCCTTGATGTTACACTTTGGATCTTGTGAAAAGCGAGAGGCACAAGAATAGTTCGGAACGATGCCAGCTTTTTGAGTTGAGTCATTTCTTTTGTTTCAAGAAAATGCCTTCGCACTTCATGTTATATATTTGCTCAAGCAAGGAAACAAGCCACTGGGTGAAGAAAGGGAGTAAGTAACTACAATGATGGTTGTAGATTGTGCCTAAACCTCTGTATCTCCGCGTGATGTTTTCTTCTACACGTACGTCTCACTAACAATAGTTTGTAGAACACTATTACGTGTTCTAGTTAGAAATGTATGCACACATAGGTACACGGATGTCTAGGAACGTGCCAGCAGATTATAACATTGGTGTCTCTATGAAAATGAGTATTTGTTTATAAAATTTTACATTTCAACGAGAAAGCACCCCTGTAGTAAGCCTAGCTGTGCTGAGCTTTGTGTTCTTACTCACTCGTGTCACACGTTCCACTCTTCTCGTCTTTTTCTCGGCCTTCATACATTGTTGCTGACCTAGTGTTGTCAATGTGTGGAGGCATATTCCTTCGTGCCGCATACTGGGTGATTGCGTTTCGTGCTATTTGGCGGTGTTGCACGCATGAAAGTATTGAGTGCACCACTGAGAGCAGCATGACCACTGCCGTGGAACTAGGGTGGCTAGAATGGGGAGGTGTGATGAGCGCGGCGCTTTTCGCTTGCCGGAGAAGGCTCTTCGGTGCGCCGATGCCACTAGGGGCGCAGATGGCAGTGGCGTGGGTAGTGAGCGGTGCAATTCGCAGAATTTTCCTCGGGTGCACTGCTTTTTTTTTTTTCACAGGCGGTAGCTGCTTTACAAGTACTTCTTCAATCGATGATTGCGCTGGTTGTCTCTGAATTGCCTGAAGGTGTCAACGACAAAAAGATAGATCTAGCGTCGCTGCATTATGCTTGTCCGCAAAACATAATGCTTTAGCTCAGCCTCTTGAAGAGACCCAAGGGTGGCAACGCGGATCATTTAGTGGAGGAGGCTCTCTGTCTGTAGAAAAATTGCTGCATGAGATGGAATAAAATGAGGAACGACTTCCATCTGATGCACTAGCAATGTCTGTCGCCCATGAATTGTACACCGTTGAGCGGTGGATGCTCGCCCTCTATAATATGTGGCAAGCTACGCTTTGAGAAATCTGGTACTTTGTAATAATCGTGATGAGTGCAAGAACGCCCACCTTGTTTCCAGTGTTGGTGGTGACGCGTTATAAGTAACACCGTGACTGGTATAGCACGTTACTTCGGCAATTAGTTTTTGACACACTCGTTATACATGTAGAAATACAGCTGATGCGTAAATTGTGTGAGTTGTAGTTGTCAGAAAGTCGTTCCTGCAACACGGTAGCACTATTTATCAGTCATGTTTCCAAAATAAAATTCGCTTCTGCTGATAGTTTGTAGTACGTGGAAAAGCAAGGCTCACGTTTCAATAAACAGTTCCAATTCTTGCGGGCTTTGTAAAGGTTAAAGGGGCAAAAAGTACTTACACTGCAAATATTTTACACTGCAAGTACTTGCGACTATGATTCGCTAGCAGATACAAGCTGCCAGAATTACTGTAGGTTTTTTTTTTGAGGTCAGTGATCATATATTTTCAGAGAGGGCTGCCGGTTAAATAATATTTCGGCTTTCTGTGGCAATGAAAAATGGATTTAACACGCGCCACGATGTTATAAGCCTTCACATGCAACTCTCCGGTGCACATTAGGCCACTGTGTTATACGTCCGGCAACTTGTGCAAAATATGATACTTTAATACACCTAAATTAGCTATAGTTGTTTTGGTCATAGACTTCATTTCGTTTCTATCAATAGGTTGGGAAGCATGGGACTAAAAGCTCGAGGAATTGAAAAAATACCGACCCAGTCATAAGTTAGCAAAGCAGCAATACACGACAGACATTTATACATGTAGAATAAAAAAGAAACTTTACAAGTATTAAATGACACCAAGTACGAATGCAAAAGTTATGAAACAAAGATCTACAAATAGAGAGCGAGGGAATACATATGTATCATGGCTTGGCGTGAACATGAAAAGCAAAAATAAATAAGTAGAGTGACCGAAATTCCGGGAGATGTACTATTCGGGAAAGTGAATAAGCTGGGCGAAGCATCTAATGTGACAATTTTGATTACTTAAAATTACATATATCTACAGCACTCTAGTTGGGCATCAATCTTAAGGAATTTTGAAACATAATATTATAATGAAGTTTCACAAATCATCACGACCAAAACTATACACTGGCACACAGAGACATCACAGTAAAAGATACCATTCAGTATAAGAATTATAAAAAATTCACAAGACAGCCAATTCTTGCGAAGTTTCTTGAAATATATAAATAGATTCATCGGAAGCTCTCAATGGCAGAAGAAAGTACGAAGTATGAAAGTCTTCATGGTTTAAGATGGTCAATACGTGAAATAGCCTGCCAGACAATGTTCATTCTATACACTTTTAGGAATAGGTAAAATCCACAGGTAATTCTTCATGCCTAGTGAGACAAAGACTGGGGTTTACGTTCATCTTAGCAAGATTATTTATGGTACTAGAACCATGTTTAACGAATTCTTTATGACTTGCCAAATAAAAATACGAGGTTTATTAAAACGATATTTTAGCTCCCAGCTCCCACAGTGGGGCGCATTATTTCAAACTTCTGATCTTGAATTATAATCGATTAAGAAGCTCAGGTGGTCGAAATTTCCGGAGCCCTCCACTACGGCGTCTCTCATAATCATTTCGGGACGTTAACCCCCCCCCCCCCCAAATCTATCAAGAAGTATAATCGAAGAAGACGTACGTTATTTTTTTTTGGTAACGGTAACCCGTTGTCTTTCCTGCAGGCAACGTAGGATGGTAACGCGAATGTTTAATGTTAGCGTAGCTAGTAACCTGTCTGGTTACGTTTTTTCAGTAATGTATACAACACTACTTTTAAATGAGAAGCATTTCTTAGTGAACTTCGGGGACTTTGAGCGTATCTATCTATCTATCTATCTATCTATCTATCTATCTATCTATCTATCTATCTATCTATCTATCTATCTATCTTGTGGTAAAGCCTTTGAACAGTGGGTCATCCTCTTCAGCGCCTTCTAGTGGGTCGCCCTTTTCTTAAGAAGAGCAGCTCGTGCAGAGAGTCGATCCCCGCATTGACTGTCGCTGTCGTGAATCATCGCTGAGTGTCCGTCAATAAACCGCTTAACAATTTGGTGGAGAGTGCTGTGCCCTTCAAACACCTTCGGTCAGCATTCGATGCCCTTGGAGCTTCGATCCCGTACCGTGCCTCCAACCATGTACCAAGACGCCGCCCAGCAAACGCTTCCTCCTACACCGACGCCATGTCCCGGTGTCCCCCGCATCCGCGACCCTCCTGTCTTCACCGGCGCGGATGGCACTGACGTCGAGGACTGGCTTGCCATGTACGAACGAGTGAGCGTCCCCAATCATTGGGATGAGGCAGCTAAACTCGGCAACCTGTTCTTCTACCTTGCGGGTGTGGCCGGAATGTGGTACAATAACCACGCATCTGATTTCCCGACTTGGTCCGCTTTTAAAACCGCTGTCGTCGACGTGTTCGGCCGCCCTGCCGTTCGTAAGCTGCAAGCTGAACAGCGTTTACGTGAACGAGCCCAGCAGACCGGTGAGTCCTTCACAAGTTATATCGAGGACATCCTTGACTTGTGCAAGAAGGTCAACCTGAACATGTCAGAGGCTGACAAAATCACGCATGTTCTAAAAGGCATCGCCGACGATGCCTTCACCATGCTCCTGGCAAAGAACCCCCGCACTGTGGCAGAAGTCATCATGTTATGCCAAAGTTACGACGAGCTGCGGCGGCAGCGCTTGATCACCCGTCGCCCGCCACCACGTGATGCTGATCTCTCGGCCTTGTCAGCAGTTCCAGACCACGCAACCTTGCTCGCCGAAATCAAGTCGTTCGTGCGTGAGGAAGTTGCCCGCCAAGTCTCTCTACTGGCTTTTGCTTCCCCACAACAAGCTCAACAGCCATCAAGTACACTTCCACCTCCGCTCCGCCGAGCCATTCAGCAGGGAATCGCGGAGGTCGTCCCTGAATACCACCAGCCACCTCCTGCATCGGTGCCACTCAGCTACGCTCACGTTGTTGCCAGGCCGCCCCCACCAATTTCTGTCACTGTTCCGCTAAATTACACCGAAACCGTCGCGAGGCCCCAGGCCTTTGGAGATCCTGTCTCGCCTACATACGCCGGCGTCACCCACGTGCCCCGAGTGCCGCCTAACATGCACTCATATCAGCAGCCGGCTCGCCAATCGCGTTCTGCGACATGGATGCGACCAGCAAACCAATGGCGCACTGCTGATAATCGCCCCATCTGCTTTGCTTGCGGTTGCGTCGGTCATGTGGCACGATATTGCAATCGTGTGCAGCAGCCGCAGGTAGCCTCCAACTTTCCCAGCCAGTCAAGCCGCTCTTATGACCAACCGCCGCCTATGTCACCGTCGTCCCGCCCCGTTCCGTCTACCCGCCGTTCACCATCTCCACGACGTCGCTCACTGTCACCGATGCGGCCACGTCCACTCGAGGGCGACCAGGAAAACTAGTCGTCGCAGTCCACGAGGCAAGGGCTGCGACGCTGTCGAACTGCGGAAGCCCTCAGGAAAGCCCGTCGAACGTGATAGACGTGCTTGTGGATGGCGTTCGTGCATCTGCCCTTGTAGATACTGGAGCCGCCGTATCCGTGATGGACGAAAAACTTTGCCGATTACTGCGCAAAGTGACCACGCCGCTTTGCGGGCTCTCTCTCCAAACAGCCAGCGCCCAAAGCATTCACCCTACAGCGATGTGCACAGCCCGCCTTATGATTCAGGACGTGATGTATGCGGTCGAATTCATCATAATTTCTTCATGCTCTCACGACGTCATCCTAGGATGGGATTTTCTCTCCCGCCACGACGCCGTCATTCATTGCGCACCAGCAGAAATAGAACTCGCGCCATTCTCTTCTTTGACGCCGGCCGACAGTCCATCCGCTGCAAGCAAGTTACTCGTCAGAGACGACACTCAAGTGCCTGCAAACTCGTCTGTTGCGGTGTCGCTCTACTGCGCAAGCCTTTCTGACACCGCTGCACTCCTCTCGCCATCTCATCGAGTTTCCATAAGAAAAAGCTTGCTGGTTACTTTCGCGACCGTGCAACTCACTCACGGCAGCACCACTATTTTTGTTGTGAACTCATCTCCGTACAGCGTTACGTTGGTGCGAGGAGAATGTCTCGGCAGCGTGGAACCCATCGAAGACACGCAAGTTATGGATCAACCCGATGACATGCACTGCCCAAGTTCCTGTACGCTTGGTGCTGTTTCGACATCTGCTTCATCATCCGATGATATATTCCGTCCCTGCATACCCGACGACCTTACGCAGGGCCAGCGTTCCCAGCTTTTGGGCCTGTTGGAAGAATTCCGCTCTTCTTTCGATGTCGCTCAACCTTCTCTTGGCCGCACATCCAACGTTACGCATCGCATCGACACAGGCGCACAGCCACCGCTGCGGCAACGTCCATATCGCGTATCTCCCACAGAACGCCGTGTAATCAACGAGCAAGTCGACGACATGCTTCGCCGCGATGTTATTCGCCCCTCTAGCAGCCCCTGGGCATCTCCTGTCGTTCTCGTCAGGAAGAAGGACGGTTCTGTGCGGTTCTGTGTGGACTACCGACGCCTCAACAAGATCACTCGTAAGGACGTGTATCCACTACCGCGGGTAGATGACGCGATTGACAGCCTGCAAGGAGCAGAATTCTTTTCATCCCTAGATTTGCGCTCAGGGTACTGGCAAGTACCTATGGCTGAGGACGCTCGACCAAAGACCGCTTTTGTCACCCCTGACGGCTTGTACGAGTTTAACGTTATGCCGTTTGGGCTGTGCAATGCGCCCGCCACCTTTGAGCGCATGATGGATACAGTTCTGCGTGACCTGAAATGGCACACGTGCCTGTGCTACCTCGATGACGTCGTCGTTTTCGCTCCTGACTTCTCGACGCACCTTCAACGCCTTCGGCATGTTTTAACGCGTCTGAGAAACGCCAGTCTGCAACTGAACCTAAAGAAGTGCCAATTTGCAGCTCGGCAGCTGAAAATACTCGGCTACGTCGTGTCCAAGGACGGAATTCTCCCTGATCCAACCAAGCTTCGGGCCGTGACCGAGTTCCCCAAGCCGACATCCGTGAAGGAACTGCGCAGTTTCGTAGGACTGTGTTCATACTTTCGGCGCTTCATTCGAAACTTCGCGACTATCATATCGCCGCTGACGAAGCTTCTCGGAAGCAACGGCCCTCTCCATTCGTGGTCATCACAGTGCGACGACGCTTTCAGAACACTTCGTCGTTTGTTGACGTCGTCTCCCATACTCCGCCACTACGACCCTACGGCCCCTACAGAGGTACACACGGATGCCAGTGGTGTCGGCCTCGGCGCTGTCCTTGCGCAGCGCAAACCAGGGTTCCCGGAATATGTCGTGGCGTACGCGAGCCGTACGCTTACTAAAGCCGAGACTAATTACACAGTCACCGAGAAAGAATGTTTGGCAATCGTCTGGGCCCTTGCAAAGTTCCGACCTTATTTGTATGGTCGCCCATTTGATGTCGTCACCGACCACCACGCACTATGCTGGTTGTCGTCATTGAAAGATCCCTCAGGCCGTCTCGCCCGGTGGGCACTTCGCCTGCAAGACTATGACATCCGCGTGCTGTACCGCAATGGAAGGCAACATGCTGACGCCGACGCCCTGTCGCGCTCTCCCTTGCCTGACGACAATGCCAACAACTCAGTGTCTCACCTTGCCATTTCTTCGACTAGCATTCATGCCATTGCTACTGAACAGCGCAAGGATCAATGGATTGCCTCACTGATAGACTTGCTGACTGATCCATCCACTCCATCCACTCGCGCGTTGCGTCGTCAAGCCCACCATTTCGCCGTTCGCGACGACCTCCTCCATCGACGCAATTACAACGGTGACGGCCGCCAGTGGCTACTAGTCATACCTCGCAGTCTGCGCTCTGACATATGCGAATTCTTTCATTCTGATCCGCAGTGTGCGCACTCCGGGGTATCGAAGACTTACCACCGCATTCGCCAACGGTACTTTTGGCGTGGAATGTACCGCTACGTGCAGAAATTCGTTCGCTCCTGCATAGAATGTCAGCGCCGCAAAACTTCAACGCACCTGTCGCCGGTAGGTCTGCAACCTCTACCTTGCCCTGACAGGCCGTTTGGGCGCGTTGGCATCGATTTGTATGGGCCACTTCCACTAACGTCGGCTGGTAACCGCTGGGCCATTGTTGCTGTGGACCACCTCACGTGATACGCCGAAACGGCCGCTCTTCCCGCGGCTACAGCGAGCGATGTGGCTTCCTTTCTGCTCCAACGATTCATTCTGCGACACGGCCCACCCCAGGAACTGCTCAGTGACCGAGGCCGTGTCTTCCTGTCTGAAGTCGTTCAAGCCATTCTCAAAGAGTGCAACGTTGTTCACCGCAAAACTGCTGCTTACCACCCGCAGACGAATGGCCTCACAGAACGCTTCAACCGTACGCTGGGCGACATGCTCTCCAAATAAGTCGCCGCCGATCACACAAATTGGGATTCCATTCTACCTTTCG
Organism: Rhipicephalus microplus; assembly: GCF_043290135.1. Taxonomy (NCBI): domain Eukaryota; kingdom Metazoa; phylum Arthropoda; class Arachnida; order Ixodida; family Ixodidae; genus Rhipicephalus; species Rhipicephalus microplus. The sequence continues at coordinate 118,212,418 of NC_134705.1, read as the reverse complement.
TCACCTACGCATATAATACCGCCCCTCAGAGCACTACTGGCTTTTCACCTTTCTTTTTATTATATGGAAGGCACCCGTCACACACCATCGACACGATACTTCCGTACAGGCCAGATCCGTCTGAGTGGGCACCTATTTCTGCTACAGCCAAGCTTGCTGAAGAATGTCGAGAGCTTGCAAAGACCTTTACTGCGCATGATCAAGAGCGGCAAAAAAGCATTCGCGCTGACGCCAGTACTACTGCGCCCACATTCCTCCATGGAGCGCTCGTCTGGCTCTCGATCCCTACTACTGCAACTGGCCTATCTTCAAAACTGTTGCCTAAATACGAAGGCCCCTACCGTGTCGTCAAATGCACTTCCCCAGTCAACTACTTGATTGAACCCATCGAACAATCTTCGGACATGCGTCGTCGAGGACGCGACATTGTTAACGTGGAGCGCCTCAAGGCCTACCATGATCCGCTCATTGTAACCAGCTGTTAGGTCGCCAGGCGGCTCCCTTTTCGTACCCGGGGTAGTTGTGGTAAAGCCTTTGAACAGTGGGTCATCCTCTTCAGCGCCTTCTAGTGGGTCGCCCTTTTCTTAAGAAGAGCAGGTCGTGCAGAGAGTCGATCCCCGCATTGACTGTCGCTGTCGTGAATCATCGCTGAGTGTCCGTCAATAAACCGCTTAACAATCTATCTATCTATCTATCTATCTATCTATCTATCTATCTATCTATTTATCTATCTATCTATCTATCTATCTACCTATCTGTCCATCCGCTTACGTTTGGGTGCTCTCGTGGTCACCCCCTTAACTTGCGGCAATCAAAATTCGCATGGTAGGGTAAGATGGCTTGGTGAATATGACGCGCGGCACAAGACATAGATAATGTCACAATTCCATATTGCACATTGTCGAACTCTTCCCGCCAAACAGCGGCACATAGCCTCGGGCGGGTATGTGCAACACCACCTAGACTTTTTTTCAGGCCTCCGCAAGCCTACGCGACGTCATCAGTGTGAGATCTGCCTGGAAGCTGGCTTCACTCAAATGACCGGCACACGTTCGCGTTTTGTCGTTCCGCGGCCCAGTTGCACTCGTAGCGTTTTTCTTTTCTCAGAGGTTTACACATAGAAACAGGCCCGTGGCCAGGGGGGAGGGGTTAGGAGGCCCCCTTCTCCCCCCCCGCCCCGCACGAAATCCAGATGGAGGGGGCTGTTTTAGGTGGTTCTTTGGTCGGCGTCCATTGGAAACCGATTGACGCACGCTTTAGGTCCATCAGCATAGTCAGAGTTGCACCCCGGTGCACAGCAGCATCCAGGCATATTGCGTAGTTTACCAAACCATGCTCACACAGCACGAGAGAAAGAAAGAACAGCGGGAGCGGTAACAAATTGCAACTAGCCTACAACCACAATAGCCAGCAGAGCGAGCGAGCACGTAAGATCAATGTGGCCAGACGCACTGTCATGCGCTGCCAACTTCGCTCGGCTGTGCACAAAAATGTTTAAAGCGTCAATAAATCAAGTAAATAAGTACATCATTTGAAAGATAAAATATTGTTAAGCTGTTTTTGTTAGATAGTAGGCAATAATTTCCTACAGTTTGCCTACTGAAAACCTGTTTCGAAGCAAAAAAGATTGTCTGTCTATTTGGCGAACAGAAGCCATTCCGCCATTCCGGCCTCAGCCATTCCGACCTCAGTCAGTCGAGCGTTGCTTTCTCACAGATCTCACAGCAATGGCGTCACGCTGACGAGACGGAGGCTTGCCGAGGCCTTGAAAAAAAATCTAGGTGGTGTTGGTATGTGCCGCTAAATTGCCGATATTCCCCACAGGTAAGTGACACCTAGTATCTACCCTGAAACGAGGAGAACACACTTGGGTAATTTTAACGCGTGAGCGTTATGCAATTCCCGACATTCGTAGCGTCAACCCAACGAATGCATAGAATAAATGTCTGTGTTGAGAAAGACCTGATATAGGCAGCGTTGACCCTGCGACAAATGCAAATAACAAACTTCAGGGTCCCAGCAGGAATGAAACCCAAGAATTCGGCGTAGCAGTCAAGCATTCTATCTCAGAGCTACGCCAGGTCTTGGAACTACTATTCAAATAGGCGCTAATCTTTGTGAAACGTCAACTGTGGTTGCAGTGCTGCCAAAACCCCTATTTTATAAACATTACATATGTACTCCTTTGATACAGCCGTCACGTCGGGTTAACGTCGATTGTGGTTAGTTACCACGCGCTGAGGTTGATTTATGTAGTAGTGTCCAGGGCCAGCGTCCTCGCGAGCATCAGCGCTTGATATCAACTTCTGGTGTTGCTAATACGCATGTTCCAGTTGACATGGTTGCACAAGTGCAAACAGCTGCTTACAGAAACATCTGCAACTCTTCAACATATTTCTGTGCGTGCAACATTTGTACATATAATTAGCGTCATTTCATCACGTGTCACTCAATGGGAAAAATTGCAACAGAGTCACCTTCCCTCCTCATGCTTCACCGAACGTCAATGCCCAGGTACGTGGGATCTGCTAAACTTTTTTCTAAACTAAATGCGCCAAGAAATCTGAAACCCAACCATAAGATCAAAAGAAAGGGCAAATAGTGAAGCTATATATGAGTGTTGTAGTGCATGAACATCTGACATACATGAAACTAAAGTGTTTTTGTAAAACATGTTCGCATGTCTGCTGCTGGAAGCGTGGTTATTGCGCTATTTCTGTATGACTTATACGAGTTAATGAGTAACTTTGATTGATTGATTAATATGTGCGGTTTAACGTTCCCAAACCACCACATGGCTATGAGAGACGCTGTAGTGGAGGCTCCGGAAACTTCGACCACCTGGGGTTCTTTAACATTGCACCCAACTCTGAGAATGAGTAACTGTACGCCACTAAAACTCCTACATTTGGTGGCTGATAATGAACGCTAAGGGAGTATTCAAGTTGCGGCTTGCGCAAAATTATGCGTTTGGAACAGCAAAATGGAATCTGATACCAAAGTTTCCCTCGTGGTTGAATGAATTTAGTGTATGTTCAAACTAATATGAAGCCTTCCAGTGATCAACCTCTCTCGGGGAACCTGCAGATCCACGATGAATAACCGCAATATCAGTACAGGCCGACTCCGGCAATTTTTCGAGGTCAATGGATCTCAGTGAAATTCGCTGAGTACGTTTTTCCACGTTTCCGTTATTTACACCAATTTAGAGGCTTGAGAAATGCGCTGATTGTTTGCAAATGAATTTCAATTGTTTCCTCGCATAACTCACTTCACTTCCCAGAATTATGGGCAACACTGTCTGGGTGACGTCATGTTTGGCATGTTAACGGAAGTGACGCAGCTGATGCCAACGCTACTTTGGCCGCTACCGCGTTTATTGTGCTGGCCACAAGGCGATGGCGGTGGTGTTTGGGACGGTTATTGCAGAGGAAAGCTTTCTTCCTTCCTTAGTGGTGTTTGGCCGGTGCTTAACCCTTTCAGCCCTGGATTTTTTATTTTGGTCATATACACTTTTTGTGCGCGTTTTTCTAGTAGTTAGGACCTCAGAAGACCACAAACAAAAAATTGAGCCACTGGTACAAGTATTTTCGGATTAATTACCGTGTCATCAAATTAGATAATTAGGGCTCTGTGATCGGAAATTGTAAAAAGTGACTTATTTTTTTCTGCCAATCAATGGTGCACACAAAATGAAAACCAACGTCTTACTTTTCAGCCTAATACTCACTGAAACACTTTCGGTACGTCGTCCCGAAAATGGCGCTTACCCGCCTCAACTTACGCGCCTCGGCTTCACGGAAGACCTCGGTCACGCTTCTTCTTCTTTGTGGCTGCTACCCCCACAAACCTGCCGCAATATTGGTGTCAATTGTAGTGGGGATCATTGAAGAACTATGCCCCCAAGAATGAGCAGTATTGGTTACGTTTCCGAGATACTAGGGGAAAATGTGTGCGGTGGTGTCAATTGACACCGCCAGGGCCGAAAGGGTTAACTCATCTGGCTTTCACAGTTTTCGTACTGCGTGCCAGCGGGACCTGTATAAGACCTCCGGTTCTTAGCAAATAGTACGTCATATTGCCACATTGAATATGCAGCACGAAGAGAACAACGAAGAACACGCGCAGCGCGTGAAGAAGACAAGGTTCTCTTCCGATCAGTTTTCCAGTATTCTAATACAATTAAAGGGAGTTCCCTGGATTCAACTGCAGCTGTTTCTGCATTGCGACACTGGTGGAGGCGCTGGGTACATGTTCGGGACGCCTGACAACAGCCCTGCATCTGGTCAAGAAAGACTTCCGCGCATCGACACCCCCGTTCACCGCAGCAGCCAGCGCCTATTAGGCCTCAGCCCGGAGTTTGGTCCATTGCTGGAAAGCGTGACTATGCCAGAAAGCATGACGGCGCCTGGAAGCACTGGCCCCAACATGTCCAGCCCAAGCACGACACAGGTGACTGTTTTGAACCCTCGACTTCCGGTTGACTTCCACGGAAACGCATATGAGGATGCACATGACTGGCTCGAGGAATTTGAGCACACAGCGAATGTTAACGGTTGGAACGCCACACAGAAATTGGGCTACGTTTATTTTCCGCTTCAAGACGGAGCCCGAACGTGGTTCACGAATCGCGTGTGGTCGTTTTGGGACGAGTTCCGGCAGAAGTTTCTCGACACGTTCGCGAGCACTCAAATACGAGAAATCGCGCAGCGTCTTCTCGAGTCACGGATTCAGAAACCAAATGAATTCGTTACGATGTTTGTTGAGGACATGGCGCGGCTATTTCGTCGAGCAGATCCTAATATGCCCGAAGCCAAAAAGGTTAGCCACCTCATGCGGGGCGTTAAGGAGCAGCTGTTCGCTGGTCTCGTACGAAACCCGCCTACAAGTGTGGATGAATTCTCCAAGGAGGCGACATCTATCGAACGCGCACTGCATCTACGTTATCGCCAGTATGACCGCCCAACCCACAGTGCACCGATCAGCGTGGCGTCCCCTACCACAGCAACAACACCCGACGAAGGTTCTTTGCGCCAACTAATACGAGAAATCGTACAAGAAGAGGTCAAGAAACTTGTCGCCAAACCAAATGACTGCGCGATCGCCTCAGTAACGGAAGTTGTACGCCAGGAGATCAGGCAAGCGCTCTCGCTTCCTGAGCCGAACACGAGCACTCCCAGGGCAAGCTATGCAGACGTAGTCCGCCGACAGCCAGCGAACGTGCCGACACCACATCAGTACCACCAGCAACATCCGCCGACAGCGCCTTGGTACTACAGAGAAACTTCGATGCCGAGGCAGCCACCACTTCGCAAAAGTGACATCTGGCGTACCCCTGATCATAGGCCCCTGTGCTTTCACTGTGGGGAAGCAGGCCACATCGTTCGGTATTGCCCGTATCGCGCCGCAGGGTACCAAGGGTTTCCTTCTACGGTTCCTCGGCGCCATTTCAACGGAACATCTGACGTCGACACGAGTGTCCTGACCCCGCGGGATGTTCCTTCTGGGTTTCGGTCACGCTCATTCTCTCCTGGGCGTTATTCTCCATCCTCTAGACGGAGCACCACTGACATGCCAAGAGGGAGATCTCCTAGTCCACGCCGGGGAAACTAAAAGCAGCGACCTCAGGGGGAAGGTTGCGAATCGTCGAAGTGCTGAAAATCCCCCATTACTGCCGAGCGAAAAGAGACACATTTTCAATGAATCGACGAAAGATGGGGTTGTTACTGCCGAAGTTGCAATTAGATTGACGGACATGACGTCATGGCATTGGTCGACACTGGCGCGGACTTCTCAATAATGAGTGAGAGTCTGGCAGACACGCTCAGGAAGGTTAGAATGGAATGGACAGGACCACAGATTAGAGGAGCTGGAGGGCAGCTACTCACACCTACCGGAAAGTGCACCGCAAGAATGAAGATAGGGGATGCATTCTTCGTCGCAACTTTTATTATCCTTTCTGAGTGTTGCAAACAGGCAATCTTGGGGATGGATTTCTTGCGTGAATATGGTGCCATCATCAATGTTCCGGACGGTGTACTGACCTTTTCAGCGGATCAAAGTGCAGCGCTACACCGAAAATCCCTACGAGTCATTGACGATGTGACCGTTCCTCCATTATCGTGCCGCCTTGTTTCAGTCACGTGCAGCGAGCAGAATACTGGAGAAGGAATCGCTGAACAAGCATTGGCGCTCCTACTCTCTCGCGGTGTTGCAATTGCCAGAAGTATCGTCAACGTTGTGTGTGGTGAAGCAGAGGTTCTGTTGACGAATTTAACCAACGAGCGACGACACATTACACAAGGCACTACAGTTGCCTACTTCGACGAGATCACCGAAATCCGCGAGTGCTCTGTAGTACAACAGGACGAGCCGCAAGCCACGTCAGCCCCACCACCTATTGACGTAAGCTCGGATTTGTCACCAGCGCAGAGACAGCGTCTAGTAGATCTTCTTCACCAGTTCAAAGACTGTTTTTCATCGCCATCGAGGGTCGGTCAAACGCCACTGACGAAGCATCGGATAATAACGGAGGAGACGGCAAGGCCAATACGCCAGAACCCATACCGCGTAGCACCGAAAGAGCGTGAAGCAATCCAGGAACAAGTGAAGAAAATGCTCGATGATGACGTCATCCAGTCGTCAAGAAGTCCTTGGGCATCGACGGTAGTGCTGGTTAAAAAGAAAGACGGAAGCTTGCGATTTTGTGTCGACTACCGCAAGCTGAACCGTGTGACAAAGAAAGACGTGTACCCATTACCGCGCATCGATGATTCACTCAACAGGCTGAGGTATGCACGCTACTTTTCGTCAATGGACCTCAAAAGTGGGTATTGGCAAATTGAGGTCGACGAGCGAGATAGAGAAAAAGGCTTTTGTAATGCCTGATGGGCTTTATGAATTTAAAGTCTTGCCATTCGGATTGTGCTCAGCCCCCGCAACATTTCAGAGACTGATGGATACCGTTCTGTCAGGCCTTAAGTGGCAGACATGTCTGGTCTATCTGGACGACGTCATTGTTTTTTCAGAAACATTTGAGGAACACCTGAGCAGGCTGCTATCGGTATTCAGGGCAATAAGGTCTGCCGGCCTGACACTGAAACCGGAGAAGTGTCATTTCGGTTTCAAGGAGCTTCAATTTTTAGGCCATGTGGTGAGCCATGAAGGTGTTCGACCTGATCCCGATAAGATTGCGGCCGTCAGAAAATTTTCGGTACCAAAAGACAAGAAAGCAGTCAGGCGTTTCCTTGGCCTATGCGCATACTACCGAAGGTTTATTGCCAATTTCTCCCACATAGCCTCGCCGTTAACACGACTCACAAGAGAAGACGTTTCGTTCACATGGGGCGACGATCAACAGGTGGCATTTGACGATCTCCGACAACGCCTGCAGACTCCGCCTGTGCTTGCTCTCTTTGATGAGGATGCTCCTACCATGGTCCATACAGATGCCAGCAACATGGGTTTAGGCGCTGTACTCGTCCAGTGGCAAGACTCAGCCGAGCGTGTGATCGCATATGCTAGTAGGACGCTTTCCCGCGCCGAGTCCAACTACTCCACAACGGAAAAAGAGTGCCTTGCTGTCGTATGGGCGGTTATGAAGTTTCGTCCGTACCTCTATGGTCGTTACTTCCACGTAGTCAGCGACCATCATTCCCTCTGCTCGCTGACCAACTTGAGAGACCCGTCTGGTCGACTCGCACGGTGGAGCTTACGCCTCCAAGAGTTTGATATGACGGTCGTGTATAAGTCCGGACGGCAGCACGCCGACGCCGATTGCTTATCAAGGTCACCGATAAAGCGCGAAGATGACACAGTAGATGACAGCATGGCGTTTGTAGAAGTCGTTGACCCCACTACGATTTCGTGCAAACAGAAAGAAGACAGTGAGTTGCTTCCTCTTATTGAATTTTTGAATGGCCGGACAACAACCATCCCTAGAAGATTTGCAAGGAGCCTGCCGTCATTCTGCTTACGTAGTGGGGTTCTCTATAAGAAGAACTTTTCTCCCAGAGGAAGCACCCACCTACTTGTCGTTCGGACGTCACTTCGTGAGGAGATACTTTGTGCTTGCCACGATGAGCCAACGTCTGGTCATCTCGGATACACACGCACAATGGCCAGAATCCAACAAAAATACTACTGGCCAAGACTTCCAGCTATTGTGAAGCATTGCGTGCGCACGCGCCTCAATTGCCAACGACGAAAATCGCCACCGTTAAAACCAGCTGGGCTATTTCAACAAAGTCAAGTACCCACGGTACCTTTTGCCCAAATTGGAATGGATCTTCTTGGACTATATCCGACTTCCCATGCTGGCAACAAGTGGGTAATAGTCGCCACTGATTATCTTACGCGCTATGCCGAAACAAAGGCTTTGTCAAATGCCACAGCCGTTGAATCCGCACGATTCTTCGTAGAAAATATCGTCCTGAGGCACGGTGCTTCAACAATCATAATAACGGATCGAGGTGCCGCTTTCACGGCCGCGCTCCTGAAGACAGTGCTTGAGCTCAGTGGAACCGCCCATCGGAAAACCACTTCCTATCATCCACAAATCAGCGGCTTAACAGAACGCCTCAACAAGACTATTGCCGACATGTTGAGTATGTACGTTGACGTGGATCACAAGAACTGGGACGACATTCTACCGTACGTCACGTTCGCCTATAATACAGCGCAGCAAGAAACTACACGAAGAACGCCGTTCAGTCTCCTCCATGGCCGTGAAGTGACGACGATGCTTGATGCCATGTTGCTGCACGACTGCAATGACATCGATTTGGACGCTGCATCTTTTATCCAACGAGCAGAAGAAGCGAGGCAGCTTGCGCGCGTCCGAATCACCCAGCAGCAAAATTATGACGCCCAACGTTATAATCTGCGACACCGACATGTCGTCTATCGGGCCGGCGACAAAGTCTGGGTATGGAGTCCTATCCGCCGCCGGGGACGGTCTGAAAACTGCTGAAGAAGTATTTTGGCCCCTACACAGTTTTACAACGCCTGAGCGACGTTAATTACGTGGTCGCTCCTGACAACCCCTCGACAACTCGCCAGCAAAAACCAGAAATCGTGCACGTTGTGCGAATGAAGCCCTACTTTTCGGGCTGCTTTACACCATAAATCTACTACACCATCTTTTGTTGAAGAGCATCGGGACGCTGCTCACTGGAGGGGGGGCAAATGCCACATTGAATATGCAGCACGAAGAGAACAACGAAGAACACGCGCAGTGAGTGAAGAAGACGAGGTTCTCTTCCGATCAGTTTGCCAGTATTCTAATACAATTAAAGTGAGTTCCCTGGATTCGACTGCTGCTGTTTCTGCATTGTGACAATATGCAGAAAGGGCACCCGGTCAGGTTTCAGTTTCGCACCTTTTTGCTTATTAAGATCATTTCCGAATTCCCTGAGCATTTCAGCTATTGGTCTCGTGAAAAGAGTGTCTCAGGAACATATAAACACCATTGTCTTGACGTGGTCAAAAAATCGCCGGAGTTGGCCTTTAGGTCCATGAAAGTTGGCGTGGAGTCTTGCTCGTAGGTCTTTTCAAAAATGGTTTTCAGAGGTGAGACTTCAAAGAGCTTAGGTGCCATGTACTACCCTACACTTGCTTGCTCGATCAAAATGATATTACCGAACACGGGTCACCACCATTTAGCGTGGGAGCAATTTTGTGGAGAGCGGCGCGTGCCGTCTCGTTTGTCTCCTCCCAAAGTTAACCGAATGGATTGATGGATGGACGGTGGCTAGCGCCACCAAGCCGTAATATTTATTGAACCAAAAACTAGATTTATTGTTTTAATAAATATTGAGGTTGAGTATTCGTACTTTGCAGTGAAGGGTTTAATTTTCAGCCGTGCCTTGACTTTAGCAACCAATCGGATAATCTTCTTATAGTTAATTTTACCCCCTTAAAGTCTATTTTGCCCTCACTGTCCCTAAACCCCAGTGCTTTGAAAAACTCTGCGCCATCATCCTGAACTATTGGGTGAACCCTTTACAGAACAATATCAAGTGTTCGGCAGTTTCTTTTTTCTCTCCACACGCACTGCATACCGTGTCTACCCCTTCGTATTTTGCCCGATATGTCTTGGTTCGCAATACTAAGCTCACTACATATATTGTAATTAAAAATCATGACTGCTCATTTTTCCTTACTGAACCTGAATTCTAACCTATGTCCCTCATTACCGCAGATGTCCACCAATCTCTACGAATCTTCCTTGTGCCGGCCATTAGCGCTATATCATCTGCGTACATCAATGCTGGTAGTGCCTGTTCAATGAGTTTTCCTTGTTTGACGAAAGACAGGTTGAAGCGCAGTCCACTTTCCTCTAATTTGGCCTGTAATCCTTGTAGGTACATCATGAATAATAAGGGTTACAGGGGACACCCCCGCCTAAGCCCCTGTTTTATCTCTGCAGGCTTGGAGATGTGCGCAGTACCCGCGCCGATCTATCTATCTATCTATCTATCTATCTATCTATCTATCTATCTATCTATCTATCTATCTATCTGTCTGTCTGTCTGTCTGTCTATCTATCTATCTGTCTGTCTATCTATCTATCTATCTATCTATCTATCTATCTATCTATCTATCTATCTATCTATCTATCTATCTATCCAGCCACTTACGTTTGGGTGCTCTCGTGGTCACCCCGTCAACTTGGCGTGAACCAAAATGGGTTTGGGAGGTTAAGGTGGTTTGGCGAATATGACGCACTGGTCACAATCCCATCACGTGCGTACGTCGTCAACACATACCACCTGACCGTGGCACATACTTATGGCCGGGTATGTGCCGCTGGTATGTGGGTATGTGCCACAGGTGATTGACACTTAGTATCCACCCAGGAACGACGACAACCCACGTGGGAAATTTCGACGCACGAGCGTTAATACCCGACATCAGTAGCGTCGACCTGACGAATGCATAGAATAATTGTCAGTGTCCCAGCTGGAATCGAACCTAAGCATTCTGCGTGGCATTGAGCATTTTAGCACGCAGCTACGCCAGATCTCGGAACTACTTTTCAAATAGATACTTATCTTCGTGAAACGTCCATAGTAGTTGCAGTGGTGCCTACTTTATAAACATTACATATGTACTCTTTTGATACAGCCGTCGCGTCGGGTTGATGCCAATCGTGATTAGTTGCCATGCCCTGAAGCTTCTTTATGTAGCAATATTCAGGGCCTGCATTCTCGCGAGCATCAGCGCTTCATACCAGTTTCTGGTATTGCTAATACGCACGTTACATATAACATCGTTGCGCAAGTGCAAACAATTGATTATATAAACATCTGCAACTCTTCAGCATATGTTTGTGCGTGAAACATATGTACATATATTTAACGACATTTCGTGACGTGTTGCTCAATAAAAAATTGCAACACGGTCACCTTCTCTTTGCATGCTTCCCATAACGTCGATTCTCAGGCACGTGGGATCTGCCGAATTTTTTCAGCACTAGCTCATTAATCGCTTCGCTATAGTGCGTGCTGGCAGGGTAGTCAAGTAAACGGCATTGATGTTTTTACATCGATCACACGTTTTGTAGCGCAACCTGGCCAACGAGATGCTACCTCTTGTCCACTGTTGGTCATCTGGTGCTGGGATTTTGTTGCATACAAGTGGCACAAGCTTGCTCTCTTCAAAGAACTGTGCGGGCCTGATACTCGAGATCGCATATTTTTGAAAGGTGGGTGGCAGGACAGGAACACGCCCGACGCTTTAGCTGAATTCGTAGAATAACAGAGACGTTATCCGAAGGTTCTAGGTTTGGTTCCTACCGTCAGCAACTTGTCCGTTCATCCACTTCAATTTCTTTACGTTAATGCTTCATTGTCTGTTAGTCTCATTGGGTGGTGTCTGGTAAAAAAAAAACGAGGGCTTCATCAACTCCTGTTGCTTCACGCAGACGTGTATGCAATAATTTGTGAAGTGTGAATATCTTAAGTTTTCTATAGGACTTACCAACAACTTATCCTGCTACCCAGGCCATTACACACGGAACACGGCTTCGTGTTGGTCTGCAAGACGTACTACGGCAAAATCCGGTCCTGGTTTCTGGCTCAGGGTTTCAGCTTGTTCGACCTGTTGATCAGCGGCCTCTTCCCCCACGATCCAACCATGTTTGCAAACGTCACCGAACGCACCATTACGAAGCACTTCCGCTGCTACATGACTAGTCTGGAGATGTCCATGAACTCGATGGCCGCCATGTTCAGCTGGACGAAAGGGATGCTACGCAGTACCAAGCTGGACAATGACTCCAGGCTAGTCGACTTTGCCAGGATGCTAGAGAAGGCGGTTGCCCAGCTTTTCCTGTCCAGATACATGACGCAAGACATCGAAATGTGTTCCGAAGGGTTGGGAACCGTGCGCAAGAGGGACTACTTGAACATGCTTAAATCAATCGCCAACGTAGCCGTGCAAATGGCGTCAGTGTACAAGAGTTCATGGAAGAGGCAATCACCATAATAGTCGCCTTCTTCCAGCACAGGGCTGCACAGCACGTGTGGCTTATCTGTCTGCGATTCGCCGTTTCTGTGGGAAATCAGTTTATTTTTTAAGTCGCTTTCTCTCAGTTACTACGGCGTTGGACTTCGTTTTGAGTAGGATAATTTTTTTGTTTCGGTAGATGGAAGCAACGGCAAGCAAAACGCGCTGAGCAATCTTTTATTTGCTAAGTCGTTCGTTTCGTTAGACGAATGCAACGATAAGTAGCAAGCGCTGGTTGCTTTCCGTTGTTATAATCTAAGAAATAAAAGAAACTTTACAATCGAAACGGCCGTCTCATTTTTAACGCGTTGAATAACTCGTTGTGCGTTAGTTTTGAGCGAGAACTGTTTTCCGCGAACCAAATACAAAAGTTGCAAACAAATTTAGTAGCTTTTTTGCTTTGATTGAAAATCGAACAATGTTTAAGAATCCCATCGCTAGCCATTTCACCTCACCCGAAATGTGACCACCGCCACTGGGATGTGACCACCGCCTTCATCGGGATAGCAGCTGAGTACCTTAGCCACTTATCCACCACAGCACATCATTCAGATACATATCCAATCACTCATAGTATTCTCAAGTCCTTACTATCACAATCACAATGTCCTTACTATCTGCTCAACCCTTTCAGTACGTAGTTTTAATGGTCTCAGCTCTAGGCATTATTAACATCATCACCAGCTGGCCGATTCCGCTGAAGATCAAAAATATGTGGTATACTTGATATCTCCTATTTTCCTCGTACGTTTTATATCATGCCCGTGTTATTTAACAGCTTGAAATTACAATTTTTTCTCAACTAACATTTTTTTGAACCAAGGAAAAATTGAGAAGCATCGCTGGGTCACGACGGCCATTTTTTGAAAAGTGGGTTTTCGGGAATTCGCGATCATGCTTACAGTGGCGAAAGCTATATATCAGAAATTCTTTTTGCTTAGCACAGCTAGAAGTAATGAAGAAATAGCTTATATAATTTTATCAAGCTCTTGGCAACCTAGGTATTTCTAAATATTATCGAAAAACGCCATGTTTATAAAAGTCGCTCGTTTTTTTGGGGGCCAGATTCTGTTTCTGTGAATGTTATAGCTTGTTCATCCTTCCAGCATTGATAGCACCTTAAATGAGTAACTATTCTCTGCATTTTAATTTGTCCAGTAGTTTTCAAAGGAGTGAATTTTGTCGCTCTAAACATGAAAACCTATATAAAAAACACACTCTCAATTTCGCTCAATGTTTTTTAAACTGTACTCGGCAAACTGCGTTATTATATTCTGAAAAAAAAAACATGTTGGCTCAATTTGATGAGAACAAACTTCTTTATTTTCAAACATTGCGTTTTCAGAGTGTGTTCACTTTCATGTATATGATATATGTTTTGGCAAAAAAATACAATAAGGCTGTTTTCCTTTTTCTGATTGTGCGAAATAACATTAGTGCGGTATTTACTGAGAGGTTGAATGTTCTCCTCAAAAACGACATTTCGAATGAAATGCATATTAGTATATTTCTTAACGAGTACGCAAAAATAAAAAAAGGAGGGCACAAAAATCAACACTGACACGAGCAGCATTAACAACTCTAGTGTGGGTACTTTATATCCTTATATTTTCTTGCGCAAACTGGTTAAAATAAACTTTTCAACTCTCAAAATATAAAAAAATTCGAGCAAACGAGGAGATATCAAGTTTAGCACGTTTTTCGGTCTGGTCGTGGAATCGACCAGCAGCATCGGCAACAGTAGCAGCCTGACAATACGCGCTGCATGTTCCTCCAATCAACCCCGTCCTGTACTTTCTGCGGCCGCGTCTTACGCGTAAACTTGCTTCTTAATCTCATCTATCCTCCCTAATTTTCTGTCTCCCTCTCACGTGGTTAGCTTCTCTTGGAATCCAGTCTAATGCCCTTTAGATAACTTCAGGCCTGATCACTGTGTCTGCCTCAGCCTCTGACATCACTCCGTTTTGACCGGCGTGTTTTCACTGCACAGACGTGCCAAGCTTGATCTCGTTGCTCGGTAGACAGATTGGCAAGCCAGACGAACGTCTTCCCGGCGGGCTGGTGTGCTTGTTGACGACATGAGAAGCCCGTCTTTTTCTGCGTCCGCACTCCGTAACTTGCTGCGTGAATATGTGATGTGTTTTGTGCACTTGATATTTGCAATCTGTATGGCTGCAAGTCTGAATCGTTGGGCGATGCTGCGTGGCGAATTGTCGTGGCAAAGGGATCGAAGTTGTGAGCGTTCTTGTTTCCTAAGGACAACCGAAGAACGAAATGGGAGTGTGTCGTTCGTCAAACTGACGTCGAGATTCGTTTTCTTGGTGACCTGAAGGCACGTGTGCCCGTACTACATATTACTATTTGTTTCCAATCGCCCCATCTCGACTGTGTTGTGGTCTTGCTCTAAAATAAAGGTGTCATGTGTGCTTCTGACTTGTTGGCGTAAGCCCTGGCATTAAAATATTAAATGCGCGTGCCAGTACGATCTCCGAACAGGCGTGTTTTCTCAGGGAGGGCAAACATTTTGCTATTGGCGATTAGCGCCATGAACTATTGCTACTTTCGATAACGTGGTTGATAAAAATGGAAGGAATGACTTAGCGCATTGGTTTTGTGCATATAGCATTTTCTTTTCGGTATTCATACCACTTTATTGCGGTCAGCACCTTAGCATAATTTGCTTCCTTGAAATTCAGATGAGTGTCTACACTTGCTGTAAAACACTTTCTTAATTGGTTTTCAGTTATGATTTCTACCTGAAATATGCCGATAGGAAAATCGGCAGTGAAATCCAAGCGCCCAAGGGGGCTACATAATTTATTAGAGACCAAGTACTAATACGTTTCTCAAGACCTAAAATATATCACCAACTACGCACCACTGCGAGAGTACCCAAAGCAAAAGAGAAAACGCTGCTTCTTGTGTCAATCACAGCATTGGTTTTGTGTTTCTGTTGCAATGGTCATGACCCTGATATTATGCTGAATACCATAATTGTGGCAGCAGCACAAACTCTCCTCAATAACTACGTGTCTTTGAAGACAGATGTTCAAGAGAGTACAAATTAAACTGCAAAAGCTCTCCAGCTGAGTAAGAACAGATTCTCTGCATGCTCTACATAGTGTGTTTGTTTGCGAGTGTGTGAATAAATAATGATTAAAATTCGCCCTATTTATTTTGTCTGTTTGTTGGTTCATCGAATTTTGCTTTTATAGATCGACCACACGTTTGATAGCGTACAATCTTTGACCTTTTCGTGAAAGAAATGACTCACACGCGAAATACTTAATGGTTTGAAGTGCAATAATTCACTTAAACCAGCAACCTTTTTCATCCAAAAGGCAGGGTAAAGCTGTTAAGCGTGTAAAACTCGCCGCGAAGGCTTAATATTTTTACTGGGAGACGATGGTGGCAGTGGATTCACAGCCTCCCGTACGCGCACTCGTTCGGGCAAAACGAGTGACGTCACAGTGGGAGCGAGCAGGCCTGATAATTTTCCAGGTGGCGTTGGCGCAGTCACGCAACATAGCAACGAAAGAAAGACAAAAGAGTACTGATTGCTTGATATGTGTGGTTTAACGTCCCAAAACTACCATATGATTATGAGAGACGCCGTAGTGGAGGGCTCCAAAAATTTTGACCACCTGGGGTTCTTTAACGTGCACCCAAATCTGAGCACACGGACCTAAAACATTTCCACCTTCATCGGAAATGGAGCTGCCGCAGAGTACTACATTGCAAACAATAGAATTCATGCCCAAGCACATGATTCTTTTCTTATGAGCTTCAGAAACTACGCGCATAAGAACTCGCCGAAATTTGGTAGCTTCACCCAAACCTTTCACTAGAAGGCGTTCCTGCAAGTAGAAAAGAGGAATGTGTAGTAAAAAAAGGCATAGTAGGGAAACAAATTGCATAGCCGGCCAGTAGTCAGGATTTTGTTTTGTCTGACGGGGTGTCGGCACTTACTGACGGCCTTGTGTGTTTGAGACATAAACCTATATTCATTATTAATTTTTGGTTTAACAGTCCTCTATATCGAAATACGGGGGGGAGGGGGGGGCGGAGATACATTGGTTTCTAGTGCTACCACGGCTACGGGCCTCCTGAGTATTACGGTGGCCCGGTGGTAAAATAGTTATCTGTTAAAGCGTTGGAAAGTCTAGTGAGCGTTCCTACACTTTACGTTATCTTGCCGGGTAAGTGCATAATGTTTTCGCTATAAAACACCATAGACATGCTGCGCAGTACGTAATTTTATTATGACATTTGGGAACACGAAAGAATGGTAAAGCCCACAGGTATAGTAAAGGAAGGCTTTACACTTGTATAGTGACGCACAGAGCGTTTAGGATAGGTCGTACTTAAAGGTTAAGAAGAAACATCGAAGCAAGGTATAGCTCACAGTTAATGTAAAGAATGCTTTATAACTTGTCTAGTAATAGCGTAGAACATTAATAAAATATTATGCTATCACGTTAATAATAAAAACATATACACGATGACGCTTCCCACAATCACAGGGGAGATAAGGTGGAGGCAGGCAGTACAGATTGTCCCACACCACGTACACCAGTCAAGTTTCACGATTCGTTAATCCTGTCGTCCTTCAAACGAACATGGCTGGACATCGATGGCATTATCTTCAGAAGCCACGTCGGCTTATGTTGAGGAAAAATTTTCTAAACTTCTTGAGGCGCTCGAAAGGACCGGTGGGGTGGCACTTCTTGGAGAGATCAGTGAGATGGACGTTGAAAAGAAACCACGTCAAATTGGCCCTCCTCCTTCTGCTGTTCATGACAAACCCCGCCTGATAAAGAGGTGGAGGGAGAGAGAGAGAGAGAGCGATTACGGTAGGTTATATCAAGCGGAAATGTTCATGTACAAGCGCTTCAAAATTAGCCTCTATATGGACCCTTTTCATAGTTTTCAAGTGTGCTTCTCTGCACTGCATATTGGAACAAGTATTGGCGGCAGCTTTCGTGCCTCAAGTGGAGACGCAGTCCTACTTGAACGCTCTAGGACTTGTCTAATGTAAGTGTTTATATTAAAGAAGGTGACTCAATATTGTCCATGACATTGCGTAAGTAAACTAGCTTTGAACAGGCTATTTCCACCAAGTGACAAGCTGCAATTAGTTGTTCAAACTGCATGGCACAAAAACTAACCTTACAATTTTGAAAAGGGTCTATAACGATCACATGAATGAACGTTATACGGTCGAACATGGATGTATATAACGTGTAGGGGATCGCGATAAATTTATAAATATAAGCAACTTCAGATATCAAAAGTTCTTACAAAACAAAATACAGTCAACTAATTTTTTCAACAATAAGATAGCTACATTACGATACACTGTTAAAGAGAACACTGCAGTGAGCTCCTCTATTTATTTTATTTATTTATTAATTTACAATACTGCTAGCCCTTACGGGCTGTAGCAGGGGTGGGAGGTGAACAATACACAAACAATGTTAGGCACTACCAAGAGCGCAAAACAAGTGCTGCCATCTGGCTTTTGGATGTGAATAAGCTGCGGATCAGTACCTAATAACCTGATCTTAGCACATGCAAAGTTATGTTCACAGATATAGTACCAGGTGTCAAAAAAGTAATTGTCCCTTGTTAAACCCCTTTATGAAGGGTGTGCAGAACTTTGTACGTGTAATTCAAAGATGAGTCACACGCCGGGTGTTTCTTCAAATGGCCTGAAACTCAGCTTGAACATTCCTGCAGCTTTTCTGAGTGGACATCATCATCATCAGTAGTAGTAGCAGCAGCAGCAGCAGCCTGACTACGTCCACTGCAGGACAAAGGCCTCTCCCATGTTCCGCCAGTTAACCCGGCCCTGTGCTTGCTGCTGCCAATTTATACCCGCAAACTTCTTAATCTCATCTGCCCACCTAACCTTCTGTCTCCCCGTAACCCGCTTCCCTTCTCTTGGAATCCAGTTAGTTACCCTTAATGACCAGCGGTTATCCTGTCTACGCGTTACATGCCCGGCCCATGTCCATTTCCTCTTCTTTATTTCAACTATGATATCCTTAACCCCCGTTCGTCCCCTAATCCACTCTGCTCTCTTCTTGTCTCTTAAGGTTACACCTACCATTTTTCTTTCCATTGCTCGCTGCGTCGTCCTCAATTTAAGCTGAACCCTCTTTGTAAGTCTCCAGGTTTCTGCTCCGTAGCTAAGTACCGGCAAGATACAGTTATTATATACCTTCCTCTTGAGGGATAGTGGCAATCTACCTGTCATAAGTTGAGAGTGCTTGCCGAATGTGCTCCACCCCATTCTTATTCTTCTAGTTACTTCAATCTCGTGGTTAGGCTCTGCGGTTATTAACTGCCCTAAGTAGACATAGTCTTTTACAACTTCAAGTGCACTATTAGCTATCTCGAAGCGCTGCTCCTTTCCGAGGTTGTTGTACACTACTTTCGTTTTCTGCAGATTTATTTTAAGACTCACATTTCTGCTCTCCTTGTCTAACTCCGTAATCATGAGTTGCAATTCGTCCCTGAGTTACTCAGCAATGCAATGTCATCGGCGAAGCGCAAGTTACCAAAGTATTCTCCATTAACTCTTATCCCTAACTGTTCCAATTCTAGACTTCTGAAAACCTCCTGTAAGCACGCGGTAAATATCATTGGGGAGATTGTGTCCCTCTGCCTTACACCCTTCTTGTTTGGTATTCTGTTGCTTTCTTTATGAAGCACTATGGTAGCAGTTGATGGATAATTTCCATTAACTACCATGTTCCGACAAATGAACAGATAGTGCTGTGGCGTGCAAGGTGACCAGGTCATCAAAAGGCAAGCTGACCTGCGAACTGTCGCTGACAATGAAGCCAGTACAAGTCTTGTATAGCGCATCGGTGGGTAACCGGTACTCTTCGGTCATGTTGTAAATTAGGGTTCCCATCTGGAATGAGAACGCCAGAACCTGGCTCGGAGAGTCGAATTTCTCCTCGGCCATCGCCACTGCCCGATCCTGTACCGGTAGCAGATTACAAAAAAAAAGTTCGTGGTATGGGAAATTCACGTCAGCAAGCATGCCGTTTTGAAGATTTATACACTCCTACACTTACAAACTCTATTCATTTTCTGTCTGATACGGCGTGCTTGGCCAACGCTTGATTTATGTTCGATATGCAAGTGTTTTTTAATTAGTTGAAGTGGGTGGTGATCTCAAATAGAAGCATTAAACTTCTTCATGCCAAGAACCCACGAGAAACTTGAGATTCAGAAAAAGTGGCACGTAGTAATTATTATGGCGGAATGAAACTCAACCAAGTTCAATGGCGAAGCAGAAATTGAAGCGCTGATGAGCGTGTACAAGCTGACAATCAGAAAGACGTCAATGGTCAAGACAACGGTACAGAGGCTATTCCGTGTTCACTGAGGTATGTGTTTGACGCCCCACACAACTGAGTCGGTTGATGACTGATGTAACATCGCTCACTCATTCTGGATGTCTGAATATGGAATTTGCATTTTACTGCCTTTTCAGTTCCATTTTTAGCGCTGTATATGGCTGGCGTCATTGCATAGGATTTGAGCGTGTGCTTTAAGATTAGAACATTACTCAAGAACTCCACTGAAACACAAATTGATCATTCAATTATGTTGTTCCACATAACATTAAAATGTTTGGATCAATTGCTAGGAAATCAATGGCCTTTGTTTATTATTGCTCGCTTTCGCGAAGTTTTTTTGTGTGTAAAGTACTGGCCGCAACTATTGCAGAAATTAGATGGCACTAATCAACACGTTATGCTCAGTGTTCTAAGAAGCAAGTGTAGCAAGATGTGTCTCGTATACGAACGCGACATACAACGAGGATATGTGGTGTTCTTTGGCACAAGGGCCGAACCGATACAGAACTGAAGAAGGGTATACGCTCACGTGTAACGAAACCATTAGAAGACGAAGTACATGAATGAGTGAGTGAGTGACTGAAAACAACTTTATTATGGTTCAGTGCAGATGCTGAGGTTGCCACGTGTCAGCCGGCTACTCCCACGTGGGGACCAGCAGGTCTAGCCTGACGGCCCTGTCGCGGGCACACTGGACGGCCATGTACAGTGCATTCTTTCTAGAGATGCTTCTAATTTGTTGTTCTTTGTTTTAGTTGTATTTTTAACCTTTTACGGAATACTTTTACAAAAAAAGCTTATTTTTTATGTTGAATACTGCCTGAGCTGCACAAACTGCATTTACCGACAATTCTAATTTATCTATTAGTCCTTTTCATTTTATTGTGTATGGTTAACGTTTATTTTATTTATTTTTTTTTTGTCTGTGGTCAACCAGTTTTTCGGAAGACTCTCTCAAGACTCGATAAAAGAAGAGCGCCGCGTAGCTGAAGGTGTACATGATACAGGAGGCCATCCTATAGTTCACTTAAAGCGGCGGACGAAGATGCTCGATGCAGCTACACACGCGCCTAAAAAGCCCGACCACAAGTACGCGTTGCAGGGCGCCAGTGCGTGGATTTCGGACGCGCCGCCGTGCGCCTTCTTCCTGTGTAGAGAAAGGGCATGTGTCTGCGAAGTTGTGCACCCTTTCTCTTCATAGGGAGAGGGCAAGAATCGTCTTACAAAAGCACTACTAAGTGATTCTAAAAGAGGGAAAACAACAGAAAAGTGAGCCCCGTAACTGTCTGCGTCACGTTGCGACACCTCAACAGTAGCTCACAGGGGATGGGGTTGAGGAGGGATTAAAAGAATAGAAGTAAAGGTATAGAGAAAGAGATGCGCTAGGCCCGCGAGCGAGGACATATCGAGGGGATAAGAGAGACAGGAAAGATGGAAACACGGTCACAAGGGTCCGAGGACGGGGCACCACTTGCGAGAGCTCTTCAAACGCACGTGCTGACACGCTGCAACGCGTACATTTGGTCGGGTCTTAAGAGCTGCGTTCTAAAAAAGTGCAGAGTGGTCCCGTAAGCGACGTCCACACTCACGAATCTGGGAGGAATGTCGCTGACGCTTCTCAGCGCAGTGGGTGGCAAAGCGATGCATTTCGTCGCACTGGGTACGCTAAGCACGCAGGTGATGACAACGATTATGTCCTTCCTGCCCGTGGAAGAAAAAGAAATGGAGACAAAGGAACAGTTGTTAGAATTACATGTGTTCGAGATGTCAGCGCAAGTATGAGTGCACTGAATCCATTTTTGTACAGAGTAAGTAGTGGTTTTGTGCAGAGATTGAAGAACGTTTTTATT
This sequence comes from Rhipicephalus microplus, assembly GCF_043290135.1. Taxonomy (NCBI): domain Eukaryota; kingdom Metazoa; phylum Arthropoda; class Arachnida; order Ixodida; family Ixodidae; genus Rhipicephalus; species Rhipicephalus microplus. The sequence continues at coordinate 118,190,682 of NC_134705.1, read as the reverse complement.
TTTATGTATCTGTCGTACGCGGTCGTGATGGAATCACTTGGTCTTTACGCAATCGGGGCATCGGCGCCTTAAAAAAATTGACTTGCGTTGGGTAGTTAAGAGAGTAGTGAAAGTTCGTCTCATCTTGAACGACGTGATAAATTTTAGGCCTTCAGACAATGCTCTAAAGAAAGCTGATTTTGCTCGGTAGCGCAACCACTTAGACGACTCTTGAAGTAGAGCAGATCTGAAAGAAAATTTCTGTATTTATAAGATTAGCAAACAGGGAAATAAACGCTAGACATGGACACGGCGTATGCCCGAACAGGCCAGCCGACTGAAACGCTAGCATTGACCACGAGCGATTTCGTCTCGTCGTCCATTTTCGTCCGGAGTAGACAAACTCGCACTGAACGTCCGCTCTTACTCTGAGCTTGCGAGAGAAGCTTCTATCAGTTTTCCACAAAACCATTACTTATAGATGCTATGATAATTACTATTTACATTTACCACCAAGGGAAAGTAGACGTACCCAGGTAAAAACTTTACTACCATAGTTGTCACCATCTCTTTAGTAGAGTTAAAGCTCATTCTTACGTGCGACTGGCCAAGGTCGCATGATCAATTTATTCGCAAAGTAACAGGTCGCAAATAAGCAAAGTAACACGTCGCAAGATAAATTCGCAAATACGAATTTATCTTGTCACACCAAGTAATAACCGCTTATTACTTGGCATAATCGCACTGGCAGATACACACCAGTGACATCTTCAATTAACAATGTAATAAAAAGATGCATGTAGCGAATTATGACCGAAAACACGCACGCACATGCAAGCACGCAATATCAATGATTCTACGCGCAACATATCCTAACAGATAGTTGTGGACTCCTTGTAGCTCCAATTTGGTAAAGCGAATATTGAAACGAAGAGTAGACATGAATAGACAAATATACTTTCAAACCAATTCCAACTATACTGTGGTCAACAGAGGCAGCAATAATTACTAACACATGAGGCGTGAGAGCAGTTACCTATACTAAGCCCGAGACTAAGGTAAAGAGAAGGCTTACTATTTTACGCCTACTTCAATAATGCTAGTAGTGCTTTAGCGTAGTGCATTAAAGTTGGTACTGCGCTACTAATTTTGCACCTTTTTAACCCATATATGCCTAGTGTCCTACATGTAGGACGCTGAAAATTTTCATTGTAAATTGAATGTTTTTTTTTTGTAAAAAAGCTACCGCTAATTGTTATGTGTTGACGATGCCGTGCCCTTATAACGCGCTAGTGTAGGCGATCGCCAGGCTACCAGTCGGCTTGTGAGCGTAGTCTCAAAACTGTTGTGTCACGTGCCTGAAGCAGAGCACCATGCCGCGAACGAAATGCAATGTAATACAGATTCAAAATAATCGCGATGCTGACAATATTTTTCTGGATTGATTGTCAATTATTAGGTCTGCAGTAAACTTTGTATAACCGTGATGTGCGGTAAAGTTTATTGTTTGTGGTCTCTCAAACATTGGTGTCCTACCTATAGGACGCTAGGCACATGGGGTGTCACGCTGTGTCAACTTGGAACGCGTGCCGCATCGTGCCCGTGAAGCTTGTAGTAACGCAATTACATGCATATGGATGTATAGTACGTTCATGTAATTACTTTATTTGCACTCAGGAGATTCTCTGAAGTTCATTTCACTGAAAAAAATATTTGCAGATGCCAACGACATTTGGAGCATATGGACGTTGGCAATGTTGTGCCTTCACTTGTCAGCATTCTGCCGCCCAACAATCATGCTGGTGCAGTTACAAGTCAATAAAGCGGTGATCAAGAAGGCACGCAGAAACAAATTCAAAAGAACTCTCGAGGCTTTTACAATTACTGATTCGACACTGAATAAAAAATCTTGTATGCTGTTGGAAGGACAATAGCACGGTTAACACGATCTCAAATGGTCTTCGACTTGAACCGCAGCAAATGGTGAAAAGACACTCAAGATAAAAGCGATCTAAGGACATAGTGGAGCAGCCTTTTTGTTTTTCAAATACAATGCAAACGTGGGCGAGGTTGGCCTACCGAGTCAAAATATTGCAAAGTACCACACTGCCACGAGAAGTATGAAGTGGTAGTCATCACTGCCAACGTATCTCCTTGATGCATGTGTGAACAATGCATTCCAGTTGTACGAAAACGGAACAGACAAAGCGGACCTGAGAATGTTTCGAAGGGCAGTTACAATGTAGTAAATAAAGAGATATTGCTTCAAGCCATTGCGTGGAAGAAGCCTGCCAGTCTCAGCAGGAGGCGCAAAGCTGATTTGAATGCACTGACCACTTAGTCATCCTCCGAGAAAGGCGAACAATGTGTGCTCATAGCCATGGGAAGACCACCATCTGTTGTAAAATATGTGACATTACAATGCATTCAAAATCTTTCAAATTATACCATTCATTTAAGGAAGTATTGTGGCACGCGGAACGCGTTTCAAAATGACACAATGCGACACTTATGTGCCTAGCGTCCTATATGTAGGATGGTGCCAAAAACGTTGTCAGAAAAAGTTTTCTTGCGAATGAAAGTTTTATTTTATTTTCTGAGAGCTTAGAAGCTATTATTCTGAGAAAAGAAAATTGTTTTGTTAATATCCTCAAGTTCAGGCATATATGGGTTAAGGGTGTATTTTAGTTTCTAAGAAGTGGCACATGGGTTCAAAGACGTTTCTTTGATTCCTAGCACAACGGCAGCATTTTTTAGTGGATGAAATTCAGAAACAACCATGTAAGCAAATTATATTGCGCATTTAAAATCCACAGATTATCAAAAATATTCAGGCGTGTATTTTCAGCAAATTGTGGTATTAGAGCACGCGATCCCCTGATTCTGCTTTCAACCACAAATTACGCACTTTTTTTTTCAAAACAATCAACCTATTCAGTATCCCACACAATCATCTTTCCAGAATGATAGCAACTATAAGGTACACTATAAAGCAGTGAAATAATGATAGCCAGCATGCGCGCATTCCCGCCATCTTGCTGCAGCATGTATTTCAAATGATGGACAAATAAGTCTCACGAAATTCCACTTACGCTGCAGTCGCCGCAAGGACTAAAACCTGCAGATTCTGCCAGGAGCTGTTGTCGTTGTAGTAGAAAAAGCCGATGCCATAAATAATTCTTGACGTCGGTCCCTTCAACGCTGCCAGTTTCTGATATCGGAAAATAGATGATACGAACAGGTATTGGGATGCTCGAGCTTTTTTGTTCGAATATGTACAGTCACGCTCAATATAAGCTGTAACACGCTGCCTGTGGGGTTACGACCCCAAGGCTGAACGACGAGACCAGAAAACGCGAAATCGGTTCATAACTTACGCTAACTTGACAGCTTAATTTATAAACTTTTTTATATACACGCTTGTTTGCAGCGTTGTCGCCATTTTGAGCCCAAAGTGGGTGTATAAAGATGTTTTGAGCGTGCCTGTCAAGGGTGGCAACAGGATTATTTTACCGGTGAGTTCCTTCAGGTGGGTAGGAATCCGGGGAACTTGGCCATTGTGTTATGACTATGTTGCCTCTGGGAGGGGGGCACGGGAAATTTGGAGAAGCTCCAGCCCCCCATGCACACGCTGGCACCACCTCCTGCGACTGTACTATCAACAGCAAACATTTGCGCAACACCAAGTGTTCGACAAAGCTAAATTCCTGATTAGTCTGCGAATGCCATTTCGAAATAAATGTTACACTGCACTTCGAATGCCGACCTATGCTGTCACCAGCTTGATTACAAGCATTAGGCACTGATATAGAAGAAACTCGCGTTTGTTGTGGATACAACGTCCCGCAAACTTTTATTGTTGATAGTACATGTGTGATGAATAAAAAATGCACTAAAGACATGCGAAACAACGGAGAAAGCTGCAGGACTACCAAACTCGCAACCCAGTCCATTCTTCGAAGATGTACACACAGCTTTCACAGCTGCGCACAACCGTAGGTGCACGCTGTGAAAGTAAACGGTTTCCTGGTCGCACTGACAGGCCCTTTATTTGTAACTAAGACAGTCCTTAAGAAAATAGCGTTCCTTTCATTTACGAACGTTTTCCTGAAATGCCATTTGGTTCCAAGCACAAAGGCACCCCTTACAAGCAAAGACCAACGGTTTCAGATATGCCAATTTTTTTCTCGCGATCTCTGGATTCGAATAACAGAATGCTTCGCACACGATGGTAGAACAGTAACGAAACATTGTCCCTCATGCATCCACCGAGTTTTCAAACCACGACTGCATTGCGAAAGACACCTTCTTCGTCTTCTTCTCTTCTTTTTCTCAGTATGCTGCACTACCCTTCCCCTCTGAAGCTTTTAGAACTTCCTCCGGGAGCAGATTGCCTTTGACCAAGTTACAGTAGGATTCGCGTGGTACATTTGAAACAGCATAAACAACTTTATAACATATGAAGTTTTAACTTCAAGAAAGAAATAGCCTAGATGTTAAACCGAACCTGCAAGCCTGAAACGTGAACCTGGAAGATAAAATATTTCTCGAGTAATTGAAAGTGTGAACGTTTAACAGAATAAGTTATCACGCACAGATTAAAAGTAGAAATAAAATTCACTATAACAAAATAGACTACCACTATTCGCACCACCAAGTCGAATAAAGAGATTTAAGTGTTACTGATGATATGGAAAGGTATGAACATCCAACCTTGCAAAAGCATGCTTTAAAGGGAGCGAGAACAGGTTAGAACGTGAAATTAAATCGTAGTATACATAAATGCAAAAACATGAAGTATAGCGATATAATCCAGCATTACTTTCGAGTTGAGGCCAAGATTTATATCTTTTAAATCTTAAAGTTACCAAAAAAAAAACCGTTTTGCTGTGCTGCCTAGTGGAAGAGCATTAAAGCTGGCCTATGGATTATGGCGTTCATGACTTTGCTGAACGTGGTTGCGTTGTCTGATGCTGTCCTGCTTGCCAGTCCTCAAAGTTTATTATTACTACGTTCATTATCAGTCATCCCCGTTCAATTATGTTCTGTTTAAAATGTAACAGGACTGGCACCGTGAAAAGCAGCGCTGTCGTCGTGGCTGCCAGTGAACCAAGTCAACCTGTTGCGCTTGCGCAAGGAGTGCAAGCACGCGCAGTAGACCACCGCGCTCAAACACGAACTGCCCGAGCACTCACTGTTTGCAGCGTGTGAGCATACGGCCTATATATTCGCTGCAAATATAAAAACTCTAATTACAAATATTACGCGGCGTTTTCCACTTTACCGTTACGTAATCTGACTTACTGATGGGTAAAATTTTCTTCGCGTTAAAGAAACGTTAGGCACCATAAATAAGGTTGCTGTTCCCTTTAACATGCTAAAAAAGCATAATGATTGTGGTACTAAGGGAGTTTCTCGTTCTCCCCTTAAAAGTATTTTCTTCAGTAGTTGCTGCAAGACGCTTATTAATACGTGTGTGTTCTTTTTATTGACCACACTTTATTGTAACGAAAAACTGAAAGAGAAAAACTTCTAGCGGATAGGAGATTACGATTTCGCAACACTTAAACCACCCCTCCCCCCACGAGAAAACTAGTAAGCGATAAAACGCATTAAATGAATTGTGCATAAAGACGCCATTTTCAAATGGCCGTATCGAACGCCATGACGTCATAGATGTCTGATGCGTCATAGGTTTTTCCCAATCAATAAAAATAAGCAACATTGTTATCTGATCAGACTCTAAAGTTAACACGCAACGTTTCGCGAAATTTTATCGAGCCAGTATCACCAAAGCACGAAAACTTCGCAATGAAATACGTAACGCTGAATGCAGAAGTTTCAGCACAAGATTTATTATTGAGACTCAGACGTTCCCCTTTTACTCTAGTAATAAATGTAGAGTTGTGAAATCAACAAAACCTAAGTGCTCGGAGCACAATTCATCAATCTGACCCGACTCATTGTTCAAACTTAGTGCCCTTCACTTGCCACTATTCACGAATAAAATTGTTTAAATATGTCACGTCGCGAACAATGCCAAAACTATGTGTGTTAAAGAAGGTGTCTTACTTCGAGAGCTGACTCTGTTAAGGGTGCGTAGTGCTTGACTCTGGAGGGGTAGTCGTACATGTTGAGGATTCCCAAGTGAACGACGTTCTTCTGTCGAAGCTGGGCGAGCTGCTCGGATACTTTGGTCGTGAAATACGAGGGATCTGAGAATCTGCGAATGAAGAGAATGAGCTCTCACACATCTTTGCAATTGACTGTAACAGCACTCTGATATGAAATAAATATTTGCACACTCGAGAGAGTAAGGCCATGCATGTACCTATATGCAGAATACACATGAGTCGATGACCGCAATTGTCTGCTTTCCCGGTGACGGTTACAAGAACAGTCCATACAGAAGCGAACAAACGAAGCGATTTTATTCCTGCTTCTTTGAAATGAAGTTTCTCTCTTAACCTTTTTTGAGTGTTTGGATTCGACGAGCTGCCAGTGACAGTCACGCGAAACAACCAGTCCTTAGGCTTGCTGAGCCCTGCCGCAGATTACTGGTAAGATGAGGCGTGGTTGTCGTTCTAACAATATTTAGAGCTAGAAGACAGCAAATATTTCGTGACTGACCCCCCGCCCCCCCCCCCCCCTTCCTCCCATGCCACATTTGATTTTTTCCATAGGCCACCACCGCAAAACCAACGGCCCATTTTTCATATATACTGCGTGTTTACAGCGTTAAGAAATAAGAACAAAGAAGACACAAACGACACCGACTTGTGCTTCGACTTCGTTTCTTACTCGGTATACATCAAGACAAGTACCAACTAACCCTTCAAGGAATTTCCGTTCGGGCAGTTCTGCCTATATTGTGCCGATAATAGGTACGACAGTAATGGGGGTGTGGACAGCATTTTTTTATGTGAACTTTAATTCCTCCAACGCTTCCCGGTAAATCTTGTCTACACCAACGTAGGAAATACCTCGGTGGCCCTCCGCGTTTCCTCTGCTTCAGCAGTCAAGAGTAGGAACCTGGGAACGATATAGGCGGCAGATTGTAATTGATGACGCCTGTTCGCTGTTTTCCCCTTGTCACACATGTCCCGTTAATAGGGAGGCGATCGCCGGGCTAATTCCAAGAGCCGAAGTACCGGCCCCCCGAACCGCACCACGAAAGCGTGGACAATTTATAAGTGGTCCTTTTTGGCACGCCAGCGGACGCCGGCTGTGGCCCAAAGAACAAGTCAGAGCCGAGAGTTGATAAACAAAACAAATATTATATTCTCGAAATTGGCAGATCGAAAACAATACCCAAGAATGCACACTCCACAATAGTTACATACAATATGTCACCAATCAAACCAATCAATCAACGTACTACACAAAACAGTCAGCCACACTTGAAACAACGGACACGGACAACAATACGTACTACAATGCAGTCGCATGCATTGAACAGCCAAGACACTTAAGGACTAAAGCGATAGAAAACCTATTCAGTCCAAAGTCCTTGGAACAGAAGTCTGAATGATACTCTTCCGAGAATCACTCACTCAAAGTCCAGCGTTGTTGTCGTTCCGTAGCTCTCGAAGTTTCTCTTCCAGGAAACTTCGCGTCCTCAAATGGCCACTCTCCAAGCTTCGAGCTTCTTCGCCGGAAATCCGTCGGCTTCACACACGCAGCTGTTGCCCGCGTCTTCGCTCGATAGCGGTAAACCCACGCTCTTGCCTGTAGCTCGAGCCGTCCCTACGGACCAAAACTTCGCCGACTACACGGCGAACTCTCTACGCACTCTGGCGCTCACTTCCGTCTCCTCCTGTTCTGTCACTACGGGCAGAACCTTCGCCGACTACACGGCGGAATTCCTACGCGCTCCGGCGCTAACTTTCGTCTTCTCCTGATTCCCCGTCTCGGCTGCTCGGTTAAATACCTTGCGCGCGACTTTCCAGATGTTTCTCGTCATTTCGTCGGCGCGATACGCAGCGAAGGCTGGGAAGAGGCGCGAGACGGTTCGACTGCCCTCTCCGGAGGATGATTCACTCGGTCTGACCCCGCCTCCTTCGTTCTAGAAAAATCGCGGCCTTGCTGGGCCGCCGATGTGGGGTGAGGAGGATCGTCTGCGAAGCCGTGCTTCTGCGGGGAGAGCGCGCGCCCGGGAGCCCTGGATGTTTGCTTTCTTTTTTTTTCTTTTTACCTCGCGGCGTTTCTGCCGCCCGTTGTCACAAGGATTTGGCGGCGCGCTCTTGTTTAGCGCTCGTTCTGTGACACCCCTTCTTTTTCTCTTATTGGCTGCCTCCCCCATAATACTGTGGAAATTACGACTCTGTTAGTGCCGAATTCAAGGGATCATTGGCCACGTGAAGCCAGATGTTTCGTGACTGCAACGGCATTGAAAGTTGGGTAGCTTGGTGAAGTAGCATTCGAGGTATATGCCTCGCCGCAGTGGTCTAGTGGCTAAGGCACTCGGATGCTGATCCTCAGTTCACGGGATAGAATCCTGGCTGCGGCGGCTGCATTTTCGATGGAGACGAAAATTCCTTAGGCCCATGCACTCAGATTTGGGTGCACGTTAAAAAAACCCAGGTAGTTGAAATTTCCGGAGCCTGCCACTACGGCGTCTCTCATAATGATATGGTGGTTTTGGGACATTACCCCCACATATCAATCAATCAATTTAGGTATACAGCACTAGGAGATACATCTCTTTCGTGTCCCTCGTAGAGCTTCGTCTTCGTCATTATCGCGCTGTACATGAACATGCACTTGGTGATTCACGTCTGTCCACATCTCTATTTTTCAGAGAACCAACGATGCTGAAATGAAAAGAACCGCATATACTCGTGTATGAGCTGCCCGCACGTATAAACTCACCCCCTACCCTACTTTACGGACGCGTAAACATGGGGCAAAAAACTCGAACGTCCCAAAATAAAGACTACAGCGGCAGACTTGCTGCTGTACCTATAAGGCCATCTGGTGCATCGTCGCAGAGTGGGTGGTGTTGTGTTTGAGCATCGCTCGCCACTTATCAGCCAGCGCCCAAGTTTGGCTCATCCGCTCCGGACGATAATCTGTTTTTGCGTATGTGCCTATATGTGTGCCCCCCCCCCCTTCATTCTCGGCGTGCCTTTATAATCAACTGCGCACCATGCCGTGGGGCCATTCTTTTTCACCTCCTTTCGACAAGCATGCAGCATTAAAACCTACGTTCTTCTTTCTCATGGCTTCTTCCTCTCCCGGCTTGGGGCCCGACTCGATCAAACGAAAGACTGTGCAGCTCCTGGAGACTGTTTTGTTGTGTGTCATGTCACTCTAACACTGTGTGGCAGAGGACGATCAGCTCAGGGGCCATGTCGATGAAGTCAGCTCGTCTAGTAAGTGATTAAACATTGAATGATAGAATAGTGTTTTAACATTTGTTTCCAGTTTTTTTTTTCAAATTACCTCCGCAGTAGTTGCAGTGGTGCTACAGAGTGATAGTGCAAAGCAATACGCCCGGTTTGTGTATAACCCGCCCGCGAGCAAGAGCTGATGAAAAAATTACGGCATATTCACGGGGTGAATGATGACGAATGGGCGAAGCTCCGGAGGGATTCATCGGTAAACTGTGAATCTTCCGTGTAATTCGCCCAGTCGATCATCATGTAAAGACGTGAGAAACGCTGTGTGTGTATATACACAAATCAACTTTTATTTGTTCTTAGACGATAGATGGCTTGCGATGTCCCTTGCCTCGCGCGCTCGCACATCGGGATTCTGTCTGCGAGCGCGCGCTGCTGCCGCCTTGCGCTCTCTCCGCTGTGCAGCCTTATCCATCCGGCGACTCCGAGCGCGCGCCAACAGCGAACGGATTTTATTACAACGCTCCCCCTAGCGTACGTCGCCGCACTAAATCGAACGATTGCCTTCAACCAATGACACGCGCCATATGTGACATCATTCCTATTTTATAAGATCTCGCGTCTTTCATCAACTACAAGTACCGCTGTCTAATTTATAACATCTTGCATCTTTTCATCATCAGCTACAAGTACCACCATCTAGTAAACACTACAAGAACTAAACGAGAGGTGGCTACATACAGGAGACGGTACCGCCATCTAGTGAACACTGCAAGAACTAAACTAAAGGTGGCTACATACAGGGGACGGTACCGCCATCTAGTGAACACTGCAAGAACTAAACTAGAGGTGGCTACATACAGGCTACAGGGGACGCACAGCCCACGCCCTAAGGAGCTTTGCCCCTAAAAAGTGTGGCTCGCACAAGATTCTTATTTTAAGGACTCAGGATATTGCATTCAAAGATTGACTTACTTTCGACCTCACCAACCGAAAGCCGGGCCCCGCCGTGGTTGTCTAGTGGCTAAGGTACTCGGCTGCTGACCCGCAAGTCACGGGATGGAATCCCGGATGCGGCGGCTGCATTTTCGATGGAGGCGGAAATGTTGTAGGACTGTGTGCTCTGATTTTGGTGCACGTTAAGTAATCCTAGGTGGTCGAAATTTACGGAGCTCTCCACCACTGCGTCTCTCATAATTATATGGTGGTTTTGGGACCCTATACCAGCGTCATGTCGAAAAGTGACCACATTACCATGTGTAATGTAGCGTGATAGCACAATAAAATAACAACCTGGCGACAGAGAACGAGAATTTCGTAACTAGTTTGTCACTGAGTCCTTCCAACTTATTGGAAAAGGCTCAACTGTGATTCGCCGTCGTCATCAGCTGTAGTATCAATGATGTGCCCATAATGCCTTTTAATTGTGTAGCGGGTACCTCACTCCTCCACAGAATGACAGCTAATGGCGTTGTAGGTCATTCCCAAGTTGAGAAATTTTATGACTTATGGCGAAGTACGTACCTTGCCTGGATTAAGAGCCCCAGAAGAGTTTAGAACAAGTTCTGTAAGTGCAGTTCATCCAAGCTTTTGCTGTGACCAGCTTTGTCGCGCAGGCCTGGCGTTCTTTTTTACCCGCTGTGAATATTTTTACCCATGAAACACACGCAAAAGATGTGTGTGTGTGTGTGTGTGTGGGTGCGAAGGGGGAGGGGGCGTCAGTGCGCTGTGGTAGAACTTCACCACTCGCGAAGGAAAGATAACTCCGTAGACACACCGATTTTACCGCCGACCGTGCTTCTCAAGAAGGCTCACTTACCGCGCGTCGAAGGAGACACCACAGCTTGTCGTGGAATATACTGTGGAGCAGACCGTGGTGAACGTCGTGTAGCTATCCGCGTCGTCAACTGGCGCAATTGTGCCTTGGTCCACGCGAACGTGCGTGTACATAATGATGTCACATAGGTTGTCGCCCGGGTACATTGAAGCCACCGTAGCCGTCTCGGACACCGAGCAGAGTAGAGGTTTCCCATTGTACGGGGCTGCGCAAAGAAACCGTTTCGGAGCGCTTTTGAAGAATCTGTTAGTGAAAGTCATTACAAGGATGTTGGCAAACCTAGAATGACCACCATTCTTACAGGCTCGCGGAAAAATACCTGCGATGGAGTGTTACAATGACATTTGTTACATTCTACTTGCAGCCACATTCACGTGTACAGCCAAAATGAAATAATGAAATGCATTTAGCGGCTTTCCCTATGGGTAAGGATAGTGCTGCATTGATAACAATGTTTATTCGAAGTTTATTCGAAAAATTTGCCCGACCACAAAATTTTTCGATGAATTCCACTTACTCCGAGACCTCGACAACTTCGCTCGAAGCTTAAGGTTGCGCGAATATTTCTTAGATAGGCCTTCTAACCACAAAACAATTCACCGTCGTAAATCAAATGATTGGACACCGAACAGTAATCGAGACAAGTGCTTGGACCTTTATATCACCGCAGTACAGAAAGATATAGTACACGAATACCACAGACAGAAAGGAAACCGAGAAAACTTGACCAAATCTGAAAAAATAAGCATGAAAAATTTGGCATCTAGGACAGACATAACAATAAAACCCGCTGACAAAGGAGGAGCAATTGTAGTCCTTAATACAACCAACTACCTACAAGAAGCATACCGCCAACTAGACTACTCAAGATTTTACGAACGCCTCCCAGGTGATCCGACAGACGAATACAAACGTATCGTATCAACAGAACTAAAGAAACTGTTGGACGCAGAAAAGATAACCAACACTGACCACAAACTGATGCAAGCAGCATACCCTCGTCCAGGTCGCTTCTACATCCTCCCAAAAATTCATAAACCCGGTAACCCAGGTCGACCAATCATATCAGGCATCGGTACAATAACTGAACCCATATCAGGGTACGTGGACAAACTAATAAGCCACATTCCATGCACCCTCGCGTCATACATAAAAGACACCACACATTTTCTTCGAGACATTGCGGGTATCTGTGTGCCGAAAAACTCGTACTTGGTTACCCTTGATGTCTCTTCATTATATACAAATATTCCTCACGATGACGGCATAGCTGCACTAAGAAACATGTACACAAACCATAGACAATCTAACACCCCAGATTTCTCTGCCATTGCAACATTGACGAGGATGGTCCTCGAATTAAATTCATTCGAGTTTAACCAAGAGTATTTTCGACAAATCAGCGGGACCGCTATGGGCACCAAAATGGCACCTAATTATGCCAACATATTTATGGGAAAGCTAGAATCTGAATTTCTTGCACAAAGTTCCTTGAAACCAATGTTATACAGAAGATACATAGACGACATCTTTCTTATTTGGACCCACAGCGAGGACGAACTTCTCAGCTTTATAGACACTTACAATACTGTACACCCGAACATACACTTCACACACACATACTCGCAAGTTACCGTAAACTTTCTTGATGTTACCATAACGATAGAAGAAGAGAAGCTCTCTACAACCCTATATCGCAAACCAACGGATCGACAACAATACCTTCATTACCGAAGCGATCACCCACGCCACTGTAAAAACAGTATTCCATACAGCCAGGCTCACCGGTTTAAGCGAATCTGCTCTAGAGACGCTGACTTTGACACGAGCTCACAGAGGCTAAAACTTATGCTCGAGCAACAAAAATACCCCCCACATGTAATTAATGACGCTGTTCAAAAAGCGAGAAAACTAAAGCGTGAAGACTTACTTATGAAGCGACCACCACGAGAAGACCCACAACGAACGAACCTCTGCTTGACTTACAGCACAAACTTCCCCAATGTAAACAAAATCCTTAAACGACATTACAACATTCTGGAACAAAGTGAACGTCTGAAACGCGCATTCCCAGACGCTCCAGGCGTCGTTTACCGACGACCACGTAACCTCAAAGACACCCTTGTCCACTCCCAAATTAACACATCACCCCCCAATAATTCATGCCGCCCTTGCTTAAAGCCACGATGTCTTGTATGTAAGGCGATGCGAGAAACAGACAAAGCAACCAGCACGCAATCCAAGTTTTCGATTAACATACGAGGAAACCTAACATGCGATTCTTCTAATGTGGTGTACCTACTCGAATGCAACGTGTGTGGTATGCAGTACATCGGACAAACAGAAACACCATTTAGGATTCGCTTCAATAATCACAGAGCCCATGCGAAATCAGCCCCAAGTCTACCTCTATCAAAACATCTCAATCTTCCCGACCATGCATTCGACAAACTATCAGTAACGCTCTTAGAGACGGGATTCAAATCAAATCGAGAACGTGAACAACGAGAGTCATACCTTATCCACCGATTTAACACCCTCGATAGAGGAATAAATGAGAATCCTGGTACACTTGCAGCAATTAAAGCATTAGAAAACAATAACGGCAACGATGAAAATAGTAACTGAGTTCACGGCACTGCAGCTGCGAAGGGCACTGGACAACCTAAAACAATTCCAAGTGTAACTACTCTTCCTAAGTGCAGCTGTCGTCTGTTTTCTGTTTTATTTTACTACCCAATCAATTGTGCCATGCACGACATGCCCAACAGCAACCATGTGCACAGCCGGGAGGCCCCCACGACACGCGTAATTTAGAAGCGGGCCAGGAATTCGCATTGCACGCGCTTGCACAGCCTACCGCAATACGGGGCACCCCTATTTTTACGACGAAATGTTGACAGGGCGCGGAGTAGTTAAAGGCTTAGAACTTCCTAAAATGCCCGCTGACCAGCCTCTGCCACAATACGCGGCCCCCGTTCTTCTACGACGAATTGTTTACGGGACCCCGAGCAGTTAAAGGCTTAGGACTTCCTGAAAAGCTCTCTTTTGCCCCACACCGAACCGCCAGTGCCAGGAGGGACCGTCTGATCGGGAGGAATGCGCTAGTGAACGGAAACATACACAGACCGCTGACATCAGAAAGGTGAAGGGGAGAGGGGGGAGAGAGATGGGGGGGAGTGGAGGGAAAAGTGGAAGGGGGGCACCCGAGGGGCGGTCACCGTATATTATTTTTCTCTTTTTTCTTTCCTTTTCTTTTCTTTTCTTTTTTTCTTTTTTTCTTTTCTTTTTTTTCCCCCTTACCTTGCCCTCTGATTTGAGATTGTATAAAGCTGAGCACCGACAAACTGTATCTTTATTCCTGATGAAGGCCAGACTCTAGGCCGAAACGTCGAAATAAACCACGTTGTGACCGCTCACGGAGGATCTACTAGACTATATATATATATATATATATATATATATATATATATATATATATATATATGGAAGCCTCAACGGAAGGTGTCACAGTTTACAGGGGCTGTCATTCGTTTATAATGCAGGGACCAAGAAATCGCGAGCAAACTTTTCGCACAATCCAAGAACACGAGCAGGTGACCAAAGGAGCACTTCGTCGCCGGAATAAAAAAAGACGTCGCGATGCAAGCAGCCGTAACGCTGTTTTCGATCCTGTTGACGAGCTTCTGTGCTGAGCCGAACAAGTTGCCGATCTTTTTGAAGTCTCAGAATAAACTGTTCGGGTGGGGTTGTGGAATTGTCAGTTTATGTGCGAAAGAAAAATAGCGTCGATTGTGAATGTCGCAGAACGACCATAAAATAATTGGTATTCGTGTAGTGCCAGTGAAATTCGTCATATGCATAATTGCAACTTGCCTAGAGTACATTTTTAATCTTTGTTTGACAACAGGCATTTTCCCTGGAGGCTTGCAGATTCCAAAGGCCACAGCAATATTAAAAAAAAAAAGGCGACAAGAATGATCTTTCAAATTACCGCTCTATATCTGTGGTGCTTGTTTTTCGAAAGCTTTAGAGAAAGAGAAATTGGAGCAATTTCGTTCGTTGAGTTACCACTTTATTGTCATAAGTCCTGCACAATTCCGTTTTCGTAAAATACAGGTCATCTGATTTAGCCCTTATACCCAAAAAATGTTCATATTGCAAAAACATGAGAAAAAAAAGTGCGAGGAATTTCCCTCAATATTTCAAAGCCCTTTGGCCTTATAAGTCATAATGCCATGCTTAAGAAACTTGATCACTATGGTATTCGGGGCGTATCTCATTCTCTACATCCTACCTTTAACACAGACGCCGATTCGTAGCTATAAGTGGGGACCATTCACGGCTTGAATATTTAAAAACAGGCGTCCCGCAGGGGAGCATATTGGGTCCGTACCTCTTCATATTGTCCATCAATGGTCATAGTCAATGTTGACCCATTGGCAAAGTGCGTATTTATGCAGACGATCAAAACAAGTTTTATGAGGATGACTTAAGTTCCTAAATGTCAAATCGAGCAAATAGGACGCTTGCCAGTTTACACATGTGAGAAACGAGCAATTATGCTAAAATTATTGTAGGAAAAACAAATGCAGTAATGTTTCATTCGCGTAATAAACAATTTCAACTAAGCCTCATTAAGTTGATCAGTACTGAAATAGAAATACTACCGTTGTTCAAATGACTTAGCGTATATTTTTCTGAAAGATTGTCATGGGAATGCCGAGGGAATCGCTTAGTAAAGTATCTAGAGCAATAGGTACTATGCGCCACCATTGCAGTTATCTTCTTACATCAATTAAAATATTTTATTTGATTCATTGTTTCTTTTTTGGTTCAATACAAAGCTCTAGAACTGGGGACCACTACAGCCCAAAATATCACTGAGTCGTAGTACACACACAAAAAAAAGCCATGTGCCTTGTTTGCAGGGTGTCATATATTTGGCATACAGCTCTTTTGTTCGCGAAGCTTCGTACCATAAAAACTGAATCTTTGTAAACGTATAGGCTGTGTCTCATGTGCAGACAGGAAAATATTAAAAATGATGACTCTCTAACACGACTGGCATCCTTACAGCAACATAATTATTTTTATAAATTTTGTCGTGTAAAACTATGGCTTGTTATCAAAAAAGAAACTCTATACGGTGGCGAAATGCTACAGTTTTGCTTACCGGCTATTTTAAATCGGTTGCACAAAAAAAAAACGGTCTTAATGTGTTCACTCTGTCACTAAAACGCCTACGTGACATATTTGTACGAGTGCTTGTGCTGCCTTAGGTGTATCTGATGTTTTTTTTTTGTTTTTTCTTGCTGTCTTCATCACTAGAGATATTTTGTCTCTTGGTGTTAGAAATGTTTACACAATACCCTTGTTCATTATTTACCGTGTTTGTTTACGGTTCTCGCTGTTGTGTACATGCATTAGATACAGAGCATGCTTTCAACCGCTGTAACCACTCAGTGTGTGAGGTGGCCAGATTCTCCTCAAACTGCTCAGATAAACTTTTTCGCTTGGTCTCCTCGAAACGTTGTTGCGCAATAAACTCCATTGAATTCGATTCAATAAACGAGGTAGAATGGTCAATAGCCAGCAGTACGTTGCACTCTGGTATTGTGAGAAAATGTCACAAATGACAAACGTCACAATACAAGATTGTCATTTCAGTTAGTGTGTGGTGAAAACTTTAAGCACTTCTTCAATAACTCTGGACAGAAAAGTCTTGCCGAAATCGCTAGCTAGTGTGCGAAGTGCATTATAGCGCAAGACAATGTCTTCAAGGAAGAAGGTGATCATGTCTTGGGTAGAGCCAGAGCGCAGAGGAGTGGTCTCCACGTACTGACTCACGCCGGATGGCCGATCACTGTCATGACCCAGCAAAATACGGCCGACGTTACGGGAAGATGTTCATTCCAACAGTGGCAAAAGGTTACTTTCTCTAAACATGGTATTGGTTGTAACAAGCCAGCGGGAGGTGAAGTCGGCCACTTGAGCCATTGGCGTAATGCGCACGAAGAGACGTACTAGGTAGTCGAAATTGAGAAGTCAAGCGAGAAGAAGCGGCTCCTAATTAGGCTGTATGTTTTATGGAATCCCAAGTTGCCAGCTAGGGGTTGTCGTGGAAGGCCTCAAGAACTTGCGCACTAAGCAAGCGTGGTAGCACTGGAGTACTTCAGCGTAAACGTGCCGATGCAGCACGTTGCTGTCAAGTTTGAATTGCCTGAGTTCTCAATGTGACATGGCATTGGTCGAGGAGACTTTCCCCGGGGACATTGAACATGCGATGGCAGTACGGATTTTGCTGTTTACAGGACGACAACTGAGTGTAGGAAGGCGAAAACAGTACGTCAACAACCAGTAGTTCTGATAACATAAGTGGATGGTGAGCCTCATCATTGGACGCGCTATGAAGAGGCTTGTACAAGGAAGATAGCAGTGGTAGCCCCGCCGCGGTGGTCTAGTGGCTAAGCTACTCGGCTGCTGACCCGCAGGTCGCGGGATCAAATCCTGGCTCCGGCGGCTGAATTTTTGAGAGAGGCGAAAATCCTGCAGGCGCGTGTGCTTAGATTTGGATGCACGTTAAAGAACCCCAGGCGGTCAAAATTTCCGGAGCCCTGCACTATGGCATCTCTCATAATCATATGGTGATTTGGAAACGTTAAACCACATATATGAAGACGGCAGTGGTAGTGAGCAACGAGATAGGATGATTTGATGTGCGGGATTAAATGTCCCAAAATCACGATATGATTATGACAGACGCGGTTGTGGAGGACTCCGGAAATTTTGACCACCTTGGGTTTTTTAACGTGCAACGAAATCGGAGCACACGGGCCTACGAAATTTTCGCCTGAATCGAAAATGCAGCTGCCGCAGCCGGGATTCGATCTCGCAACCTGCGGTTAAGAGTTGAGTACCTTAGCCACTACACTACCGCAGCGGGGCAGGCAATGAAATAGGGCGTCAGCATCTTGGTGATTTTTTTCGAGATTTGTAAATAAACGTCAGCTGTGTACTCTTGCCGCCGGAAAACCCAGCAGCTGAGGCGTCCGGGCAAATTATTCAGTGATGACAACCGGCACAAAGCGTGGTGTTTGGTGATCACTGTAGAATGACGTTCATAAAAATATGGGTGAAATTTATGTACGGCCCGAACGACAGTCAAGCACTCTTGTTCTGTAATTGAGCAGTTTCGTTCAGCATTCGTGAGTGCCCAGCTGCCGTAAGCGACAACTCGAGATAGTCGTCAATGACGGTCTGTTGTGTCACATTGCAGGATGACGGCACCGATGCTAGGGCCACTAGCATCAATGTGCAGGCCGTTATGGGCATGCTCATGGAACTGACTGAGAACGGCATCAGATGCCAGCGCCGAATTTAGGGTGTCAAAAGCGACGTCGCAATCGGTTGTCAAAGTGAAGGCAATGCCCGATGCCAGCAGCTTGTGCAATGACGACGCAATAGAGGCGAAGTCGTCAATGAAACAGCGAAAATAAGATGTAAGGCTCAGAAAATTTTGTAACTGCCTCTGAAGCGTGTCACAGCAATTACCTTGTCAGAATCTGGGTGAACGCCATCTCTACAAACAAAGAAGCCCAACATTGTGATGTTCGTTCTGGCGAAAGAAATTTTTTTCGTATTGAGTGGCAGGCCGGCGTTTGATATACACGTCGAAACTTCGTCCAGCTGCTCTAGATGCTGAATGAAAGTCATGGTCATCATTAGTAGTTGGCGGCCATGGGTGCATCCGTGTGAAGACGCATCAGGGCAAGAGGTTCGGTGTCAGCAAAACAGGCCACAACGGTAGCTTGGGAGAAAACAAGTGGCTTAGATGTAGTATTACACTCAGTGACAAACGCACTACTGTCACTAAATCCGGCCAAACTAGGCCCAATTACCATTATAACAGACAGCCACCAATCATATGGTGCGAGAAACATATCACCATTAACGATCGTGTTGGACGTCAATGCCAGAACATTCTCGTCGCCAGATGGAATAAAACAGTGGGAAACCGTGGCAAAATGCAGTTTGCCAGCGTAATCAGAGGAAAATTTTGTGTCTATCAAGTGAAGGACTCGCTGATGAAAAGGTATCACGGCCGATGTTGTGACTAAGTCTCATCCTAAAATAAGTACGCGGGCACATGGCAACTGAAGGAGAGCCTCAATGTGATGAAGTATGCCGTCGATGGAAACTCGCACAGTGCACACCCCAACAAGCTCAACAAGAACTGCATTGGCACACCGAAGGGGAGTTTAAGTATGTGGCGTTTATGCTTTGTTTAAAGCGAGCACAGAGTTCATTAGTAATAACGCAAAACGCTGCAGCCGTGTCTACCAACGCCTCAATCTATATTTTCAACACAAACTAACAGTAAATTTTAGGGCTGCTGCAGAGGAGTTTGACACAGCCTGAAAGATTTAGCTTTTCTATCTGAAGCTGCAATAGTTAGTTTTCTGGTTGATGACCCGTGGTCGAAGTAGCTGGCCGAATGGGATAAGAGGAGCGGCGCATTGATAGCAGATAGCGGCGACGCGGTAAACTGGAACCGCTTGCTTCGTCGAGGCTCCACAGAGATTGTGAGCGATGTTCGTAGCGTTGTTAAGAGGTACCATGCTGTGGGAACAGCAGCACGAAACTAGTGTCTTTCATAGTAGTCGTAACCCCGTCTCTCGTTCTACTGACGGCGCCGAGAAAAGCAGAAAACGTAGCCGCTGGTTCCACAATAGCAGCAAACTGGTCAAGTCGGGCGCCAGGCGTTGGAAGTTGGAGGCGACGGTGATGGTGGTAGAACGTTCGTTGACTCGTGCATTGCGGGTGCGTAGGGTGGTTGCTGCTCAGGTGACGCCAGGGACGCTAAGGAAGCGTAAGTCGGCGTCGGTACATGGCCTCAGCTGGTAGCCTCTGTACAGTTCATAGAAACAAGCTTTCCCCTGACAATGCTGTGGAGCCTGCTGCCAGGATTCATAGGGAGCTCAAATGGGCAGAGAGTAGCCTTTGCTTGAAATTCATCGTGCATGTTGGAAGGAATCAACGCTCGTAAGTCACTGTATTTGGTTTTGCTAAGATGAGATAAGTTAGGCTGCAAACGTAAAAGATGAAGTTCGTTAACGCTCTGACACGTGGCGATGACTTCTTAAGGTGTAGTGGGGTTTCGCACTGCAAGGGCGTTGAATGTCGCTGCCCCACCTGTCGCTATCATTTTGTTGTTTGCGCGTCAAGAATCGACAAAGTGCGAGAACATCTGTGTAGGAAGTGTGCGACTCGCCGGTACAACACGCTCCGATAACTTCATTTACGCTATGTCAGAGCAGATGAAAGGGTACGAGATAATCTCTCGTAACTGGTGTCCAGTTATGAAATCCAGTCATTGAAATCCAGCTCGAGGTTAAAAAACCAAGGGTTCGCGACAGCAGTCAGGTGGAATGTCACGCGCACGAGTTTCGCAGAGTCGGCTCAGCAGCTCAGTGCATTTACATAATCGAACTGCTTCAACCAGTCGTCAACGTCGTCTCTACGAAGTCCTGTGAACATTGGGGGGTCCTTCTGGGGTATGGTGACCAAGTAGATGTGTGGGCGTAAACGGCGACCTGAACGAAGCTCTAGGGGCGTATTGGAGTGGGACTCGTAGAAACACCGGTAGAACGAGAGGACTGAGGGACCAAATAGCGTGATCCACAATTTGTGAGACTAAGTTCAGGCAGCAAGCCGCTTCTTTATTGCCCTTGAGCCTGGGCCCCTCTGCTCATAAGCGGTTAAAATGAGTATCTACAGGTGATAGGATTCACATGAATAGATATTTTCTATTTATCTTTCTCTCTCTTTTTCTCTCTCTTCCTATATATAGATATTGTGATGTAACAGTAAAGGTGATGTAACATCACAATATACATAAATCATACTAAACCTAAAATCTCCTGTATACTTTCTTACATGGAGAAGTAGTTGGCCCGGTAGGAGCAGTAGGGCGTAGTGTAGGCAGTACTTCGGTGGACCAGCCTCCAGGGCCTCCGGTTCTGTGTGAGTAGCTCGTGATAGTCTTGAAGCTTGAGATATTCTGGGTTTTATAAGGGTGTGTAGGCAGAACCTGAAAAATTTCCACTTAATAATGAACGCACAAATGTACATTAATTAATTTTTGCGTGATACCCAACTTATTGCAGACTGCAAGGCTCCCAAGCTGACACAACTATATCAGGTGCGTCAATCATTCTTGAGGGGCTTGATTTGTTTAAGAATCATTACAGTACGATAACGTGATCACGAGAATTGCCTTATAATCTGACCACGTTTAAGAAAGCATTTATATAAAATTATCTCTATTTTCTTCGTGAAACAACAACTGAACACACATCACTGTCCTTCCCTATCCCTTCACTTTGAGGTACTATACAATAATACCAGGGAAAATATTTAAAATCACATAAGCCAATGCACGCTGCCACATAAATGACGCCATAGTCGTACCTACCGGGAGGCCGAGGGGAACAGAGAGTTCTTGCTGTCTCCCCATCACACTGTACCAGAAATGGGGAGCATATATTTTTTGAAAGATGTTCCTGTGTAACTCACTGACAAATATCGAACTTGCGGCCACATTTTTCTTCTGTTTGCAGCAGGGGAGTTGCGTAATGATATATTTTATTGGAATAGCAATTTACGGACACAATTTCATTTTCCGCTGTCACTACCATCACCACTGTCGCCGTGAGGCACTGTGTAACGTCGCAGGGCGATAGTGTCGACCCACTAATTGCATTTTCCATGTTGCAGTGAAAGTGTGCGAGAAAATCGCAAAGCGAAAAGAGGCGCAGCATAGATAAACAGAAACGACTGACACAAGAACAAGAAACAGAGAAAGACCCAATGTACTCATCGGTTTTGCGTGATTGTGTCATTCGGGTCTGTTCATCTATGGAGCACATAGTTTCACTTGGCAATGTCTTTGAGAAAACGCAACAGCGCGTTCGTTGCCTCTCGGAATTGGGATGGGCAGTGCATAGGCTAGGAAACATCAGTGCAGCAAATACGGTCCTTTCGGGCATACGACAAGGAAACACATTTTGTGAACTATCCGCCTAAGCTGCCGCAACGTACATATACTGGTACAACCAACCCTGCTACGTAACTACCAGGAAGTAGTCGAGTCAAGCAGTGCCTACACGTTTTGACAGACATGTTGGTCCTAACAGCTCGACAGAATCTCATTGTGATAATAGAGTTTTCTGTGAATATACTACAGGGAACTCTCGCGTAGCGTCTTAGGGTGTTGCAACGCATGTCACTTCAGAAAGCTTAGGAATGGTGAGCAATACTTGGATTGCTCTAATCTTCATACTTTCGGCTTGAATAGGCTTCGTCAATGCGTAACTTCGAATTGTCAGCGGATATGCTTCACTCGCTTAACTTTTCGGGCTCACCTATTCATATCAGGTAACGAAGTTCAAAACAGTTCGTTCTTTCATTTCATAAACAACCAAAGCACTGCAATAAGCAAAGCCATCGTGCACAAGTGCGTTGGAAGCCCACAAGCACAAATACTGTGCAAATCCATGTACTATATATCATGTTCCCAGCTGGCTGAACAATCGCAGCACCTGAGTCCCCTCTAGTTTACTTTAGGAAACTCTATAGCTGCGACACGCATATGATGCACGAAAAAGCTACACCAAGTTGGTGATGTGGCACGAAGAAAATTTGTGCGCAAAACTCTTTGACAAAAGCGTTGGCATGTCATCGGCTTTAAAACCGAATTTGCGCTACGCTTAGTGTTTACATTCCTGTGATGCAATCTTGTACACGTTCCAGATCCGGATGGAGGCATCTGGCTAAACCCTGTCACTGCAGTCTTTTTTTACTATAGGGATGCATAATACGACATCACAGAATTGGAGTAGCCAGCTTAGAAAATTCGCTTACTACAAATCTGAATATATGTTGGTAATACACTATTTGTGACAAATAGCTATGAAGAAATTGTGTATTCATTGGGCCGTGCTATAGCTGTGCTCATTGCTGAAATTTACCATTTCGACTTATTAGCAATCGTATCTGTGTGCACGCAGTACGCAGACATACTCAATACACTGACGCACGTTTCTTCAACACTTGAAGTGCCTTCCCACAGGGACAGTTAAACGACACGATTACTTTTCTTCGACCCACTCGGAAATCATGCAATTTCTTTTAGTTCGGGGTAGGTGTAACAAAAACATTGAGAAAGGTTCATTCGTTTTCAAAATTTTGCGCACTTGGTGTAATGGTTGCCTGGGTATACAAGAACATGTCCCTTTTTTTGCGTGTTCCATGCACTGCCATTAATAAACGACTATAGCGTTGAACTTCCCAGGGTCGTTATTCGTATTTTCGCTTTTTATTTGTATTAACATAGGAGGTCCCCCTGAGGTTTACTACCTTGGGACCTCCTCCTGCACACTTACTCACAATGTGCATTTCTGACGCTAATAAAGAAACATTGATAATAAGAAACATTGATAATAAACATTGATTGGTAAAAAAGCTAGCCATGTTAATGTTGAGGAAAATACAAAGAATAGATGTATTTTTATACACACGTAAACAGAAATCTTATATGTAATTGAAGTACTGTTGTGATTGTCGGGCTAATGTGCCGGGCTAACTATACACACACTAACTGACAACCATTCTGTTCTATTGTGCAAGGAAATTCCTGAAATATTTCATAATGCTAGGGAGAATACAAACAATACACAGTTTAGGAACCGAATCATATATGCAATAGATAAGATAAAAAGAGATTGTAATATTTGAACTTGATTCTACCTCGCACGTTGTAAATGTATTTATAGTACTTAAGGTAATAATCGCTGGCCGTATTGCATTTCATTTGCAAGTATTTTCATGTATGTGAAATGGTTCTAATTCGGTGCGCATATCGTTTTTATCGGTAATAAACAGCTCTGCTGGCATATTTGTCTCATTCTTCTCCTATTTCCACAGCACTTTTTGCTTAGCTGTTGGTTGTATGCATATTATCGCAGTGTTTATGTGTTAACGTAATGCCTCCTTCTGAGGTGCCTCATGAAGAGCGGGCGAAGTCCAGAGACAGACTATCTCCTCTTGCCCACAACGCTTTGTGAGCATTTTATGAAATGCCCAAACAAATGAAATGAAAATATCAACATGCTGGTAATTAGCATAATAGTAAGCGCAATGCTTGGTCTGGAGGGAATTTTCCGAAACCTGGCCGCATCATTTTACATAGCAATGCTCACGGAAGTCAAATGCATTATGAAGCAACTTTTACCATTCACCGCTGATAACTTTGCAACTACGATTGATGAATAAGAGGTGACTTACGGGAGTTGAGCGATTTGGAAGTGGCTCGGGCACAATGAGTTCACCACCTCCATTTCCCCCACCGCCCCCGCCGCCCCGCTGGAAGCGTCGAAGCCGCCATACTCGTTTTCATCCAGACTCACTGAAACAAAATAGAATAAAAGAAATAGATAGATAGATAGATAGATAGATAGATAGATAGATAGATAGATAGATAGATAGATAGATAGATAGATGTAGATGGGGGTGGACATTTCTTTGGCCAGGCGGTAGTAAGAAACAATTTCGTGAAAAGTGCATAATGGATCTTTATAGATATCAAGGTCATTAGAAGCCTGGTTAACGGCGACAGCAGGGTACCTGAAATAGCGCACTGTCTGGGGATCCTGCTTGTTATACAGGGTTACGTTCGAGTGGGTTAACTGAGCCGTGTAAATAGGCGGGGCACAGGGGTGGCACCAGGTCTTCTAAATGAAGGAGCACCCACGAGTTCGAGTAAGATCGAAATGTGGCCACTCGTCTATCCGTGTCGAAAGATTTTTTTTTTCAAAATTGAACGAAACTATAGGAGCATTGCGTAAACGCGCTTAGGTTCTACCAATCAATATTTGCGTGTAGCCAACTGTGATTGGTGCATACATATAGCTCTCCGTTATTATGCAGGCTCAGGTGACTCGCCTACAGCACGTCACCGAGTTTTCTAACGTGGCGAATTGAGGTACGCGGTCACTTTCTTTGTGCATTTTCTCTGTATGCACGTCCCCATGCATATATGGGGCATGACGGAAAGAGCTGAAATCTACTTACAGTCTCTCGAAAATTGCACCTGCATTCATATATATATCAATACCACTTCAAACTCCTCTACAAACAGAGCTTCTAAAACAAAGCACAAAGAAAGAAAACACACTCACGATCGTCGCTGAGGACGAAGATTACCAGGCCTACCAGGACGATTCCCGTGGTCAAAAGGCAGCAGGTCATAGCGAACCACACCTTGACATTACTACAGAGATGGGAAAGAATTTTGAATTGGTGTTGCGCGGTAAAAAAGGCATACAGTGTAACCATGAGATGTATACTGATTGGCTTGTTTGAATAAGAGTAAACAATATGATGCAATATTTCAATGACGTATGCAATGCGACGTAACTAACAGAGCAATAACCTATGTCTCACACGAGCCTTACTGTTTTAGGTACCAAAAGTTAGGAAAGAGGCTAGCAAAGTTTGGATTGTGCTTGCATGGCTGTACAAGCACTACCTACCTACCTACCTACCTACCTACCTACCTACCTACCTACCTACCTACCTACCTACCTACCTACCTACCTACCTACCTACCTACCTACCTACCTACCTACCTACCTACCTACCTACCTACCTACCTACCTACCTACCTACCTACCTACCTACCTACCTACCTACCTACCTACCTACCTACCTACCTACCTACCTACCTACCTACCTACCTACCTACCTACCTACCTACCTACCTACCTACCTACCTACCTACCTACCTACCTACCTACCTACCTACCTACCTACCTACCTACCTACCTACCTACCTACCTACCTACCTACCTACCTACCTACCTACCTACCTACCTACCTACCTACCTACCTACCTACCTACCTACCTACCTACCTACCTACCTACCTACCTACCTACCTACCTACCTACCTACCTACCTACCTACCTACCTACCTACCTACCTACCTACCTACCTACCTACCTACCTACCTACCTACCTACCTACCTACCTACTTGCCTGCCTGCCTGCCTGCCTGCCTGCCTGCCTGCCTACCTACCTACCTACCTACGTAGCTAGCTAGCTAGCTAGCTACCTACCTACCTACCTGCCTGCCTGCCTGCCTGCCTGCCGGCCTGCCTGTTTGTCTATCTATCTATCTATCTATCTATCTATCTATCTATCTATCTATCTATCTATCTATCTATCTATCTATCTATCTATCTATCTATCTATCTATCTATCTATCTATCTATCTATCTATCTATCTATCTATCTATCTATCTATCTATCTATCTATCTATCTATCTATCTATCTATCTACTTTTGTAGTACACTGCGCAGTGCTCCATCTTGACGTTTGCCTTCCTTCACGACGGAAAGTAGACCGTCATATGTTTGCTTAGCAGTACAACACTTCAGTTACTATATCAGCAGCGACGACGTTCATATTACAGTAGCAATGAAGCATCCCATGGTAATTGACAAGTCAACTCGACACAAGGGCAGATCTTCCTATCAGAAAAGCCTGACCATCGACAAGCCCACGATCGAAAAAAAAGCACGAGTTACGGTAATTCAGCACATGCATGTAACGAGCGCACTAACACCCTGCCCCCCTCCATTCTAAAAGGGTCACCAATACCGTGTTTGTTGTGTGCCGTGCCGAAACATCCAAATTACGCAAGCTTCACTTAATAAAATATCAAAACGTAACACCGCTTTCATACGGCAGCTTTTTCAAATGGCGTTCGATTAAAGCATTTGTTACAATTCTTCTATAAAATTTCCATTTTATAGATTAATTCAGCAAAAAAAAAAGCACGAGAAAAAAACAACCGTGTTTCTAATAAGAAGGTGCAACGAACTTGTTTATGATAGCAGTGAACAGTCCTTAGTTGCACAGACATACACATGGTTATTAAGGCAAAAGCTCTCGACGGCAGATCGAGCGCCAAAAGACAGGCAGATGAGAGACGACTTCACAATGCGCTATATTGACAAAACAATGCATCGCCTCTCTCGTGTTCTTGTCTGTTAGCGCTCAATATGTCGTCTAGTTCCGCTTACGAACACGTCCAATAATGGCAATGCAAAAGCCTCAGTCTTTTCATTAGGGGGAGAAGAACTCGGCCTGCAGCAACCCCCACTGTACCATATTGGTCGAGTAGGCACCGCTTTTTAAAACGTAGGCACCGCAAACGTTTTAAAAAGACAAAAATAAATAAAATGAAATGAAGACCAGTTTCTCACAATAAGCCACGAGTTCCCGGATTTCTGGGAATATACTTGGGAAGTAAACAGTTAGAGCAAGGTTAAGAATATTCGTTGGTGATTGCTGTCAAGAACATGCAGTAGCTTAACCCTGCGCTGAGCAACAATGACTAGACATGTCCGATTAAGTAAGCACCAGGAAGAAACTAATAGGGCAGCGCCAGGACGACATAAAAGACAAGATGACGACACGACACAGCGCATGCCAGTCGTCATCCCATCCGTTGTATTGGTCCCAGCACTACCCTTGTTCATATCGTTATGAATCCAAACCTACTCGACCATCGGTGATTTTGTATTCTATAAAGAAGACTTGGCGCCCCTCTTGGAGGATTTGAGAGGATGGCCGTTATCCCTTCCTCCCTCCCCATGTCACAACAGCAGGATTGTTAAAAAAAACACTGAATCATTCGGGTTGAATCAATGTATGATTACAAACTAAGACGTTTATATAAATTCGGTTTATTGAAAAATAATGATATGATGGCTAGAATGGCTAGGTTGGAGAAAGGTTTTCCTGCTTATAATGTACGTCATCCTGAAGTGACTGATTGATATGGTGGGGTTTACATCCCAAAACCACCAGATGATTATGAGAGACGCTGTAGTGGAGTGCTCCATAAATTTCGACCACTTGTGTTTTTAAAGTGCATCCAAATCTGAGCGCACGGGCCTACAGCATTTTTGCCTCCATCGAAAATGCAGCCGCCGCAGCCGGGATTCAAACCCTCGACCTGCGGGTTAGCAGCCGAGTACCTTAGCCACTGGACCACCATGGCGGGGCCATCTTGAAGTGTGGTACATATAAAAATGTAGAACGAAATACGGAAATCAATTGTCAAACTTTCAACTACCTACAGTTCTAAACTGCTTGATTAGGGAACATAACATTGACATATCTAGCATATCACTAAAACAGTGGCGATTAGTGTTTACATATTGATGTAACCTGATGACTACATTTTTTATTCCTTTATTGTATGCTTTCATTGTTTCCTTTTTTTAATGCACATTGCGAAACACTTTTATTTCGGTTGTCCTTAGCCACAAGTCTTTTGTGGTACGTTGTGTACGAAGGAGTCAGGGCTACTCAAGCTGTTCTCGTAGCTTTTCCCTGCGCTCCTCGTAACATTTCTTTGTTGCGAAATAAATTTCAATTTCAATTTCGAATTGAGGACGAAGCAAGGATTAATATGGGAGCAACCTTGAGAGAGGGGAAGATAGCAGAGTGGGTCCGGGAACATACAGGAATTTAGGATACCATAGTTGAAATCAACAAGAACTGTACAAGGCCCAGACACGTAGCTCGTTGGAAGGATAACCACTGGTGATTAAGGGTAACCGATTGGATTCCAACACAAATCAAGTGAGTGAGAAGGAGAGTGAAACGTGCTTAAACAGATGAGATTAAGAAGTTCACAGGCACAACGTGACAGCAGAGAGCACAAGACCGGGTAGATTGGAGTAACATGGGAGATGCCTTTGCACTGCAGTGGGCGTTGTCAGACTGATGATGATAACAGTATGCATAATAGAAACGCAAATGTAAAATGGGAATTTGCTACCCACTAACGCATGACCGTTGTAAATGTCAGGAGTTCTATCAGGAAAATGTGAATCGTGAGAATAAGAAAGATTGTCAGAAAATGCAGTTTGTATGTCGACGGTGACGTTGCACAGCAGGTCCTCACTTTCCTGGTGTAAAAACATCATATTTCGCTAAAGCCAAACACCTAGAAACACAGATAACACGTACATTCCCCTTGGTTCAGGCCGTTCGATCCTCCTCACTACCGGCACTTCAGCGGCCACCAATGCATTCCTGCAGAACACGCAGAACCAGTTATAACAGTTATTGGGCAGCGCAATAAGCTTGTTTATGAAAGCAACAAACCTTACACTCTTGCCAGAATATGAGTTTTATGAACAAACATATCAAAGACGAGTTTTGATCAGCTACTATGAGAGTGATGTTTAGAATAATTGTAAATATATTGGAGAAGCATGCAGCTCCTAAAGAAACTAATGGCGTCACAAATAACATCGGTACACCGAAGACTTGGTGTGCATTACTCCAACACATCGCATGAGCAAAATTCGTATAACTTTCTTGAAAGGTGAAAGCATAGAAACAGTGATCCCACGTACATCTCACTTTGCCATGTCTGCTCTAAATTCTTGTCTAGCGGCGTTTTGTTGGGCTCCCATGGACTCCTGTAAAAATTGTTATGGATTATAACAGGTAATTTAACACTTGGATAAATTGGAACGTGCATCGATTAATTCGATAAAAATGTTAATAATAAAAATAATGAAAGGGTTCATTTTTGAACATACAAGCGCGTAATAGGCTTTTCTGATGAAAGAGAGAACACCGATCACCAGCATGTGGGATATTATAAGCCCAAAGGAGGTTGCGGTGGGCCGTGATAAGGTGAGGTCATAAGTGTTAGATAATAGGCGGACTTCTTGAGGCCCTAGTTACCGCATATTGACGAGCATTGCTTACTGCAAAAAAACATAGTACACGAGAAAAGCACATATTTAGGACAAGTGCTTCTCTCTTTCCCGTTGTAGTAACCTACTGCGACAGGCAGCCGCAGCATGAACGACACGCTAGCTGGTGGTGGAACAACGTTTATTGATAGCACCATGCCAGTATACATAGTGCAGGGGTGAAGGGGTTTGGGAAAGAGAAACATGACGGTATCTCTGACATGAGCGTTGTTAAGAAAATAGTGTGCACGAACGCTCGCGCGGACGGCTGGCTTGGATGGTCGGCAGCAACGAACACAAGAAAACATATCACCCGTGTTGTGTTTTTCTTTTTTCGCTAAGTAATTCTCATCGAGTGTTACATCATACACAGATGACTATGGATCATCACATAGAACTTACATACATTACATCAGACGACTATGGATCATTGCAATAGAACTAACGTTCGGCCACAACAAAATCATTCTCTACCCTAGACGAAAATTGCTCAATACTTGGATACTTCGCTTCTGGAAACGTAACGTTCTTCTTTAAAACAAACAACTGATACTGATGTAACACAGACAACACTTACACTGTGCCCGGTGTTGGGGTGGCACTGCTTCCCGGCGATGGTCCTTTGTACACCCAAGGCCTGCAAACATTATAAAAATATGTATATCCATGCACTGCAAAGTAAAATCGCGATGACCATTTAACACGTCTTCCGCTAGCCACTCTGAGCTCCTGGTTTGGTGCAGAGACATTTCTCTATGAGCGTAATCTTCTAGTCCTCACTTAAAGAAGTTAATAAAAAAACATTGAGACAACGCGAATAGTAAGGAAAACATCTGTTTTATTAAGGGTCTAACAAATAAGTCTTAAAATAAAACGAATTGAATCAGGCAAAAGAAAAAAAAACACTTTTCCTCGGTAGTATTCAAACCCACAGACGTCATTTCTTCCTTTCGAAGGAAGCCCCACCACAGTGGTCTAGTGGCTAAGATACTCGGCTGCTGACCAGCAGGTCGCGGCATCAAATTTCGGCTGTGGCGGCTGCACTTCCGATGGAGGCGGAAATGTTGTAGGCCCGAGTACTCAGATTTGGGTGCACGTTAAAGAACCCCAGGTGGTCGAAATTTCTGGAGCCCTCGACTACGGCTTCTCTCATAATCATATAGTGGTTTTGGGACGTTAAACCCCACAAATGAATCAATCAATCAATCCTTCCGAAGGAAAAAAAAATGACGTTCGCTTGGCTATAAACATCCAATTATGTTCTTGTATTTGTTTATTTGGCCATGTATTACTGCGAATCTGTTTTAGGCTACCCTGTGCTGTCATTTCAGCCTCTGCCGCCGTCATCGTCATCGTATCAAGGATTATAAATACTACTACTACTACAACAACAACAACTACTACTACTACTACTACTACTACTACTACTACTACTACTACTACTACTAATAATAATAATAATAATAGTGTACTATTCAAGAGTCCGACGAATGTTCGTCTGATCAGATATTATGATGAGGATGTCGATGTGGTCACTGACCAAGTCAAGGCGATAAAACAGAAACATTTCGGGATACCTTCGGTTTCTTTGTTCACGGGACGAGGAAGCCGTACGAGTGCCGAAATGTCTCAGCCAGTTTCCTTTTTGACTTGGTCAGTGACCGCATCTAAATCCTCAATGATAAAAACTGGCCGCGTGCCTGCATGCTTCGGTGCAAATGTCGTCGAAAGACTCTTCTGCCAGCCTCACATATATGTTTTGCCATGCCTCAGACAGCACCTCCTCTATGTTGAACCAGCCTCATCTGATTCGCATTGATAAAATAGAGGCAGCACTGCGTGGGGTATGAACGCCATCTGACAGTGGCATCGGGAAACATGAGCTTGTGCAGAACCCAGGGTTACTGCCAGGTGGCAGCATCATATCGTCAGAAGAGCACTTTTTTGTGCGTAGCGTCACATTTTCTGCGCAGCATAAGAAACACTAAGCTGTTGAGACTTACATGTCTGTATTTTTTTGTAAAGTAACACACTAACTAATACCTAAATACTGATGTCGTGCATCAGATATGCCTAATATTTGCGTTTTCCTCGAGAATGCTCACAAAAATGAATGCCGCCCCAGTCCAAGATGGCTGGGCACTGAGCAACTGCTTAAACATTGGCCGAGTGGCTCACTCATTTACAGTGCCAGATAAATAGAAAGGTCAAAATTTCTTTCTACAAGTATCCTATGAAAGATGATCGTCTTTATAGTAGTAGTAGTAGTAGTAGTAGTAGTAGTAGTAGTAGTGACAGTAGTAGTAGTAGTAGTTGTAACCAGGCAGGTCGCGTGACTAGAGGGAAAATTCATGAAGCGAGAAAAAAAGTAATGATGGTGATGACCTTTTTACACTAAAATAATAATTAACATATTCATCACAGCTTCGCCATCCCTTTGAAAGCAATAAATAACTCAAATTGAAACAGAGCAGACAATTTGCAAATCTACTATCAAATACGGGCTCAACCTATTGCCTTTTCCCGACGTTTGGAAAGAAACTCATTACAGTAGGAAGAGCCTGAGAAATTATTCGTGAGATTTGAACCAATTCAACATGGGGTATTAGATTTTACACTCCCTGAAACATCTTCGAATATGCGTCTTTGATGTGAACGAAGCGACACGTGCGAAGGAAGCGACCCTCCTGTACCTTTCGTTTCGGCAGTATGCAATCCCCGGGAAAGGTTTCAGGTGGTTTTTCTAAAGTTTACTTATTGTTACTGCGGCAGCTATCCCTGTCAGTGAGCTTATTCACCCCTGTTGCAACGCACATCTCCCAGAGGGCCTTGCTATCACAGTCCCAAAAGCAATGAATATGAAGGTCGGAAATGATACTTTCAGGTTGGTCTACAGCCATTCACTCTGTTCTATGAAATGAAGTCAATAAACATCTGTGATGACGACTCGATACGTGAGATAACGCTAAACAATAAACGACATGCTCCCGCAAAAAAAACAAAAAAAACAGCCGACATGAGTTCATTCTTTCACTTGTTAGCTTCCTAGCAATGCGAAGAGCCTTCGATCATAGAATCGATACCTTACGAATTACAACATGGTAAAAAATCAGGTAATACACGAAAAACCAGCAAATATTTTCGTGAATACTTATTAGTAAGCTTGTCAAGTAAGAAAGCCAATGCTTTGCGGCATTAAAGTCTACAGAATGAAAGTTAAGAGTTCCGCACGCGAATATGCGTACAGGTTTGAAAGTATCATTTTTATAGCTGGGGCACATCCATACTGACGCATCGATGGTGTGATATTTCTAAGCTAGTACTTGCAAACATTGAGAAAGTTAGTACATATTGGTCTATGGGGACGTAGAGAACATCATAGCGTAAAGCGGAAAGGCCTCAAAAAAGATTGGTGGCTCACTTTGGGGATGACGGTTGAGCGACAGCCCCTTGAAAAAAACATAATTACAAATTAGTTTATACTGACTAACAAAGAATCTTAGATGGCGTGAATGTGCATTTAAACTATTGAATTCAATGTATCTTTAAACTGACAACCAATTCAAGTATACATCTCAACCAGCTCAACAATAAATGTTACTGATACATCGTCTTCATCACCCTTTACAGCTGAAGCATTCAGTTGTGTTGCTTATGTTTCTTTGTAGTGTTTAGGTATAAGTTGTGCTGTCATGAAAAAAGTTTCAAATTATATTATTTTTAGGTTTTCTGCGCCTGATAACCATCGTCTACTTATCGTTCGCACGAACTACAGTAACTTCACTACCAAACTTGAAATTCCCTTCGGGACATTATTGAATCGTCAGCCTTATGTTCTTGGTTCATTGCCTCTCTCGTCACACGTAAGAGACGACGTGGTTGTACTCATTACGTAAGAGATTACACACGAAAAGTCGTATACTGTAAATATTTTTAAAAAGTTATGTATGTTATTCAAAACTCGGCTATAGGCCTTAGCGCCAAATTTTTCTTTCACTTGCAGAGCGAAAACGTGTGGCCAAAAAATTTGCACATGGCAGAATCTTGTGATTGCAGCGTTTGCCTTACCAACCCCTGGCGGTGCTGTGTCATCTGCGGGAAAGAGTCGATAAAAACAGACAAGACATTGTGAATGTTGGTTGGTTGGTTCCACAACAGCTTAGTGCAACCCACACAGGAGGATAGGTCATTATTCGGACGGCGTCTTACTTGTTAAACTAATTCACTTATTGAAGAAACGAGTTGAAATCATTAGGTATTGCAGGGAATAATTTAAACATGTAGGATTTCAAAAAACTAAAATGAATGGCATGATTAACAAACACACACACACACACACGCACACGCACACACACACGCACACGCACGCGTACGCGCACGCGCACGCGCACACACGCACACACGCGCACACACACACACACACACACACTCACACACACACACACACACGCACACGCACACGCACGCACACACACACGCACGCACACACACACACACACACACACACACACACACATATTTAGTATTCCATTCTTTTACGCTCTCGTAAAAACGTGTAACAGCGTTTCAAACGCTGGTTCGAGCACGAAAACGGGCCAGTAAGCGAAGGAGTAGGATGAGACGTCTTATTTGCTGTCCTCCCTTACACGACATGTGCGAGTGCCAAGCGATCATTTCATCCTCATTCATCGCTCGCCAGGACGACGTTCCTGTAAAAAAAAAGAACACAATTGTTAGCGTGCACGAACAATGCGGAGGTATTACTTATCACTTCAGTGCAACACGAGAGCAAGAGCACAAAGACAATCAGGACGAGACGAAAATCTCCTACTGAGGCAGTTCTATAGAACCAAGAATCACGTTCTTGTCTATGTCCTGTTATACCCCTCCCAATATGTATTTGTCGTTTAGAAACTCACACCACAAGAACATCGCTCTTTTGCAAAGCGCAAGTTTGAGATGCCTCATCCAAGTTGAAAAGTGACTGTCAGCAGCATTGGCGACCCGAGTGATGCAGAAAGGGGACGAATTCGGCCTTGTTTGTGAGACTTAGCGCAAAGTCACGCAAGGACGAAAAAGAAGGACACAACGCGTGCGCTCACTTCCAACAAAAACATTAACACACTGTAAAAAGTTAGCGCACGTGGTGGGTGTCCTCTCTTCTCGCCCTTGTTGGGTATTCGCTCTAAATATTGCCTGATGCAAAAAGTCAGTGCGACGTTATGACGTAACTATGTAAAGCCAGCAGGACGTCACAGGTCGCTAACGTTTTATTTTTACATTATCGCAACGCCGTCATGATGTCACAGAATGACGTCATCACATGGCTCCGTCAACTACTCAAAAGTCATCCAATTCACACACACCGAGGCACCAAACATG
The DNA here is from genome assembly GCF_043290135.1 of Rhipicephalus microplus. Lineage (NCBI taxonomy): Eukaryota > Metazoa > Arthropoda > Arachnida > Ixodida > Ixodidae > Rhipicephalus > Rhipicephalus microplus. Next base: position 118,155,295 of record NC_134705.1, on the reverse strand, counting down.
TACAGGAGAAACAGATGGAAATGATTACTGTGCGTGTACGGTGTCTGGCTGTGTACGTGTCTACATGTGTGAATGTGCCGTGTATTTGGGCACTAATTATATTTTTATGAACAGACAACCAGCAACGTGCAGAAAACTTTCAGGCAAAGTGGAGAGGAGGGGCAGGGGGTGAGGGGGGTGAGGGGGGTGATGTGCTGAAGGAGAAGATGATCAAGATGTATTTGACCTTCCAGTAATCTTAGGAAATTCTTTGTCTTGAGTATCTTCAAGAATGACCTAAACGAACCACTACCACCTCGTTGACCTTTTTATCTCAGTGAATGTAAGTTATATTGCGAAAGAGAACACATTCATGTAACTAGGCAGAGCCCTATAAAAACAAAGGTACATAAACGACTTCAGACTTGGACGTACTCGGTATTCCATTCAAAATGTACCTGAAGTCGCCGGTTCGTGCACTCTTGAAGTTAAAAATATGGGCACAAGAACACTGCTCTATGCATATTTAGGTGAGCTGAATAATCACAGGTGGAGAACAATAACTAACGTCACTGCCTCTATGGCATTCTCCTTGTGCTATGGTGGGTTGTGAAAAGGTAAACTAAACAGGCGCGCTTTGTTTATTATTATTAATGCACTCCTTAACTTCTTTTTTCACTAACAGAGCGCCTCAGGTAACCAGTGTACCAAGACTTGTACCAACATAAAAAAATATGCACATCGATTGGTTCTACATACAATATAGGTCATCTCTGATTCGATTTGATTTCGATTGTTACCTTGAGCACTCATGCTGCCCGCTGTCGTACCTGCAAAAAAAGCAAACAAAAAGAAGTGCAACATGCCTTATCCTTCCACGTACCATGATGAAAATTACCCAAGCACAATAGCATAAAAAATACTGCTCCCACGGTAGCGGCTGCTAGGATGTCCCACGTGGGCACCCTGGTGGCTTAAACTCCTCAGGACCATATATTAAAGTTCTTGACTGACTGACGCTATCGTTCTGGAACAAGAATGTGGTAGTTTCCCACCAGGGTCATGGAATCCAAAGACCCATTGCATGATCTTCTTATTTCACACTCCTGCAACAACGATCTGTATCCCAACAACTATCTAGCCAAAATGTGTAATCGCTTAGCGAGGGCTGAACCTTTAAGCAAGCCTGCACTAGAAGCTCTAGCTGGATGGCGAGTGTCTGTAGACATCTCGAAAATGACATTGTTTAACGTGCTACTACAAACCGTGACCTCTAATGTGTCATCTGGACGATCACTTACAGCTATTGTTTCGATTGGAATGCAGAGAGGAGAGCTTAATGTGCTCAGTGCTCCAGAATATCGAAGAGCCGCAGTCGAAGCGACAGCTGCAATTGCAAAGCTTTTCTTCTTCTTGACCAGTTCTGGTTTATGCCCACTACAGTGACGAGTGACGGCGATGACGATGATGGTGACTATTCCCGGAAGAATGGCTCAACCCACCACGGGGAATCGGCGAAGACATTTGCGGCAGTAGACTACTTCGCTGAAGAAAAGAAAATTTTGTGGAAATCAATTTTCATTAGCAGATCTTGCAAATCAGCAGCGAGAAATTTTTTTCGCGTCGAGTTGTTTCAGCTGATACTTTTGGCAATGGCGGCCACTTACAAAAGATGTGGAAGGCAAGGTGTCACACTGTTATGGTTGTCGAGGACGTCGTCAAAACAGACTTGGAGCTTTGCCTCGAGGGTCCCTTCTGAATATTTTGCGTATAACGGCACCGCGCAATTTATTGTGCTATAAAGGTAAATACATTTCATTGAATTCACGTGGTTAATGCTAATTTTTTGAGTTGGCGAATGTGCCACCCTTGCTGAGAGACATAGAAACTGAGTAAAGATGCATAGTTGATTTGCGATAATATAGAAATGGAAAACCATCAATGTTTTCTGTGAACAATAAAAAAAAAAGCCAAAGGTCTTTTTTACCTTCTCAGAGTGCATGTACAGCTAAGTAACGAGCCATCCAAAAATATTCGCATATTATTAGCCGAAATTATATCAGGTACCCCATAGTAAAAGACACCGATTTTTTTTTGTCACCACCGTACAACCTAATCTAACGACATGCACGCTTTTCGCCTAACGCCTTCATTGAAATACGGTCAGCCTGGTTGATAATCAAACCCGCTTCGACTTTCTTAGCAAAGAAAAAAAAACCACATTTACTGCTTTGCTGAGACACAGGCGTTTTTATCAGGAACACTATCAACGATTGCATTAAATGCTCGTGGCCACAGTGGAAGCCTGAACAGCGTTCTGCACACAATAAAGAAAAAAAAATGATGTAGATGATGGCCTAAATGCATGGCTCATACCCACTCTTGGGGATTGATTAAGAAACAAGTACTTAGAGGAGATCACTTATTGCTTGTAAATGTAATGAATTATAAAAAAGTTCGAAAAAAATTTCAGTTTACTAATTGAGAGATGTGCAATCTAAACAGTCTTGATTCGGCTAGGAATATTTCTACTGCAGGACAGATATCCCAGTGACAATTACACAACGGCAGTGATTTCACGTGTGGCTTTGTGGACTTTATGGCCAAAGTCCTCTACACGTCTGTGAACAACTTCTTTCTCCTAAAAGAATGTTCGCGCACTCGCCAGCTAAGAGTCGGCAATAGCAACGTGAAGCCACTGCAGTATCTTTACCTCTATGTTGCAATGAAATGCATAGCGCAGTACTCAAGAAATGAACGCCAGGCCTGCGCGAAGAGCGCAGCGCAGACACAGCGGAACGTGGAAGTGCGGAATTTCCAGAAACCGAAGCAAACTATTCTGGGGCTGCTAATTGAAGTACGCTTGATGAGGAATCCGATTTTTTTACTAGTTTTCCGATGAAGATGACAATGTGGCGCCTTGAAAGACTAGGGCCACATCTTTAAGACCCCTTGAGGGGGGCATTATACGAGCACTTCTTAAGTGGATGCCTTATGTAAACAGTACTAAGAAAGGAACGAACTCATTATTCATTGGTCCGGTGATTTGCACGTGTGAAGTTTCATTACCACATCCGTGGCTTTCAATAATAATAAAAAAAAACATTCTCCCGTCATTGTAGTGGGTATCAACAATAAGTGCTCGAGAAGAAGAAAACATTGTCACCTGCAGCGGCTGCGTCTACGACGGCTCTTTGAATATTTCAGGCACTGAGAGGTAAGTTGTATCGCGCCGCATTCCAGCGTCAATAAGAAGTCACCGGCAATGGGGTACGACAAAGCACATGACTGTTTGGAGCCCGTTAAACCGTGTCAATGTCCGAATTACCTGCTGACCCACTGACAGCCAGCAATACGGTTACAGGCTCCAGTGGAGGCTTGCATGCAGCGAAACATGTTAAGAACTCTAGAGGTGGTGGAGCATACAATCAAGATAACCACAAGAATAGGAATGAGTGTGGCAGGAGTGTGCATTTGTAGCGGCATATACGGACCGTTCGCACTGCACAGTTGTGTGTCGCATAACCTCAATTTGTTTGAGAAAAATAAGGTGGGAGGAAACGATAGAATCTTGCTTTCTAAGCTATGCAAGGCACAAAATGTCACGTAGTGCTCATTTATCCACTCTTTTTTTTTTTGCAGGCACACCAGCGGACTGACTACATGTATGCCATTGGTAACTGTCGAGATCATATCTGTTACAAATAGATCAGCTTCGGACATGAACAGCGCTCTGCGCAAAAGCGGTCGGCATTTCTTTTTTTCTTTTCATGAACGGCCTGGTTTATCTCTTTTCCAAACCACTCTGTTGACGAGATTGTTATTAGAAGCGAAGTCTTAGGTGACTGAAAATTAATCCAACGTAACTACCCGTCTGTTCAGAGAGACAGAGACAGGAGGAATAGCGCGGAGGCAAGTGATTCTCTAGTATAACTGTTTTTTTAAATGGTTCTTTAAAGCGCCCTTCACTAGCCTCCGAAAATAAAAAAAAAATCAAGGAAACAAGCGCGTTGTTTTGCCCTTGCATTTCTCGTCCTTCTGGCGCACTTACTGACACAAGAGCAGTGTTTCACTTGACATCGTTTCAGTGCGTACTCTTGATTCATCTATATACGCGAAACACAAACTGTGGATTGTCTCCTAGAATCCTTCGATATGCAGGCATCCACTTGCTTTTCTTTGTCTTGCTTGACTATCGTGCGTGGCTCACTGATTTTCTGTCTTCGTCTGCACATTCAAGCGAGAAGCCTGATAGGGTCCACACTTTACGTACAGAAAGAAGGGGGGGGGGGGGGTGAAAAGATCCCGTGCCGCGCAGCCCTAGGCATACATAGCATAGTGCCATAGGAAATTCTGACCGCCTGTATACTTCTCGATTGATTGATTGATTGATTCATATGTGGGGATTAATCTCCCAAAACCACCATATGATTATGAGAGACGCCGTAGTGAAGAGCTCCGGCAATTTCGACCACCTGGGGTTCTTTAACGTGCACCCAAATCTGAGTACACGGGCCTACAACGTTTCCGCCTCCATCGGGAAATGCAGCCGCCGCAGCCGGGATCCGAACCCGTGTGTACTTCTAAGAAATAATTTGCGAAGAAGAGACATCACCAGTAGCTAGATAGGAGGAGACGACCAGCAAACCACTTCTTCGCCTTCGAACTCGGGGTGGTGGGGAGCTCTTTAGGTGCAACTAAATCATTTTGTGCCAGCATTTTGTGCTTCATTTTAAATGAAAGGCGAGATGCATTTGAATCAGTGTTTTGAAGTATCCACTGGTGAACAGTACGAATTGCTTTTGGGCTAGCGGTTTTATTTTCCATTTAAATGGGCTATACGTGCAAGTCCGACCTGCACACTGAGAAATCGTTCTGCATTGCTTTCAGAAACATCTGCGTGGCGAGAGAAGACGGAGGCCGAACCGGTCGGGTGGCACTCTCATACAATCTGTAAGTGAGAACAAATAAATGCAACTTACAAACTTTTATACTTGAAACTTACAAACCCACTGTTTTATTAGCACTACCCATTCGCGTTCTGGCTGCAATAGAAAGTTTTGTGTACTTGTGTTTTTTCGACAGATGATAAACCACCACGTGAAAATGGTAAGACCACATGTCTTCAATAGAAGATGCACGAAATGTACAAATATTTTGGCTACGCGTCTTTATTTTCGTAATAAGAGAAAAATGTTGTGCTGCTGGAAATGCGATGCGAATAAGAAAAGCGTATTGCGTCTTGCATAACAATATGTACACATGTAGAAATAATAATATTAATAATAATAATAATATTATTAATAATAATAATAATAATAATATACACTCGTATCTTATTCATATAGAATGTATACATACATTCATATAGATTATGTACTATTCATACTTCCCTCATTCTCTTTCATTATGGAACAAGTTGGCGGTAGAAGTGGTTAATGCTGACACAACACAATCGTTAGCCCATCTCGTCAATTATCTATCTCTTGAATTTTGAAATGCTGCTATATCTTATGTTACTCATTGGTGCTGATATATACACTTTTATATTACTATATATTTATTACATTCCTCATTCATGTTGCAAGTTCTCGTAACTTTTGTACCTGTATTGATTGCTTTTATTCTCTCTGACAGTTATGTACCCACTCCTGCTTGGGTCCGGAAAGGGCCTGTGGTATTTGTAAATAAATAAATAAGATAGATATTACATGTATACTCTGAAGTTGAAATTACGCGAACCTACATGACTGATACAGTTGACATCGCATGTTTTCTAAATTGCCTCCAAATCTTTTGTCTACATAAAAATATGTTACTTTTGTTCATATTTAAGAATTCTGCGAGTCTCGGATCATTCTTCAAGTGCAACAAGTGAAAATACTCGATTCCACATTGTTCAATAACAAGTTTGACAATGCGTGTGAAAGTGGCTTGCAGTACCTTGCTACTTTACAGTTGAACACATTGATCATGTCGCCATATAGCGAGACCTGAAGCGATTCATTAGGGACCTTCATCACACATCTTCTAAAAGAAGTTTAATTGCGTGAAATTGTAATTATGAGAGCAATAGGAGAATAAATGCTAATATTAGTGTGGCAACGCCTTCTTGAACTTCCAGCTTGTGGTTGCCATGGTATCCGCTAATCTAATGATGTCTTCTGGTGTTTATTTATGTCATCTATTTTTCATTTCAATAGTGTTTCACTTCAGTAATCAATATGAGCGTAATATTTCGTTGAGCGAGACTTTTACCACGCAAAGTTTATGACGTTCGAAGTTTCTTGAAGGTGTGCTGAAGTTTACAAGTGACATCGAATGGATGCTGCTGTAGTTGTTCTTTAGAATAGTAAAAATGTAACTTCTACACCCATGCCTAGCCAACCGGACCACCACTCCATGAACAGAGGTTAAGTAAGTTAGGGTTTCTCTTGTTTTGTTTTCTTTTAGCTCCTCCTTATGAACCTTCACCCCCCAAGTAAGCGTTTTAGTGTCTTCTTGCTTGCCACAAAGTTTTTCATGTGTACATTGAAAGTCTGCAGAAGCACTTGTGAAATCTAGACTTCGAAGATCACACCGAATGTGCATCATCCTGGAGGCTGTCGTGCAATAAGACTTGTTGCGACAAATCTACATACAATTTCTAAAGTGAACTTCTCTTCGTGCTGATTACTTCTAACCTATATTAGTCACATTGACGGCACTATCTGACCCGACGAAACTACGCATATTTGAACCTTTAAAGCATCGCTGGTAATTCGTGCGTACCTTGCTTGGTTCATGCTCAAGTGATATTTCTTAAAATAGTGATGCTGTGACAGAATTTTGCTTGTCTTGCAAGTGAGTTGATGAGAAAAGCCGCTAAGGAAGTCTCGCTTTTTGCGTACTACTATTTCAAGCATTGAGTGATCAGGAATACTGATTGATTCTTTAGAAATGGAATGATGGCTATACAATGACGCTAACTACCAGCTGTGTCTCCTTGTACATGTTCAATACTTTCGGCATGGAGATGCTAACTGTAATAACGTGAGCAGCAGACAGCATACCAAGAAGCAACTGATAAGTTTATTAGAAGACGCACCATATATAGGCGCAGAACCACGTGATCGGTCGCACAGGAATGCGCGCACTGGGTGCGCAGTGATAAGTGACGTCACGCTACAACACTCCTTCCCCTTCAGATTACTTCCGAAAGTCACTGGACTGGTATCTGTTCGGGGCATGTCGTACACGTGCACTACGACGCAGAGTTGGAAGTTCGGCTGCAGGTGGCGCGTCGTCGGCACTGGGCTGGTCCGGCGAGCCGGAGGCAGCTGCTCCGGCCGTGGGCGATGCAGTTGCCGGAAGGAGAGACGTCGCAGAGTCGGTTGCGTGTGGATTTACGAGAGGCGACCCGGCGACTGGCCCACACGCCATCGGAACCGTCGGTGGAGTCGTGTCTACGGATGCCGTTGGAGCAGGTTGTGCCTGCCGATAACTTGAAGAATCCTGGCTTCCGTGGCGGGCTCTGATGTGGTCCGAATGCGTAAATCGCACCGCCTGCGACACTTTCACCAGATAGGTTACGGGACTGATAACCTGTGTCACGATACCATCTTCCCACGACACTGTTTCACCTCGCACAGTCTTCACCCACACAGCGTCCCCCACAGCAAAACATCGCGGAACCCCCCTAGACATGTCCTTTTGCACTTTGGTACGTTGCTGCTGCTCCCGCATGGAGAGCTCGAAATCTGGTTTTAGCAATGACAGCTTTACCCGTGGCTGTCTTTTCAAGAATAATTCTGCCGGGGTCTGGCGAGTGGTACTGTGCGGAGTAGTCCTGTAACTCATTAGATAGCTGTCCAAGCGTTCCCGAAATGAATGTTTGTGGTGGCTAGCTTTGTCCTGCAAGACATGCTTTGACAGTGCTTGTTTGGTAGTCTGCACTAAACGCTCGGCCGCTCCGTTAGAAGCCGCGTGATAAGGAGGTGTCTTGACATGCCTTACACCGTTTACACTCAAGAAGGCCGCGAACTCTTCGGAAATGAACTGCGGTCCATTATCACTCACCAGTACCTCTGGCAGACCATACGCGGCAAACATACTACGTAGCTTCTCAATGATTTTGTTAGCAGTAGTGGATGACATAGGCGAGACCTCGATCCATTTAGAGAACGCGTCGACGAGAACCAAGAACGCCTGAGAGCCCTTTACCGCATAATCGACGTGCACGCGTTGCCAGGGCCTTGTGGGATAACTCCATGGTTGCAAAGGAACCGGTGAAGCAGCTTTTTGGACGGCCTGACAAACCTGACATTGTCGAACGTAGCTCTCAACCGAAAGGTCGAGGCCAGGCCACCACACAAAGCTTCTTGCTAACGCTTTCATGCGACTAGATCCCGGGTGGTCCTCATGCAATAGCTGCAAGACCTGTAGCTGGAGCTTATCAGGTATGATCACCCTTGATCCCCACGTTATGCATTCTTGCTCTACTGATAGCTCGTCGCGCCGGGAATAAAATGGTCTAAATGCTTCAGAGCACTCTGAAGGCCATCAATTTAAGATGAAGTGCGTCACGCGAGACAAGGTGGGATCACGTCGTGTGGCTCGCGCTACGTCATCCGCTTTGAGGGGCATGCTGTCAAATAGCAAGAGACACTCGGAAGGTTCATCGGCCGCTACAATAGGCCGTGGAAGCCAAGACAGAGCGTCAGCCACTTCAACATTTCTTCCCTTTCGGTATTTTAGTTTATACTGGTACGCTGCCAGGGTAATTGCCCATCTTTGCATTCGAGCTGCAGCAAGCGCAGGCACCGGCTTGTCGTGGCCTAATATTCCGAGCAATGGCTGATGATCTGTATAAAGAGTGAACTCTCGTTCATACAAGTAGCGGTGGAATTTTCTTAACCCAAACATCAGTGCTAATGCTTCGCGTTCGCACTGAGCATAGTTTTTCTCTGCGGCTGTAAGTGTTCTAGAAGCAAATGCCACTGGCCTTTCGTGTCCCTCTGCGGTCTCATGAAAAATGACAGCCCCCAATCCATACGACGAAGCGTCACATGTCATAGCCATTGGTTTCGCCACATCGTAAAAAGTGAGCACATTACTCTTGACAAGTAACAGTTTCGTAGAAGCAAATGCTTCGCTACACTCCCGTGTCCACGACCACCTTTCGCCCTTGCGCAACAGACGGTACAATGGCTCTGCCACGCAGGCAAGGTTACTTAAGAACTTTGCATAAAAGGTTAACATGCCGAGATAAGCCTTTAGCTCTGTTTGGCAAGTGGGCTCTGGCGCTTCTGTGATCGCCTTTATCTTTTCTTCTGTAGGATATATACCTTCAGCGCACACAGTGTGACCGAGATAAGTCACAGTGCTCTGAAAAAACCGACACTTTTCCTCTTTCAGTGTCACGTTGTAGTCACTCAGCCGCTGCAGGACTAGTTCCAACGTTTTTTGACAGTCGGCTAAGTCTTTTCCCGACACAATGACGTCGTCTATGTAACATCCCACGTGCGGTATGCCTTTGAGCACCTCATCCATGAAGGACTGAAAAATGGCTGGCGCACTGGCTACCCCAAATGGTAAGCGCTGGAACTCGAACAGCCCCCTGTGCGTATTAATAGTTAGCAGTGGTCGGGACTCGGCAGTGAGCGGAATCTGATGATACGCGGCCGAAAGATCCAACACACAAAACACTCTGCCGCCAGCTATGGCAGAGAACAAATCTTCCGGTCTAGGCAATGGGCAGTGGTCGGTCTTTAAAACAGGATTAATGGTGACTTTGTAGTCCCCGCACAGCCTCAGTGAACCATCTTTCTTTTGGATTACGACTACTGGCGTGGCCCAATCGCTCCGATTTACGGGGCGTATAACACCGCTTTTCTCTAGCCTTTCTAGCTCGCCTTCCACTTTATCTCGAAGCGCAAATGGGACGTTTCTGGCCTGGCCAAAAATAGCCGTACAATTCTGGCTTAAAACTATCCTTGCTTGATAGTTTTTTACTTTTCCAGGTTGCTTAGAAAACACCCCTGGGAACTTCTTTTTAACCGCCTCTAACTTGTGAGAGTCGCTTACATTTATAGCAAACACGCTTTTCCAGTCAAGCCCGAGCCTTTCAAGCCAACTTCGCCCCATCAGCAATGGTAGCTGCTTGCCGTTATCCTTGACGATAATAGCGGGTAGCCGCAAAGACTGTTTTCCCACCGTAACGGAAACGTTGCATTGCCCTTTTACTGGAACAGGTTCCCCAGTGTATGTTTTTAGGGTGACTCGAGATGGCTCGCACTTGACATGAGGAAATGCGTTCAGCCTCACACTCTCAGGAATTAGTGTTACAGCTGCTCCCGTATCAATCTGCATGCAGAGGTCTTGCCCTTCTACGTTTAGCTGCACTTCATACCCAGAACGCACGGTATTGATAACATGGTACACATCTAATTCAGAGTCACTATCAGAGCAGTCCACCACGTTTGCAGTTTTGAGTTCTCTGCGATTACTTGGACACAACTTCTGTAGATGACCGATTTGAGAACAGCTGTGACACTGGACGTTCTTATACCAGCAAACACTAGCCGCATGCGCCTTGCCACATCTTTCGCAAACTCGCTTGGCTTCCTTGAGCTTCCGAAGCTTCGATTTCTTTTCGCTTCCTTTTCCTCTTATCGCCATTGCATAAAAAGCCGCTTCCTTGCCTTCTGCATGAAGTAACGCTGTCTGTCGCGCAGCCTGCTCTCGGTCCTGGGCTATCTTGCACGCCTTTTCGAAGGTTAAATCTTCTTCAGCAAATAGGGCGAGTTGCGTTTCCTCGCGTCTTATGCCTGCCACTATTCTGTCTCGCAGCGCGTCTTGCAGAAACTGACCGAAATCGCACTTCCTTGCTAACTGTTTTAAGGCCACTATGAAGTCCTCGACGCTTTCCTGCTCTTCTTGTGCTCGCTTGTTAAATTTGCAACGTTCGGCAATGACCGAGCACTGTGGGCTATAGTGTTTCTTCAACAGCACTGTGACCTCTTCAAAGGACTGGTCCCCAGGAACAGCGGGTACTACCAAACTTTTGAGCACCTCGTACGTTCGTGGTCCTATCACACTCAAGAATACTGCCAGCTTCTTTTCCTCTCTGATGTCATTTGCGGTGACGAAGTGCTCAAAACGCTCCAGATAGGATTCAAAATTCTGATCCTTCTCGTCGAACTCGTCTAGCTTGCCTAGTCGCGCCATTGTTCAGTAAAAGTGCAGTATACTTATCGGGTTGCTTTCCCCGACGACTGCGTTGCCTCTTGCCGAAGGTAGTGCCGCCGAGTTCAACCGTCCCAGGCCATGGCTGCCGTTGTTTTCTGGTCCATGGCTGTCGACCGCCGATCGCCCGCAATACTGCTTCGTACTGAGCTAGTACAAGGGGGCGGATCCCATCCTCGTCGCCAGTGTAATAACGTGAGCAGCAGACAGCATACCAAGAAGCAACTGATAAGTTTATTAGAAGACGCACCATATATAGGCGCAGAACCACGTGATCGGTCGCACAGGAATGCGCGCACTGGGTGCGCAGTGATAAGTGACGTCACGCTACAACACTAACGCCAACTATGAACGGTGCCTCGAAGCAGAGCAAGTGTAGAGGTCACAAACAACGACTATGATTGCTACTAGGTTAAGAAAATGAGCCTGCAAGGGCAACGTCACCGGTTCTTATTGAGGTATCATGTTGGAGAACTGAGAGGCCCCAGAGTGACCAGAAAACATCACTTAATTCATATAGAAGACGTTGATACATAGGAAATTCAGTGTATATAAGTTTGATTAGGACACATTTAATCTGACTGGTACATCGCGAATAATTTTTCAAGCTTTTTTGAGTCAAATAGCAATGAAATATCAGAGACGATAAGACAATAAGGTGCAGCCTCGCAACAATTTTACTTTTTGTTTCCAGAATTGCTGTTTCAGTGCAGCATTGATTACGATGGCCATACAGCTCTTCTATAAAAAAGTAACAGAATAGCTGTCGAAAGTAACCATCAACAGACAACGAAATGGCAATCTATTGAGGGAGCCAGCAAGCACAGAATCAATCATCAACTGCCTACTGCACGCTATTCTGTTGAGATAAAGATCACTGAAAGCACCATCGCATGAATTTCTTGATAATATTTCGCAGCCGAATTGTTCGTTAAAAACGTTAGAATGGCAGACCAAGGGCGTGCTATATGATTTCACTACATCAATGCCGCACGGGAACTAGTATTATTAACTTTATCGCAGGCCTTTATCGACGCATAAGAGATCAAGGGCGGCGAGCAGTGTCTACCAAACACCAGGAGCAATGTACGTGTTTTGTCACGTGAATTCTCACGTCTGTATGTTTGCTTTGAGAATGCTGTGACTCTTTGCAAGCGAAACAATGCAGTATTGCACAACTTGCCTTCAGTTTTCATTGGTGTTTATTGAGGTATGTTGGGGAACTTAGAGGACCAAGAGTGACCTGCAGACATCACTTAGTTCATGTCGCTACATTAATACGTAGGAACTTCAGCGTATACAAGTTCCATTAAGGCACATTCAATCTGACTGAAACATTACGAACAATTTTTCGTGCTCTTATTGTCTTATTTTCTCTGATATTTGACTCGCAGGAGTCGAATATCAGAGACGATAAGGCAATAAGGTACACCTTGACAACAATTGTACTTTTTTGTTTCCAGAATTGCCGTTTCGGTGCAGCATTGCTTTCGATGGCCATGCAGCTGTTCTGGTAGGAAGTATAGCTGTACATTTGTTAGAAAGAAACATTAGTAGACAGTGAAATAACAATCTATTGAAGAGGGCGGTAAGTACAGAATCAATCCTTAACTGCTTACGGCACTCTATTCTGTTTCGTGAAAGGGACACTAAAGTCAAATAACAATTTTCGTCAGAGTGAAAGCTCAATGTGTAAACACATCTAAAACGACTATAATAACAACAGCAGTGCTCTATACTTACTGAGAAATTACGGTAAATGCACAAAAAGACATGCGCCGCAGTGGGACATGCTGAAAATGATACCGATGACGTCAGACGAACCACCTACAACTAATCACTCATTCTAGGTGCACTCAATCAAGAACCCTCCGGGCATCAAGAGACGCAAAAAAATGCTGCTTATTCGTTTCTGTTTGATTCAAAGAAAAAAAAAACACCGGATGTTACTATATATATATAGATTGGCACGAGCGGTTCAAAAATTCAATTTCCGCGTGGTTAAACTTAGAGTCACTGTACAATAAATGTAGCGTATAGAGTAACTCTTGTTGAACTGGGCAGGTCGTCACATCTAGCGGGACGCAGTTGAAGCAAAACACGTTCGTCATCTTGGAGCCAATGGCAGGAAATTGATCAATGGCCGTTGTTGCTGTTGTGGCTCCCACTGCTTCCGTTCTGTTTACTATTGTCGGTGACCACGCAGTAAAGCCGGGCAACACTGTGCACCGCAACAGTGACGTGAGCCTGTCCGCTTTTTAATTTGAAGTGCGCTAACCCAGTGCAGGCCGCTAAAACGCCATTTCAATTCAAAATAAGCCATTCCTTGGCACCAAAGTAATACTACAAGGTTTCTGGACCGCTATTTGAATAATCAACGTCGACTTAATAGTAGCCGTTAGTGTCCCTTTAAAGATACTGAAAGCATTTTCACATCAATTTCTCGGTAATACTTCGCTGCCCAATTGTCGGTTCGAGACGCGAGAACGGCAGACCAAGTACGTGTTGTGTGATCTCATTACACTACTGCCGCACGTCAACTAGTATTATTACTACTACTTTGCCGCAGGCCTTTATTGATGCCTAAGAGATCACGGGTGGCGAGCAGTGTCTACCAAACACCAGGAGCATGGTACGTGTTCTGTCACGTGCATTGTGACTTCTGTATATATATATATATATATATATATATATATATATATATATATATATATATATATATATATATATATATATATATATATATATATATATATATATATATATATATATATATATATATATATATATATATATATATATACATATTGACTTTGAGCGTGCTGTGATTCTTTACAAGCGAAGCATGCAGTATTGCACAACTTGCTTCGTCACTTTTTTAATTTTTTTGTGGTGCAACCTACGTTAGTTTTATTGCTACATATCTCCACGTTCGCCTGATGCAACTGCAAATTTTTACGACCTTGCTCTTGTAGTACGTATTGCACGGTGAGTTTCAATCCCCCTTCAGGCTATTCCTAAACCCTTTTCGTACCAGTGAGTGATATCCGAGCTTTTAAGAGGGAAGCATGCTGCGTCCTTTTTGTGTGTACAAATCGAACGTTTCATATATTTGAGTTAAAAGCCATGTTGAGTCGTCGTTGTGGGTGCAAGCTTCCTTGTATCCGCCCAGTACCTTAACTACATGTTTATTTTTTTTTTGCAGGATACCACGGGTGTCCATTAAACCACCGGCGGAGAGGAACGTAGAGGAGATAATGCAAAATGAAATGTACGTGTGGATTAGTGTTTCAGTAGACGTGAAAAAAAGGAACATCTGTAACATTTCTACTGCCAAAGTCAAGAAATAAAGCGCACCATGTCTCGAACGGTTCTACAAAGCAAATGCGTGGCAACTTTCGAGAAAGTCGCTACGTATTTCTCTTGTAGCAACATTAGGTTCTTAGGAAGTTCGATAATTTGTTTCGAAACGTTTACGAGGATTTGCGTGCGTTTTGTTGTAATGGTGAAGAAAACCTTGTTTTATATCCGACTGTAGTTTACTGATGACATTTTTGCATTTTTGCAAGTATATATTACTTCCGGTTTGTGTAGCTGGCTTACGCAATTGCACGTTGATTGCTATTATTGGATGCACGAATCACTTCGCAGGATTGCACTGGAGGCCAACAGAGTACCGGAAGTGAGACGTGTTGACGACGAATTACCAAGAGAAATGTAGGTGCCATGTCAATGTCAGTGTTTTTACGTATTGTTTTTTTTTGGGGGGGGGGGGGAAAGCTCACTAGTGTTTTGCAAGCGAAGTATCAGAGCACTGAGCAACGTGTATCTAGAGTGCCATTTTGTATTGTTTCTGATGACGTTGGTGTGTTACGTGTTTCCAGATATTGTGAAATAACTATAATTATTTGTAAATGTGCGTTTGCAGCTGCCAAAGCTGGCTTGTTTGCTATGTGCATGTAGATTACATACAATCATCTTAAACCTCGGCAGCAAAATAACTATCCTCGCTTTATTAAACAACTAGCTTATTGCATATTTTTGCGTAAACAGAGTAGTGAGTGCGCAACTGTATGTATTATGCGTTTATCATTGTATATATCATGGTCATCACCCGCTGCTTGGAGTAGCCTGTCATGTGAAATGCCAGACAAACGTCTCCAGCTCCCCATCAAAATATTTATATCTCTCTCTTTTTGCTTGCGCTATATCTCTCTCTTTTTGCTTGCGCAAGTCTACGAGTTCCGTAACTTGCGCATGTTCAGCTCAGTGAGCGAAAACAGCGAGGACTAATAGTTGAAGATTTCGTAAAAACAGTGTTCATTTAAAAAGTGTCAGTTTTCAGCTCTTCAGTGCTGTTTGAACGAACTGCCGAATCAATGCAGTTCTATGTTTTTGGTAAGAAGAATGTATTTTTTAACCAAAAGTACTTTGATAATTTCGTTCAATACTTTCACAGAAAAGTGCACATCAGCGCAGTTTAAAGAGAGCCAAAATTAAGAATTGCCTGATAGATTAAAGTATATATTCAAGTCATCAACGCTTTGATCACCACTTGCTTGTTTGAGTTTATTATAGCATGATGGAGCTCGGATAAAACGCCTGAGCTTGTTTCGTTTGTTTCACGATACATGTGTCTAAATGTTGTGATTTACCCAATATTTCAATAAACAGTACTCCTACAATAGTTGCACACGGGTATGGTTGTGGAATGTTTGTTCTAAAATAATGCTTGGTAACTGACATACGAGCTTATGGCCTTTTGGTAATCTCAGAAGCCACAAAATATATAACGAATCTGGTCACGCATTGCCAAAACAAAAGATCAAAGTTCTCGTGGACTTGAACTAACTCCCTATGCTTTAGTCATTATCATAAAGGCCTAAAAATTATTCGACGTTTTGAGCCAGTAGCTCGACCAAACTAATAATCTACCATTCGTAACTACATATCACGTGTACATATGTAGCTAATTTTTTCGTAACAATTGAACACTGAAATGCTATAAGCCATAATGTTCGCTTTTTGACGAGTGACTTGATGTCTGAAACTTGACACTTGGTGTCACCCGCACTAATACCATAGCTAGAAATGAGCGGTTGTATGTAGTGATACCGAAAAAGAAAGCAAATAATTGACCGTGTATCTTCATGCTTTGCTGCAAATGCTGTCGAAAGATGATGCAAATGCCGTCTGGAGGCACTGCGTAAGAAATGAGCGCCATCTGACATAAATGTCGGGAAAAGAAAGTTTGTGTAGAACGCATAGCCAATGGTAGGTGGCATTGCCATGTTCTCGCAGCCAAGTGTAGAAAACACCCGCTTTTCGTTCACTGCGTTGCATTGTCAGCGCAGCGTCAAGAACGCCGCAATCTTATGAACAACGCATATATGCATATGCTATGAGTGAAACACTTACGGATAATTGTTGCGCCTACTATATGCATATTATTTGCTTTTTGTTCGACATTGTTGACAAGTATGAACGCAGCCAACAGATTAACGTGGTTGGGTGCTGAGCAAGGGCTTGAACTTTCACTGCGTGACTTACTCGTGCAACGGACAGACAGACAGAAAGACAGACAAACAGACAGACAGACAGACAGACAGACAGACAGACAGAAATTTCTGCGATAATCTATGGTCTTTAAGTATAGAGAGCTCCGTAAAGTATCACGTTGTGACAGTGACAGTTACTGTTAACACGCAATACCAGTCCTAAATTACGTTTATTCTCAATCCATTAGCGGCAGCAAGGTCTGGGCCGTCATGACTAGCAGCTGTCTGACCATCGCATTCATCTTAGTATTCCTGGTCCTCTTCGTCTTCGGCAACGATGGTGACTATGTTTTCTTTGTTCTTTCTATCGAAAACCACATACCTTAGAATAATTTTAAAGCTTAGAACGAGGCCGTTATATGGCTATTGCTACCAGCGCCGCCACGGTGGTCTAGTGGCTAAGGTACTCAGCTGCTGATCCGCAGGTCGCAGGATCAAATCCCGGCAACGGCGGCTGCATTTCAGATGGAGGTGGAAATGTTGTAGGCCCGTGTGCTCAGATTTGGATGTATGCTAAAGAACCCTAGGTGGTCGAAATTTTCGGAGTCCTCCTCTACGGCGTCTCTCGTGGTCACATGGGGGTTTTGGGACGTTAACCCTCACATCTCATCAAATCAATCAATTAATATTGTTACCATTGCGCGGTAATCGATGCTTTACTAGAAAGGAGGACTAATGCGACCGGTGCAACAGCAGCACTCTTTCAAAAAATTTAGATATTTCTATGAAACAAGAAAGAAATATCCGCCGTAAATGGTATTTTTCTCTTCATCCACTATACACAGCTACTGCACTTTGGAGCCCTTTAAATGCCTGTAGATAGTGATTTTCCAGTGAATTCCACAACGCCAACGCTGCTGCAGTACATGACGATGCTTCAAATTAAGATCTATCTATCTATCTATCTATCTATCTATCTATCTATCTATCTATCTATCTATCTATCTATCTATCTATCTATCTATCTATCTATCTATCTATCTATCTATCTATCTATCTATCTATCTATCTATCTATCTATCTATCTATCTATCTATCTATCTATCTATCTATCTATCTATGTAATATGTTTTGTTCCAGCGGAAATAAGCGATGAAGACGGTTATGGTGGCTCTAGCGCTCTCAGCGGAGGCAGTAGTGGTGGAGGGGGCGGTGGAGGTGGAGGCTCTCCCATCCCTGAACTATTTGTGCCTGACGCACCTGAAAGTCACCCAACTGCCGTAAGTATTCACATATTCACCAAGCTGTTCCCACTTTTAGGCATCGGTAAAACACCAAAGTGCGTCGTGTTTTTGAAGAGGTAGTTAAGGATTTATTGTGCGTTGTTTTAATACAAGGGTGAAGGAATGATTGCTACAGAAACAAATTACAATGTTACGCAATTAACGGCAAGCAGCTCGAAACTTTCAGCACACATCTCAAGTAGAAAACACGCACGAAATGAGCATACACAACATGAGTGTGGAACAACGACTGTTTCAGCTCGACAATTAAAGCACGGTGTTCAAACAAAAAGGAAGACGCACAAAACGAACGCTCAAATCTACGCAGTAGAAGCGAGAACAGTCACAGTCCTAACTTCTTCGTTTGTGAGCAACGGGCTTCTTTCGTACCCGTGGCCGCGGCAGCGAGCGAAATCACTTCGTACTCTTCCGACTAACGAGTCTGATGAGTGTGAAGGATAGGATAGACGACGGAGGTGGCGATGCCGGGAACATGCCGATAACTGCTGATGGGGAATGAGAAACAGAAGACTTAGATGGGCCAAACACGCAGTGATGGACCGGTGTTTTCAACTGGATAACGCCGATCACTCCTAAAGGGCAATGAGAGACAGGAGACTCAAATTGGACACAGAAGCCCGCAGTCCGTTTGGAGTTAACGCGCTCGCTGCAAATTTTTATTGTTCAACAAGGCGCTGGAGAAATCTCCCACCAGCACTACCTTGCAGGTCAAGATCTTGTGCCGATATATACGGGGTGGCCAGTGAACGGTTGTGCAGCGTGAACAGGCTTTCTTTTTTCAATCAAGAAACTCGCTAGCACACGCTGCCTTTGTTGGCGTTGCGAAGTGAGAGGAAGAGTGTAGGAGAGGAGAAAACGGGGAGGGTTCTCGTATGCGGAATGGTGGTGTAAACGCTGCTGGGAGAGATGTTTATAGGAGAGAGAACAGTGAGTGAGGAGAAACAGCGTGCGTCAGCCTTGCGAGGCGAGAGAGCGGAAGCGAGGGAGAGGTGAAAGGGGAGCGGATGCGCTGTAAGGGTAGTACGCCGCACACCGGATAAAGTTCGACCACATGACGCTTCGCATCTAGGATCCACACGATCAGTAGAGGCATTGGGAATGTAACGAAAACACCGAAGACAAGGTCCGGCAGGTGAACGAGGCTCGCTAGTCGGCTGAAAGGCATGGCTAGTTGAAATAAAGATGACAACCACTTGCGACTGAACGACACATGCACGTGGGGCCAGGTAATGTCAATTATTTCCTTTGCTGCCAGAAAATTTCGCCGCACCATTGGCAAGCGCGAAAGACCGCTTTATAATTCAAGAAGCGTACGGTGCAGAGCTAGTCGCTTAGGCACTGAAAACATAAAACTACTACATTCAAGAGACATGAAGAAAGACGCTTGTAGATATTGTGAGTCTGCGCTAGCCTCATCCACATCTCTTTTCTTATGTTCCGTTTGCAGGCGCAGTCTTATGTTTTGCGCTTCATAAGTTGGTTGAGCCCCTGCCCCGAACTTCAGAAAAAAAATGAAAGGGGAGGGTGAGACTGGCTAAAAGAAAGGTCCCCTTATGCCCTCCCTCATCACTTCCGTTACATGCGTGGATAGGTTCAACGTTTCTAAGGCACATAAATTGGTGATGCGACTTCCAAATTAGCAATAATCTTACACAGCACACCAAACTCTCAGGTCCTCCGAAAAAGTGTATCTAATAACTAAGTATTTTACAAGTGAACAAGGTGAGATAACTTTGAAATGATGTTTTAGCAGTTTTTTTTTCCACTTTGTTCTAAGACAGTGCTGGTAGCTGTATCTCTTGTTGTTTCTTTTTCGAATCATTCCTAAGCAAAACAAATCATTCAAGGACCCTTGGAAAAACAAGTGAAATGGCGCTGTTGTTTTGTTTTCAACTACACTCTAAGAAAAAGTATGGATTATTTTCGGAAACGTTCTGCTGCACAACAATATTCATCGTCAAGTTTCCTCACATTTGTTTTCTTAAAAACCCAGCTCTGGCCACTTTGCTGTTGGGAACGCTAAGTCACACTTGTGACGTGCGCGCCGTTCGCGACCGCGAACACAGGAACCATGGTGATAGCGCGAGGAAAGTACTCAAAGTAGATGACGAATATTGTTGTCTTGCAGAGACACTATAGGGAAACTACATGGGTCGCCAAACTTGGACCGAAAAGTGTGGGAAACCTATTGCCACAGGCATCAACGCCCACCGACGATTGATGCGCTACTAGGAGAGAAGGGTACAAACAACCAAAACTAAATACTCAATATAAATTTTTCTTCAAATAGTTGTAATTGTATATATGGCAAAGTTAACTAACTATAAACTTACTTTACGGTGTATCTCACGCCTGCCTAAATTGTCTCAATTTTTCGTCGAGTGCCTTAAATCGGGAGGAGGGCGGGGGGGGGGGGGCTATCCAGTTGATTGGTGATCAGAGCTTGTGTTTTGTTCGGCGTGCTCTTTGGTTCAGCGCAGTGCCAGGTCAACAAGGCATTCCCAACTTTTCCGTGGTTGTTTCATGTGTTCCTTCAGTACTCTGTCTATATTTTATGTGCTCTTTACTGGTGTAACATTTAAGAGCTGAACTAGCTCACAGAATGTGTAGATAGCCACTCCTGTGACGGCCGACTGCTTTCGCTGGTGCTCGGCCGGCGTGCCTTCGGCTTCGGTGACGGTGAACGTGGCGTGCCCTCGGCTTTGGTGGTGGTGAAGTAACGAAACGCTGTATACTTTACGGCTGACAAAGCTATATTTTCAAAGCTGCTGTTTCGCTGCAGTTGTCTTCGGCGATTGGGCATCGTGAGCTTTCGAACTATTATGCTATTGCGCTCGTGAAAAGTTGTCTCACACTTGCCTCGGCGAAGTTTTTCGGGCATGTTGTAAGTACATCATTTGGATAATAGAACAGCTTTGCTTCCTCAAGCTTCGTTTTTTTTGTTTTTCTTCTCCCTTACGCATTTAGCGAGCCACAAGGCAGAATAAAGCGTGTATAAAGAATGACACCTGAAAGGTCGGCATTTAAGGAAAAAATCCATTTCGTGCAATGTAGGGCAAATGTTTGACGTCACAAACGCTTCCGGTTGTGACGTCGTATTTTATTCATTTCTTGTTTGCAGTTAGTTGGCTCCTCCTCACGTAGGTTGCAACGGTGGCAACCAGCTGCCGACTACTGAATCCATGGGCTGTTAAACATATAACTTGGACACTCCCCAAACACTCAACGTTTTTAGAGTGATCAAAAGATCACTATCAGGGGGTCGTGTAGGTAAAGATAAGTTTCAGACGGCAGACAACTGTACAGCAATGCGTGCTCGATGTCTTAATTTACCGATGACATTTTCCAGGTTCTGCCGACGCGCACTCGTAGTACCCAGCGCACAGTAAGCCACGCAACCGAGACGACCAAAGGCGAAGTGACCTGGCCCACCCAAGCCACCACGCCAGCACCTACTACTTGTGAGGACAGGCCGAACTTATGTCGCGAATGACATTTTGGTCGCAGGATTCCGACGTAGGCTGATCCTGCAGTTGTAAATTCAGCTATCCAGTGTTATCCTTTGCCTTCGAAGTTGTTATTCTACGCTGGTACCGTCTACATCTTTCTGGTTGTGTCCTGTTTGTAGGCGAAGTTTTATGTTATGTGGTTTATGAGTTGGTTGAACCCTTGCCCGAACTTCTGAGAAAAAATGAAGGGCGAGGGTGAAAGTGGCTAAACGGTCCCTTTGCGCCCTCCCCCCATCACTCACGATAGATGCATGAATATATTATGAAGCACTGCAGCAGTTTTATCAGGGTCTGGGCGAATTCCGTCCTTGCTCACAATATGACCGAGTACCTTGATAGATCTGCTGGCGAAATGGCACTTTTTGGTGTTAATTTGAAGACCAGCGCCCGCAAGACAAGTCAGGACCTCGTCCAAGCGTTGCAGATGTTGAGGAAACGTCGATGAAATGACAACAATGTCATCGATGTAACATAGGCAAGTCTTCCATTTCAGGCCACGCAGCACGGTGTCAATCATGCGCTCAAAAGTTGCGGGCGCATTGCATAGACCAAACGGCATAACATTGAATTCGTATAGGCCGTCCGAGGTTGCAAACGCAGTTTTTTCTTTATCATCTTCGTGCATGGGGATTTGGCAATAGGCGGAACGCAAGTCGAGGCTCGAAAAGTATTCAGCACCCTGTAAGGAATCTAGGGCGTCGTCGATGCGTGGCATGGGGTATACGTCCTTTCTAGTGATCTTATTGAGTGCTCGGTAATCGACACAAAATCGTACGGAACCGTCTTTTTTACGTACCAGAACGATGGGTGACGACCAAGGACTGGTTTAGGGTCGGATTATCTCCCGTTGGAGCATATCGTCTACGTTTTCTTCAATGATTTTTCGTTCAGCTAGAGAGACGCGGTACGGACGGCGGTGCACAATGGATGTTCTGTCGGTCTGAATACGATGTGCTGTAGCAGTTGTCTGGCCCAGGGTGGATGAATGAACGTCAAATGAGTTTGCATGCTTTTCCAACAAATCAAGCAGCTGCTGCTTCTGTGAGTCATTCAAGTCTTTGTTGATGGCTGCTGTAAAGGCCGAGGAAGCAGCGTGATCTGCCGGATGGCCTTTAGAGGAGACAGGGGTAAAAGGCACAACGCACACAGACTGCAGATCGGCAACGCTGGCGACAGTAGTGCCCCGTGGTAGTAAAATTTTATCTTCTGTGGTGTTGGTAGCAGCGAGGACAGTTGATCCATTGTTGAAGCGAGCCACACCTGATGCCAGAGCTATGCCTTTATTAAGGCAACACGGTGACGGAGTGACCAAAATGTCACCAGAGTCGATGTCGTTGGACAAAACTGTCACTAATTGATGTTCGTTTGGTGGTAACTCGATGTCTACTGCAGCGATGAGTCGAAGTGGCCTGTAGGTTTCGTCGTTGAGCAAGTGGTCCGTGTCAGTAAGATGGAAGACATGATGTGCACAGCAAATAGCCGCAGAAGCAGAGGAAAGAAAGTCCCAGCCTAAAATGAGTTCATGGGAGCACGGGGATAGCACAGCAAATTCTATATGATGAAGAATTTCGTCGATTAGTACACGGGCAGTACAGAGAGCGGAAGGGCGAATCATTGTTCCCTGGGCTGTAACCAGTGTCGGTTCATCATAAGGCGTCGTGACTTTTCGAAGACGGGCACACAAATCAGCACGAATAACAGAAAACGCAGCCCCAGTGTCCACCAAAGCATCAACGTCCACTCCCTCAACTGTGACCGCAATCATATTGTAGGGGCGCGCTGGAGGAATTGGAGTCCTGTGTTGGAATGCAGTTTGTCCTCCAAAAACTGCATCGCTTAGTTTTCCGAACGCCGATCAGAAGTAAGGGAAGCAGGCTGAAGAGGAGAAGAAGAGCGCCGGTAAGGCGACGGTGAACGGCGTCGGGTTGATCGGTGACTACTGCGCAGTTCACCCGATGCTGGCGGAGATGGAGACCGACGCAGTATAGTCCCGTTCGCGTATGTCATACCCTCGGCGCTCGTCTTGCTGGCGCTTGCGGCAAAAGCGTGCAATGTGACCACGATAGCCGCAATAATAGCACGTAGGCCGAGTCGATCGATGAGGAGGGTAGTAGCTTGCGCTAACTGCACCAGGAGAGAGAGAAGTCAGAGGGACAGGTGACGGCTCACGCGGTGGCTATGAAAAGCTCGTGGGAAATCTTGTGGGAGGTGCGGCAGCAACCGACGCGTACGTTCGTGGCGGGGACGTCGAGCTGACGGTGCCTGGTGGTGCGGCGGCGGTGTGCGGGAACGATGGTAGAGTACGAGAGACAATGGGCTGCAGGTTGGCCATGTGGGTCATGGACGTGAGCTTTTGCCTGATGACATCCCGCAATGACGTTGAAGAAGACCGAATGGGACACATTGAAGGTAGTGTGAATCCCATTGATTCTAATTCTTCATGTATAATCGCCCTTATCGTGTCTCACAGGTTTGGATCAGTCGTAATACGGGCCGCGTCACTGTCTGATTGTAGGCGCATAGACCCAAGTTCTTCGAGGCGCTGACAGGTTGTCGCAACGTCAGCAACAGTAGCCGGATTCTGAATCGCTAGGGCATTGAATGCGACGGGTGCAATCCCCTTAAGAAGCTGGCGCACCTTGTCTAATTCTGTCATTGGTGTGTCAACCCGGCGGCAAAGTGAAAGAACATCCTCGATGTAGGATGTGTACGACTCCCCGATGTGCTGTTTCCGAGTCGCGAGAGCTTTCTTTGCGAGAGCCGAATGAACAGCCGGTGTGCCAAAGACATGGCGAAGCTGATCTTTGAAGGCTGACCAGTCGGGGATGTCGATGAAGTGGTTGAGGAACCACGTCTTCACGACAACCGTGAGGTAGAATGACACGTGAGCGAGTTTGTAGGCGTTATCCCACCGGTTAGCAGCGCCGACACGTTCGAAATCGTCCAGCCATTCTTCCACATCTTCCCCGCGCATACCAGCGAAGGGATGGGGCTCACGCTGGAGGCTGTTGATGACGTGAGAAGGTGCGGCACGCGGTGGTTGAGTGGGAACTGCTGCAGCACCGGCCTCATCTTGGTGCGACATATTTCTGGACACCTGGCCCAAGCGGTGACCTGAACGTAGCTCCAGGGGGTAGAGTGGTCGAAAGGATGGCGGGGGATCTAACAGCACTCTCCACCACGTATGAAGTCTTGGTCTGGATTACCTTTTATTAGGCCCGAGGAACCGGCAGCCGACAGCTACGATGATTGAGCCAAGATGATGATGCTACGCGACAGCGATGAGGATGCATGAACCACACATGATAATGATGATAATGCACTGTGAAGAGGATGCGTATACTAAATGCCCACAATATATATGGTTTCTAACAAAGAAAAAGAGCCCCTAATTGTACACTTCTTTCCTTCATTCATAGCAAGTGTCTCGTTCTGGCAAACTTGGTGCCTTCAGGCAGCATACGAGGAATATGGGTCTGCGGCCAGCTCGTATTCAAATACTGCGGGACGCCAAACAGGCAGAAAAAGTGTTCCACAATCGCCGTCAAGGTTGCAGGCGGCGCTGACTTTAACTCCCACGTTTGATGTATGCACATATTGTCGCGGTGCAACAATATGTCTATATGTTGCAACACGAACAAAGGATGACAAGAACTTGCGGCTGCTGAAAAGCGTGTTCGAGATCAGCTATACAGCAAGACGCCTTTTTCGTCTTTCTCCAAAAATTTATGGTCCCAGTAGCCAGAGTCAGCAAAACATTCCCATCATCTATCGCTTTTACCTATACACACGTGTCACGTGTCTCTCCTTATAGGAGCATCGCGCCGATGCTAAATCAGATCAGCAGTATTTAAGGGGCGAAGCTTCTTAGCCCACTGGTCG
Source organism: Rhipicephalus microplus (assembly GCF_043290135.1). Taxonomy (NCBI): domain Eukaryota; kingdom Metazoa; phylum Arthropoda; class Arachnida; order Ixodida; family Ixodidae; genus Rhipicephalus; species Rhipicephalus microplus. Next base: position 118,129,897 of record NC_134705.1, on the reverse strand, counting down.
TTCCCTCCTCCGTCTGTAGTATGCAGCCACCACTAGTTTATGACTCTCTCAATAGATAGCGTTATGTATACTTGTACTTGGGAATAATATACCTAGATGGCATTAGTGATTTTCACAACATATCCATGAAGTGGATCACGATGAGTGGGGCGAAGCATCCGTCTATTCATCCGTGTGTCCAATCATCCATGCTTCCGTCCGTCCGCCCGTTCTCAGTCTCTCTGTCTGTGCATGCTTCTGTGAGTCATTCTGTCTGTATGTGTACGTCCATCCATCTGTCTGTCCGCCCGTGGTTGCCGTTCATCTATGCGTTCGCCCGTCCACCCAAAATCACAGCATATCTACAAAGTAGAGATGATGAGTATATATATATATATATATATATATATATATATATATATATATATATATATATATATATATATATAAGGGAAAGATGTGTATACTTCAGGGCTCGTTTTTCCGTGTTTTGACGCAATAATAATGAAATCTAACAGACAATAATGCCAAGGAAGATATAGGGGGTTATTAGACCGAATTATAAGAAAAATGTGAAGAAAGAAAAGTGGATGAAAATATAACTTGCCATGGGCAGGAACCGAACCTGCGACCTTCGAATAACGCGTCCGATGCTCTACCATTGAGCTACCACGGCGGCTATTCACACAGCCACTTTATTGGGTATATATGTGAATTTAAACGTGGAAGTGTCGGTCAACGCCATCTGTAGCCATGGCGGTGAGTGTGGCACACTCTTTTATGAGACTGTTTGGCGTCACGTAGCACGTGAACTTGTTACGAACTGGCAGCTGAATAATAGTCCCTCGTATACAACCTAAGGCACCAAGTCTACCAGTACAAGGCCCTCGTTAATGAACAAGGAAAAGAAGTGTATACTTAAAGGCTTGTTTTTCCGTGTTTTGACACAATATTAATAAAATCTAACTGACAATAATTCCAAAGAAAGTATAAGAAAGGTAAATAGACCGAATTGTAAGTTAAATGTGAAGAAAGCAAATTGGATGGAAAGATAACTTGCCGTGGGCAGGAACCAAACCCGCGACCGTCGAATAACGCGTTCGATGCTCTACCACTGAGCTACCACGGCGGCTGTACTACCAGCCACTTTATTGGATATATACATAATAAAGACGATAGTGGGTGCAATCCCCCACTATCGTCTGAAGCCTTCGATGCCAAAATTTATGCCTGTCTATGCATTGGTCTGTTTGTCCGTGGTAACGATATCCCTAACGGCACCAAACAATATCTCAAACGGCCAACCCAATCCGCAGTGCCCGCAATTTTTTTCTCAAGTTTGAGCGTTCATGCTTGTGCGATTGTCAATTAAAAACAACTATTGCGCATATCAGAAGTACCATAACAACACTTCGATGTTTCGTATGTGTGCCTTTTTACTAGAAAAGGCACACACAAGCAATTCCAAGGACCATAGCGTTCATCACGCTGCGCTGACAGTGCAACGCGATGCTGAAAAGGGCAAGTGTTTCCAACGCTTTGCTAAGACGACACATATCTGTCTAAGTAGCATACACAGATGTGTCGATGCTGATTGAAAAAAAAAGCAAGCGACGTGGCACACGTGACCTATGCATTGCAGTATTTGTAGAGTGCAGATTGTGTTATTTTTACTCGCTTATAGAGGGCAACTAGACACGAATAAATGATGTGGCTCGGTACTTATCGGTGAAAATGGTGATTGATTTTCCGCACAGAGGCGATCAGGTATAAATGTGGTACGACTATCATTGTGATCAATACGCTGCGCATATCAAATGGAGTAGCGTGGCGAGCGAAGTTGGAGACCTCCGCAGTGGGAGCACAATTAAATTGGTCTACCTTCTAAAGGTGGCATGGCTAAATTTGACAGCGTGTGCTGCGTGCGCTCGTTTTTTTCTATCTACCAGACTGTTAGTTTAATTGCTGGTTGATTATTCCTAAAATTTTGCTTTTTGATGGTTCTGAAAGCATGTGTACTTTTACAACTATCACATTAAAGAGATACCTTTCCGTGTCGGCCAATGGCGACTTCAAAATGGTCGTCCTGATACCGTACAATAGTACTGATCCTTATCAAAGTTTTCAAAATAGTAGCTCATCTCGGTTTAGAAATATCTCTATAACAGAACTCTTTTTGAGCACGTTCTACGAAATACTGTTCCATTGTGTGCTTTGTGCAGCCACAACCACGCCGCAACCTCTTCTGTGCTCGGTCTCCGAGACGGCCACGCTGGTTTCCCTGTACCCGGACGACAACCTGTGCGACATCGTCATGTACACGCACGTTCGCGCGAGCAAGAACCAAATTGTGGCGGTTGACGACATGGACAGCTACACGACGTTCACCACCGTCTGTGGAATAAAATACTCGAAGACCACCTGTGGAATTTCATTCGACGCTCGGTGAGTGCAGTTTGTCTACGGACAAGAATACACAAGATTTGTTCGACATGGCCGGATTTTAACATGAAAGTGACCGTGTCCATACCGGCTCCGCTTAGAAGGTTTCATCACGCATATGACGTTTTAAATGTATACTAACAGATCGCCAAGAAAAACTCAAGAAGGAAAGATTCTGTCACACGGAGTCGGACCGGAAACCTCTCAATTCAAGCGGGCGGCTCTAACCATTATGCCAAGGAGTGTGCGTTGTCGATAAAGCTAACTGCAAGTCATTCACACATATATATATATATAAATATATATATATATATATATATATATATATATATATATATACATATATATATATATATATATATATATATATACCATACACCGTTTGGTGGTGCTAAGAAATCCGAAACCTTGGCCCATTTTCTTATCACTAGTGAGATAGCATGATGGGCTCGCGTTGGGTAAATAGCTTTGGGCGTTGCGATCGCTCTAAAGGTCGTCACCTCGACGGAGTGCCACCTCCATGGAACGTGGTATTTCCAGCTACGTCTTCTGAGATGGCAGGAGCGCGGCGCACGCCTGCCTTCTCGGAGGCCATGCTCCTGCATGCGCGTTTATCAGACTCGCAATTCGGGAGAACATGAAGGCGACTTCGTTGGCTGCCGCGGCCGCGTTTACGTAAGGAGCGCCCTGATACACATGATGAATTAAGAATTTTGATAGTAGTTCGCGATTGTACTGCGTATACTTTTGCGCTTGTTTCGTGCGTCTTTCTGTTTGAAGAGCGCACTTAAAAGGGGCCCTGAAACACTTTCCTGAGTAACCATGGAATAAAGTCTGTGGAAAAGCGTATTGCCTCACAAATTCAATGCCGCAAAATATTTTAAGAATCTGTCCAGTACGAGCGGAGTGACAAAGATATGTCAAACGCTGCAATTGCATTCTCTCTTCTCTTGTTCCGACGAAAGCGCTGGAAGCTAAGCAGAGAGGGATGGGAGAAGCAAAAAAAAAAAAAAAAACAAGTCACGCGTGCCTCGAGACCTTGAGAAGCTCATTCTTTTTTTTTTCTTCGAATACGCGGCTTTTTTCAGTGTGATCGTGGGTGCAACTTGGACAAGTGACGGCCTCTCACAGCAATCTCTGTAACAAACGAGCGCGCCATGTTCAAATCAGCCAAGCGCTGATAGATGGGCAACCTACGTGTGATTTTTGAGCGCCATTCGTAATTTGTTGAGGGAAGATAAAGCAATTTTTAGCCGATATTGATATTTTATTGTGAATTCCAGGCCATGTGCTGTGCTATTACATTTGGCTCGCATGTTCTCGGGAGCATCTACTACTGATCTGCAGCATTTTTGGCCAGGCTGTAAAAGAGTTGCGGGGCCCCTTTAGGTGTCAAGCTGTGACAATAGTTAGTCCGCACTCATCCTGTGTTCGCTCATTTCCTGCGTGCTTTCTGCTTGACATGTGCGCTGAAAGCTTTGAGCTGCTTGCTGTTCATCACGTCACTTTGCAATTTGTTGCTGTTGCTAAAACCACTCACAATAAGCGCTCAACTATATCTGTGAATACACGTTTCACTTTCGTGTTATACCGATTCCTAGATAGGAGAATCGATGTAATATCCTTAATCTCCATTTGTTCCTTGACCTACTCTGCATTATTGCTGTATCTCAAGATTGACTAATCATTTTCCATTGGATTGCTCACTCAGTTTTCCGGAATTTTATTTGAACCCCATTTCTAAGCCTCCACGTTCATGCTCCGTAGGTAAGTACTGGTAATATGCCACTGTTATATATACCTACCTCTTGAGAGATAGTGTTTGACAAACCATAACTAGGACCTAATTAGCTAATAATTAGAAACACTATTCTGTCTAAATTAAGTCATAATTAACCCAAATCATCTAAGTGAAGTAAAGGTGAGCTGTTGCAGTCTTCATTTTTAAGCATACCAAGCAGACATAATAGGCGACAAACCTAAAAAGCTGAAAGAAGCAAGGTGATCACAAGCTGCTGTATTGCTCATATGGCTTGTAGAAGTAGTGCGAGCTGAATACGTTACTTTACATGCATAGATGCTGCTTAGCGTCCGCTGCCTAAAACGCTCTACAATCATACCGGTACCATGACAGTCGCAAGTTGAATTCCGGGGCCTTTTCAGTATCTAGAGTTTGTACCTCAGTTCACTCATTAACCACTTCTACGTGCGGAGCATCTCTTGCTCGGGTGTATGTACCGCGGCGTCGGCGTCCGCACTCTCTCTACGCATGCGCAACTTCTTTCCTCTCCTACACTCTTTCCTCTCACCTCGCAATGCAGATGCGGAGAGCGTCTGCTTACGTACGCTCGCTTGCCCCTCTCCTCTAGGCATTCCTCTCAGCGGCGTTTACACCATCACTTCGCATGCGCGTCCCCATCCCCTCTCTCACCTCGAAGCTCCGACGCAGGCAGAGTCTGCTAGCGAGTTTCTTGAGCGAAAAAACCGACTGCTCGCGCTGCACAACCCTTCACTAGTAGCCACTCCATATATAGAGGCACTGAATCCCGACCTCCAACCACCATGATACAAGTGCTCCTGTTGACAACCTGCCCGTGTAGTTGTCAGCTATGTTTATTAGAAGTGAAATGAGCTTCACGACAGTGCTGCGTGTGCACCTCTGCTGCCTTCTAGAGTGGAAATTTTTATGCTGCAGGTGGAATAAAAGAAGCTCTCCGAAAGAGGACAAACACCCTGGAACACGCTTGTGGGAGGCACGAACGTCACGCTGACGTGGCTGCGCTGTTGAAGTGTTGACTGAGTGACGGCGATGACGTGCTCGCACGCGGTGTTTCTTTCATAAACTCTGAAAATGCCCAATGAGTTTTCGACGCCACGCTCGTTCTTGCATAGCCGTTTCTATCAACGCCGTTATCGTGCACTCCGCATGGTCTTCGTGTTATGACCACCGTAGTGCGAGAAGGAAGCGAAGTCATGTGCTCGAGAAGCCCGGGGAATCTTGCATAGCACTTCTGCTTGCGTTTTCTGCGTTTCCATGGCAACCTTGGCCTTGGCTGCCAAGTGCGACTAAGGTTGCTTGCACAACAACGGAGATGGCGTACGCCGCTCGTTCTGCTTCCATGCGAATCTGCAGCTTTGCGGGAAAGTTAGTGTAAGCGAATCATGACGGAGCGAGTTGCTCTGAGAAAACAGAGCGCGCAAACGCCCCCCCCCCCCTCCAATCGACCTGTGAAAGTATAGACCTTTTTCAAAAAAGGGCATCCCAAATGCCGCGGACGCGAGCTACAGTCTGCCGCCACTGAGAGGGTACCGCAGCAGACGACGCAGGCTGCGTGTCCCAGCGACACTGATGCGCGTTTCTTGCAGCACACACAGTACCCTAACCTGAGATCCCTTCACGCTATTTATCCTGACGTGTTTCCCAATGACGCTTGCCCCGCATGTGGGGATGTATCCACGCTGGCGCACATGCTTTTGGAGTGCAAGGCAATGTACACTAACCCCAACACTACATCGGTCAGGTGGGAAGGCGGCCCTACGCAGCTCCCTCCTGGCCAACCAACGTTGGGCCGTCCAGCAGGCCTGCGGAGCAGCCGATAGGCTTGGCCTAACGGTCCTGACGTGAGAGTCACCCGCTGCGCGCTGACGCGCGCTTTGCAGGACCTCAATAAAGTTTCGCAACCAACCAACACAGACACCTCTTACGTTCCTGCAGGATGCGGACCGCGTCGGCAGGGCACGCCGATAAGAGAGTCTTGCAGGCCGGATCCATGCATTGCCAGTCATAACAAGCCAAACTGGTCGTCAAACCCGTTGAAGGGTGCAAAATATTGCTCATTGTGCAGCGGAAGCTGCTCAGAAAGCTTACCGGAGAGTGCTAAGAGCTCGTTCAAGCTAGAAAGCGGTGCGATTGCAGTGGATAATACGGAGAACTATCCGCCAACACAAACATCACAACACTCACGCATTTGACGGCTCACTTTTCATGCCCTCATGATGGCGCTAGTTATCCCATGCTCCTTTGCGACGCGAAACTGACGAAAAGCTCACCGTCAGGTGGCGTATTTATGAAAAGGGTCTATTAAAGCAGCTTGTGTTGGTAGAGCCAGCCCTCTACTATTTTTTCAATGCCAGCCAGATGCGCCCAATCCAGCCTTTCACCACCCTCTCCTTTAGCCTTTTCCTGCTCTCGCATATCGCTTAGCCTCCACGTTTGCCTTGCGGATGGGGCCACCCAACGTTGGCGCCTCGCGACGGAAATCATATGAACTAATTTGTTGTTAAAGCTGCGCACAGATTCGTTGGGGAGGGAGCGGGGGGGCGGGGGCGTCTTGCATTCTTTGTGTTCACTATGTAGGCGGTCACGTTGGCTCTGAAGGAGATGCGATGATCTGAGGTAGCGTGTCGCCGTTCGTGGCGTTATGCGGGCAACCATTGGAAAAGCATCACTGCGATGCTACTGCAGGTGCTGACTGTAAGAGCACTGTGAGGTGGTGGCAGTATTGCTTCAAGCTACGAAGAAGGAGCACGAAGGAAGAAATGTGACAGACGTGCAATATTCGAGAGGAAAACACGTCTATCGCACCTCCGTGGGAAAGCCCTCAGACGCACGTGTGACTCAAGCAGCGCTACCCATCGCATCACAACCACTGCCTCAAACTAAGGCAGACTGACGGCTATACCGTGGAGGAGCGCACGTTTATACTTGCTCTCTGGATTTCGTGCCCACTGATTGTGCCCTCGCAATCTCCGACGACAGCGCAGCTCTGGCCGACTGAGCTCACCCTACGCCATCTCCTGACTCCGACAAGAGCTCTCGCCGAGTGGTGCCCCGTCCTCAGACTCCTGCGACCGTGTCCATCTTTCCTATCTTCTCATTACTTCCCTCTGTCGCTGGCCCTGCGTCCCGCTCTCCCCTTACTCTCTTTCTATCTCTATACCTTTTAATCCTATCCTTTTATTTCCTCCTCACCCACACCCCTCGTGAGCTACTGTTGAGGTGTCCTCCCCCTGAGAGACAGTTACGGGGTTCAATTTTTTTTAATTAAAAACCCCCTTTCCCCCACACGTTTGCACTAGCACTGATGCAAATGAAAGAAGCGATGCTAGAGCTTGGACGATGACAACCCAGAACTGGGGAAAAGTATGGCTGTGGGTACAAAACAAAAACACGCTATTGCATGCCGCACGTATGCGTGGTGATTTGCAGTGGTTTTACAAGGGTTCCTTGTATCTCTTCGCAGCTTTGTCAAGGCCTCGCAGTTCACGAGTGACATATCAGAGGAGCTCGCCCTTTTACGGCGGCAGAACGTCGTGCATTTAGGCATCCTCAACATGTACGACTACGACAACAGAGTCCTGGAGGCGTCCCTCTACGTGGAGCCTGCCCTCGATGTAAGGCACATTTAACAGCACTAATTTGACGGCTGCCTCTTTACCTCGAAGTACTTAATAATAGTTATTAAGAGAAAGCAATTAAGAGGATCAAATACAGACGCTGAATTAAAAAGCACAGCATAAATGTTTTATGGTATTTTGAAATAAAAAACCTAGAAATGGATAAATTGTTTTGAGTACAAACATAACACTATTGGCACAGTTTGATATCTGTTGATTCCTTTTCATGTTAACGCTGGTCATTGCATCGCTCGAGATTTATTGCTAGACAGTTTGTTATCGGCAGATCAACCCTTCTCGTTCGACGGTGGCAGAGGCAACGCCAAATGAGGAACCAGGAAATATATGACATGGCGTGTTACAGAGTATTGGTTATGAAGACCCGATGCCACTCCGAGTTTGAAGAAAAGAGAGTGTCTTCTTTCTCGGTTTTACACCAGCACTAGCTTCTTCTGGCTATGCATTTCTACATAAACCATGCGCACAATGCCAGCACCATGTGTTCAGCCTATCAGGATAAGGCTTTCGGCAATACCCTGTTATCTCTGTTCTCACAGTAAAAAAATGCCCGAAACGAGGTAAAACGAGCTGAACATGAACGATAGCCATGCGAGAAGAGACAGTGCGACTGCACGGCAATTAACAACTGTATACTCTCGTATACGAACCTTTTGATAATATGGAATGGAATGAAAAAAAATTATTTCAGTCCTTTAGGACGCGCTTAGCGCGTAGCGGGCGTCTCCCACGTAGGGACCGACAGGGAGTACCTGGCGGCCGCTTCGTGGGCCTGCTGGACAGCCCATTGCTGGTCGGCGAGAAGTGAGCTCCTGAGGGACCTCTCCCACTTGCTTGAGGTAGAGTCGGGAGGAGTTGTTCTACACTCCCAGAGCATGTGTTCGAGTGTCGCTGTGTGTCCACATGATGGGCATGTGTCGCTGGGGTATGCATCGGGATAATAAATGTGAAGCGTGGCAAGGTTTGGGTACGTGTGTGTCTGTAATAGGCGTAGGGTTAATGCCTGCGGTCGGTTAAGTTTCGGATGTGGGGGTGGAAAAATGCGGCGTTCCAAGTAAAAGTGCTTTGTAATTTCATTGTACGTGATTGGTGCATCCCGATTGGTATCCAACCCAGCAAGATGAGGTTGCCCTGTGGCAGCGCGGTCGGTAAGTGCGCGCGCTGCATCATGGGCGATCTCGTTGAGGTTGGATAGGGCACCCGGCACCTGGCCGAGATGGGCGGGGAACCAGATGACAGTGTGGTGCTTCAGGGCACTTGGGTCCGCATTGCGCAGGATGCGTAACGCCTGGTCGGAGATGACTCCGCGTTCGAAGGCTTTGATGGCCGGCCTGGAGTCGCTGTAGATGAATTCCCGTTCGCTGTCGAGCATAGCTACTTGCTCCGCTACTTCGGGGTTTCGGGTGAGGATTGTGGCTGAGTTAAGAGTGTGCTGCGCGGGTGATACCGCGACCGCGGCGAAGGCTTGGTTGTTGCGATAGGCAGCGGCGTCCACGAACGAGACGTTGTCCGCTTCCATGTCTATGCGTTTGAGAATGGCGGTCGCCCGCGCAAGGCGCCTGCCTCTGTTGTATTCGGGGTGTACATTTCGTGGTATAGGAGCGATCGTGATAAGGTCGCGGATTTCACGGGGAATCAGAGTCAACTCTGGGGGGTCCCTAGCCCTCGAGGAGAAGAAGCCGAGCTCGCGCAGAATATGGCGGCCCGCCTTGGTGGTAGTGAGTCGGGTCAATTGCACACGTTCCTGAGCTTCGACGATCTCTTCTAGCGTGTTATGTACGCCAAGCTCGAGGAGTTTGTACGTTGGAGTGGTGATAGGGAGGCCAAGGGCTCGTTTGACCACCAATAAGCGCATTGAGTTGATCGCGCTCAGCACGTATCCACTTGTGTATAGCGGCAACGTAGGTAAAATGGCACAAAACAAACGCGCGTACGAGACGCAGCAGGTTGTCTTCTTTGAGGCCATGGTGCCTGTTGGCTACTCTACGTACGAGTCGTATGGCATTCTCTGTCTTACTCCTCAGCTTGTGTACTGTTTAAGTGTTGGTTCCGCGGGAACCGATGATCATGCCGAGAACCTTGATGGTGTCTACCCTGGGTATAGTACGACCATCTCTGGTGTGGAGGGTGATATTGCGTTCCACCGGAGGTTTCCACCCTTTGGGCTTGGCACCCCGGCGTTTGGGCAAATATATCAACAGCTCCGACTTCGCAGGTGAGCACCTGAGACCGGTGTGGTTGAGGTAAGACTCGGTGATGTCGATAGCCTCTTGCAGGGCGGACTCAATGAAGCCATCCGACCCTGTGGAGCACCATATAGTTACATCATCCGCATAGATAGTGTGATTTAGCCCGTCTATTTTTGAAAGTCGTTCCGAAAGCCCGATCATCACGAGGTTGAAGAGCGTGGGTGAGAGAACGGATCCCTGAGGAGTGCCCCGCTGTCCGAGCTCCACTTCTTCCGACACTAGGTCTCCTACGCGGAGGACGGCTCTGCGTCGAGTGAAAAAAGAGCGGATAAAGTAGTAAAATCGATGACCTAGGCCGAGGGCTGCGATCGCTTTCGAGATTGACGAGTGCGTTATTGTATCGAAAGCCTTTTGTAAATCGAGACCGAGTATTGCACGAGTGTCCCGAGTGTTTCCGTCATCTAGAATTTGATGCTTTATGAGTAACATGGCGTCTTGAGTGGATTACCCTGGTCGGAAGCCAATCATGTGGTGCGGGATGTAGTCGTTATCTTCAAGGTATCGACCAACCCTGTTGAGGACGACGTGCTCAGCCACTTTGCCCGCGCACGACGTGAGAGATATGGGGCGTAGGTTATCTAGGCTCGGCGCCTTTCCCGGTTTTGGTATGAGAACCGTGTGAGCTAGTTTCCAAGCATCGGGTATCTCACCCTTTTTCCATATCTCTTTGATAGTGTCAGTGAGGTAAGTGACAGAAGAATTGTCCAGGTTGCGTAGGAGCTTGTTAGCGATGCCATCGGGGCCAGGGGCTGAGCGGCTATTGAGCTCATGGAGAGCTCGGCGCACATCTTCAATAGAGAAGTCGGCGTCTAAGTTAGTGTTGTCGCTGCCAGAGTAATCAGGGTGAGGGGTCACAGGGCCCGTGGGGAGCGGGAGATATTTTTCCACGAGGTTTTTGACAACATCTTCCGGTGACACTGTTCGTTTAGCCTGATGAAGTATCTTCACAATCGAATGACCCTGATTTGTGCGGGTGTTGGTTTCATTGAGGAGGTGTTTGAGTAAGTTCCACGTTGTGCCATTTCGAACCTGACCATCAATCGAATTGCAAATTTCGTCCCACTGCTGTTTTGAAAGGATGCGGCAGTGATCCATCATGGTCTTGTTCAGCTGAGATATGCGTTTGCGTAACCTCCGATTAAGGCGCTGGCCCTTCCACCGGGCCAACAGAGACTATTTGGCCTCTAGTAGGTGGGCGAGACGACTGTCCATCCTTTCGGTTGGAAGGTCTGTGCTGATAGTTTTCGTTGCCTTGTTTACATCAGCTTTGAGCTGGGCCGTCCACGTCTCGAGACTCGGTGGGGTATCGGGAGGAGGTCGTTCTGCGCGGGCCTTACGAAGGAGGTCCCAGTCGACCCACGTGTACGACTTGGTTTTCCTGCTTACTGTGGGGAGGTGTACAGCCAATATAAAGTGGTCACTACCAAGATCTACCACGAGGTTGGACCAGCGGGCGTCGGAGATATTCTTGACGAAGCATAGATCCGGCGTAGTATCTCTTTGCGTGGACGTACCAGTGCGAGTGGGGAAGGCCTTGTCCGTAATGAGAATAAGGCCCATGTCATTCGCACTTCTCCAAAGCTCATTACCTTTCGGTGTATCGTACGTGTAGCCCCAGGCGCTGTGCGCAGCGTTAAAATCGCCTGCAATCACTAGCGGGTTAGGCCCCACGAGACGGACGGCTTTCTGGAACAAGCGTGTGAATCTTTGTCTATGGTGGCTGGGACTACTGTATACATTGAGCATGTATACGCTTTGTTGTGATATGTTGCCAGGGAGAATTTTGACCATAACGTGCTCAATTTCGGGTACATTGAGGCTGTGCGCTGTGCAGGTAATCTTGTTAGCGACCAGGGTGGCGAAACCGCGTCTTCCCGAGGGGCCGGGCAACCACTGGTATCCGGAAAACGTGGCGGTTGGTACTACAGTCTCTTGTAATAGCATGATGTGAGGTTTGGCTTCGTGGCTACGGAGGTATTGCTGCAGGAAAGCTTTCTTGTGGGTGAAGCTCCTGCAGTTCCATTGCCAGATTCGCAACTCGTCAATTGGCCTGGCCATCTTGAGCATTTAGGAGTTGGCCTGAGCACTCGGCGGGTGCATAAGGGCCGCATGATGCGGTGGACTGGGCACGGCTGTACGTCGCGACAGCGGCTTATCCGCGGCAACGGCAGGGGCGACGACGTGATCAAGATATTGCTCCACTTGGCCCAAACGATTACCGTGTACCGCGAGAGTAGACTGCACGAGAGCCATGCTTTCGCCAAGAAAGCGAAGGCTTTCCTTAATCGCTGGTAGCGTGCCCTTAATCTCGTCTAACTCTGTCTTTAAAGCTGGCTGGTCGTGGGCGACCACGCGTTTCTTGGGTGCGCTCTCGCCATCGGGGTTACCAGCGCCTACGGGTTGCGGCTGCAACGGAGTGACTGCATTGTCGTCGTTGTCGGTTGTGGGCATAGCAGCGCGTGCGTGTCTGTCAGTTTTTAGTTCGGCAATTGCGACACTGAGTTTGCGTATTGTTTCTTTCATCATCGCATTTTCGTGCTTTAAGATCGCTATCTCAGAGGTGTTGTGTATATCATGCTCTGGGAGTGAACCCGACCCTACCTGTGATGTATTGTTTCCTTTTCTCCGGACGGCGTCCGCCCAAGTGAGAGGCCGCCGCTTATTCTTGCTGGCGTTGCTTAGCGATGGTGGTGCCGATGGGCTAGGCGATCGTTGACGCGAGACCCCGGTGAGACTGGGGTGAGGCCCGGAACCAGAGTGGGAGCCGGAGCGTGACCCGGGCCGGGAACCTGAACGGGAACTGTGACGTGAAGCAGAACGAGACCTGGAGTAGCCTCGCCATATAGATCTGGTTGGGGTCCCACTTCGCGCGCTGCGGGAGTGGGTCCGAGGGTGGCTCCGGGACCTCGATACACGCATGGTGCGGTTCCTGGGACGACTCCGGGATCGGGACCGGGATCGGCTGCCATCGGATCGACCATCTGTAGAAAGCTTCGAGGCCTGGTCGTCGTCAGCGGTTGCGTTGAACTCGTTCATTGCATCGTAACTGTTGTGTCGCGTCGAGTGTGCTCGCTCCCATCGTCGTCGGCGCACCACGTATGGAATGTGGTAGCGTTCTTTACATTCCCTGTCGGCAGTGAGGTGGGTTCCTCCGCAAAGCTTGCATGTTGGTGTGCAGCGGTGTTCTTTTTCGGGTTTCGGCACGCTGCAGCCTCTGCAGATAACGTCTCCAGAGTTCGGGCACACGTCCGCTCGATGGCCTAGCCGACCACAGGTGTAGCAAATATCTATCTGTCTACGGTATAGTGTGCATTGAAGTAGCACCGATCCGTATCGCACAAAATCGGACACACGATGTCCATCGAAGGCCACGATCACTGCAGTGGTACTTCCGATGCGCTTGGCAGCCAAAGCTAGTGGATTTCGGTCGTTGACAATCTTCGCGTCAATGTCCGCCGAACCGTCTTGCACGGGAATCCCTCGAATGACATCTTTGCATGTAGAATGTGGTGCCGCTTCGTAGGCACTAACTTCATAGGTCTTGTCAGCGATGCGGATTTCTTTAACGCGCACGTAGAGATTAGCATTTTCTTTCTTCGGCGTGCTTGCTACTAAAATATTCTGTTTAATGTTGGGGCAGAGCGTGTCTGCTTGCTGTTCCGATGGGCTGATACCTGCCGAAGTCGAAATGACTTCAGCGATTGTCGTTGGGCCAACCCTAGCGATGTTAAGAACCCCTCTGGGCCTAATGATAATGCGGATGTCGTTCTTTGGTAGATGAGGCATTCGGCTTGCTCGAATAATCTTGTTCTTCACATTTTCTCTGTTGCGGGGCTTGTGCTCGTTGCGTTTCAAAGCGCTATATGACGGCACACGTTTGGAGCCTTCATTTTTTGCTCGGCGACACGAGGCGGTCTGCCAGCCTTGGTCTGGCGTGATTTCTCCAGGGTCAATGTCTTCCCCTGTCACTTGGTACTCCATCGCTCAGCGAGACAGTGCGGCTACGGGGCGCGCGAGCAAGCACGTGCCACGTTAGAGCAAAGAAGACACTCGTCAGGGCTAGCTGTCGGTGGGCGAGCGACGATAGCGGAGGCGAAATAAAATGCAAGAAGCAAGCCCTCACTGCGCCCAAATTGTGTCGGCAGAGTCCCTGTGTCTTCTGGAAGTCGTTGCACTAATATGACGTTGAAATCACAAAGTGGCGTCGCAAAAACGTTGAAAAAAGCAGGAGCCGTAGTGGAAGCGTTCGCACACTTCGGCTTCTTCTTCTTCTCCTCTCTTTTGATAATACTAATATTAAAAATGAAGTTTTACGTCCCCAAACCAATGATGTGATGATGAGAGACGCCGTAATAGAGAGTTCCGGAATAGAGAGTTCCGGACCATCTCGTGATCTTTAATGTGCACTTGCTATGCACACTACATTGGCCTCTACCATTAAGCCTCCCTCCATCGCAATGCGACCACATTGGCCAAGATATAACCCGTGACCTTCGGCTTATCAGCCGGGCAGCCTAACCACTGATCCAACGTGGCGGATTGATATGCAGGAATCGATACTCATTGTGACGTCACGCAGACTGCTGGCTTCGTGAATCACGTCGCAAAGATACGGAAAGCCGGAAGAGAATAGCGCACTCATTATTCTTATTTTTATATGTTTGGGTTTGCAATAATATTCTGGAAAATGCGAAAATGAGCTTTAAGTACTACGATTTTTACAGGCACAGTAGAGAGAACAGCGATATTTTACGAATTTACAAATTTTAGTTCCGCAATCCCGAAAGTGCCACTCTTACCGTGAGAAGACACTTCGTTAGCGAGGAAGGCCGCGAAAAGAAAATGTGGGTGGACACACCACTTTGAGTTTCGCACACTATACATTTTGTCGTAGAAGATTTTTCTGGCATCTACGAGATCCTACGTAGCTCCTAATTGATAAAAATAAAGTATGTTGTAATCTAAGGGTGCTATAGATCTACTATACGATGTCTCGTAAAATTTCACATAGCCAATGTCACGAAAATACGAAAAATACATTTTAATATAATTGATATCACGTGCGGAGATTTCAGTGCCAAATTTAAAAATGAAACTTCAACATTGATCTTTGCCTTTAATAATTACCATATGCTGATTAAAGGCAGTAGAGTGCTCAGAGTGTACTTTATCTTTCTAAAACAATTCATCGTTTCACTTCATCGTCCTTTGAGCATAGAGTTTCCTAAATATACACTAGAGTAACATCTGACGTTAGTGCCCACGGGAGCTGCAACGCACGGCGATTCAAGGAGCATGGGAATGACGGGTAGTACAGGGATTTGTCTAATCTTCGTATTTCTGGCTGTGTGTGTGTGTGTTCATGTGGGTTGGAGCTGCTTTCTCAAGAAACAAAAATAGGCAATTGTTTTGCGGTTGCGCTTCACCGCCTTATTGTTTCAGGCTTACCGTTTCAAATCGGTTCATGAGGTTTAAAAGGGTATGTTCTTTTCTTCGAAACAAAAGCGAAAAACAGCAATAAACGAAGCCACACGTGCGATTCTCCAACCGCAAGTTCGAAGACTAAGCAAGTCCATGTACTACTCATCATTCCTATAGTCGCTCAACGATCACAGCGCCAGAGTCTCTCTTAGTTAATTTTAGGAATGTCTATGCCTTTGAGCCTGTTGGTTCGAGCCTGATGGTCCCGAGGGCTTTAGATTTAAAATCTTGACAGCGTCCCCTTTCGAACAGTTCACGTTTCCAGGTGTCGCCTGTATCTGTCACATTTCCACAGAAAGCCACTAACGAGGGTTCGTGCCGACGTCAGCGATGTGCGAATTACAATAAGTAATGCGGTGGTCGTGTGCCTCACAGTAGTAGACTATGGGGCTCCATGAAAGGTTGCTTGGGAAAAGTTCTATATCATGTAAAAATGCGAAAAACAAAGTTTTCAAGTTCAGTTCAAGAGCAAAAACAAAGTTCCGGGCAGCGAAATTATCTGGTTTTAGCATTATTCCGCCTCAGATCTCCGCTCTTATTTGTAACGCATTGTCGAGTAAATTTGAATATCACAGGTTGCTCGTCCCGAACCATGATGGGAACACGGTGTACCCCACAGGGAGCAGTGTTATCACCGCTCCTTTTCAACATTGCTATGATGCGCCTTCCAAGCGAATTGGCCAGGGTGGAGGGCACACAACACGCAGTATATGCCGACGATATTACAATCTGGACCACTGAAGGGAGCCTTGGTGAAATGCAGGAACGCCTTCAGCAGGCCGCATCCATAGTCGAGGCGTATGCCAACGATTGTGGACTCCAATGTGCTCCAAACAAATCAGAGCTTCTGCACGTTAGAGCGAAGCCAAGAGATAAGTCAGCCATACACATCTCCCTGTCTGGGGTTCCCATCAGAGAGGTGGAGGAGCTCCGGATTCTGGGCCTGTTCATTCACAACAGACTCAGACCGGACTCCACTATAGCGAAACTCAAGAGAATAGGCGAACAGGTAGGGCGCATGATCCACCGCGTTTCCAACAAGCGGGGTGGTCTGTGGGGCAGGGACACGCTTCGGCTCGCCCATGCCTTCGTGACTAGCCGGATCCTCTACGCCGTACCATACCTTCGCATTAAGAAGCAAGAAGACGAAAGAATAGATGCCATCATTCGTAAGGCTACTAAACGAGCTTTGGATCTCCCGGTGGCCACTTCCAACGCCAAACTGAGGGCGTTAGGTGTGCTCAACTCCTACCAGGAGTTGCGGGAGGCCCACCTTATGAATCAATATACGCGGCTCGTGCAGACGGCTCCCGGGCGCCGCCTGCTAAACCGCTTACATATACAGCACACTTGCACTGCAGAGGAGGCGTAGCGTATTCCGGAACTGTGGCGGCATAAGCTCTCGGTCGCTCCACTCCCCAGTAACATGGATAAGCACACGCACGAAAGCAGAAGACAGGCGCGGGCTCGGACGCTTGAGAGGCAACACGGCTCCCGACCTGGTGTATTCTACGTAGATATAGCAGGGTCTTCTCCCACGGGATTTTACACGGCCTCTGTAGTTCACCGGGAAAAGCATGTCAATGGGCTCTCGTTCCGAGCACAAAATCCAGAGCGCGCTGAGGAAGTCGCGATAGCGCTTGCTGGTGTGGACCCCAACTCGAAAGTTATCATCACGGACTCCCGGATAGCGTGTGCTCATTACTTGGTAGGAGAGATATCCCCCCTAGCCAGCCAAATTCTAAAACGGGCTCTCGCTGATCCAGCCCCGAAACGCATCGTATGGGCTCCTGGCCATCAGGGCTTACCAGGTAATGAGGCCGCTGACGCGGCCGCCCGAGCGCTTACCCACCGGGCTCCTCACCTTGGCTCTTATAACTCGGAGGCCAATACACCGCTGCTGCGGTTCAAAGAAATTCTGACCTATTATCGCGACACTCACCGCCTTTACCCGGCTCCTGCAAAGGGGCTGAGTCAGGCGGAAGAGCGAACTCTAAGGCGCCTGCAGACAGGTACTCTACTATGTCCTGCAATCCTGAAACATTTCGATGCGAACACAGATGGGCGGTGCCCACACTGTGGGGAGACGTGTGATATCTTCCACATGGTATGGGCATGTCCGAAAAATCCCCACCTACCCCCTTCCCCCTACCTCTTCACGAGAGGCATGGGAGACTGCCCTCCTCAACTGCTCAACACTATAGTCTCAACGGGCTCTGGTGAGACTGGCGCGAGTAGGGGCCTCGTCATGCGGTGTCCCGGACTAAGGACGCCGACCATGTAGCGGGGTCATGCTTTGGCCCCGTACTTCTCTCTTTTATAATAAATGTTTTTCATCATCATCATCCCGAACCACGACATGATTATGAGACATCGTAGTGGAGGGCTCCGGAAGTTTTTGGCCATCTGTTATTATTTAACGTGCACTGACGTATCGCACAGTACATGGGTTTATGCTATTTCGCCTCCACCGAAATGTGATCACCGTGGTCGGGATCGATTCCGCGATCTTCTGCATGGTCAACAGCCAAGCACCGTATCCACTATTCCACTACGGCGGATGACGAGTGAATTTTCAGTTTGCAAAGCAAAAGTTTACCCGCCTTGCCTTGCATGCTGAGCGACCAAGCTGTGAGCAGCTCGATAAATTTAGGAAAAGTATGCTATAAAATAGATATCACAATGTTGGCTAGAGAGATTTATGTCATTGCCGCAAGACATGCCTCAGTTTTCACTAAAGCGTTGAAGATCACGCGTGCAAAGAAATGTTTCGTTTTTCGGCTTCTACTGTTGTGCGTCATTGTGTGACTTGAGACGGAAGAAACTCAACCATTGAAACAACAAAACAAAAACGAAGGCGAGAGGTTGACACGGCAATGTTGACATCTTGTGGTTGTCTGTGTTTCTCGCGCTGTTAGCCCCGATGAATATGCACCATTCGACCCATCGTTCTGTCCTACTTTCGAATAACTATTTTTTTGTATCCATTTTTATTCACCAGAGAATAACGAGTCTGAAGGCACCGACGTCACGAATTATTTATGGAATCGGCTTCTTCTTCTACAACAAAAAGATCTCCTGGAACAGGCTGCAGGTTCTGATCCTCGCGTCGAATGCGTAAGTTCTAGCAAAGCTTGAATTCGGGCTAGTTGATGTACGGAATTTTAATGTTGCGCTGAGCGGGAAGGTATTGAGATGTCAGAAAACAGGAGAACAGGACAGGTGGCACATGCGCAAACTTTTAGCTGTTCTAAGTTGAAATTCTCAAGTCTCAACTCACCTGTTGAAACTTTCAACTCAGTTGAAAGTTGGCGACCCTCTATCCTGTCCTATTGTATTGTACTTTTTTGTGCCTTTCGCTCCTCGCAACTACAATTCACTACGTAGTTCTATTTCACGGGCGCCATTAGCTGATCAATTTATATACCCAATTCCTCAACAGTGGTGTTAATGGTTCCCTGCTTATTTTAATAAGGCACCATTGCAGAAAAAGTCACAGCACGGATGAACCAACAGGTGAATGAACAACTGCATGGATGATTAAATAGAAGAACTGAATTTCAAAGACGTACTCTTTCCATAGTCGTAACACAATGAATGAACCGGAATAGCATGTCCGAGTTATGAGATGAACATGACATGCCACTACTATCACACCTCCAAAATGCAGATGTGTTCGTAGCGAAATGTTAACATCAGGGTTAGGCACTGAACATGATGGCAGGTTAGATATTCTGAAACAATCGTCATCAAAAAATTAGATATAAGAGTACTTATAAGAAATTTCTGGGACTGTAACACCGCGGAATAACTTGAAGAGCTACGCTGACTGTGCCGTCTTAAAAGAACTATGTGTTTTGTTTGTCCTACTATTTCGATTCCTAAATTAATTTGGATTTAATGAGCTGGAGAGCTGCATTGTACATTGTTCAAGAAATATTTTATTTTAATTATTCATACAATATTCCACATTACTCTATGATGCTCATGCACTGAAATCTCGAGCATTAGGAGTTTCCGAAATGCAGAAAAGTAGCGCTATGGGTCCTTAATTAATCATGATATTTTCTTCGGAACGCACCCGTCGAACGAGTCTCTTCGTAGCTGTCTTTTCCCTACAGATACATCGGTCACGTAATTTATTTTCCATTCAGCTGCAGTTAAGTAGCTGTCTCATTGAGACCGTACCTCGCATTATTGTGTCTGGTATACGCATTGCCTTGGTAAGTAATTTTTCTACCCACTGGCTTAACTTTCTTCGCTCGTCCTTATATACCACGGCCCTCCGCAAGAGAAATAAGCAGGGGGCTAACTAACCTCCATAACTCATAGCTCAGGCCCCTTGTAGAACAAGTTCTTGTTAAAGCAACGTGTGAAGCCATCTTTTTGGTCTATTGTGTGATCCTCATTTGCATTCAGGAAGGACATCATCGTTGTCATCACCTGCGTGCTGAGCGTGCCCAGCGCCAGTGCGTGCATCGCTCTGCCACCGACGACATTCAGGAGCATCAGCGACTACCCGCCTAGATTCGTGAGTGTGGGCTGTCACATAATGGACTCTTTCACGCTAAAGAGAAATAAGTTTTGGACAAAACCTTGACATAGCCACATATTACTTGGCCAATTGGCGTGACGTCTTCAATTCAGCGAAGCTTGAACTTGGGCAATCTAGTGCAACATTTGAATGAAGTGGCGCTGAGCGAAACGCAGGAAGGCCTACAAACAAAGAGAACAGAATAACTATGTGGACAAACTAACAGTCTATTTTGGTGAAAGGACGTCCAACGTTGTTTTACTGAAATTTTACTGGAATTTCACGAGGACATTCTTGGCCTCTTCAATTTCTCCTTGGCGCATTGTGTATTTCGCTCGGTGCAACTGCATCAAAATATTCACCAGCAGCTTTGGCTGCTCTCTCGAAGAACTAAAGGCAGCCGTGTTAAATGAAAGTATCTCTACAGGCCATCATCGATAACAGTAATTGAGGTGTAACTAGCTGTATTTAGAGAAGAATATTTTACAGAGAGAAATACTTTAGGCTGCTAAAGACATGCGCATTTATCCTATTTTCATTTGGTGGGTAAACGCCCACCTTGCGTGCGTAAGAGGATATACATATAGCTGCGGATACAAAGGTTAACCAGCTGTGACAGCTAAGCAATATTGACTGTTGTGATACATAACACTTTAAACGAAGCATTCTTGCTGTTCACTCAGAACACTTTATTTGGAGCGCGCATATACAACTCACAGGGTCTCTTATGCATTGCGCTAAGGCAAATCGTTGCGAAAGCTATCTACTTTTCCTCCTCACTCAAAGTACTGTTCCCACCTCGCCCCTCACCGAAAGCATACTGCCCATAAGGTGGTTTTGAAATGCTTCCAGGTTAAACGCAACTTAGGAATCCCTCGAAACATTCACACATTCACACTCGCTTGGACACACACACCACCGACAGCACTTCAGTGCTGTGTGCTGCGTGTTATTCTTCAGTGGAAGCGAGTGCGAATGTGAGAGCGTTTTTTGGGATTCCTGTATATCACTAAATCTACTTACAATATGATGAGTTATCAACCAGCCCAACCGCAAGATTTAACTCTGCCTTTCTGCATCCCCCCTGTTTTTTCGTTTCTTTTTTTTGTACTGCTTCCACAATGAGCTCACTACTAGCCAAGTGACAGTGGCGTGCAATGTTGTCACCATGTCATGTCATCACGATGCCACGATCACAAGCTTCAGCTTTCTTTGGCACCCTGATGACGTCACGCTGACGCCACGTGTTAACGGCATCACGTAATGGTATTTCACATCACTCGTGTCGACGGCGACGCCACCAGACGCCAACGCCGATGGTCAGTTTTCGTGTCTGATGAGCATCTAAGGCTTTCGCATTAATATGCACCCCAAGTATGGCACCACCTACAAGGCAAGTCCTCAGGGCAGGACAATAGCTCTATTTAGGTAACAGACACAAATGCTGAGCGCGAGTCAGCCTGTCCCGAAGCACGTGTTTATACACCGGGCACAGTACCGCAAGTGTAAACAGATGCTTAGAGTGCCAGTTGTAGGGGCTAATGAAGCGTAGGTAACACGATCAGTTTATTGATCCCCTAACGTAACTCCCTGAATGCCGATGCCTGTATTGTTAGGAATTAGCCACTAGCCAGAAAACTCTCCTTAGAAGGGCAACGCTGAGAGTATTGCAGTGTTCGTGTCTAACGAACATATTAAATGCTTAAAAGAATGTAAGACCTAATAAGAGTGGGTACTTTCCAGTTCTTCGATTTCTAGGTGAACAGATAAAAAAGAATGCAAATATATTGGCCTTACTAGCACTTATATTTCATAATTATGTCCCAAATGTTCGTGAAATTTGGTGACTGTGTTGTCGACTTTCGAGAGTTATTGATACAAATGCACCCGAGAATCGTGTAATACGATGATAAAATATTTGCTGATGTTTTTTAACGCAACCTTTGAGCACCCAAGGGCTTGATTGGCTGAATTAAGTAATGTTCTTGGTTTTCCTGGTGCAACACAATGCCATTATTAAACAAGAAATTAAATTCGTACTGGGCGCTGCTCACTGTTGGGAATTTATTCAGTTCATTGCAAAAAAAATTACACTAGAATGCATTCTACCTCAGTGTCATTTATGTTACCGCTACGTTTACAAGGTGCCAGATGTGTTAAATTCTACTTCTAAAGGTGTTCTAGCCACCAGGCATTCTACAACATCTGTCGTTTCGGAATTCCATAAGCGCAATGTTAGTTGTGTGTTAGCCCTTCATAGAAGTGTGGCAGCTTGGGCTAGTTGGTATGACATGACGATAGTTATAGCGCGAGAACAGAACGACGACACAGAGACAAGAAGGACACGTGTTTTTCGTGACCTTCTTGTCTCTGTGTCGTCCTTCTGTTTTCGCACTATAACTATCGGTAGTCCTTCAGCAGTGAAAATTTCGGGAGCGATATAGCTCGGACATAAAATCATTTAGGTATGCTATCAATATCTTGGCGCCGCCTATGGTCCGAATTAGTAGTGTGAGTGAGAATTTTATAGAAGGCAGAGAGGTCGGCCTGAGCTAGTTCGCTCTAGCCTGCTACTCTACACAGGGGATAAGGGAAAGGGGAAGGAAAGAGGGATGAATGGTGATAGTCCGAATTAGTAACTTCACAAAGAACTATGCCGTTAAAGTGTTTTGAAAAATGCACATATACAAGACCGTTTACATAATGTGGATGGCTCATCAAATCCGCACAGAGCAATGCAAACCGCCATGCCTCTGTTAGTATTTAAAAATCACAGTAGTCCATATCAGCACAATCAATCGTTTAATCAGTCATTCTGTCATAAAAGACTTGAAAATTTAATTCAGATGAGAATGATTCCCAAGCTTGATAATGAAAAATAATTATTTTTAATTTGCTCGCTTGAACAAGAAGACCTTGCTCTTTTTATTCATAGAAACTGTGCAACACGATTTGGTTTGCTCATGCATGTATCAGTATTGCGCCCGAATGAACCAGTGCAGCTTCATAGGAATCAGCCTTGCCTCTATGAGGGGAAGCTTAATTATTCTAAACAACTCTAAGCTCACAGTTATCCATCATCATTGTAATAACTGCGTATTTTTGGTCGCGCACTTCGTTCCTTGAAATTTCTAATTTGTGGAAGCAGGCAAAAAACTCAGTTCCCCACTGAGTGAAAAAAAAAAACTCACGAAGCTGACCAGTTTCACAAAACTCGCCGAATTCCTGTTAACGACAGCAATTGCCCAAAGTTTGTTCACTACGTTGTAACGAAGTTCTCATTTTTCTCGCATTTTTCATCTCCAACTGGTACAGGACTACGTGGTGCAAATGGCTAATGACAGTTTCAAGCCCCCGAGCCAAGTTTTGGCCTTCGCCTTCCAGATGGGCATTCTCATCTACAACATGACTTATCCCCACCGGCGGCCTGCCGACGCAGTATACGAGAACTGTAGCGGCTTCATTATCGGCGACAGTTCACAGGTTAGCCGAGTTCTATGACTTGTGTTGTGTCAAAGGATATCAAAAGAGTGCGTGGTGGAAAGAATTATTCAGAACCCTCCACTGCGGCGCTTATACTAGCCTAAGTCGCTTTGTGTCATTGGAACACATAAACCAACACACTTGAAGAATTCCAGTATTTATTTCATGGAGACCTCCAGTATGTCACTCTCCCTTATTAATAATAAAACATTTTTAGTTTTAGTTGTGGGCAACCTTCAAGTTACCTTTAGCCAAAGCATAGCGCGCTTTATTAAGCTATTCCGAGTGCAGTCACAAAAAAAGCAAAAAAAAAACAAACAAACCCGAGAACATTTGTACAATCTGAGCTCTAACAAGCGCGAAATCTGACCACAACCCGTTGTACAAAAGCGAATACGCTGATGAATACCCAAACAGGTTATAAAACACTCTTTCCGAGTTCTTTCAAATGTTTATTCACTATATCATTGCAGCTAAAACTTCTAGAACGCTTTAGTTTTGCTTGTCATTTCCCAATAGTGATGTTTCTTTAAGATGCTAGTCATCGTCTCTCTCTAAAGAGCGCCCCGAGCGAGTTCCACAGCGATGGTTGCGGCCTGCTTTGAGAATGGCATGACGTTGGTTTCGGCATACCAGTGTGACGTCAAGTCATCGCCACATACGCTAGCCCGAACGCAAGATTTGTCTAACATAGCGACAGCAAATAATGACGTGCGTACGGACATGCGCACAACCGGGCGTGGGGCTGTGTGGTCTGTTGAAAGCTCGCCTAAATGCATTGAATTATTTTAAAATTTCGCAGTGTAATTTGCAATCACTACCCCAATAGAAATGCTTATAACTTCAAACTTGTCTCCCTAGCCGGCAGCTGTATCGTGCTCTCATCTACTTCTGATTACGGGGGAGGCAGACATCTTTGTATTAGTAAGTGGGTCTTTATTTTTTATAATTTCTTGCCCTTAGACCTGCGAAGCTGAGGAAGAGATTCTGACAGCTGAAAAGGCCGCCGGTAGCGTCACCAATGTTCAACGCAGGACGCTGTTCTACACCTATGACACCGTTGAAACGATGAGGGAAAAGGTACATATTTTCACTCATACTTTTCTGCGATAAAAACTAGAAGCAGAAAAATATAGATTCATCATATAGAACTAGAAAAACATAAATTCATCACAGTTTTCACTGCGAAATTTCTTTACGACAGAATTTTATTCGTCTAAAAAATAATTCCGACACATCCTCATATCTGTACTTTTTTATAGATGAAAAGGTGTGGATACGTTATGAGTTAGTCGAAGTGCATTAAATACAACTTAGAAATATATCAAAACGCACTTGAAATTAACAGTGGAATACATTAGGCTCATCGAAAAAGATACACCTGTGTTCGTATACCCACGCTTTTTTTCTTTTGGGACCAACAAACGCTAATCACTACATCTTTTGTGATGGCACGCAAAGCAGATAATAGAATAAAAATAGTAACCGATGTGCTTACGGATGCGTGAGACTATCGACGTTCTCAAGCTCGATGAGAGATTTCATCCGAGAGGGCTGAAACTGCGTGAGATTATCGGCGTTTCGAATCTTGTTGGAGATGATGTGGGTTATTTGGCGCAGTTGGCTTCAGGATATTTTCATAGGACGCTTCTGGTGTTCGGTAAAGGGCGTACGTTAAGACGTCCAGAAATAGAGAAGGAACCACAATAAAAAGAATATTGAAAGAGAAAAAAGAACAAAACAAAATTTAAGTGTAAAGCTTCCACTCAAGATTCCGCACACTCGATATTCCAGAGATGCAGCGACATTCCAGAGGTACCACTCATACCAGCCCTGCAAGCTGTGTAGTGGAGCACCCTTGATTTATCTACGATCTATGCATTTTAAGAAATGATTTATCCTGTGATTCTATTGGTATGCAACAGGTTAGAATGGGCATACCTATTTTGAATGAAGGAACGCACATAACATCCACGCTCTGCAAGTATAAGCTAGCAAACTTTGTGCGTGGTATCAAAGACGACCGCTAAGAGCTCATACGAATCAAGTTCATTAGATACTACGAGATTTTCACTGCTCTGACACAAAGGATATCTTAAGAAGAGTCGCTTTCAACATTTGTATCCGTTACTTGTGTATTTCGTATATATGCACTAAATACTGGATAATTTGATGTGTACGTTTTATGTTTCAATATTGAGTGCACGTTGCCTTGGCTTTCTTTTTTTGTATTCTGGCAGCTATTATATAGTCATATACCGAGGAATACTTTTACGCTCGTATAACAATAATTGTGCATTTTTAAGCAGCTTGTGGGGCTATGCATAGCGTGCGTATTCATTCACAATAATAATTGTTAAGGTTTATAGTCCCGAAACCACGATATGATTATGAGAAACGCTGTATTAGAGGGCTCCGGAAATTTCGACCGCCTGGGGTTCTTTCAAGTGCACAATTTCAAGTACACGGGACTTAACCCTTTTCGCCTCCCCGGAAACACTTCCGCCATGATCGGTACTCGATCCCGTGACCTGGGGTTCAACACTATAGCCACTAGGCCACCGTGGTGGATGGTGAATTCAGCAGTTACAGCTTCCAGGATGGTTGTACCTGATTCTTTCCAGTGAAATGTTGAAGCCTTGCAGAGAAACATGCAAGTAGTGTTTAACCTAAATTCATGCCGAAATTATTGAAATTTTGATTAGCTGAATGCTTAGCGCTGCTGAAATGAGGCACTGAGTAGTTGTAGCTGCACGCACGAAAATATAAGCTTGGGTTTCAGAAAGTTGGAACAATGAATTCAATGAAACGCCTATTTCTGACTGTGACCTATTTCTGACGGCGACATGTCCAAGCATAAGTGATTTGAAAGAATATATGTCGGGATGACTTGTACCCTCGTTATGTTTTAGATACGAGCGTACGTGCACGACATTTATTGCCTGAAAGGCTGCTTCACGTAGTTTCTTTCTTGCCGTTGTTACGCATTCTGTCTCCAAGAAAATATTTATTCCTCGTAGTAATCGCATTTATATGGATAATTGTTGAAATTCGGAAGTTGTTGGTGGTACACTAGTTCATCTCAAGCTGTCCGTGACACCTTCATTGCCAGGGGATCGCCAGCTCGAGAGATAAAGTTAAGCTGAGTTTTAGTTGTAACAAATCTTATACTGCAATAATATTTTTCCTTCAGGCCGAGTTCGTCATGACTACAAACAGAAAGAGGGCCAACTTCACGTGGTTCCTGTTCAATGTGCACCTGACAGACATCTCCAAGAAGTGTCGCCCCAACGGTCCTTTTGAGCGCCTCAGAGAATTCAGAAAGTTCCACTACGACATTAGCCGGCGTTGGCAGACAGTATGAAACTCTCGATGCGCGGCCACGTCCGTTCGAACACCGATGCTGGGCGTCAGCTGTGCTATTACAAATATCACCGCAACGAACGTCATTTCCTAACGTTAAGAGTGTCCACCTTTGATTGTTGTATTTTTTATACCGCCAAAGCAAAATATTCTACAATTATTTTGCACATTATTGCCACGCCTTCACATTGTGCTTGTATTTAGCATAACACTTCCCTGATTTATAGGTTTTAATAAAATGAAGTAACGTTGCAGACCTCTTGCAGCGTGTGTGTGTCTTTGTGCAGTTTTTCAGCGATGTGGTTATGTGTATTACTGGTCGGACACCACAAAGTGGCACGCCCGACCCGGCTTTCAAAAACATCAGTGGATTACCGCCTTCGAGACAAGTTGTGTGGAATGTTCAGTGAATTGAACATTCTTTAATTTCCCTACTGCCATCGCCCATGTATACATTTTTCCCGGGGAGAAAGAAACGAATAAGACAGTGACGTGCCAAAAATTTGTAGTCTTGCCTAATAAATATATTGAGTGCTCAGACTATTCTACTTTTCGCAACAGAAAATAGGATGTATGCTAAATTGTTTAATGGCAGTATTCTACAGAGAAACATTGTTGTTGACAGCACATGTTTTTAATGTTTTTTTCATTTGCAGATACTTCATTCCCCTCCTCAGGCCAATGCAGGAGTGAATACATTGGATAGTTTGGCATAATTTGAAGATTAAAAGAATAAGCAATTAACAATTACACATTTGAAAAGTCATATCAATGTGCACTTTATATATATTTTTGTTATGCGATAAAGTGGCCATCAAAATATTTTCATTGTAAGTCACTCAGATTACCTAGAATCATGCCATTTCCTTATTAAATGGAGCGTAAAGCATAATTTCGTTTATTTCAGCTTTGTTGATAATTTATGATTCATTATACTCTGCAGTCGTTTGCAGTCAGCCCGCAGTACAAATTGGCGGCTCGGCAGAAATATGAATAACATTATTACAAACTAAAACAATAAGAGGCCTGAGGACTGAGTTATGCGGTACACTGGAATACACTGATAACTCTTCCGAGGCACACATTTAGGCTATACGCCTTGTCTTATGTTTCTTAAGCAGCATGCAGCGAACGTTAGCACCTCCCACTCAGTACGCATAGCTAATAATTGTTCTTAAATTCTGATGAAAAACGACGTCAAATGCTTCAAAGAAAAAAAATGGCATAGGTGTGGCCTTTTGTATTCATCAGCAATTCCCGCTGCTGAATAATGGCAGATAAACCAGATCTAAATCGATGTCTGAATGATTTCCGAAATACACATTTACCTCACCCAGACAATTGAACAGGCATTAATGCATGCGTGTCCGAAGCTATGGAAGCTAAAGTGCAGGGTCTGCAAAGCAGTACTGAATCTAGCAAAAATGATACTATTGCCATGGGAACTACACAGACATTCTCGACGGATGCTTGAAGAGTGTGTCACCATCACTGTCATGTTCTGTATAAATTGCAAATTCATGATAAACCTCGCGCAGCATATCTTCCACCCGTGGGTAAGAACGCGTGAGCGGGTGCGATGATGGCAACTGTACAGCAAAGATCAAACGAGCCGGCTCGGAAGGTGAATGCGATAACATCACCCGCCGTGTTTTAGATCTGCCATCGAGTGCTTTTCGAGCGGAGACGAAACGACTCACCCGTCTTGAACGAGCATAAAAGGATTCGCTTAACAACTCTCCTTAGAACATTATCACTCAGTAAAAAATTGTCTAGAATCACACCTCCGGACAATCGCTACATATATATAGTACTGTGCAAGAAGCCACGACTTCCCTGGTGCAAACACTTTCTTATGCACAAGTTTGTTTTAGTGACACAATAAAGCACATGACACCTGCTGTAATTTTTTCTCTCATTGCTTGGTACAGGCAGCTTCGAAGAGGCACTATAGTATAGCACGCAGTTTAACATAAACGTTATAAAGCATACCTTGAAACAAGCTTCAAAAAACGTGGCCAATAAATGTCTGTACGTTAGAAAGTCATCGGAAATCGTAACGTGCATCTCTATTAACACAAATAATTATAGTAGATCAATTACGTAGTCACGTACTTTTGAAACATGTCGCGCATGTAGCGTTTCATAACATGCGTTTTTATTTTGCATGGTTTTAGAATAAAAAGATGCACAGGTGAGGAAAACAAATTTACTTTCAACAATGACCGAGGCCTTGAAAATTTAGCAAAACAAAAGAATGGTAAATGCACATAGAGGTGATCGCGTTTATCCCTATACAGCCAGGCAGAATAGAAGCTTCGACAATCTCACACACAAATTGAGGCGTGCATTTCTCCCCAGCAAGCATTACGGGCTAGGCCTTACTCACCATCCGCGTATGACAGCTATGCTTACAGTTTTTCGAGAGGAACGCACTTGCATTCAGGTTCGTGGTTCGTGAAAATGTCACTCCTAAAACGAGGATGCGGAACGACCGGCATCCACACGCACTTACTAGGGGACGTTTGCGTAAGTAAAGTAGACCTCCACGGACCCTTTGCCCAACGCCTCCTCCATTTCGAGCAGGCCTTGCTTTGCCTATCGTGAAACACAGAACTCTACGGTACTTGCGAGTGCGTGCACTCATCAGCGTTTTTGCCTCATACAATCTGCACTAGCTTGAACTATGCAGCTGACGTCTTAATAATCAGCGTTCTTGTGGGACACGGAAGCGCACAAAGGCATCGAGGAGTGTCTTTTGCGTGCGATCGCAGATGCCGTGGAGATGCATCACATCACGTTGGAATGTATACGGTACACACCGAAGGACAGGAAGGGGACAACAACAGATAGGTGCGGGAGGCAATGCTGTCTATCCCGGCCCTTGAGGAGCAGCGAATTCTAGACAGGATGGCTTAAATGAAAGTGAGAGCCAGCGGTGCCTTGGAATAGGGGCCAGACCACACAGCGTTGTTCTGTTTTAGCCACAACGAGGTCTTTTCCACAAATTAAGTTTAGGTAATCTTCCACGTTCCTCGAAGGGCTGTCTATGCAGGTACACTTGAGCTGATGCGAGTTTAGTTAGCGCCTGTGGCTGCTTATGATGCCGCAGTGTCGTTTAATAGCGACCTTTCCATGACCCCTTTAACATGTCTCGAAGTAGCTTATTCGCAGTGGCGTTCATGCGTACTTTCCGTGAATTACGAGTTTCGCAGAGTGCGAATAAGGTGAGAGGAAGTGAACACGGCACGCGCGACCTGCACATCTGCATTCCCCGTGCTGAACTGACACAGGAACAGCCACGCGGACGTACACACCAGCGGCTCGGCCAGGCTAGCCAAGCCCTGGAAGCTCATCGCTAGTTTCGGTTTCAAGGAACATGCCCGCTCCTAGCAGTCGCAATGCATTCTAAGATCCAGTTCAACGGAGTGAAGTTGATGTGAATGTTC
Organism: Rhipicephalus microplus; assembly: GCF_043290135.1. Lineage (NCBI taxonomy): Eukaryota > Metazoa > Arthropoda > Arachnida > Ixodida > Ixodidae > Rhipicephalus > Rhipicephalus microplus. The sequence continues at coordinate 118,099,502 of NC_134705.1, read as the reverse complement.
GCATTTATTGGCTTTCACAAGTTTTTACGAATAAAAAAATTATACTCCTGTAAGACACTTCTCTTTTGTTTATATGCCTGCTTTATTCCTTATTTTGTAAACTTTTAGGCAAGGCGAAGCGCGGGAAGAGATCGGCTTGCGTTCATAGCGCGTGTCTCCGCTCCTGCTCGCCCCTCGCTCAGCGACGTGAAAAGTTGAATCGCGCTCAGTTATATCGCTCAGTTGGCGCGTCAGCTACAAGAAAGATAAAGACATCAAGGTGTGGTGGGCAGAGAACGGAAGCCGCAGTGAGCTATACGCCGAACAAGTCCACCAGACAGTCGTCAAAGATGGCTTAGTCGAGCAACGCATGTTTCCAGTGACTCGGCGGTGTGCTAACCCGAGGGTTTCAAGTTACGTGAAGGTTCTTCAGCGTTTCCTAAAGGCAACGGGTGAGCAGAAACGTTTGTATCAATTATTTGAGCAGGTATTCGTTTTGAACGTGTACATATGATTAAACTCAGTTCTCTGCAAGCCGGCCTGGACTGACAGAAAGGCAGTGTGGCTTGACTAATTGGTGAAGAGAACAAACAAAATACTGTCAGGAAAATGCGTTTACTGAAATGATTGAATTGATGAAATCATGTAGCCGGGTTGACTCGGCTACATGATTTTAGTTTCTTTTTATTTCGGCGAGTAGTTCAAATGATGTCAAGTAATTGTAGGTTGCTTCCTCGCCATGAAATTCTTGTAGCAGCGGATTGAAAATTTGTTACTCTTTAATTCTAATAGTGTCACTCAAGAACACGTGATGGACTATTTGCTTCTAAAGATTATTACAAAGAATGTCGTTGCGCCGAAGTTTTGACAAGCGAGCTTTTCTTCCTCAAGGCAACGCTGTTGCCCGGACGAAGACAAGTAATCTTGCCGAAACACTGTTTCCAGCGACGTTCTTCCTCGAAAAACTTCTGATCGCTTCAAGCCTCCCCGTGCCTTTGAACTTCCGTCTTGTTTTGTACTGAAGTTCCGTAAAAAAAAAAAAACTATGAGAACTGCCATAACAAACGTGATTGAGTCAAATACGACGTGCCCTAGTCGCAATTGGTGGTAATTTTTGCTTTATTTCGGATAGTTTGGGCTAAAAGTTTACTCATTTTGTCCGTATTATAAGATCAACCTCTTTTATAGATTAACACTTTAGCTCTACGTGTATATCTGTTTTTTATACAAAACGTGCAATGAAAAAGTTCATTTCATTTTGGCTGATTGAGTTTTGTTTACTGAAAAATCGGTTCTAAACTTTGACCTCTTCAGAAAAGACGAAAAAAACGAAATTAAAAAATAACGATTAGGAATATTTCAAGAATGTCCGCATCGCCCGAGCGGTGAGCAGACCTAAAAGAAGGCACGAGAGCATTCCGCTTGCACGCGAAGTGGGAAAGGAGGGCTTCCGCGGCATCCCTCCTGCTCTCGATTTTTCGTCCTTTTTCTCTATTTCAGGATGTTATCAGGGATGTCATGAAATACATTATTTGTTCCTGAGTTATTTCTAGTAGAACGCCCGGCAACCATCAGTGGTAAAAGCGGCGCTGTCGCTGCCGAGAGTGAATACATTGGAGGTATAAGTAGAGACTTTCCGCCCCCTGGATAAAGGCCTAAGCTTAGGTATCCCCCTCCCCCTTCCTTTTATAGAGGCGAAAATACTGGAGGCATGCTTTGACTTTGGTGCACACTATTAAGCAGATTGTGTTTCCGATTTCTGAAGTCCTGAAGAACAGAGTGTCTTATAACAGAACGGGTGTTTCAGCACTAATTAGGCTGTCTTTGTGTATTTAGTTGCAGCAGTGAGCGCGACAGCGCACTCCGAGGTTGCACTTATATACGTTGCTTTGGCTGCTGCAGGAAGGAGTAAGCTATGCATTGTTGCCGTGAGAAGAGTTACTAGGTGAGTTCGTCGTTTTAGCTAATAAGAATGAACAGATTCAAGAAATCACTGCTGTGAAGACAGCTAATACCGATACGAAAGGTGGCCGCCAACGCACTGAAGGTCTTTGTATTGGCACTCACTCTTTCCGGTTACATTCGTAAAAAAGTTTCCTACGCTTAACACCCTCGGTAATTACTGCTCATACATGCAATGGTATTCTGAATGTTTGGGCTACACTGTCATTTTTTTTTTCCTTAACGACGTATTCTATGATATACTCATCAGAAAACTTCTCAATATATCTCGGGCAAGCTGTACAGTTTTTAAAAATTGATTTAAAGTTGGCTGCTGCAATAAATTCTCAGCGGAGTTTCGACCACTACTGAAGAGTGATTTTTAAGGGTCAGAAGATGCCTGAATGGCATACTACAGAAGAACACGTGGTCAACACTCGTCCGGCCGGCCGATGATGTATAGCTGCGCGTAGGAATGAATACGGGTGCGCTCCACAGTTCAGACAAACCTATCGCAAAGAATCATTACTATACACCTCGGCGCATAATGCCCAGAATTGGTGTATCAGCGTTCCGCTATCGCCTTCCTGTAAATTAAACCTTGGAATGTAATTGGGAAACTTGATGTTTTTTGTTTTTTGTGTTGCAGTTTTCTTAGCGTTTTTCGTGTCAGTGTTTTTTGAACTTTCGCTCCGCCTTTTCTTAATCACGAACTTATATACCAGCCGTAGCAGGGAATCCCTTGTGTTCATCTGTGTTTCTATCTCCATCCTCACTTCTCTCATTCCTTTCTTCTCTACTTCTCTGCCTCCCCTTCTCCAGCGCAGGGTAGCCAACCAGATATTTGTTTTCCAGTTAACCTCCCTGCATTTCCGCATCACATCTCTTTCTCTTTCTTTATCCATAGCAGAACACCTAACTTGTCTTGGGAGGTTCTCAGTGTATGCGCGCTCTTCGCAAACTATTCTTCTCTCACGCTTGTCCCTTAATTTTTACAGCTCTTTTCTGAAGAAAAGTATTACCCTAACGTTTAACGCCACGCCAATGTCAGGCGTTTTCATGTTGGGGGTTCCCGTGCTGATTAGAAGAAGAAGAAACCCAACGAACGTTTTTCAACATAAAACCCACGTTAACAGATATTCAAAAAAAAAAGAAAAACGGGTCGAGAAGTAATTTTCAATTCTGGATAAATCTGTGACATACCAAATTAATCGGGTTTGGCGAAACCAGCTGTCTGGTCGGCACCAAATTCAAGTTGTAGCTATTAGTGTCTACTTTGTTGTTGATTCTTTTTTCTCACTATCTAAATCTTTGGTTTCTTTCTTTTTTTTAACATACTGTCTTCACTATACAACTCCCCCAACCCTTCCTTTTTTTTTCGTTGTAAACAATAAGGCCGTTATCTTCCATATGAGACTACGGTATATGTTCTCTTGGCCAATCCCCCAGAGTGGGTACGAGCCATGAATTAGAGGATACAAACAAACAAATCGGCGCACGTTCGTTCGAAGCAGCCGGAAAGCAAGCTCTCCCATTCCATCCTTTCTGGTTTTGAAGAGAATCGATAACAGTAAGTCAGAACCAGTACGCATTCCTTAAGGACGACTCGGAAAACTTAGTGCGCAGTCTGAATCTGTTTGCTATTCCCTTTAACGTGGATGAAGCACTGAAGCAGTGGCACGAGGGTAAAGGCACAGTTTTTTCCCCTGAAGATTACACGCCAATGCCACTGAAGAAAAGTGTGCTCCTTGCATTCTCTTTTCTGCAGCCTATCAACATCTCGTTAATGTACAGTAATGAGCTCATTCCGCAGGCGAATTCCCTTAAATATTTGGGCATCATATATAATGACACATTAAATTGGAGAAGTCACATTGATGATGTGTACTCCAAGGCAACACGGGCCATGGGGTGGCTACGGTAGCTTGCAAACCGTAAAGCGGGTTTAAGAAGAGATGTGCTAATAATGATATATAAACTTTATGTGCGGCCCATCATGGAATTCGGTTGTGTATTATTTTCTGGCAGCGCAGCCTATAAAATGAGACCCCTAATACTGCTGGAAAGAGAAGCGTTGCGTTTGTGTCTGGGTCTACCAAAGTTTGTTGCAAATAACGTGTTGTATATGGAAGCTCGCCTACCTTCTCTGCTAAAAAGGTTTAAAATTCTTACTGTGCAAGCATTCTTAAAGATATACAGTTCGCACTAAAGACTCTCATTTTACGCTTTCATTCAAGAACCGACTTTATTTTTCGAAACCCATTGGTCGCGAGTACACACCCCGCAAATAGTATTTGCACAAGCGCTACTAAACCGACTGAATGTAAAAAGTAGACATATTGGTCCAATACACAACCTAAAGTCAATGCTTAGCATACAATTCGATGATATATTTCCTCATAACGCGAAACAATTGGCATATAGGTATTTAAATGACCAGTTAGCAGATTATCTAGCCCACCTAGAGATAAGCAATATCATAGCGACTGACGCATCTGTGTCAAAAGAAAAGGCAGGGGTTGGCATCTTCTCTCCTTCTTTGGACTGGTCCTTTTCAATTCGACTCCCAGATTATACCCCGGTATTCATGGCAGAATTATTGGCCATTGTTCTTGCCCTACGCAAATTACCCTCTAGCGAATCATTAGCACTTATCATTACAGATTCATTATCAGTTTGTAATGCACTTTCTGCGGCAGTAAATTCAGAGCTCATGAATACGTTTCGGCATTTAGTACCGAAAAACGTAAAAAAACTGCATTTGCTATGGGTACCAGGCCACCGCGGATTATATTTGAACGAAATGGCAGACTCTTTAGCAGCAGTATCCCTGGGTGGGCCCACCATCCCAGTTTTGCCAGATACGGCTTACGTAACCGCGCTAAGGTTCCGAAATGCTTGCCTGCAATGGGGAAAAGATAATTTGGATAAATTCAAAGATTTTGAGCATTTGAGCTATTGCTGGAATAAACAGTGGTGTGTATCTCGCCAGTTAGAGGTCACTTATACCAGATTGCGCTGTGCAGTTCCACAACTAAATTATTACCTTAATAAAGCTCAGCTTAAGGCGTCACCGCTATGCATTTGGTGCAACGAAATTGAAACAATTGAACATTCCTTTTTATTCTGTCATCGTTATTCTTATCAGAGAAAAAGAATTTTAGTAGCCCCATTACAAAAGCTAGGAATACAAGTAAATTTACCAGTAATTTTATCATTTGGCGGAACTTCATTTGGTTACTGCCACAGGGATGTATGCTCCGCTGTGTTTGATTACATCAACGCAACTAAAAGATTACCATGCTAGTGAACCACTACCTTTTCAGATCTTTAGTTTATAATTCATAGTTATGTCTTTCAAAAACAAAAGATGGTTTGACCGCTTGCTCAGCACACATTTTTGTTTTTTGGTAGTATTATTTTAAGCTTCTTTTTCAGATTGGCTTGATTTTCAGTTTAGTTTCATTTAAGTATCCTGCCGCCCGGTTCTTGGCCCATCCCCCTTTGTGGGTAAGCGCCATCCATCAGAGGTCATCAGCATCAGCATCAGCAAATCGGCGCACGTTCGTTCGAAGCAGCCGGAAAGCAAGCTCTCCCGTTCCATCCTTTCTGGTTTTGAAGAGAATCGATAACAGTAAGTCAGAACCAGTACGCATTCCTTAAGGGCGACTCGGAAAACTTAGTGCGCAGTCTGAATCTTTTTGCTATTCCCTTTTACGTGGATAAAGCACTGAAGCAGTGGCACGAGGGTAAAGGTACAGTTTTTTCCCCTGAAGATTACACGCCAATGAACCAGCTATGGGATTCCTTAATACCAAATACTTTATAAATATGCTAGCATTTGAGCACCCACAATTCTCTCGACGAGTTGTCTTGGTTCCAAGCCGGTTAATTTTCTCTTCGATTCATTATCTCGTGCTGTGCTGACCTCATTAGTCTTTATCTGGCAGGGTAGATTAGAAGGCTCAGGTAGATTTGCAGCTCAGGCTAGCGGCTGCAAAGCTGAAGGGCTTGGGTTCAATTCCCATTGACATGTCACTTTTAGAAGATAACTGTATAGTGGAGCTGACGAGCGCAGCCTCTTTTGCGGGTTGTCGGAGAAATGCCTTATCGAAGAGTTTTATTGCAAATAATTTTCGGAGTTGTCGAAGAATGCCTAATTGTAGAGTGTAGAAAACAGATTGAAGATGAGGAAGGCGAGGAAGAAGAAGTAGCCAGGGTCACGCTCTGCATATTTTTTTTCCTGTTATGTCATTAATAAACCGAAGACGTATCGGTCCTGCGGTCTCTCTGATCCTTCTGAAACATGGTGCCGTGACCAGGATATTTTTCTTCGAATTTATCCAAATGACGATGAATTGTGGCCGCTAGAAGGAAGCTACTTGGTGTAGTTCCGAAAGTAACCCTTGTCATCCTCCATGTTTTTATCTTCGGGGTTGGCATATCTTCGCTGGGTATTCTTTCCCACCACATGAATCGCAGTGCGTCTCGGTCATTTTCATGTATCTTGATCTGCAAGAATGCTTTTTCAGCGTCGGCTGACATAGCGATCTTGTGATGTCGAAAGTTCATCAGCAAGCTTGTGATTTCTGGGTTTAGGTTTGGCCCCTTTTCCAAGTTGTCATTAAAGGATTCACCTGGGTTCTGGCTTGACGATGCGTCAAAGACGATCCGCATTTTTGTGGTTGTTCGGTCCTTCTTAATTACTGCTTGATGCGGCATGTAGTATACAAATTTGTTCTGTATATCAAATCCAGCATCTTCTTCGACATTTTCTGCTAATTATTGCTCAAAGTACTCTCGAATAGCTTTGTCATAGGCTAGGAGTTCATCTTTATCCTTGCATAATTTTTTGGTCACCTGGATAAGCCTCTTCTCTGCAATGGTGGTGTTGTCGTCCAATGTCACGTTTTCCTTCCATGGTAGCCGCACTTGGTATCTTCCTGCCTTGAACTCCATTGTTTGCCGGACGTAGTCTAGCACATGTTCATTGCTCAACTTTGTTGCTAATTTCTCCTTGATGCCCATGTTTTCCAAGTCCTAGAATCTCTGCAGTTCGTCCGCAGTCGTGTCCGACTTGGCACTGACCTTGAGTACCATAACCGTCGATGATTTCATCGGCACACAATGAAGTCCTACAGGACCTTGGACCGTCCATCCCAATATTGTTTCTATTGCCATTACGTTTGGATGAATCTCGCAAATGCGACCAGTGACTACAGTTCAGTAATAATCTGCTCCAATTAATATAGAAGTTTCCATATTTTTTCTTTCTTTGTCCGTCTTCTCGTTGTCATCAGCCAAACGAATTCCCATCGATCTTGCTCTTTCGTGTATTGTCAACGCTGGCGATGGTAGCACGTCACAGGATATAACTTCTATCTCCAGTGCCTCAATCGTGACTGGCTCCGAGATGGGATCTTGCCTCACGCTGACCTCGACGACTTTCATGTCTAGTTCCATCTTTCCTCCTCCAAATGATTCTACAGTAATCTTTTCGGATCTTTTTACCTTGCACGCTAGTTTTCTTGCCAATCTTTTGAGGATGAATGTCCTCTGGCTCCCGTTGTCCAGCAGAATCCGTGCGTAGCACCCGCTGTCTTCTCCCGCCGTCCACGAAAAGGCTGTCTGCAGTAATATGCACTTGTGTTCATCGGACTGCTGTGCGTGCATGTTGCAGGACTTGCTGGTGTCTAACCGGTCAGGTTGCGCGCTTTTACGCACTTGCTCAACATCACTGGTTTGCTGCTGTGCTGACTTTCCTGCAGGCATACGTGGTCGACACATGGATGTTGCGTGCCTTCCCTTGCATGTTTTGCAGCGTACGTTAGCGCGGCATATCTTTGCGGTGTGGTGAGGTCTGGTGCATCTGAAGCACCTTCGTTCCCGTTGCAAGGCTTCTTTCTTCTGTTGCATACTAATGCTTCTTCTGCAATCCTCCGTGTAGTGTCCAGTCATCTCACAGAAGATGCATTTTTTCATCGAGGTGCTTTGAAGCGCAGATGTTCTAGTCCGCCTCATACTGTGCGGTGACTGGGTAACGTCGTATTTCTCCTCTCGAGTTTCTTCTCTGCTGCGTATATATATATATATGTTTAAAAACTCCATAATTTCTTTCAAACTGCTCGTGCTGTCTCTTGACGCTGAGTCCGGTTCCGTAGTTGCTGGTTTGTTGTCACCTTTCTTTAACTCCTTCATCTTCATCTCAATCCTCATATCCACCGGTAGTGCAGATTTTACAACAGTAGCTATCACTGTGGCGTAACTACCCATTTCCACTCCTAATGACTGCAATGCTCGTGTGTTCACTTACAACTTTTGGAAGAGTTTCTTCAACCCATCTACATCTTTAGGACTCTTCACTGCTTCCAAATTTGCAAGCTCTTTTATGTAGGTCTCTTTTAAATTATCTTTTCGTCCGAAGGTTTCTTTCAAAAGAGTGACTGCATGCTCGTAATTTTGATCAGAAAACTGCAAACCTTCTATGAGAGACGCAGCCTCCCCGCTCAGTGACGCCAGAAGGTAATTAAACATTTGATTCTTCGGCATGTTCACTCTGTTATGCACCGATGTCTCGCACTGATGCCAAAACCTTGGCCATGCTGTTTTTAGATGCGGAGCATCTAATACTCGAGGCTTGTAGTGCGGCGCCGTCCGCAAGCTTCCTCCTCCTTCTTCCACCATCTGTGCATCCCTTCCTCCTCTACACACCGCGCGCGCTTCACTCCTCCACCATCTGTGCACCCTTCCTCCTCTACACACCCAAGGAGGATTAAAAAAATTGCTGGAGTGGAAATGATTGCGCAGATCTGAAGTCGTTCCTCTGGCAAGATGGCGGCTGTGGCGGCCATCTTACTAGGGGCATGATAAAGTATCACCGTTCAGCGATCGAAAACGAAGCGTTTCCCTCGCACGCCCAACGAGTTTAATGCAACCAACATTTTTGGGGCCTCATAGTGCTCCAAGTGCGTCTTAAAGTCACTATTTTTCCGTAGTGAGCCTCTAATTGGAGGCAAAGTTCTTTGAAGATTCAGTCATCCATATTTGTTTCTGAGTGTTATTTCGTCAGGAACAACCATCCTTTAATATAGAACTACCGTAGTATTTACATAACGTATCAAAGCCACTTGATCTTTAAGCGGGCACTATCAGAAAAGAGCATGTTTCCGCCATCTTGGCAGTGGCAATAGGTGGCTTCACTTCTGCTGGCAAGGCATCGCAGGAGCTTCCACTCCAGCAACTTTTCTTTAATTCTCCTTGTACACACCGCGTGCGCTTCTCCTCTTCACGAACATTCGCTAGCTGTATAATGTAGCGCGCATGCGCCGTCACGCTTCGAGAACATCGGCAGCTGACGCGCGCGCATGCGCCGTCGCGCTTCGAGAACATCGGCAGCTGACAGTGCATGCGCCGTCGCGCTGTATATATACTCAAGGTCGGCGCTCGCTCGCTCAGTTGCCGCTCGTCGGTTGGTTTGTACGGCGCGTCGACGTCCAAGGTCACGGTGAAATGAATTCCAACGAATCCACAAACACAATGTTCGACGTCCCTTCGACCAGCGCCGCCCTTTCGCATACGTGTGTACGTGTTCACTCATTTAACACCCCCTCCTACAACCACGTTAACCAATTTAGCCATTGACCCAAGTAAGTCGCAGTTTAACACCCCATTTCACAAGCACGTTAACCAATTTAGCCATCGACCCAAGTAAGTCGCACTTTAACACCCCGTTAACCGTTTATATGCTCCACATCTTCCTCAGTGTTCCCCCGAGGGAAGCTGCGGGCAAATTTTTTCCCCATCAAACTTGATCATCTCAAGACGTGGCAACTTAACAAGCTCTTGCGTCTCCGAGATTTGGTTAGTACCTTGCACTGAACTCGCCTGTTCTGTGACTATTTTCGTTGTCAGTTGCGTCGCTTGTTCTAACTCGCGTAATCGCTCCTCTATTTTTGTCGTTGCAGCGACGATCTTCATCTCATAATGCAAAACTCTTTCAAATTCTGCCTCCGCGTCGTCTTCTTCAATGAACGGTTCTATCTGTTCATTAACTTGTCTTAGCGTTTGTGACACGCTCTTTATCTGGTTCAGAAGCGTCATAAGTTGCGCTCTATCGGCGTCTTCTTCTATCTTTTTATAGATTTCGCTCGTAAGTGTCGTCACATTTGCTCGAAGCGTCTTCTGCTTCTTCGATAGGACCTCTTTATTCATGCCTAAAACGTGTTGAAAGAGCTCTTGCCTTTTTATGCGCGTCTCCAACAGTCGTCGGTCATGGTCCTTCTCTCGACGGTTCATCCTTGAGCCAGACGCTGCTTCTTCGTTCTTCAACCCGTTGTTACGAATGGGGTTGAAGTCTGTGCGTCTGTCTTCAGATCATCCTGGTCATTAAATTTGTGTGGGGCCGTCTATGTCTTCGAGTGGCGACGTCACTTTAGCGTTCGTCAGCTTTCAGAGCAGCACTTTCAAAGGTGGCGAAACAAATTTATGAAACGAAACTTTTGGATAGCAGAAAGTTTCCGTATGTTGACTGGCATCCATACTAGCTTTACACAGTGTGGCTCCTTTATAGCCTACTCACTTCATTGGACTTTGGTGTTGTTTTGAAGTGTCTGATTTTAAGTAATTCTACGGAAGAATATTTTGGAAGAACGACATTAGTGACCTGTCCGACTTCTTCAGGTGTAATGCAAAAAACAAGATAAAATACGAAATAACAAAACTACAAGAAATATTATACTGGCAGAGATAGTGCGCACATGTAGGACATCAAAAACTCTTTTTAATTGAGGCGTGCCGAACGTGTAGGTAAAGGTCTGTAAAGGCTATGCAGGTTTGTAATTGGTTATCCGACAGCATACGCTGAAATAATCACCCGAAACGTCAAACTTTTTTGACTTTTACAGTATGCAGTTTTTTCATTGTTATGAATTTCGCAGAGTGTCACAGATCTCGCGATGCGTTATTTATTATTTTTACTGCATTTCACAACCACAACGAAGTTGTGATTATATTTTCAACTTTCACGAATGTTTTTGTCCGTAACCCGCATAAAAATTAGTAATTTATAATGAAACTAGACCGCAGTGAAGGTGAATATAAAAGAATTACTCAATGAGGTAATCACAGCTAGATCGCTCATCGAGTCACTCAATCAACTAGAGAAATCGATATCAAGCGAAAAAAGGAATAGGCAAGATACCCCTCCAAGTGTGTAAGCACAACAAATAGGTTCGGCTTGCTATCGAAGATAGTTGTCTCATTTCGCCTATAAACGCAGTTGTGGGTTAGTACTTGTGTGTGTTGCCGACTATTTGTCTGTTCGCGATGTAGAATGAAAGTATACCACTCGTGTTACGTCACAATAACACTCTTAAAGAAATCAGTATTACCTACGTCACCACGCGTTCGCCTTTGGGCAGTGTCTCCGTCACATGTGAAAATTATCACCTCTTTCTAAACTCTGAGTCACAGTAACGTGAATGGCCGTCATACCGAACATAATGTACGAAGAGCGATCGGTTGTCGTAGCAAAGCGCCGTCATAAACAAGTCCCGCATTCAGCTGTCACTCAAGAAATGTCTGTAATAGATGGCTTACAGACTTATTGCGAGGTAAGCCCAAATAATATTAAAGCAATAGAGAAAAAAAGCGTTCTTCCGCCTTCACTGTTTCACTAACTGCTATACAATGATGAGGAATGCATGGCCGAGGCAGCAAACCAATTTGGCTGTGGAGATCGTCCCGTGAGTCGCCATACCACTCACTTTTCAACGGTACCTTTGTTGCGCTTTTGGGTGAAGGTCCGAGACAAATCTCAGTCTAGTCTATGTAACCATGTCACGATATCTTGCTCTTTTTTGCAGGAATGGCTGACCAGTCGGAAATGTCCTCCATGTCTTCGGTAGAATCATCTGAGATGTCAGGCATGTCAGGTATGTCGGGCGCACATCGTCTTCTTCTTACAACACTACCACGTGCAGGAATCGAACATAAAATCTCACAATGTCACCGACATCATGGTTTTGGTTTAGGTGATGTTGCAGCAAAATAAAAAAAATATCAGAATATGCTGTTTAAAAAAAAGACATTGTTTGAACCACGGAGGCTGTGCCCATACTTCAGCCGTAGCTGCAGTAGCAACCTGAAGTGTTTATTGGGCCTACAAGGAAGAATTATTCATTGCACATTGGTAAGTTATGCAGATCACTCAGCTAAAAGTTCATGATCAAACGAAAGTGCTGTAAATTTGAAGTAGAAGGTTTACGCCGACTGCAGTACACCAGCTTAGGATACAGTACACCTGTGGTAAAAAAGGTCATCAGGCTAAAACAATTCTTTTAACAGTGGAGCTGCTCTAGCTAGGGCCTGACGACAGATGAGCGTCTGCGTCCGCGTCCCACTACAGCTCCCAGATGCACATACAGGGGGCGTAACTGACTGGGTTGCGTACTAAGCGGTAGACGAGCAGAGGAAAGTGGCAAAAACGGAACTCAAACTTCATCTCGATGCGAACTCAAGCGTGAACAGCCTTTAGTCACAGTGCCAGGTACAGCTTTAGTCACAGTGCCAGGGTGGGTGTGCCAGGTACAGCCGAAATTGCAAGTGAAATACATAAAAAAACCACAGCGGCATTGTTTTTGCACATTTGACGCCGAGTCTTATGGGTCAAGTTGTTTATCAAAATGAAACTGTTTGAGGCTTCAACAATTTACTCTCACAGTCGCAAAATTGCGTATCGTTAAGTACGACAGCAAAATAGACATGTTTTTCAACTGGCAGACGTTTTTTTTTCATTGAATACACAATGTAGAAATGAATTCAAGCTATAAGGAAATACTTCCATTCCTATGGCAATCGTAAGCTGTAGGCTCATGGTTCACGTGTATTCACTGAAATGTTCTACCAATTCAGCTGAGCACTGGTGTGCCCCCCGCCGTGGTGGTCTAGTGGCTAAAGTACTCGATTGGTGACCCGAAGGTGGCGGGATCGAATTCCACCTGCGGCGGCTGCATTTTTAGATGCGGAAGCATCTTATACTCGCGCCTTGTAGTGCGCCGTCCGCGCCGTCCGCACCGCTTCTCGAACATTCTACAGCTGACGCGCACGCATGCGCCGTCGCGCCGTCGCCCACTCTTCCACCATCTGTGCATCCCTTCCTCCTCTACACACCGCGCGCGCTTCACTCCTCCACCATCTGTGCACCCTTCCTCCTCTACACACCGCGTTCGACATCTACAATTCTCCTAATTCTCCAGTGGACGCGCATGTGGCGTCGCGCTTCGAGAACATTCAACAGCTGACAGTGCATGCGCCGTCGCGCTGTATATATACTCAAGGTCGGCGCTCGCTCGTTCAGTTGCCGCTCGTTGGTTGGCTTGTACGGCGCGTCGACGTCCAAGGTCGCGGTGAAATGAATTTCAACGAATCCACAAACACAATGATCGACGTCCCTTCGACCAGCGCCGCCCTTTCGCATACGCGTGTACGTGTTCACTCATTTAACACCCCCTCCTACAACCACGTTAACCAATTTAGCCATCGACCCAAGTAAGTCGCAATTTAACACCCCATTTCACAACCACGTTAACCAATTTAGCCATCGACCCAAGTAAGTCGCACTTTAACACCCCGTTAACCAATTATATGCTCCGCATCCTCCTCAGTGTTCCCCCGAGGGAAGCTGCGGGAAATTTTTTTTTATGGAGGCGAAAATGCTATAGGCCCGTGTGCTCGGCTTTGGGTGCACTTCAAAGAACCCCAGGTGGTCGAAATTTCCGGAGTCCTCCTCTACGGCGTCTCTCATAGTCATATGGGAGTTCGGGGAGGATAAACCCCACTTACCAATAAATCAATCAATCAATCAATTGGGGCGCATTGATTCGCGTCGCTAAATATGCCGCGCAGTTTGATCACCCTTCAAAGATCACGGTTAAACTACGTTGTCGTAGTAATTGAAAACAGAAAACTTAACTTGGTGGCAAGTATGTCAATATGGTTGATTGGGCGAGTTGAAGATTCATTTTTGTTTCTCATGCGAGCGTGATACGTAGACAGGGACAAGAAATACACGGACTTATCACACTCATATTTTAAACTGAAATTAGTGGAATAGTATCTATTTGAATATTACAGTCAGCCACGTTTGTCAGATATGTGGACGTTTAAGATGCACATTGCATAAAACTAGCGCATCATACGGCTGAAGTCAGATTAAAATGGAGAAATATACATTCGATTAGCTGCAAACTGCGCCATTATATTTCAGTGTGTGGTACTGTTTATGTAATAACAGCGCTAATACACAGTATTCACAAACTGGACAAGAAATGACCGTATCCTTGTGCGACAGACATCATTGTACCCCAAGAATGTGCCGAATATACGAAATTCGACACTAAAGTTCTAGAGAAAAAGTTTTATGTGAGTGGGACTGTTCGAAAACATTGCCGGAAATTTTAAAGTTCATATTTAAAATAGAAAATGTACATAATTATCTCGTTAATTCAGACTCATTTGTGATGTATTTCTTCATTTAACCGAATTCAAGGACCCGCTCCAGTTACATGCGACAAATATCAGCTGAGAGTGAGCATTTCTGAAAAGGTTAAAAAGTGTTTGCAAATTTCTACCGAAGCACTCCACCTCGAACAACTCATTGGACGTGGTACGGCCTTAATTGAAGCCATTATTCACACATAACTTGAGTCACCCATAAGTCACCCATAATTGATATTGATATATCCCCCATATGTCACCCGTAAGTGATATAAATGAAGTATGGGTGACCACAACGCTTTATTGACCATTAGCTCTGTTCGTGGTCTATCCCTTGGAAACAGCACACAGAAATGGCAAAATTAAGTCACACACCTAAAGAAAAGTGCTGTGTCGCAAAGGGTTATAGAGATTTGCTATTGTTATTCATTCGTTGTACTCATGGCATTAGGCGACAGTTGCACAATAATAGAAACTGTGCTCAACACACATGGTATTGTGCTTAAGCAGATATCTTCATTGGGAATAATTGACTGCCCATCTATGTAATAGGGCACACCAAGTTGGCACATTTGGTGAATGTGACATAAAGGTTTTCTGCACTATACACGGTCGAAGTCGAAATCTGGCGTCAAAAATATCTTGAGTTCTAACCATGCACGCACCGACTGAATATCACTTATTTATCATCACATGTGAGCCTCAATGTTAATTCAACTGGAACGGCTGTGCTGTGAAAGTCTAATGAAACGAATAGAAATCAAAGCCAAGGAAGCGATCGGCACGTTATTAGTCTTTGAAGTGTATAATGGTGATCTTGAAATAAATGTGAAGAAATAGAAGCGGACGAAAATGCGACCGTCCACTGGTAGGGATCGATCCTGCAATCTTTTAGAGCTTGATGCTGAGCTCCCACCTTGTAGAAAAGACCGCATGCTACGTAACGCCAACTGACAAAAGAGATTATTCCACACTAACCTTTACGGCCAAAAAAAGCACTAGCTCGTGATTACATGTACATGATTACTTGTGCTACGTATAACTGCCGCAAGACAGTGGAATACAATAAACGACATTAGATCGACAATTGGTGAAGTAATTGACATGCTTGACACCACAACCTTTTTCACAAGACCTGCCTTCATTCTGCTTTGTAATTCAATTCTAGAGCACATTTGCTCAGTTTTCCACGTGCGGAAAACACAACGTCGAGGTTGAATTTTTTCGCACAATTTTTATCTTATGCGTAAACTCGTGCACATATGGGACTACCGCAAACTTATGTCGTTCATCTGCCTCCTTTAAGGGGCATCCCTTCCCTTTCTTCATACGCAGTACCTTCTGAGCTGCGAAAATGAGGACATTGGACGGAAAGCCTGCCTGTCGCAACCTAGTTATTTGATTAGAAAATACACGGGCCATTTTGTAAAAACATTCTTTCGTTACAGCGGAATTGAGAATTAAGGTTGTGGTGTCAAGCATGTCGATTCCTTCATCAATTATCGATCTAATGTCGTTTATTGTATTCCACTGTCTAGCGGCAGCTTATACATTGGGCAGACTAGGCGCTGCTAGAATATTCGCTCGCGAGAACTCTACAAGGCGCTGAAATCAGCCCCGGGTTTACATTTGTCCGCCCATTGCAAAAAGTGTGGCTGCGTACGTGAATTTTCGCGCACATCTGTCTTATGCAGCCATCATGACATGCAAACTAGAAAGATTGCGGAAGCCTTTTTAATTAAAAAGATATTGATAGTTGTGTCAGTTCACCGTCTATATAACTGATAGATTGTGAAATATCGTTTCTGGACGACACCTGATCATGGTGGAACCATCTCCCCAGTTGTTTCCCTGTCTCATCTTTCTGGTGTATAATTTCTTCTCTGAATAAATTGAGTTTCAGTCTGCGCTTGTTTGTCTCTTCTCTTGTGTCCCGTTGGTTTGTGCTTCTAATTAATTCATTATGAATTTGTACCAACTAGCCCGCCTGTCAACCCGACTGCATTATCAGAAAGTTGCACGTTGGATACCTGTAGGTGCAAAGTTGATTTTCATCCAGTTTAATTTCTTGACATGTACACATTTAATACTGCAATACATTTAGAGTACTATTTAACGTCCCCGATACATTTCTTGGCGCCATTGGCGATTGGATTTTCAGTAAACTTTTATCTAACAAAAAATGGACTCTTGAAAGGTGCTCACAGAAAACTACTGCAATGATCTACTACACTGCGTTGAGAAAAAAAATCAGCAGAAGCAAACAGACACACTCACGTTGGGCGATATAGCTAAATCACAATGAAGTTTTTTTCAGAGCTGTCAACCTTTCTCTATGTACAGAGCTATACGCGTAAGCACATTGTGCGGGAAAATGAAATAAAAGATTGCCACTACTCAATACCAATCAAAATTATGACCGGTTGATCGGAAATGTTTGTTGATGCTTTTGCTTTGGAGTTGACTCAAAAAATAGGAGTGCATAATTACAATGAATATTGGGGGAGTACTTTATGAGCTGGGTAATATGAGCAAATACAATTTTCGGTTTTCCTGAACTGTTATCAAGACCGTATGGTTGGAGCTAGGGACAGTGAAAGCATATGTTGACGTTAACCATTGTAAAGCAGCAAAATTAATGTGGGGCATATGCTTTGCTGTGGCATGTTTAGCAACGTTCTGTCTCATGGTTGATTCCTCACTCGCTGTTCGTTTTTTTATTTACTACGATGTCGACTGCTTAACTCTTGGTGTATCAGAGACTTTTAGAGTTTCTCAAAAGTACATAAACAAAATTTGAATGCGAAACGAAAACTATTATCCAAGCAGACGGCAACTGGATCGTATAACCTTGTATGCAGCAAAAGGTAGTCGCAGTGAGCCGGTACTAACGACGCTTTTTTTTTCGTTTTCACAGACACGAGTACGACAGATAAGCAAGGAGCCGGTAGGTTCATACATCTCGAATATCATATGATATCATATTACCGGATTACGCTATACTTCCCTATCGTAAGTGTTGTTGATGTATACATGAACGTAACTATAAATAGCTCCGCATCTCTTACCTCGACTGAAAATCATAAAAAGGACCCTAATAAAACACATTCTTGCCAGTTACATGCTATAGTTTTCCTTGCATTGTCCCATGTTCCGTCATCTTTTACAAGTGCTGGTCGCAAAACAGTACAGACGTCACCTGAGCTTCGATACAACAAAAAAAAGCGGGTCATACCTTTTGCGCTGCCACACCCGTTGGCGCTCTGTAGTCGATTGGGCTACTGTCACAACTGGCAACAGTAATGATTGCCTCAAAGATAGGTCGCGTTATAGGTGTTTTTTTAATTCATCGGTACAGGATGAAATAGGAGATAGGAAAAAGGGAGCACACAAGGACAACGCTGTGTGGTTTTTTGCCTTCCGTCTCCAATTTGCCGCTGCGCAGATAATTCGAAGTGAAACAAGATCTGGCTCTCTGAATCGTTATCATGTGGTCGGGGTCTGCCTTGCAGGAAATTAACTAGACCACCTATGATAGGAACAGCCTCATTTACTTCTTCGCAGAGTCTTCATCGATTGAAGTTCAGAAGTTCGTGGCCACATGGTCAGGCGCAATATCAAGGCGTGGCCGAATAAGCGTGCCAGTGAATCGCGACCATCGAAACGCTCTAATGGGCAAAGCCAGCTGTCACACCAAAAGAACGCTTGGCACCCAAATCACTAAAAAAGCTAACGCAATCGAGTGCGTGATCAAGGCGCTGCGAAGGTGTTACGAAGAGCGGCAGTGGTTGCAGCTTGGCCACATGACACCCTGACAGCCTAAAATATTCAGCGAACAGGCAGTGCCTTTGCACACTCCGACAATGCTTGCAGTTCAATACAACTTTATGAGGGAGCGTCATTTATTTCTCAAATATGGGTTAATTTAGGCCTGCATGAACCATAAATTGACGGCGACGAAGTGAGCAGTGGAGAAAACATGGTAGGTGTAACATTAAGGGACAAGAAGACAGCAGTGCGTATAATGTAACAAACGGGTGTTAATGACATGATAGTCGGAATTAACAAAAAAATGTTCATGACCAGCGCAGGTAGCGTGAAGGCAAGATAACCGCTGGTAATTGAGCATTATAGACTGGATTCCAAGAAAATGCAAGCGTGTGAGCGGGAGACACAGTTAGGTGGACAAATGAGACTAGGAAGTTTGCGGGTATAAAGTTGTAGCAGCAAGCACAGGACCGAGTGGATTGATGGAATGCAAGAGAAGCCTTTGTTCTGCAGTGGGAGTAGCCTGGCTGATGATAATGATGATGATGATGATAATGATGATGATGATGATGATGATGAATGAGAACGCATTCATGAACCAGACTAGCTGTAATTCTTCCATGTTCAGCTGATTAGCGGTGCTATTTCTTTAGTCGTGCCGGCAGTCCGCGTTCGCACTTCAGCCTTGTAGTTTTATCTTTTGTAGATTTATGAGACTATAGGTTATTCCCGTAGCTTTTGTTTGTGCTTGGAGTCTCTGAAACCTGTGCTGTCAATTCCAGTCTGCCTCAATGGAGTAATTGTGTCTTTCTTGAGAACCTGCCTATACAGTTTGCAGAAAATGAAGAATCGAACAGCACTACCTCTGAAATACGCGCTGTGGTAGAGAAGCCACTTTTTAATACTAAAGTGAAGAGGTCCTGCCACACATTCTAGGCATGGTCAAAAAGCGCCACCAATCGGCAGTTGAGGCTCCCGAGAATACGCGAGCCAAATGATATTGCGCAGTATGTGGCCTGGACTTGCGATAAGTTCTCAAAGAAAGCTAAAAAAATGCTTTCTCTTTTCTCGAGAAAAGACGCTACAGGCTTGAAAATAGCTGCGTCACAAGCCCTTTTCCCGCAATTGGTTGGCTTGGGCATGACGCGCACAGGAGTTACTGGGGCCGCTGCGAGAGGTCGTGGCCTGTCAGCGCGTACCCGCGTTATCATACTGAAAAGCCGTGAGTTTGAAGATACAAAACAGACAGAAAAAGTTCTCAATGTCAAGAGGCGCGTGAGATACACTTTTCCCCAGTTCCATCTTTTCCTGATAATCTCCCAGTGCTCTCTTCGAGACGAGAGAGGAGGGAATGTAACTGCAGCGTGTGACAAATATTTGTGACTCTGCTCGTACTGGACAAAATCTAAAAACATTTGGGGCACTCAATCTGCCAGGCGATAAGCTCCTTTATTGTACAAATTTTATGGCTGCTTAAAAAACTGCTGCAGGGCCCCTTTTCTAAGTGTTTAATGACGTTGGTTTTGAGAACATGTCGGATTCCACGTTTTTGCTTTGTTTGATGCGTGCTGCTAGTCGATGTAATATTCCAAAATGTTGATTGACTCCAAAGTTTATAAATTCATCATCTACACACTCCACAAATCTGTGGTTTATTGCTAATATGCTACGACTTTTACGAACTGTAGGCTATCCCGAAAAGAGAGATCACACCGTTACGATACCCATATTGGTGTTCGGCTGTGTCTATAGATTGTCATTCACTGCAACTTCTACTCTTTTACAGCCCAAAGGTAAGTGTAGCACCCTTCTCTTAATTTTGGTTTTTCGCCATTAAGCAGTTTTTTTTTATTTGAAGAACTGGGGAGGGGGATAAAGTTGTTTTCCAATGCTACCACGTGGGAGTGGGGTGATGGTACAGAAGTTGATCAATAAATTTTATAAGATAAGTGTCAACCTGTGAAATTATCATGATGATGTGCTGGTACAGTACGCACGGATTGAAAAGCGACATCATTTTTGTTTGTATGAGAATTGTTATGAGTAATCACTCGAAATCACCACTTCGGGTTGGTGTAAGTCTTTCTAGTGAAGGTAACGTTGGTTGCGCTGATAGCGCACGAAGTGTGCTTGTACAGTTTCAGCACGAGAGGCATGTAATATTCTGTGGACATGGCTTTAGGTGAAATTTCCTTACGCTAATGTAAAAAATTGTTCCTCAATTGAAAAATATTGAATTTAGGACCATGTATTTATAATATAAACTACATTTCTCCCACTATCATCGAGTACGTCGGAATATGCCATTCTTTTTCGCAGAGACCATCGGCGATATTGGTTCGCCATTTGCTGTGTTTTGCTTCTCATCCTACTCCTCGGGATGGTGCTTCTGTCCTCTTCCGAAAGCTCGACTGGTGAGCAAGCCATTGTCTTCTTTACGAAGTGGTGCCGATTGTTATTTTCAGGCTCAACACGGTGCTCCCGAGAGTAGTTTTGTTTGACAGATTCGCGAGGAAAGATTTTCTGGCCACATTTGCAGTAGGTCGTGTTTTCAACCTTGCATTTAAAGATTTGCATTTGTTTCCAGTGGGGGGAACCCCTAAGAGACCTTACAAATGTAGCACGTGATTGTTTGCCACTACGTTTCTAATTGGAAAAATATTATATCGAAACAACAGGCGCATTCCCGCCATCGCTGTAGTGTTTTGTATAAAAACCGGATTGATAACATGGCCTCGCACGTCGTATTTTCTATGCGTGAGTAAAAACACACGACAGAATGCCTGCGAATACTGTTCAAGCAGATATGAAACACGCTGGGAGCTTCTGTGTAGTAATTTGTCCTTGGAAAAAAAAAGGCAAAGGGTGGACGGAGAACACGCGCTATTGGCAGACAATGCGCACCATGACCGAGCGGTTATAGTCGGTCACGTATCTTAACATACGCGTGGTATACTAATCTTTATAAAGTCATGTTGGGAGATACGGTGGTAGTAGGGTATGACTATAGTGCATTTTATAGTTCGGCTTTGTGACAGCGACTGCAGAAGAACCGAACAATGCAGCAGTCGTACCTTGCTTGCATCCTATATCCCACTACCTGCTGAAGATAGGCAGCAGAGCCGACATGCCGGTCGCGTTTTTTGCACCTGAGTGTCTTCAGGATGTAAGTGGCTGAGTAAATAGGAAAAACAAATAATGGGCTAGAGACTGCGTCTACCGTCTGTGGGGCTTCATTCACGCTGCCCTACAGACATTTTACACAATGCACGCGCAATGTGGTCTGTTCTATAACTTGTCTTGAGGTCGAACGCATATCGGACAGACTGGCAGGTGCTTAAAGAAAAGTCTCAAGAGCACTATTAGAACGCCCAACAGATCCTTTAGGGTTACATTGCTGTGCTTGTAGCTGCGTTACACGCCTCGAAGGTATGATAGTGCGGAGCCTCTCATCAGACAAGATCACTATAATCAGTTGCAACTTTAGAACAGCACTTCCTCCTCAAAGGCCGATGCACGCAAGCCTGCTCCATTGAGCATGTTCTACAGACTTGCATCATGGGACGGACGGCTGTTGTTACCACCTGCAGAGAAAGTTGCAGAGAGCAAGAGTGGGGCTATTCCCTTAGTCGCTGAGGGGGTCGGCTGCCGCGCTTCTGTCGTCTCGACTTGCCCGACTTCTTAAGTGGTATAGATTAGGCAAGAAAGCGGTAAACATAGAAAAACAGGAAGAAGCCACTACCACTGACCGAGAAAGAAAACCAGTTTCTCGATCTGTAGTTAGATAAGTAAGCGTTTGTAATGAATGGATGAAAATAGCAAGAAATTGTTGAACAGTTTTTTTATTTTCGTGTATATGCTGTATGCTTCATGAAGTGCGTCAAATAATCAGCTGCTAGCGCTAGTGTGTGTTCCCATTCCGTTCCCGTCTTGCGCCCTTATAAATGCGAGTGCATCTTTAAGTTGGGCTATGCCAGGCGTTCACGGTGTCCGTGCGCCGGAAGGTGTTAGCTCTTCGCTCTTGTCGTTTTCCCATAGCAACAACTGCGGACGTGTGCACTTATCTTCGCCCCTAGAAACCGAACAATGTGATGCGAGAGAGTGTAGGAGGGCGTAGGTGCAGTGCTTTGCAGCTCTTTCTCTCGCCGTTCGCTCTCTCACTTGCCTGCGCCCTACTTTCCCGTGCGGTCGCGCCTTACTCTATACTGTTCGCTGGCTGGGTGCCTCTCAAGAACATCCGGAAACGCGCGAACACGCCATTAGAAACGCCAACGCCGAGTCGAGAATGCTGGCGCCCAACTTTCCCGCCCACTAGCTCCTCACTCTCAACGGATGGCTGGCTGGGTCTCTCTCAAGACGATGGCAGAAGTCGGTGAAGATAATGACGCTAATGCTACACTCTCTCGGTGCGAGAAATGCATTCGCATTTCCTCACGATTCCCTTCGAACAGGTAGGCTCATTTTTCTTTTCGTTTCAACGCTTTATACTTCGCGTGGGTGAGTCATTTTTCTCTAGATTTTCGTTTCATTGAAGACACTAGGAATTTGTATGACGACTGTATAAATCCCTTTGCTCTTTATTCTTTGCTTAAGAAACGACCGACGATAACGGCGGAGGGAACGATGACAAGTCTCACTACGTTGTAAATCCATCTGGCGGCGGAAAAACCCCTCCTGTGAGTAACAGTCACCCTTGCGTTGGTCGCAAGCTTAGCTCGTAAAAAACTAGTGGTGCTAACAATGAAGAAAGCGTATAGCCGAGTGGCCTCATTGTTTATATTTTCTTCTTTTTTGATTTATCTCCGTTTTTTATTTTTTGCATGTTTATTTGTACTTATTTCTGTTGTATCTATTTTTTTGTCACTTGGTTTACATGTCTTTGATTTCGTTGGCTTTCTGTCTTTCGTGCCCTCTCTGTTTCTACATATTTCTCTCTCCTTTCTCCATCTCGTGTGTCGATTATCTATCTTCCTCTCTTTTATTTATTTCTATTTCTTCTGCTTGTTTTTATGTTGAGCTTTACTCTGTACTCTTCTTCTTTCCCTCTTCGTTCCCCTCACATGTAAAGGGTACAGCCACATCAATCCATCTATCAATCGGTTTATAGCGCGAGAACAGAACGACAACAAAGAGCAAGAAGGACACGAGTACTTGTGTCCCTCTTGTCTCTTTGTTGTCGTTCTGTTCTCGTGCTATAACTATCGTCATGTCATAACAACTAGCCCAATCTGCCACGCTTCAACTCAGCAACGTTGGCGCGGGAGCGTGAGCTCCCCGCTAGCGCATGTCGCCTCGATAAGCAGACGCTTTTAACCCTGTAATACCCATGATCAATTTTACCTTCAGGAAAATTGCGAGCAAACGCTGAACGTTTTCATTCTTCTTGTGCAGTGCATTTTAGAGAAAATATGAGTGGAATTTCGTTTGAGGCATAAATATAATTATCATAAATTGAAATAGCTGCTACTGTATTATATGTAAGTGACTGTACCTTCTTCATAACATGTGAAATTTGCAATAGCTGCTTATTGTGACACCTATGGTAGCTTTTAGTAGCTTTATTGAAGTATTTTATTTAATGTATCAAACATGATACAATTGGCATTATAAGGATTATTAGGCAACGCTCCTTGTTAGCAAGCTTGTTTAAACTCTTCGCTACTTTTCCCAACGCTGATGATTCTCTAGAAAATTGGTTTCATGATTGCGGTGTCGTCGACATCAATGGCGCGTCTTCTCAGTTTGAAATTATTCCTGTCTAATCACCGTTAGGCTCATCGCGTCGAAATTAACGCAGTAACTGAATGGCAATTGCATTGTTTTCTGCCAATGATAATGGCATAATAATGCAACTATCACTGAGCTAATCGTTGTAGTCGTGTGCAATTCTGCCGTTTTTTTAACATTATGGGCAGGGGCAAACAGAAGGACTCGAAACGACAGCCAGGCTGCTCCTGGCAGGAGGAAAAAAAGAGAGCCACGGTTGGGGCGTGACAACCAAGCCTCGTTTTTTACTGCATCTACAATGATGTCACCTTGCGCCAATAATGAACACTGCGCTCAAAGTGCACATGTCTGCACCCCCCAAAAAACAAACAAACAAACAAACAAACAAAACTTGGGGCCCTACGAGCGCGCCAGAATCGGGCGCTGTTTAAACATACTGAACAATAGGGCCAGTGCTGATGAAAACATATTGTCACCCAAACAGAAGAACGCTCTCACACTTCAACTCACTCACATGCCCCCACACTGACTGTGGAAGACGCCGTACGGTCAGACGCCCGTGTCCCATTGATAATGAAGACCTAGGGCTACCATTCTGGGGCACGGTAGCACTTGACAATATCGGCTCTAGCGAGCACATGCTTGCTGGATGGAGGATGATTACACACAGAACACGACACTATACAGTTTCATCATCTTGCTAGGATGTCGAGTGGAAGCCTGCACAGGATTTCTGATTGTTCTGCGATGTCGAGTGCGTTCATCGCTCATGTTTCAGCAAACGATGTTGAGGACACTGATCACAAGAAAAAAACGCCGAAAGGGCACCAGGTAATGAGAAGCACATGCGATCATAAACTGCCAAATAATACAAAGGGAGGCACCATGATAAACGCGATGACGCAGTGTGACATCTTGAAGCAAGGGGAAAATTTCATATACAGATCCCCTTAGACGGCATCCACAGGAATGTGTGCATGAATTTTGTTTACCGTGGACACACGCCATGCACATGTGCTTACAAGGTTTGGTGCCAGTTGGCACCATGCATTTCCTGTTTCGTTTCATCTGTAGCTTCCTCGAGCGTCCATGGTGTGCTATATATGGGCTCCGCACACACGGCGCAAGCGCGTACGAGTAAATGCGTCAGTATGCACCACGAAATACGTCAATGCGCGAGCAGTGTTTGAGGCACTGTAAATCAATTTTTGAGTCATCCCTGTCTCTCTGACCGAGCGCGAGATGTGGGGACTTTGGCACTCGAAACTATATTAATGACTCGAAGCTTCACGGCGTGCAGAGCCGTGGCGCTTCTACAAAGGTTGATCCATCGAAGACGACTTCTGGAGGAGGCCACAAGCCTGGCGGGAAGACGACTTCTGGGGGAGGTCACAAGCCTGGCGGGAAGACGACCTCGAGGCATGCTCCAACCCACGGCGGAAAGACCATAAGACCCGGACCTATCGTGACAAAGCCAGGCACACCGGAGCCCGGTCACCATACCAGTGTTGCCCCAAGAGGACCGACCCATAAACCTACGACTACTACTCCACCTCCAATCATCGGTTTGTATCTTTCCGGACATTGTACAGCAAGCAGGGTTTTCTGACGCTGTGGGGACGAGTATACAAATGAGCATACACGCGTCCTCGAAAAAACAATGATACATCCTTTAGACGGTCTAAAATATATTTAAACAATCTATAGTTTGTCTAAATCAACTTTTGTAAGGACAGAGGCAAAAAAAAAGTGGGGACCCGAGAACTTTTTCATAACAAGCTGTGAAAGGGCGCTTTTTATGTACCTATGTTTTTGCGTCTTTCTGTCTTATACCGCCGAAGAAATATCAAAGCATCCTCCTGTAGCATTTGGAGGCGAATGAACTACGTAATCACTGGTAGATGATGGGCTCTGGTGTTAAGCGCATTGTAGTTTCTGTACACACTTGTTCCCGAGCTTGTTGTCTCTCTCTTGCCTCTCATTCGTAATTCAGGTGCAGTGTATAAAATTGAAGATGTTCTCGTGAGTATTCTCATATCTCGCGCATTTCATATTCCTCTATTTTGTTTGCACTGTATTTAACTGTTCGCCACGAACAACGTTTAATTTAATCTTGATGGACAAGCCTGCTTTCTATAATGTTCGAGGGCCCTCCACCACCCCGCGTTGAAAGACGAGGAGGTGGTTTTCTCCTTTCTTTCGCTATTGTTCACACAAGCAATGCACCCTCCTCACCCCTTACTTCTTAAAAGCAAATGAACAATGTCAGCAATATGCGCTATAGCCTATCAGGTTTTAAAGCTTCTCGGCTAGGTGCTGTTGACACCGCTTGCGCAGTTTTAAACAAACCAAATGAAGTGTTAATTGATTCATCCATTGCGCAAGATATTCGTGCGAAGCAAGGAAGAACGGATGAACGACTGCTTGGCGAAATAGTGCAGGAGACAAATGACACTTTATATTTCACGTATATGAACCAATCGAGAGCATGTACGGTATAAACGTCACGGGAACTGCTGTCTGCGTCACAGAAGTGCACAAGAAGGATAATAAATATCAGGAGAGAATATTGCGCTTGCTTATTTTTTGTATTCGCCCAGCCGGGTGAGTGGTCCTTTAACGGAGCCCTCAACACTGCTGCAACTAGCCATAGAATAGATTTGCTACAGGCACTCGTGAATTCACTGCTGTAAAATGTTTTCGAATCCACCCCCAACAAGCGGAGTTCTATTTATCGCATGCTGCAATTGCATTCTCTCTTCTCTCGCCCCAATGAAAGCGCTGGAAGCTAAGCAGGGAGGGATGGCATGGAGAAATCAGGCGTGTCGCGCATGCCTCACGACTATGAGCACTTTTTCCTTTTTTTTTTCTATGAATACGCGGCTTTTCAGTGCGATGGCAGGCGTGTGTGTGAACAAGTCGCGGCCTCCCGCGGCGATCTCTGTAACGACCGAGCGCGCCATGTTTAATTCAGCCAATTGCTCAACCAACGGCTGTGACGCGTGAATAATGAGCATCTTCAGTCATTTGTAAAGAGAAGAGAAAGCAATTCTTTGAATTTGAGAATTCAAAAGGAGTTCCAGGTTGCATGCTCCACTATATTACGCTGATATGTATTCTGGTAGCCTTCACGCCTTCAGGTATTAGAGAAAGATTATTGGTCAGCTGCCAGTTTGTGATATGATTACTTGCTACGTGACGCCCACTGGCTGACAAAGTGTGTTCTACACTCGCCGTCGTGGCTACTAGCGGCGGTGGAATTTTTCAGGATTGAATGGATATATATGGTTCATAATGTGGACGGGGTATGCCTGCCGCTGTAGCTCAGGTGGCAGAGTGTTACAAATTACTTGCCAGTGCACGGAAGTTTTCCTTCAGCTTTTATTTCTGCGGTTTAGATTACATTTACTAGATGTAACATTCCGTATACTTTATTTAAACCATTGTCTATTAGTTCTTGCTAATGTTGAGTTTGACAGACACGATTCCTAAAATTTCCCCTTCTTTCCTTTAACACGAAAAGGTTTACTTGAAACACGGGTCTTTGTGTTCAAGGAGGTTGATGTTGCTGAGATATCTCTGCCATGTTGGCAAGCCGCTTTCGCTAGAGATACGTCAAATGTTGGGACCAGCAGACTTTTACTCTCACGAGCTGTTTTATCATGACACATTTTTGAGGTGCACAGGCCTTCATTGTTGAGCTTAGAGGTGATCTGGCCCCCACTTTCAATCACACGACTATTTTGTTTTGGTGCACATTTGCACATTCCAACTAATAGAAATTTCCGAATTGTTCTTGTAGAAGTAGTGACACGAATTTTGGTGCATTGTTTTAAATGAAAAGCCGAGTGCCGAGAACTCTAGAAAGAGTATCGTTACACTTACAACGCATACATACGTACATGCATACACACGTACATGCATACATACATAAATACACACATACATACATACATACATACATACATACATACATACATACATACATACATACATACATACACAGAACTTTAATAAAACAATGCATTGAATATATTCTGACTACTCTTAATCTAAACCATCGATTTTGATTTTGGTAAGGATGCGGCGGCTTTGAACTGACATGTTAACAGAAGTCTGACGTCATTAGAATACTGCAATTCACCACACACTAGCAATAGTTGTCATGTTGCTGTCAGTCACAGGTGATTCACCTAAGCAACGATGAGTTAATTGCCATCCGGAGACCCCAACAGCAATTTCTGCGATTCGGGCGTCAGGCAGGGCGCAGACTTTGAAGCGCAGTGAACTGTCCTTACTTGCGATAATGTACGTTGAGATAGGGCATGGTTTCAGATGTTTACAGCAGAAACCTTTGGAGTAAATGTTTGATACGTGTTGTCCCTCTCAGTTGTGCGGAGGAGAGTGTTGATAGTGCACACAATGGAAATAAAACTGCCCTTCTTGGGATAGCTCCAAAACATGTTAGTACTTGTTTAATGTGATGTCTGATGGTCCACGCATCTTGTAAACCTGAGGGTATTTCCGTTGATGTGAGGTAAAGTTGCACGTAGTAGAAGCCTTTGAGCTTCCAAAGACGGGCACGGACATACATGTTCCCCAAAGCCGTCAGTGCACTAGATGGTATCAGCCAGAACGTTTTCATGTATGTCAAAGCATGTCAGTTCTCTTCTATTGCGATGTCTCATTGCCTGCGCATCTTGTCAACTGTGAGGGCATTTCCGGTGAAGTAAGCTAAAGTTGCATGCTGTTCAAGTCTTGATCTTCCAAAGAGGGGCACTAACATCCATGTTCCCCAAAGCCGTCAGTGCGCTTGACGGTATCGGCTATAAAACGCTTGCTTGCTTGCTTCTATGAATATGCATGGGCGAATACTACACGAAGACACAGATGTAGGGAGGCTAGTCGGCCAGGTGTAGGGAGGCCAGTTGTCACAATATTTGAGGTGGTAACCTTATGTGGAATGTACGAATAGAACAGATGTCAGCGGTATAGACTTTTTACTAGTGACTTCTGCACTGAAATCTGTTCTTTTGTTGCTGCACGTATTTCTTTCAAAAATGTGCAAGAAATTTGCTCCAGATATTGTTGACAAGATTTACCGGGCATGGAGCGCCTAAACAAAAACGGCAGGAACGTAGTTAACAGGGCTCATTCATATGAATGTATTGTCGTCAAGTCGTGAAAAACAAACAAAACCACAAACCTGATGAAACACAGCAACTCGAGCAACCACTCACATTCAATTGAAGCGTTAGTTTCACAAAGAAGCACTTATGAAGAAATACCCGAAATTACGTAGAGCACGTGCAAAAAATTTTTTTACGCTATTTCTACAATGAATCCCCTAAATTTCTACACATAACTAAGCCTCGCCCTCGCATGTTTGCCAGAAAAGTACTCGCCATTCAACGGAAATGAAAGACCAAAATGTGTAATGTGAACGAAATTGCATAAATATACACATTGGTGCCTGCAGAAGTGAGTGACTCCTGTTTTGCCATCTTGTGCAGCGACAAAGATGCCCCTCGTGTGCACAGTGAGCAGCGTGGGCAGCGCACAAATCCTGCTGCCTCAGTTGCATGTGTGCTCTTACGTCTTCTTCACGCACGTCATGTCGAGGAACAAAAGCCTGTACGCCTCGGATGGCAGTGGGGCATTTCAGGAATTCGTTCGCGCCATAGAAGCGTCTGGTGGCTACTCTGGTGGAATCTCCTTTGACATGCGGTAAGTGAGCATAAGACGTTCGGAAAATACTTTTTAAACCCCCCCAAAGTACTATCGACAGCATGAAGACAAAGTATTCATGATTAAAAAGAAGCAGGACAGCAGAAAAAGCTATATGGACGTACACTCAGACATATAATAACGCTGTTTGTCTGCGCTCGCTTGTTTCTGTTTGATAGTCCATCGTTTTTTGCACTGTTATATTTTTTGATCATAGAAAACCAACTGGCCTGATTTAACGCAATCGACATGTAGTTCAAAACATAATTTTTCTTTAAAGTGTTTCGGTTCTGACGTAATCGCGCATGGTGATCTATATGACAAGAACACCTGTAGATTATATCGCCAAATGTAGTTCATCACGTACCATGGCGTCATGCGATGATGTTATTGCTTGACGTGGTTCCTTGGTCAAAAGTAGGCTCATCACGGAGGCAGTGCGAGAAGCTGCCCGGCGAGGTGCAGGTAGCTTGCTGGGCCATCGATTCAAGAGGCAATGCAAAACGCCGATGAGCACCGAAAGCCTTCGGAGGAGAAAGGGGCAGGATAAAATGGTTTTCCCCCTCTAGTATTTTCAGGCGTATGTATGAGGAACATTGAGTCTTCCTTAACATGGCTCTCGTACGACTGTTATATGTCACAATGACACAATATAGGCTACCTTTTTTTATTCGTTATCAAAATCAAAAGTTGGTGCGACGCAAAGTATTCGATAAAGACTAGCGGTGCCTTGAACATTTCATTCGATGCCGGAATCAACCGCACAAGCTTTACAGAGAAAAACATACAGGCACACACCAACTTTTCATGCATGAGAAATGGCTTAGGCCTTCTTTTCCGCAATAGGCGGCCATAAGTACGAAAGTTGGTAAATAGGCGCGACGTTTTGAGTAGTGCAGTTATGCTTCAGGAGCACAATGAGCTGCACTCTGTATGGTGATAAGCCACAGTAAGTCGGTTTAGAGTTTGCAAGTTTTCATATGCATATAAAGTGGAAATTCAAGCGGAACCTCTTTGTGCCCAGGTACGGCATCAACGAAAAAACTGGGGCAGCCTTACTGCCTACTGCCTTGGAGGAGGCCCGCACTGAACTGCTCGAACTGTACAACAAGAGCAACATCAAACACTACGGCATCCTCAATTGCATCACAATGCCAGGTCTTATGAGCTATCTCGTGGCGGTTCTGCCCAGCACGTTTTCGGTGAGAAGTATAGTCATGCCTCTCGACAAGCACAAGGACAGTCGTTTCTTACTTGTTTCCGCTGTTTTTGCCAGGTTTCGGATATTTATTTTCCTGTGTGTGCAGTGTACCAAATCACTAGTGGTAATTAACAATACTTGTGCCTAATTGGCTATGGTAAAATCTATCTTATTGTAGCAAGTGGCAATATATTATTCTTATTTCATCACAAGCATATTCTTGAGTTTTCAAAGAAGAAACACCTTGAAGTGTCGTCATTATTATTTTCATAATAATTCTTCGCCTATCCTAGGTCTACTGCAGGCTGAGCGCCTCTGCCAACGATCTCTAATTTACTATATGTAGAGCAAACGACATACATTTACAACAGCGAATTTATCAATTCACCTCTTTGAACAAGGTAATGAATGATAAAAAAACACACTCACTGCCAGAACGAGCCTTTATACGCTGTTTTGTCCGAGTCCATTGCGGTGGATGAGCGATTACGGCACTAGGCTGCAGACAGGATGGTCGTGAGGTCGATCCCAGTCGTAGCGGTCTTGTTTCGATGAAAGCAAAATGCTACAGGCTTGTAGGCGTGTATTCAAGTGTACATTACATAATCATAGATAGCAATGACTTCCGGAGCCATTTATTACGGTGTCTTTATTATTCATATCCTTGTTATGGTATTCAAAACTTCAAGACCTATAAAACTTGGCGTCTAAAAACTTGTACAGCGGAACAAGCAAAACGGATGATGCCTATTTTTGAAATCTTTCACGAAGTTTCATTACAGTTCTAATTCACTAATCGTGGTACGCTGTTCTTTTAAACTGAACATGGCGTATACTGAAAGGCCTCCGAATTCCTTCGGGTGTTTTTCAATTGTTGATTACTTGCTCAGCGCGAGTAAATAGGAGCTAAAATTTGTAGTATAGTGGTGCCGCCGTAAAAAAACAACTTCTTGAAAGAATTTCCTTTTCAAATAAACGAGACGTGCAACTTGCACCAGCTCATATATGAAGCCATTTAAAGTTTTTCAAATGAAAACAGAGAAGCAGGGTAATTGAATGATTTACGTATCAGCAGCCTTTCTACCACAGTAGATTATGAAACTCAAATTCAACTCAGAATAAGGCACTTTGTCTCTTATGCAACAAAGCACCACGAACAATGAGGTGCTTTCATTATGGCAGTGTAATGAAGAAGAAGTAGATCGGTGCAAGGATAGCAACATCGAGTGTGCAGCAGAGGCTAAAGTGCTACTGCACTGTGCACAGTACTGCAAACTATAGCTCAACAGATCTAGTGAAATGAGTCATTTTATGACAGTAACGCTATAATTACAAGATTTACCACCCGTAAAAAATGATGTCGTTAGGATTTCAAGTATGTATACTTGTGTACTGCTGCGTCCGTTCATTTACCATAATCCACACTGCCATGAACTACAAAAATGAGCTATTTTTATTAGGAAACAAAGTAGTCAAATCTATAAAGCTTCGGTTGCTACCTACGGCAAGTTGATTTTTCTTCCTCCGCAATCCTTTCCCAATTAAAGTTCAAAAGTTAAAGCATCCATATACTTTGGCATAAACGTCTTTTGCCCTCTCTTTCTTGTTATTTGGTTAGGTGGCATTGACATTCACAGTTTATGATGTCGCATGACTTACTGCTTTCGTCGCAACGTCCAAGCCAGAGCTGGACATGGAAATGACTCGTGCGCCGTGCGTCTTTTTTTACATGTGCAGAAAATGAGATCGCTGCAGAGAGGCGACCCGAACAGTGTGATTGTCCTGGCCTTTGGCGCATTCCAAGTCAACGTCTCTTCTGACTGGACAATGTATTATCGGCGGTACTTCCAGGAACTTGGAAAGTGAGGACATCACGCACGTTTGTTTAGAGGTGTTCGATTTGCAGAATTACGTTCCGCAAAACGATGTGCTATAGTTTTTCAGTGTACAGTCAAAAGTCCTAATAACGAAATTATCGCCCTTCGCAAGTCGTTTTGTTAATGAAATTGGTCAATCCGTAGAATCAAGACGGAAACTTTTTTTGTCCATCTAAATGCAGAACTTTAATCAACCGTCATTGTTTAAAGCTATGAAGCACCGGACCAGACAAGAACAAACCCATACAAATCACACCACATCCAACCCACCTGTAGTGATTTATTTACGCTGATATACTTAAGACATCAGGAAGCAGGCGCAGGGAAGCCCTAGCTACGGATGCTAGCTTGCTTTATTCATGAGTTTTAATTCTTTTTGGCCGAGCGCTATCGACCGATGCTATTTCTTATTAGCTGAGCGCTTCCACACACGCCTACTGCAGCCGTTAAATTAGTACAAACTTCAATGACCTCCCCTTTCGTCTTGTTACAATTAACACGTACCATATATGCTTATTCAAACACTGCACACTTCTGTGTACCTGCTGCCATGAAAGTTGTGCAGATTTACCCAAGCAGTCACTTGTTTCTTTTTTTAGTGACGAATTTTATTGAGGGAACAGGAGTTTGTAGTACACGGAGGGGTGGCTGGCAGGTCACTGAGAGCATGATCACTCAATGTGCCACTACAACGCGGCATACTTTGGGAAAGTAGATAAGAAGGGAGGGGTGATGAGTGAAATATACCATGGGGTGAAAACTTTCAAGGCCCTGGCATTCTTTGCAGGATCGCAGAAAAGTACGCATATAATTGGCCAGTCAGATGTTAGCCATTATTTTAATGCACAGATATGTAGTACAATTGTCGAATGACGCATACAGCTTAAGCATCGGCGTACTCTTCCTAGCCGTCATCCTCGCTACCGTACAAATGGCGCATATACGGCCAGCCTCAGCGGCGTCGAACTACACCTGGTTGCTACCATTGCCTCCGCACTCCTATAGGCTGAAACAAAAACTTAAGAAAAGTGAAATGAATGTGGCGTTTCGAGTCGTGCCTCTCGTGCCGTGCCTACTACGTTTTTTAGGCGAGAGCAGTTCACTTGGTTGATCTCCTCTACTCTCGGCGGCGTGAAAGTGCTCCAGCTCGCTCTGCCACTGTGTGACGGTGGTAGAGCGAGGGTGGTCTGAACGAGTACATATACTCCAGCTGGAGCCCCAAAATATGCTGACACACTCTGGCAAACGCGTTTATGAGTGATCCTGCCCTCTCAACGAAAATCGCCGTACAATTGTAACTTACCGACCTCGAAAAGCGAACGCGGCGTCAGGGCCCATTCCGCAAGCAAGGATCGAAATCGGCCTGCTTCGGAAACGCAGGTCAGGTGGATGCAGGTCAGTCACGTAAAGCCCTGACAGTCTGCCAATATGCCAGGATGTGGAGAAATCAAGGGGTGCTTTTGCGAGTAGATCGATCGAGAAAGTTTCGAACAGACCATCAGGGTAGTAAGGTCACCGTTGTCTGTAGCATTATGTGGTGCGTACGAGCGCTATTGATCTGCAGTCCGCTGTTCTCGACATGTAAACGGCGTGCAGCATGGTCAAAGTAAACGCATTACAGTGGCCAGGATGCCCAGACCTTTTTAATGCGACAACGTTACAGCGTGGACTCGGAGAAAAACCGCTCTCTCTTTAAATTAAGAAGAATTCACTTTCGAGGCTGTTTCAATAAAGCACTTCGTTTAGGTGGGTTTGCTGACCACATTTTTTCACTAATGCTTACTGATGAGACCATAAAATCCCACGGATATTTATCGGGGAATGACATTTTCTGGGTTTGATGGAAAACTTTGTAAATTAAGCTTGGTTATATCTAGTTCTAGCTTTAAATCCGGTAAGACTTTTCTTTGAAGTTTAATTGAGCTTGGAAGTTCACCCAGGTTCAGAGTCGCAACCATCCTTTTTCATTTTTTGCTTTCTATGTCTGTACATCGTCCTTTATGAAAGGGAACACGCGAACGCGTGGCCGGCACTCTGCGGAGGCTGCCTACTGCACCATCAACCGACAAGTGAAGAAAGCACGTTCGCTTTTGGCGTCCTCTATTGCCAAGCAATGTAACGAGTCATGGCCAGTAGACAAGCGCTGCTAGATTACGTTCCCTTCCTCCGCGCGTGGTGAGTGATATCGGGCGATTACTGCTGCTTGCGCCGTAGCCGAGCACAGCGTTTGATATTTGATACGATGGCAGTGGACTACGCCAGGCGTGAGCAGAGAGCAAGTGCAATCTCGCAGCGCTTGTCTACCCGCCATCACTCGCTATAATTATGTTTAGGGGCGAAACAGAGAAGTTTATTGCAAACTGGTAACAACATTTCAGGTGAGTACAACCGTCTGGTGTAACAAAGTCACTTGAAAAAACTACTTTTGGCGGCACCTGTTCGTCCCTCGTGGCCGTAGTAGTAGTGTGTAACAAGTATAAATTTTGACCTCCAAGGTGGTGCCGGTGAGAAATTTCTTCTGTGCGTTGTTTAACAATAAAAGATAGTGCTCAATGTACATGCCAATGGCTGCTAAGGGGGAATGAGAGACAGGAGAATCCGGCTTTTAGTTAACGCGCACGCTGCGAATTTTTTATTGTTCAACAACGCATAGAAGACACGAAAGGTTTGCAACGTTATACTCGCTAGGCGTAACCTGCTAGGTTTCAGAAAGGTTTAACGAGCGTTGGGCCACAGTGCCATGAATACAGTGAACTAGTATATACCATTAACTTGAGGTGGTTAAAGGTGGGAAGTAGACACGAAGCGCAAGCCGTGAGAAAGTGTGCGTGTGCCTCCTCTCGTTGAGTCCTTGGAATGTCCGCTGGATGGCGGTGCTTCTATACGAGGAATATATGATGAAAAGATGCGAAATTGTTGTACTTGGAGTGTTGAATAGGTGGACGAATGTACACAGAGACAGATGGAGGATGGACGCACGGATGTCTGCACGGACGAATGGACGCATGGACGAGCGCAGGCGCGGACGCATGGAAGAAAGCAGTGACGGACGCACGGATGAACGTGCGGGCGCATGAACAGACGCACGCACGGACGGGTGGATGGACGCACGGGTGGCCACACAGACGCACGCATAGATGGACGGAAGCAAGAACGAACAAACGGACGGATGCTTCGTCCCACTATCCATCATTCTCTCCGTGGATATGCTGTTATTTTTTTCCAACAGATGACGCTGAAAAGCAACGTGTTTTCTTTTGCTGTCGGTATATGGTGCTTTAGGCAGCCACTGCAGAGCGCAGGCCACGCGTTCGCGTGTTCTCTTTCATAAAAAACGACAGTGTACAACTGTTTGTCTTACCAAAAAAAAAAGAATTATTTAGACAGCGAATTTTTTAAAACAGTGTTCTTCAGCAGCGATTTGAATTCAATCAAAGAATAATAAGAAATTCGGCATGATTCAATTTGAGCTTATTGATGTAAATTCGCTTTTTTTATGTTAGCGATGAGCTGTTGATTCTCTTGAACTTACTGCTGTTCGCAGGACAGGTAGAGGCATCCTACGCCGAGGTTTTTCCGCATGTTACTTATGTCATCCGGAAAAAGATGTAGTGAAAAGCTGTCTGTACGTAGGACCCCTTATTCTTTCATTAATTGATCATCATGTACGAAACTTCAAGTCAACGCTGTGCCATGCCTTCTTACAGCGCCTGATCTTCTCATTTAATTCAGAAAAAGTAGCAGCAGAAGGCGAAATCTTCCAGGGTAGAAAACCTGTGATTGCTCTGTGACGTTTGACAATGAATTGAGTGCCGCCTAAAGCATAAATACTACTGTGCACGTAATTAGGAAACGTGCAAGAAGCAGCAATTTACAGGTGTAGCAGATTAAGTGAACTGTTAAGAAGGCAAATGTGTCGTACTGGTAATTCAACAACATATCTAAAACGTTTTGACTACCCCAGACAAAGAGCCTACAATGAATTTAGGAGCATTACGCATAGCTGTCAGTGTACCGGTAAACAATCAACTTATTGCTGAAAAAGTTTGATTTTGTTTTTTCTTAGGGTACACTAAAATACATCATGCAAAATTTGAGAATTACCTCGGGCAGAGAACCGTCATAAAACTGTGGTGCATTAAGCATAACTCCTCTTAGCTAAAACAGCATTCCAGTAAACACTAAACTTATAAGACCACAAAGTTTGATTCCGGTTTTGTATTTTTTTCTTCTCATTTCTGTTACAAAGCTGGAAAGAACGGAATGTGCTTAAATGAGGAGCATGACGAATTGTTATTATTCATTGGTTATTCAGATCTTACTTTTCTGTATTGTAGTTAGAGGATGCTCAGTGTGCTCAGTGCATGTTTTCGATGTGTCGATAGCGGCGTTCTTTGTTCATCTCGTAATCTGTCAAACACGCTCTCTCTCTCACACACACTCACACACACACGCACACGCGCACGCGAACGCACACACACACACACACACACACGCGCACACGAACACAAACAAACAAACAAACAAACCAACAAACAAACTCAAGCGTTGCTTCCGAGAGCACTTTTAGGTTGACAAATATGCTGTTATTTCTTTCTGCTTTCCTACCATCGCAATGACAAACAGCTACGACGTGGATATCCTGATCGCGGTTACCAGTGAAGAGGGTCAGATAGGAGACAAGGTCTGCTACGCCGCACCGACGAGCGTCTGGAACACTACAAACACGAACTTCTCCTCTATCGTGAGTACCCGCAAAATTTTCTTGCCGCCGATGAATAACAACAAAAACCCTACGTTTAGCATGTAATCTATCCTACACAGTCGTATTACGCCTGTTTATTCGGTGAATAATCGCCAAGAATAAATAGTACCTACGGCACACGCACTATCCAGCGCACTTTGAAGATCGCATTGTGCACTTTCAGGATGGGGTATTCATGATCTTTTTTGGTTTTTATTTTTTGAGCGAAGACGAGCAAACGCACACTGGTAGGCGAAACTAGACAAGTGGCAATGGTTTTCCCTCAAGCGCACAATGGTCTATGTGATGAAACACGGAATGCCTCAAACGGTAGATCGAAGAGGCCACGTTTTTCGGCCTCTGCCTATGATTGTCGCTATATTTGTGCTTGAACACTTTTGTAGCTCTGACTTTTTATAAGCTTTTATGTTGCTAGTTTTATTGAGGGGAAAGTAGGCTGGGCTCACCATGTATCCATATTGCCACCATTGATGAATGAGCCAATGTGGCTCATACTCGTTTTGGGGCCGCGAAGAAGAAGAGAACATTTTGGTTGCTCTGGTTTAGGTGAACTCCTGGCTGTAGGTCTTGTTTTGCTCGTGACATTACTGATGGAGGTGCTGGGTAGACCTGAATAAGAGCAACCAAAATGTTCTCTTCTTCTTCGTGGACCCAAAAAGAGTATGAGCCACAGGGGCTCGTTCATCAATGGTGGCAATATGTTCTTATAGAAAGTTCAGTACAGCGAAAAAAAAATATTTGAGAACAACAATCCTGGCACTCGAATATCTTTTGGTATTCGTGGATGATACGGTTCCCAGGTGATCTCCAATTATTCTTCTTTTGTGCGAGTACCTTCCTTACACACATTCTAACGAGTTCTGCCACCAACGCGGGTTCCAGTTCCAAGGGTACTTTCAGCTTGGACATTATCGCCTTCGCAGGAGAGGCATTCCAAGCTGCTCCTCGACTCGCAGCATTACCCGAGAAGCAGTCTGTACGTGGGCCTTTCGTTCGAGATGGGGGTCAATCTGTACCAGCTGTCGCATAATGATACTGCAATAGAGGATGCTCCATTTGCTCCGTGTGATCAGTACACGCAAGTCGCATATGAGCAGGTAAGTGTAAAGAGCCTGCTTGACACGGTCGAGCCGCTGATGGCATATGAAAGCGCTGTAATAGTAAAGCGATCCCCACATATGTTATAGTTTGACCAGTTCGCATGACGTATGCTCAGTCATATATCGCTATGATATAGAACGCAGCAGTGTAAACTGGCCCGGTTTAGTGGAGTCCCTTTTCGAGGCTTTCACGTAGCGTGTGAGCAGGACCAGGCCTGCTTTAGGAGGAGGCACTTTCGTGAAATTGAAAGGGTTGAGCTGTGCCCGTATAGTTTATTGAAACAGGGAGCAAGTGTACCAATACTGTGCCGTGGAAATCTTGCCATACATAAAATGAATATCGGAGTTTGCACGTTTCGATACTGTCTGTTATGTTCTCAGTACAGTGAAGCCACGCTGTATAAATGCCAGCGTAGTATTTGTCGTGCAGTGAAGATTGATAATGGCGCTATCTATCGGCTACGCTGAAATGGCTCAGCGAAATTTCGTAATGCCAAGCAACTTCCTCAAAAAAGAACCGCCATCGTGAGCCCGCTCGTATCGAGATGCCACACCGAAAATTAACACCCACTTCTGAAAAAGAAAACTTCTGCCAACAGACAAAAACATTTTTCGACGCCGCACCGTGTTGAATTTCGCACAGGACAAGGTCGTTCTTTTTTTTCAATGCGAAATTCTTTACGATTTCTTTTGAAGCTTAGTGCTGAAATCGAGTAGGCGACGTCCGTTCATTTCATATATTAATGTAGAGCTTGATTGACAAGAAGCAAAACTAATTATTGCCAACAACGTGGACATAAATGTCGAATAAAAGCGCATCATGGGCTCCTCCTTAGACAGCGTAGGCACTTTGTTTCTTGTTATCATCATGTTTTGACACGCTGGATTTTCCGCAGCCCTATGCGTTTTTTTTTTCGCTTGAACGATGTTGCACAGAACGCCAAAAAAGTTGCGCGTTTCCGATTGGCGTTAAACGCATCATCACTGCCTAAATTGGCGTCAGCTAATGCCACCGAGTCAGTGTATAAATATCTCTATACCTGTACGCGCAGGTCTGCGATCCACACGTGAGACTGAAAACTCTTAACAACGTCGTTGAATCGGGAGTCATCTCTAACTATGTCTTTTTCTACGACAGCTGGGATACCATAAAAAAGAAGGTGAGTCTGCGAACATATGCAGACGTTTTTGGATCATGCGCTGATGGATCTTTTTTTATGCTGCTTAATTTAGATATTTCAAGATGAAGATTACTAAGTCAGTAATATGGTGACTTTGTTTTTTGAGATATTTTTCGAAAACTGAAATGTATACATGCAGCTATGAAGATGAAAGAGCAAACTCGAAATAATTGGTTATCTGAATGTTCACTAATAAATCCAACTATTTAAATTAACACCGGAAAATCATTGTGTTGCAAAAAAGATTCTGCTTTTTTAACGCTATGTTCGCATGTAGAAGAGTTTCAAGAATGCCACAAAAGATTGTGATAATTTTTTCGCAACGCAAACCACCTTTTTGCACAGTAGTGGCTCAAATGCAATAGTTACCGGTGACATGGCAGCTGCGGATGCGGCACATAAACTTTGAGAAATTACAGGAAGTGTCACAGTCATCTTAAACATGCTCTAGACAAATAAAATAAGTGGGTATAAATATGTTTTCTGCCAATAATATCTCATATGAGGAAATTTGCTAACACTGGATCACTGCAACTGCTGGATTATACTCCACGCATGAAATTCTCTATTTAAAAATTGGACGCTGCTAAACCAGGATACTTGAGTCATCGCTTCAAGGATGAAATGACCAGATCATGTTATGCGTCCACTTGTGACAAAAGCGGTAATGACCTTTGAAAACACTGCTCTCGAGATTTGGACAAAGGCTGCATTTGCTGAACAGAATATATACTTCCGAAAAGGCAATATGGCGACAGAACAGCAGCCTAAGAACAAGCGCATTTTTTAGTAGTTTGTATACTTTCGTACTAAGGAAGTTTGAAATTAAACTGGTGTCAGTATTGTCTTATTTATTAGACCAAGACTGGTAGCAGCGAGGGCTTAGATATAGATCATTTTATAAATGTGTGTGTGGGCCGCCATAGTGGCTTGTTAACCTAAGTGTTTTGTATGTTGAACACCTCAACGAACATTGTTAGAATAGGCGCATACGCACAGAAACAGTTGGGTTCGTGCATATGATGTTTCATGGGCTTATTAATTCCCGTCGCGATGTGCAAAAACACGAAAACATGGGCTTAAGAGCCCAAAATGGTGGCGCCCATTTGCCTTGCGGAAAATAGTCTACACAGTTACATGCCCAGACACTGCCTGGACTGCGAGCCTGAACAAGGCTCGCAGTCCAGGCAGTCTGGGCATGTAACTCATAAGAAAGAATCGTTCATTTATTCATTTTTCATTTCATTTCACTTTATTTCCAATTCCAACATGATAGATAAAAAAACTGTTTGGACCCATAGCCAAATGCTAAAATAGGGTCCAATGATGCGATACAAGATGGCACAGTATCGAAACGATAGCACAAAGCAACAATAGTGGGTACGTCCCAATGAATAAAGGGGAAGAGGACGCACGCTGTCGCCTTGCTTTCAGGGTCCCTGTTATTTACACTCCTTTCGATCCCTACAGTATTTGCGATGAAGGCGAGAATGCTCGAGACCCGGGAACTATGGGGACCTTATATAAAACAGCTGGTGACCGAAACTTCCAGGTCCCAGCACTGTACGCAGCCTCTTAGAATAATTTTTGGGTGACATTGACAGCCAGCAATTCCATTACAATATTTATGCTTTTGTTTTGACTCATTGTCAAGGTAGTTCATTTCACGACAGACGTTCCCTGCAGTAGAGTGTAGTGGTGGTAGAATAATATATGACGGTATTTTACTCCAGTAATATTTCCAGTGATCGCGATCACTCTATATAGTATATAATGAGAGCTCTGTTTATATATTTATTCATTCTACTTTCAGCAAGGATATGTTTACTGTTTATTTTATTTAAAGTACGCATTTTTGTATTATGATTGCATTATAGCGAGATGTGTTTACATTTTCGCGTTATCTACTCACCATTATTTCTGACACTGGAATCCGTGTAAAATAATATGTACTGTTGAGCTTTCCGCTTATATTGTACACTGATGTGTTCGTTTTGCTTTGCTCCCGATGTGGCTCCACTTTTGTAGTCAGGCAATTACTCAGCCTTACACGGCAATTTTGTATCAAATGTAAGTTTGAATGAACGAAGCGTTACTTACCTAAACCTTACTAACATAAAAATGGTTGATTACATGTTGACTGCTTCTGTTGCGACTTCTTGTGACAGGTTGATGCTGTGTTGAGCCTAAAATTGCCACCAAAGATCGCCTGGCTCTTGTACAACACTCACTTCTCTATGACTCCCGGAACGTGCATTTCAAGCTTCGACAGGGAGCGGAAGCTGCGGGACTACCTGGCCAGCAAATAATAAACATTAACCGCGGAAGTCCCCGTAGTGGCACGTATCAATATAAGGTTTACGATGAATGTGCTTTTGGTGCTGTGTAAGTGATGTGTGAGCGCCGCGTTCATAGCCCCTAGTTATTTCCCCTTTACCTAAGTAAGCACCAACAACGGCATTTTCTCTCAGCCCTCTCTCACACACAGGCAGCCTCTGCCACAAATATTTGTCTAATTATGTCTAAGTACATTAGCGACGCATACTTAAGTAAATGAGATGTGCCTTTCTCCTCCGGTGAGCAGACGAATCGTTTCACCCGGTGCTGCCTAAGGCTTAAGACGACCATTATTGCCGAAAATGAGCGTTAGGCAATGAGATTCTTCTAAGGTTCCTCGATGGTTGTCGGTACTAAAGAAAGAACAGGGAAAAATGTAGGCACTTTAGTGGCGTCTTATTTCGTGGCAGCTGCTTTTCACGAAACCCCTTTTGGAGGGTGGCATCGATTAATCGCATCTTTCGTCTTCTCTCTGGCGCTCGTAAGAGTTTCAGTCAACTGGCAGGCGCACTTCTAGGCCACCGACCCGCGTCCATAGTCAGCGCCGAGAATCTAAAAAAATTGAATGCTAAAAATAGATAACTTCTGTGGTTTATGTATAGAACTCTTTTTTTTTCTTTTTGTGTGTTTATTATGTTTATTTAAGGTTCTTCTTTTAGAAATCTAACAACTTTAAATTATTTCCTATATTACCTAATTAATCCGACCCTCCCTTTCAACAAGTGAAATAATTTGAAAAGTAAGGCACCGTCACATTCTTGGCCTATCCCCCTGGATGGGCTGCGCCAAGGTGTTGAGGAACCAACCAACACCCAAAGTTTCAGCTTCACTCAGCGGCATGGTAATGCATTTTGGGTTTGCATCGTGTCTATCTTGTTTTGGTTCAAGCTTATCGAGCGATACATTTTACAAAGGTTACGAAATAAAGCATCGATGTTAAATAATGTATTCTGAGCACTATTATCGATTGCGTGGCTTCTCAGGAAGATATGAAGCGGTATACAACGTTTACCGTTGAGAAATATAAAGAATGGCGAATCGTCAACAAAGAGCTTTCTCTTTATGAACACACGCGGCCGCCTTTGCTCGTCAGAATTGATCCTCGAGACCCCTTAAGATCTTAAGCCTGTTCGGGAGCAGACAGACTCACAAAGTAAAGGAGAATCGTGTGTATCACAGGTCACTGTGCTTCCACAGGTTTACTCCAATATTCTTATGCTATGCAGAGAAGCGTTGGTATCAACTGGCACTTCAGATATGTAGAGTTTAGGTAATAAAACCATTCCAGATGTGGAACTGTTAGCCTGAATTTATGGTGGGGCACAACACGTCCTTGTCGTACGTCGGTGTTCAAGTATATTTTGAGCAGTGTGAGGTTTGTATTTTTTATCCCTCTGTGCTAAGCTGGTGGAATCTTGAGCCGATGGTCACGCCAGCTCATTATCTGAGATACCCTCTACATCTTGGCACCAGGTAATGGCTTGTTTTTTGTAACAGATTGTCGCTGAATATTCTCGGGATGGCATTCGCTTGTCCACCACGTACACACAATCTATAGACCTCCAGAAAATCAAAGGACTACCGCGGAGGTGTTTTAGACTTCGTTATCTCTATTAACTAGAGCAGTAGCCGCGGATGCCACATTTGTGGTACAGGTTGTTTCAAGCGGAGTCGCGCCAGTTTCAATGGTATGCGGCAAATTACCATGACGGCTGCCTTACGTGATTCGGCAGCCTTGTTGTAGACTGCCTCACTACGTTAGTCAAAGTATTTTCAAAGCTGTCGAGCTCTTAGCTCGTCTTCTCGTTAGGAGGTACAATTTGCCGAGGGGTTTCGTATTGTGGCAGATCGTTGCGTCGTTGTTCCCTCGTTGTCGTAGAAATGTCCTCCGGCCCAGTTTGTTCAAGAACACTTAAGCAAACTGGGCATACTGAACATACATGAATTAAGACATTGCCGAGGGGTTTGAGACACATCTCTCACGAATAACACCACCTTTTCACTCACCTTACACGACTAGCAAAAAAATTTGCTTCATACATTCCGACATGTTAAATACAGAAATAATAGGATAAGGAGAAGGTAGGGTTCACAAACACTGTGTGATCAAATTAACACACTATTGAAACAAGAATATTTGAACAGAAAAAATATTGACAAATTTCAAAATATTGATGACCTCCAAAATTTACTA
The DNA here is from genome assembly GCF_043290135.1 of Rhipicephalus microplus. Lineage (NCBI taxonomy): Eukaryota > Metazoa > Arthropoda > Arachnida > Ixodida > Ixodidae > Rhipicephalus > Rhipicephalus microplus. Next base: position 118,055,210 of record NC_134705.1, on the reverse strand, counting down.
TGGAGCATGTTAGCAATAGCAATAAAAGGATCAAGACAATCTATAGTTGACAAATGCTATACTACCAAATTAAAAAACTGTCGAACAACAAATGTATAAAACGAAGAACTGTTAGTTAGGAAAAATAGAGTGATAATAAATCATATACTTTTTATAGCTATTCGGTGTTGCTGTGAGTATTGCGTTTTGTTTGTGTTCAGTGATTTGTGTTTGCGGCGATGATAATACGTCGGCTATTCTATGTTGATCAAAATTGTACTCGCTCTTTTATTTATACGCGTTAAACAGGTGGCTATGCAAACGTTCCGGCGTAGGTATTGGTGTCGCTAGTTGTGAGTCAAGAAAATACTTTGCGTGACCGAAAAATCAAGAATGATTCAAATAAATTTATTAAAGTATACGTGTTAGAGGGGGAACATGGGTCTTTGCGCGGAAAGCGGGTGTTCTACCACACAACCATGCCTCTGCTTGTGAAAAACCCTATTGCACCTTTAAGGCCACGTAGTTGGTGCAAGCAAGTTCGAAAAGGTTTCATACACCAAGTGTTTGAGGTACGCACTAGGGACAGAATATCGCTATCGCTTTCAACTCTTAAAGGGTTTCCCGCTTTTTCTGCATGTTTTCTATGTAAGCTTCTGGCCACTTTCAATTTTTTTTGCAAGTGCCTCTGAGTGGGCGGTTGTTGTTACAGGCACAATGACGCACTCAGGTGCCAACGTCTATAGTCCTCTTTCCGAAGTGTGACCTCGCTTCTACTTGAATGAAATAATTAAGTTGAATTTTATTGCGAACATTGTGGGAGAATGACCAAAGCGAATGAGCTTTTCTGTGCACTCTTTCGTCAGGGATAGCCGATCCTTCTGCCAAAGAAGCGTCGTTGCCGCAAGCTTTTTTAAAGTGTTGTTCACACCAAGCACTTCTCCTTTTTCATTTGTTGCATTGAGCTGTATACCTAGGACAATGAAGTTCCTTAGGAAAACGTGTAGAGGCGAAACTGGCTTTGTGAGATCAGCTACGCTGGTGAATGCTAGGATCTGTCGGATTCAAACTTGGCTTGAATTGGCATCGTTCGCGAGGAACCCGAACGCGTATATAATCGAAAGGCATGCCGCGCCCGTATTGGCTGAAAGTGATCACGTGTTCTACGCGTGTTTCCAGTATTCACGTTGTTTTTCAAGCTAGTTGGCGGTGCCTATAGACGCCGCATAGAAAACGCCAAAACGTTTTACTTTTCGAACAAGTGTTGCTCAAACGGGTGGTGTTCTTGCGCAACTGTGTCGGTCATTTGGGCTGCCGGGCGGCACTTACGACTTCATATTCTACCTACGTTTTAACTTGAGTAGTTGTTTCAGTTCTATAACTCGTGCTGCGGTCTTCTGTTCCAGGCGCAAGGCACCTTAGTCGTCATCTTAATAGATTAAGGTGTCCCAGATTAAGGTGTATCAGATTGTTACTGCTTGACGAAAACAGTTCACGTGGACTCCTTGTATGCGTCCCTGAGCTTGCTTTCCAGTTTCGTCGAGGTGGTCACCTACGAGAATGGCATACCTGGAAGTGCGTACATGAGTCAAATTTTAGTGAAGGTGGATGAAATGCTGATGCCATAGCTTCCTTGGCTTGATTATTTGTTGATTTTATTTATTAGGCGTACAACTAAGCGACACATGAATTCGTCAAGTCTGATTGATCTTTATAGGTGCGCCTACGAATTAAGTTTGGAGGAGGCAATCGCTGGTCTGACGAAGACAATTGTATTCTGATTACTTCCTTGAAAGTGCGCTACAGTAGTATAGGCGTCGCAAACTAGCAATTTGAGCATAGCTACCACTGAAAAGAAGGGCTAATTGCATTTTGAGCGTTGCGTCCACTGTTTTGTTATAATCGGTGCATCTGTAGAAGTACACAATATAAAATGGTCCTTTCAGTGACAAGTTTTCCACTATCCTTATTGTCATTGCCAGCAATATTATAGTTCAAGCTTTTATTACCTTTGCTATTATAGGATATATTTTCAAAAATACCACGCCAACCAATTTTCCGCATCTCTCACGACAAAGTTACGTTTCGTTTTTTAACTTGAAATGGGAAATTCTTTTCCATTTGAACTTTTTGAAGTACGTTTAAACAGTTACAATAATAAGATATGGAACGTCTGTGAGAAACACGCAGCACAGTTTCAGCCGAAACTGGAGGAACAAAATGTTGAAGTTTGCCGTGAACGCTCATGGGATGGAATACTACAAGTACAGGCAAGCAAGATATCCAATGCCGTAATTAATCATATTTTAGTGAAGTATGGTAGTACCCACTGTGTTATTACTCGTGAGGCTGCGGAGAAGCGAGGCACCCGCTAGACAACTGCAACGCGTTATATGCGTTTGTTGTTGTTGTTCACCTATTGACAGTGGCGCATACTCACTATGGGGGATTGGCCAAGAATCGAGTGGGTTTAAAAATTACTGTTCAGATTTGGAATAATGGAGGTAAAACAGAAAGATTACTGATAGCCTAGTAAAGTGTGGTGCTTAATGTAATGCATACAAATATATACATAAACAAAGTTATTCTTAGAATAGAGCAATAATTTGATTTTATACGTATACAATTATGTGGACATGTTAGGATAATAGAACTGGTTAATTAGTCAACCTATTAGTTTCACCAATATAGTTCCGGACGGCCGTACATACTGTCGCATTAGAAAAACCAGAAATAGAAGCTACAAAAGACCAAATGACAGGCACAGATAAGTTCATACCAATACCACGTAAAGGTATTTCTAAAATGGTTTTTCGTAATGTGTTAAACCACCTGCAGCTCAAAAAGAAATGATCTATTATTTCCAGTTCATCACAGAATGCGCACAATGGCGAAGGTGCGCGTTCTGTGTTTATAGACCTGTGTTAATAGAAATTTAGATTTCGTACCCGGCAGCGCAGCTTTGTGATAGCTACTTCTTGTTTACGAGTGCGGCAAAAGTCTCTTCACCTGGGATATAATAAATGGCGATATTCTGTAGAGTTTGTTAGTGCTGAACCTTTAAAGACTTCCATAAGCGTACGTTTGCGGAATCGAGCAGCAGTCAAATAAGCGATGATGGACAGTGCGGCGGAATCGGTTCGCTGACCGACCACTTAGCTATGGAATCGGGTATTTCATTTAGAAATAAACCTTTATGTCCAGGTACCCAAACTAATCGTAATTTTCGCAAATGCGCAAGTACTAGTGCACGTAACGCCTTTGCTACTTGATTATCAGCACCAACAGAAAGTGCCGCACAGAGAGATAGGGAATCTGCTATTATGACAGCTTATGTAATTGCTGTATCTAACTTGTGTAAGGTAAGCACTACTGCCAGAAATTCAGCCATAAAAACGGGTATGAAATCGGGTAGTCGAAGGGAATATATTCAATCCGAAATCGGGCTGAAAATGGCAACCCCTGATTTTTCATCATATTGCGATGCGTCTGTAGCAATATTAACGTTCGTTGTAATATTGCCAAGGTGATCTTGTAGTAAACCATCTAAAATAATATGGAAAAGTAATTCGGCATTATTAGGAAAAATGTCGTCAAATGGAATTTCCACCGGGGCTGAATTATCAGGACTCGGCATGATGCCGCATATACGTACGTTTAGAGGCTCCAGTAAATGTTGCACAAATATAATTTGTGGGGTCTGCACTCGCGGCCATCTAGCACCAAAAATAATTCCGGGGTAGAAATAAAGGCTGTTTTTGAATGTCGTAAGGGTGATTCTTAAATTCTTAAGAATGTTTGACCAGTCAGAAGGCGAATTGTACAAGAAAGCGGAGGGAACATCGATTCCAGATACAACACATTGTTAGCAACTGTTTTGGGAGGGCGAAGGCACAAGCGCAAAGCTTCTTTTTCCAGAATAATTAGAGGCCGAAACTTGTAAGCTGGAACTCCAGAGGAAAGTACACAACCAATTTCCAAAATAGGACGAACGTACACGTGATATATCATTACCAATATGTCACTTCTCATACCTATGCGGCAGTTGTTTAGCCTACGTAATATGGCAATGGCCCGCACAACTTTTCCGGCGATATATTCGATATGAGGTCACCAGTTGAGCGATGTGTGATAAATTACTCTAAGGTAATTAACAGATTCCACCTGTGGTATATCCTCATGATGGTAAGACATAGAGATGTTCACAGGGTATTGCAGCGGGAAAACAGTGAGGGCACATTTACTCGGATTAAGTAGAAAGCAGTTGCCATCGATCCAGCTATCCAATACATTAAGGTAAGTATGAAGCCGTCCATATAAGGTCTGAATGTTATCTTCCATTGCAAAATATGCGATATCGTATGCATAAACATAAGTTGTTATATCCTTTTTACGTGGAATGGTGCTCATTAGTAAATTAAATAGCGCCTGGAAAAGCACGAAGCCTTGCGGTACTCCCCTCGTTTGGGTATGAGTACATGATGAAAACCCATCTCCCATCTTTAAAGCAATGAAATTTCCTGTCTACGAGAAAATTGTGAACCCACGCTACTATGTATGTTGGAAAATCAAGGTATTCTAATCGATCTATCAAATTACAGTGCTCCATGGTATCATATGCTTTAGCGATGTATAAGGTAACTAAAGCTGCATATTTTTTATGTAGCTGAACTAATTGAAGCAGACTTTCTAAATCAACGTGGGCATCCCAAATTGAACAACCAGCCCTGAACCCAATTTGACAGGGGCTTAGAATTGACCTCATGATAATTAGTTCATTAATTTGTACATTGATGGTTCTCTCAATCGATTTCACTATGTTTGATGTCAGTGCGATCGGCCTTATGTTATCCAACATGTATGCTTCATTTTTATTTTTTAGCAACAATAAAATTTTGGCATGCGTTTCTCGATTGTATGTCAAATACCTGAGTACATACGTGGCTTAGCTCTTTCTAGTGGGTGGGAATTTCAATTTAAAAACATTCACGGGCATCACGTGACGTCTGGTGATTATATTATTCTTCTACAATGATTTATTTAATATATAATTACTCCTTCTTATCACTGACTCATTCAAATGGTTATTTAGCGGTAATCTCGTCCATGATTTTGTTATTAATGAAATTGTTTGGTTGTGTGTTCTCATGGTGGCACTGTATAATGTGTGATTTTGCACACCACCTTGCAAATTTGACCTTTTTGTGATTTTAATCATACATGATTTACCGCAAAAAATACTACTGTTGATATAGCCTTCTTTTTATATTCTCTGATGGGACGAAAAATTATTGAATTTCAGTTATTATAGCTCCTCTCCATTTGTACAAACTCCATTCACGATGTGATCACGCTATGCAAACTGGAGTGTGCCCATAGAATGTGCTAATGCGTTGTAAGCGCTATAGTATTTATACGTATATAATATCTGCATAAAGAAATATACTACATACAGAAAGCATGGCCACTCGAGCCTGTTCGCGAACGAGCGAAAAAGGGTCAGACAACCGCTAGGTGGCGTACCCATGCTCGCTTTTACTCTTTGCGAATTTGCATATACAAGCCAAGCTGGCGGACTGGTCTGCTCGTGTTGCGGCCCCTTGGGCCCCAAACTCGTCCCCGTCAAACTTGGTTTCCCCGATTTCTCCTCCCCTTTCTGAATAATAAAGTTTATTCCTCCTCCTTGTCAATTCATGTAATAGCCGCCCCAGGAAGATAACGAAAACGTTTTGCTTTGTCCGTGGCGCACGAAAGAAATTGGTTGTCCAGCCAATCGAGTGCATTGAAGAGCGACTGTCTCTGCGAGCAGTACTGGGGTCATTCGCACTAAACGTTGGGCAAACCTTGAAGTGGTAATGTACAGCTCATCCATTAAAAATAAAGGGGAGAACTATCCACCTGATATTGACAACTTCTTATATCAAGCAAGCAAAACAAAGGAATTTTACCAAAGTGCGTATTCGTGTATATGTTTTCACGTTTTATCATCACTCTGCTGGTACAGATTTATTGCCACTGTGCCCGACATTTGGAGCTCATAGGAGACTATTTTATTCAATGTTTTTTCATCAGTTAACTCTGCTCAAGCCAACTCTTCAAAAGTGGTTTGAAACCAATGAAAAGCCTTTATATGGTGCAGACTCTTTCTTGGGTGCCTGCTTCCTCCGGTGCGGAATCACAATATCTCTCGGCCTTAGAAGAATTTGAAATTCATTTATGGCGGTTCACAAAATACGTTCGTCTAAATTATTTTGCCTTGATTTGATTTTGTTTAGGCATATATCAAGCCTATTATAAACATAGCTTATTTATAACGTCAGAAGAAAGGAGTTTATTTAATCTGGCGGGTATGAGCGATCATTAAAGTGAAAAGAAAGAAGACCAACCAGTCAGCGTGCGTCTGAGCTGCCCTGTTCTATCCTTGCCGGTCTTCGAGAGAACCCAAAGCCCTCAGTAAGTAAGAACTGTTAGTGTTTAAGGCTGAATCTGCGAATTGTGACGTATAGGCTGGGTCTTACTCTTGTATTTGTTTATCGTCCATGTGACCCCCACAGCAGCAAATATGTTCAGACTAATTTAACCCGAGTGCAAGGAAGCTTCCAGTCATAGGATTTCTTTAATAGCACCTGTATTTCGGATTTTCAGTGTATGAATAGCTACAAGTTAGTGTTAAATAGCTTAGTCTCTTGCTGGGCATGCTTTTCCGTAGATAAATACTATGCCTATTAATTTCATTTTCACCCACCAGTGTAGTCTAGCGCTCATGAGAGCTTACTGTAAGGGGGAGGGGGGTGCGGCTAAAATAGAGCAAGTTACCTAAACTATCAGCGATGGCAGCCACGTTAGCCAAAGAGAGAAATTGCAAATTATCTGTGTATTTATTCTTAGGAGCACAATAGTGACCACTGGGTGCATAAATGACAAAATTAAGTCGCGACTTTGATAACAAAAGTGTGCTGTTCCAAACGAAATCCTTATATCATATTTACTTTGCCCCGTAGTCCATGTTCTGATGTAGTAAATGTCTTTAACCGAGCAGCGGTCAAGGATAAAGTCCGTTTCTCACGTCTTTTTCCAATGGAAAGAAAATCCATGTTGACGTCACAGGCCAGGACTACCAACGAATGACTGGGACTATTTCTGTACATAGATATGTACAGTGGGGACAGGAGGACAGCTTGAAAGTCTCCTTTCTATCACTTTTGTTCACAGCATGCTTGTTTATTATGTTTAATATTTGATGACCTACAATTAAAAAAAATATCGAGTAGAAAGGTTGTCTTTTTGTCCCCCAACAATAATCGTCATCAGGCTTGCATGCGCTTCCTTTCTTGAAAACTCGGCGCTGGCCAGTTTCGTATCGAGAATGCAATGTAACCCTGATAATGGGCATGTCAATCGTGACCGGAATGTACCAGGCGCGGTGTGATAGCGCAAGGATGGAACGCAATATAGATGACGATTATTGTTGTGGGAGGACAAAAAGACACCCTTTTTACTCGCTCTTTTTTTAGAGTGTAGTCTACGCTAAGGTTATATATATATATATATATATATATATATATATATATATATATATATATATATATATATATATATATAGGCATGGTGGCGAAAATGGCCGTAGCGTTGCAATAAGTCAAGTAGATCCTCCAAGAGAACGGTAACAACGGAAGTGTTTAATTCGACAGTTTCGGCCAGAGTCTGGCCTTCATCAGGAGTCATGGTACATTCTGTTTGCGCTCACATTTATAGTATTTTGGGTAAAAAATGAGAGGGAAGGAACGAAAAAAAAAAAAAAAAAAAAAAAAAAGAAAGAAAGAAAGAGTTTGAAAAACGAGAGAGGAAAGGATATCCAGAAAGTTCCAGGTTCCACTGTGCTTCGCGAGTGGCGTCGTCAGTGTGTATTTTCTTAGTATTGCGTTCAGTGCAGTTTGGTGGCGGTCCCTTTATTGTAGACGGGGCCTGGCTAAGGTAAGGGCTTGCGTGTCGCGAAAACTGCTTTTTTTATTATTATTTTTTATTTTTTATTTTTTAAAGACCGTCACTAATTCGGCGTCGGGGACAGCGTTCCGAGGCTCCAGGAAGTCGGCGCGGGAGAAAATGTTTCTTAAGGCGCTGTCTGTCGTTTTGAATGCTATTTTGCTCTGCGAATCCGCGTTTGGGGGTTTTAATTGTGTATGGGGTGGCCCTTCTATATGTCGGGCTTTGTTGTCGAAATGCGGGAAGGGTTTCCAAACTGCGAGAAAGGACGTTTGAAGTGATTGCTATTTTGTACTGGGAAACCGCGTTCGGGGCGTTTAGTTGTGTATGTGGATGTCGGGCTTTGTTGCCAAAATCGGGGAAGGGTTGCCAAAAGGCGAGAAGGGGCGTTTGAAGTGATTGCATTTTGTTCTGGGAATCCACGTTCGGGGCTTTTAGTTGTGCATGCGGTGACCCTTCGACAAGTCGGGCTTACAACTATTGTTCGGTTATTCAGAGAAATAGAAATAGACGACAGTGGTTCACTGAAACACGCAAAGATATTTGTAGTTGTCCAGTCCTCGTCGCCGCCACAGTGCCGCGAAATCTTGAACTGTTATGATTACAATTATAAACTTACATATACACACATACACCCCCATACCTCATACACCGATTTAACACCCTCGAAAAAGGCATAAATGAAAGTCCGGGTACACTTGCAGCAATCAAAGCACTATAATATATACATATACATTTATATGTGTATATGTACTTATGCATATGCGCATATGTATGGGGGTGTATGTGTGTATATGTAAGTTTATAATTGTAATCATAACAGTTCAAGATTTCGCGGCACTGTGGCGGCGACGAGGACTGGACAACTACAAATATCTTTGCGTGTTTCAGTGAACCACTGTCGTCTATTTCTATTTCTCTGAATAACCGAACAATAGTTGTAAGCCCGACTTGTCGAAGGGTCACCGCATGCACAACTAAAAGCCCCGAACGTGGATTCCCAGAACAAAATGCAATCACTTCAAACGCCCCTTCTCGCCTTTTGGCAACCCTTCCCCGATTTTGGCAACAAAGCCCGACATCCACATACACAACTAAACGCCCCGAACGCGGTTTCCCAGTACAAAATAGCAATCACTTCAAACGTCCTTTCTCGCAGTTTGGAAACCCTTCCCGCATTTCGACAACAAAGCCCGACATATAGAAGGGCCACCCCATACACAATTAAAACCCCCAAACGCGGATTCGCAGAGCAAAATAGCATTCAAAACGACAGACAGCGCCTTAAGAAACATTTTCTCCCGCGCCGACTTCCTGGAGCCTCGGAACGCTGTCCCCGACGCCGAATTAGTGACGGTCTTTAAAAAATAAAAAATAAAAAATAATAATAAAAAAAGCAGTTTTCGCGACACGCAAGCCCTTACCTTAGCCAGGCCCCGTCTACAATAAAGGGACCGCCACCAAACTGCACTGAACGCAATACTAAGAAAATACACACTGACGACGCCACTCGCGAAGCACAGTGGAACCTGGAACTTTCTGGATATCCTTTCCTCTCTCGTTTTTCAAACTCTTTCTTTCTTTCTTTTTTTTTTTTTTTTTTTTTTTTTTTTCGTTCCTTCCCTCTCATTTTTTACCCAAAATACTATAAATGTGAGCGCAAACAGAATGTACCATGACTCCTGATGAAGGCCAGACTCTGGCCGAAACTGTCGAATTAAACACTTCCGTTGTTACCGTTCTCTTGGAGGATCTACTTGACTTATATATATATATATATATATATATATATATATATATATAAATATATATATATAACCGTTGTGCCATATCCCATATATATATATATATATATATATATATATATATGTGACGCAGGAGGCGTGATGGCCGTACGATGAGCCATTTATTTGTGTTTGTCTTCCTCCTTCTCTACCATTCCACCACACCGTTCTCGTGTGGTTCGTCACATATATATATGTGTGTGTGTGTGTGTGGGGGGGGGGTAATTCAGGCCGCTGTACACTGTACGTGTACATACGCATAGTTTTTTTCGCAATAAAAATGATTGTGAAATAGTTATTTCTGGGAGTGTGCGTGTTCTATGTGCTGTAATGAATTCAGGCTTCGCAGTTTATCATGAAATGCTTTTTTCAAATGTAAAGGCCAACACGACGAAATGAGTGCTAACAGCGCTAATACAGTTACACGTTTTGAGATATTAAACGAGAAAACATGCCTTAATTATGAGTGTTTTAATGGTACTTGAAATGATTCTGGCAACGTGGTGATTTGTAGTCACTACAAGAACGTGCCCTTATGTCCTTGCGCTGCGTTGGAACATGGTTCTCAGCAAAAAAAATTAAAATAAATATTGCTGCTCTAATTACGGTGGTGTAGAGGATCACTTGGTTCCACTAAAGCACCTATTTGTTTCCAGGCTAGCGAGCCTCCACGACTCCGCACATTTTTTCGAGCTTATTAGGCAGAGGCTGCGTGCGTACTATAGCCCCTATCTCAGCTGCGCCTCGCCAGCACCCTGTTCCTTGCCATTTTTGTGACATTGCTTCATAAAAACCTGGTAACAGATCTTACACAGAGTTCTAGTGTTTTTGTAACAGTGACCTGACATGTTACGTTTTTTTTTTCAGAAATGGCTGAGCAATCAGAAATGTCGGAGTACGCTGTGGAATCGTCTGAGATGGCCGGTATGTAAATACTTACTTGCTTGTATTAACAGAAAAGTAGCATCGTTTGGAGCATCCTAGCCTGGTGCACGTTAAAAAACTTCAGGCGATCGAAATTTCCGGAGCCCTCCACTACGGCGTCTTTCATAATCATAAGATGGTTTTCGGACGTTAAACACCATATATATATATATATATATATATATATATATATATATATATATATATATATATATATATATATATATATATATATATATATATATATATATATATATATATCTTGGTACACCCTTATTGTGTAAATTATAATGGCTCTATTACTTCCGTCTGAACATCTGTCGGAGAATCTAGAATACAAAGGAAGAGGAGGGCTGCATTCGTAAACTAAGGTTCTGTTTGAAACAAAAGTTAGTGGGTATAAAAGTATTGTCATTTATAGACGTTCGCATATTATATGATGTTCTACAGGTTACCCTATATTCAATGCATCTTTTCAGCACTTTATGGGCTGCTAAATTAGATTTACGCTGCTCCTCATCCTGTATGTAGACTTATTGTTAGAATATTTTGTTGCTAGACAAGTAAAAGTCGGCGAAATATCTAAAACGAAAAATTAATGTTCGAATAAATGCCAAAAGAAGGGCGTTTTTATAAGTGATCGCATGATTACAAAGTAGAGAGCCCTCCTTCCCTTCCAACCTACCCATGTTGCAACCAGACGGGCTAATTTACGTAGAAGTCACTGCGTCATATCTGAAGGCAAAGCCCACCGTCGTTAACACAACGCGATTGAAAACGATTTCAATATTTCCAATCAGCACAAAGAAATTCTGAAGAGTGTTTTTAAAAAAGGACACGTCGTTCTACTCATGAAAATGAAATAGTGGACAAATAAGCATAACAAACTGTGCAGCCTGTGTGACTAAATCGTGACGTGCTGTAGTCGGAGCTTATCAAGGGGGCCAGGTTTATTCAGAATTCAAATTAGCCTTGCGGCTACAGCCTCTGTTTTTTTTTGGCTCAAAAATGCTATTAGCATTCACTTTCCCGTTTGAGAACTTCTTTATCATTTTGTGAATTCTGCAGGCGTTGGACTGTGCTTACATGCTCCGAAGTAATTCCTAAAGTGCTTCAGGTTCCCTTGAAGTGTATGATAAAACATCGCTTTTTTCTTTACAGTTTCGACTGAAGATTCTCAGCAAGCAGGTAAATGAACACTTAAGAAGTGACATACCGATACATTGTATTTATCTCACCAGAACTTCATCTTACCATAACCCTTTCAATCCCAGCGCACACAATTGTGTACGTAAACATTGAAGGCGCGTCACACGCCACATATTTCTTGAAATGGCCTGAAAAAATTGTGCACATTAGGCAATGTGCAATGTGAATTCTGCAGGCTTCCTGAGTGGCCAACCAGTGGTAAATTTAGATTTTAGTGCTGCTTAATGCTGTAACAAATCACTTTTCCAGAGACACTGCCATGTTGGACAATATTTTATCTTGCTGCGTTCTAGGACAACCGAAAAAACAGTTCTTTTCTTTCCACTGGAATCAAGTACAACCAAAAAACAGTGTGAATGTTTGAGGCCCAATACTTGATTATTTTTATCAAACTACAAAAGCTGACTGGTGGCCAATTAATTACATAAGTGGTTATATGCTCGTCTCCATGAATTGCTGAAACTTGCAAAAAACAATCCCTAATTGTATGTTATTTAATATAATACTGATTACCTTATAATTATGCCATGTAGATTTTATGCGTTTCTGGCACGGCATCATAATTCGTTACTGTAGGGGATGAAAGTAAATAAGAAAAAAAGTACTGTTTTATTTTCTGAGCTTTACTTTGCTTGGTGGGAGATGATGCCGTCACCAGAAATTTGTGGGCGAAAACCAGCAGCCAAATTACGTAGTTTTTGGTGTAACTGAGAAACAGAAAAGCATGCAGTTTGCACGAGTGGCACACGACAAGAACCGGCAGTGGAGCTAGTATTCGACCTAGCTTAAGGTTGCCAGTAATGCCATGCGTTGGTAGAGACGTTAATTTGTTTTCTAATTGTGCTAGCTGGTAGTACTAAGTATTTAGAGAATTGGCTGCTCACCCATGTCAGTTTGTCGCCCTATAAGTCACGTGTCACGTGTTTTGGTGGCAACGTGTCATGTGATTAGTTACGTTATGTGGCATGATTCTATTCCCATGACTAGTACACACCTGACGTTACGTGCCTTCAGTCACGTGACTTGCGGTTACGAAGTTATTGGCCAGACAATGTCACGCGACCAGTTCTCACGTGATGTTACGTGATTGTAGTCACGTAACCAATTGCTTCATAAGCTGTATTTTGTCACGTGCATAAATATTACGTAATTTTACGTGAACTTTTCGTCATGTAATTCGCTCGCCTATCATAACTAATGCATTCCACGCCAAACCGATTGGCACACGTGTGGTGGGAGCGGAGAAAAAGTTGCAGAGGGCGAAGTCTCTTGGTTCACGGTGATCATAATTCATGTTTACCCTACCCGGCTCACTGAACAAGCTATTATATCCATACTTACAGTCAGTTCGATGGTCTGAGCTATCGCCCCCGCTATACCACTTCGCAGCAGATGCATGGTCGCTGCAACCGGGCACCTTGAAGAAGGGCCTCGAAAAAAATCACGTGATAAAAATTTCCATGCTTCTGACTAACACGATGACACATAATAATGAGTGGCATTACCGTCGATGTTCTTGACTCCACATCATCTCAAGTTTAAATGTTCGAATCTACTAGGTCACAAAAGCATGGCCGGTGGAGCCAGTTAACAGCTGAAGAAGTTCTCTTCGCAGAAGGAGTCACTCCAGCGGGGGAACGCTGACTGTCCCAATTGCCAGAAAAGTGAAATGTATAGCGAGCGGTTGTGCAGCTTTGATAGAGTGGCGGCAGTTGTGGCGTGACAACGTACACAGAGAAGCTATGCAGAATGGCCTGAGCTTTTCGCGAACTTTAGTTAGCCTCGAGCTCGCACTACGTCGGTCACAACAGGTGAGCAGTGCGGAGCGTGTGAAAGCAGCATTGAATAAAACAATTAGCGTCCCATATGCATGTCTAGTAGCAATAGAGGAGGTTTTCGCAGGGAAACCACGTGCGAATGCGTCAGCGCTGCCACTCAGTCAACATTTCAACAGTGCAGCAAGTCACTGTGATTGTCGAACTATCTGTACGAGATGAATCTCACCGCTTACCGGCATGTCCGTGGGCGTTAATATACCTCTAGGTGAGGCCTTTTGTTTCACCCCGAGCATGGAATTTTCCACTCTCGATTACCAAACGAGTGCATACGCAGCACTTTCGTGCTGCTCGTCTTGATTCTATCAAGTATTACACGCAAATAAATTGACAGGTTACTGTTATTTACAATACACGCCTGAAAATTTTTTCTGGAGAAAAGAATTAGGAGAAGCGATGCCTCGAAAGTCGTTATTCGCCACAAATGTCAATGGGGGTGGCCGCTTCATCACAGCAACGTGGTTGTTAGTGGTACTTCTAGAGCGTGGTGAAATAGATTGCGTTACGTGGTAGCTAAGTGATGAAACAAATTATAGAGAAGAACTTAAATGAATGAAATTATTCCTGTTTTCTTTTTCGTGAGTGCATGGCCTGCGCAATCGTCTTACAGCTGAACCATACCGCTCGCTGGCGAAGTAGCATGAGCACAGATCATCTGCAAGCGCCAACGTGGTGGGTGGGCTCAACCTTGCGCTGGGCGTATGTTAAACTGGTTGACAGGTGAACTCGGGTTCAAAACTGTTCATTCTAGAATGCTCCCGTCCAACTCGTGACTGCCACAAGGCCGGTAAACTATCAAGCGTCTCCAACTCTAAAATATCAGCGGACAAACATTGTTCGCACGCTTGCAGGTCCTGAGATTGGCCTAGGTGTCATAATAGTTCTTATGAAGATTGCAGATATCGAGACAGCAGCAATCGAAATAGAAGCAAGGGGCACGCCGCAAGGGGCAGTGATTTCACCGATGCTGTTTAACATTGCCATGATTGGACTGTCAAAGAAATTATCGAGCATTGAAAGATTGAAGCACAACATCTACGCAGATGACATTACCATCTGGTGCACAGGTGGAAGTGAGGGGCTGATTGAGAGCGCTCTGCAAGAGGCGATTGACACCGTAGAAGAGTACCTTCGTCCTTCCGGGCTCAAGTGCTCCTCGAGTAAGTCAGAACGTTTACTGTATCGGACTGCACGCTGGAGACCGAAGCCCAGGGGATGGAAGCCGTTAAACCAGATAGACACCCACCTCCATACAAATCAAGGAGATGCCATCCAGAGGGTCGACTCCATCAAAGTCCTGGGCATGCTGATAAAGTCTACCGGCGCCAACAGCAAATCTATAGCCAAGTTAACTTGGAAAACAGACAGTGCGGTGCACCTCCTACGCAGAGTAGCCAACAAAAGAACTGGGATCAAGGAAGACAACCTCATCAGGTTGATGCATGCGTTTGTTCTAAGCCAATTCACGTACGAGGCAGCCATGAACAACTGGTCAAGAGCAGAGTCCGAGACACTGAATGTGCTCCTCAGGAAATTTATCAAGAATGTCCTGGGCCTACCCATACATACCCGCACCGAGCGTCTGCTTGAGCTTGGCATTCACAACACGCTCGAAGAAATAGCAAAAGCCCAAGAGAGAGCAGTTTGCAAGGTTATCTACAACAAGGTCGGGGAGAATGATGCTGCAGGAGCTGGGCCAACACCCAATTGCAATCAGACGCAATTACAATGATATCCACGACAACATCAGGGGGAGGATCACGGTGTCTCCTAAACAAAGAAACATGCATCCAGAACACAACGTCAAAAGAAGTGTAGCGAGGGCCAGGACTATACTTCGTCAAGTCTCAAACGAGGAACGAGGGGTCGTATTTGTTGACGCGGCTTCCTACGCCAATGGGAAAGCGTTTGTGGCAGTGGTGGTCGATGGGGCTGGCCATGTCGTCAACTCAGCGACGGTCAAGACGAAAGACCCAATCATTGCGGTACAGGTGGCCATCGCCTTAGCACTCAAGATGGACAACATTCAAGTCGTCTACAGTGATTCCATGCCAGCACTACGGGCGTTCGCCAAGGGGACAGTCTCTGAACAAATGCTGAGAATACTGCAAGGCAAGAAAGTAACGCATCATCTTCTGAGTTGGTTCCCAGCTCGCCTTGGGCAGATCAACGATTCCCCTCCCAATCTCAATGAAGCAGCACACGAGGCGGCGCGAGAACTCTCCAACCGCGCCTCCCCGGGGATGCGTTCTACCGGTGAAGGGGATAACCCGGAAATTCTACAACATATAACGAGCTCACTAAACATTTCTACCTGTCTAGAAGGATTTTCCCTCCACCTCACTAAAAGCTAACCCGGCCCCAAGCACTTACATTAAGGCTTTTGCAAACGCGGATGTACCCTACTTTGAAAATGTTACACATCATGTACCCTGACCTATACCCAAGTAATCTTTGTCCACATTGTGGGGAGATAGCTTCATCAGAACACATGCTCTGGCAGTGCACCAAATTCGCTCATTTATTGGACATCACCTCTGCCAGATGGGAGGCGGCAATCCGCAGCCCGTCCTTGGCAGATCAGCTCTGGGCTGTGCACCAAGCCCGCGAGGCGGCTGAGGAGCTTAGCATCTTAGTCCCCACGTGGGAGCTGCCCACAACACAGGGATCTGTGTTTTGGAGGACCAAATAAAAGTTTATCCAATCCAATCATAGTTCTTATCTCTACAAAATCTATTGAGGCATGCACTGAACATGATCGCAACATGAACATGAACATGATCGCAACAGTTAGGTGTCTTATTGCTTTGTGGTGAATTGTGCATATTTTCGTTTATTTGGAAACTCTCCCTTCTTTTCAAGTGCGTTAGCACTGCCTGGTAGATATGAGTATTTTTGGGAGCCCCTCGTTAATTCATGTTTATATAAAATCTAGTTTAAGAGTGATGTCTAAGACGATGTTTTATGTGTTAACTGATGTGATCAGCTAGTCAGCGTGATTTCTGGAGATTTTCGTTTACTCTGGCATTTGTGTGCAAATCGTTCATGTGAAGAACGATTCGGTGGTTCATTTCTCATAAATGTAGTTATTAAAACAAGATGTCATTTGTTCGATAGAAACTCGCACTTTGTTCCAAATAAAATACCAGCCATGGCCAGTGTCCACTAATCGTGTCACTAATTGCACCGTCAACCCTTTTGCAGAAAGCACGTAAGTCATGGAATGTTGATCTACTTCTTCATCTTTATCAATTGTGCTGCCCTTGAAATCGAGAAAGCGTGATTGGTAGAGAACTAAATATATAAGCCGCCTGCAACTTTAGGCTCGTGGGCTCATATGATGCGCGTGAAAGAGCAGATTAAATGTACTGTTTTCTTGCCAACCCTGTCCTATACACTGGCTCCCCAGCACTCATTTGCGTTATTCTCAGATTTTAATATTGCTGTTCTAACACGCTATATGAAACTTCTGCACTCACTTCAGCAATGCACTATGTCCGTCTTCATAGATAGATTCGTGGCTGTATGTTATGTATCTATTGAAGTGCTTCTACAACAATTGAAGTCGAAAGATTATCTGAAGAAGAATCTACGCTTGCGTACTTCGAGAGATTATCTGAAGAAGCATTTACGCTTGTCTTTCCACACGAAGGCTTTTATATAAGCAGTCATTAGAAAGAAAAAAATAAAGAACAGGCATTCTGAGTTTCTTAACAGAAACAACAAAAAGTAGCACTAAATAGAGCTTTGCGTAGCTTTTATGAAAATACCACGGCAATCGGTGATTGCAATTCTTGATTGGCTACGTCATTGCATGCCAGGGTCAACCATGGCTCCACTAACGTATTGCCGTCATGAATATAACGTTGTAAAATATATGCTGACTGATTGCAAAGAAAAAAAAAATGTGGCTGATTCCTGCATCTAATATTCGGTAAAACACGAAAGTGAAGCATCTCTTTACGGACGTAGTTTATACTTATTCGTACAAATACTTCACCGGTCCCTACGTTTGGAACATTGTATGAGGGAGAAGAAAGACAGTATTAATCAAGAACTAGAAAATGTTACAAAATATGACGAATTCAATAATAAAATACCAAAAAATGCATGATTAACAAAAACATTCATAGGCATGAAATGAATCAAAGCAAAACATGCGTTTCTTGCGCAGTGCAAAGTTTATGGCGCATTGTTTCGCCACAAGACCGAATGCTACCACAAAAAAAAAAAACAGCGCACCTCAAGCGGAAACCGCGCATGAAATGAGCACACACAGGACGAGCGTGGACTGACAACTGTCACTACAGCTCGACCCTCAAAGCGCGCTCTACAAACAAAAATAAAGGCGCACGAAACGAACGCTCATCTATACACAAGACAAGCGTAAACACTTCTTTGTGTGCGACCAGCAAGTTCCATTTGTAAATGCGGCCGCAGCAGCGAGCCAAGTGACCTTCGCGCTCTCCCGAAACACGATTCTGCTAAGCGTGCGCGCAGGAGAAACCACGCTCTTTGGAGGCGGCGCTCTCCAGAGAGGCGACGACTTTCAGAACGGGCCAAACGCGCGCTCACCACGCCAACTCACGACTGATGACGAAAACGCACTGAATCTGTGGAGCTCTGAGGACCGCCAAATCACATATGGTGTATATGTATAAATGGCTTACTGTTAGCTCCCTTGCCTGCATGCGCACTGCGGCGTGGTGGCTGTAGCGCCGCGCGCTGCTTCTTTTAGAATTCACTGGTTCGACGCCCCGGGGCAGAGCTGATGCATACTGATTTTTTCTTTGCGATCTGTTGTATAGATTGTACAATGTCATATCCGTGACGGCAAAACGTGAGTGGAGCTGCGGTAGAACCCGCATAGAACACAATCGTGTTAAAAAAAGAATACGAAAAATTTCTTTGCGCAGCTTAAAACCCGACGTCCAGGAGGCCATCCTGGCTTAGGCAGAGACAGTTGCAGAGGACTACCGAGCGTAGAAACCTCTTCTTATTTCTGTCTCATTGCCCCTTTTCTTTACAAAGAAAAATAAAGCTTTACCTAACTAATGACCCAGCGTGGTGTCGAACCAGCAACTTCTAGATTTACAGCGCGCGGGCCTATAACACTATGCGACGAAGCGTGAGTTGTCAAAGATGCTAACGGCAAGCCATTTATATACACCATACACCGTTCGGCGGCCTTCAGATCTCTGAAACGTTAGCGCATTTTCGTTATCAGTAGCGAGATGGCGTGACGGGCAAAATTGGGCGCTCTCCACAGCTTGTCTTCTCCACGGAGCGTGGTTTCATTAGCACGCGCGCTAATCAGACTCGTAGAAAGACTCGGAATAGAATCGGCAAAGGACGAAGGTCACTTTGGTTGCTGCTGGGGCTGCATTCACGAGAGGAGCGGAATGCTGACAGACGATGATGTAAGAATTCGGACAGTTGTTCGTGCTTGTCCCGTGTATACCTGTGCGCTCGTTTCGGGCATCTATCTTTGTTTGAAGAGCGCGCTTAAAGTGTCGAGCGGTGACAGTTTTAGACCGTACTCACTCTTCATATGCTAATTTTGTGCGTGCTTTCTAATTGAGTTGTGTGCTACAAGTTCTGAGCTGTTTGCCGTTACTGTTGCTGAAACAATGCTCTGTAAACACTCGACTACCTGTGTAAAGACACGCTTCACTTTCGTGTTATAACAATTTTCAGAAGGAGGAATCAGCCACGTTTTTTGAACATTTCGCAGATTTGAGCACTACTTATACATACCAGCATGTATTATTGCACTCATTTTGTAATTTCGTAAACCCGAATCGGGGGAACATGTCTCTAATTGCACACATTAAGAGATAAAAACATGAATGCTTATCAAAAAGTATGTCCACGTGTAGGTATACTTGTATAAGCATGTCTTGGGCGGAGGGCATGGTGTATGCGTGTGTGTATCAGTGTGCTTGGACTGTTTTTACAGAACCCTGTTTGTGACATTGTAATGCAGCATGAACACACAGAAATACCTTCTTGTTTTTTGAAATGAACCAACGAAAATTCCGATGTTACGCTGCTATATAGTGAGCTATTTCTGCAGTTTGCTTCATACGTGTTAAAGTAGGATTGTAGGTTTTTAGGCTTCAGATGATTATCGGTTTTTCTTTTTTTCAATGTAAAAGACAGTCAAGAAGAAATGTCGCATTTTTTCAATACTTAAGACAAAATAAAACCACGTGAGACCTGACAATTTAAAGAAGCAAAACTAGTACTTTCATTCCCAAGTTGCGCAGTAAAATTAGCGAGGGCACAAGTTAACAATGCTTCCTGTACGGCTTCTTTACAAGAAACTTTACACAAACTAGCCTATATTTGTAAATATTATAGGTTGTTTTGTATTTATTTATTTTTCTTTTCGAAAGTACTGATTGTAGAAAGCGTAGTAAAATTTCAATACAGAGTAGCATTGATGAAAGAGTGTGTGCGGACATAAAAAAACAAAAAGTATCATCCAAACTTGCTCCTATAAAAACCTAGCTCGAAAAATTTCTAGAAAGGCGGATTGAGCAAATGCTTTTCTAGTTATGATTGGTGTCTGTTTTGTAATTGGCAATGTGCTGTGGACTCTATATCCCTGATGTCGCAAAATATGCATGGATGCACGTGTGCTACAGGTGGAACATGAAGCATTCAGCTATGTTCCTGTTTGTACAAAATTATATAGAGCCATTACATTAAGAATCAGTTCAAGTTGACGTCCACCTTTGGGGTGCCCAAATGACTTCTTCGGAAGGAACCATTGGTTGGGAACGCAATAAGGACCGCATCATCTTGGGAAGAACATTCTGGAAAATGATAGCAAATTCTTACTGTATCATTGGTATGCAGTTATGATGCTTGGTATGTTTGTTTCATATGACTAACACTAGTGAATATCTTCGAGCAGATGGTTTCTCTGATCTCGTTTTTCGCCTACATTGTTTTGCTTAAAATTAGAGAAATACTTTTTAAGCTTTGTCCCACAATGCAACAAGATGTGACACGTTTATCATTAACTGCAATGAATAAAGGCATAATAATAAAGCCAACGAATAAAGCCATAATTTACTGTTGCAGTGTATATCATAGGCTGATTGCAACAGTTACGTCCGAACCATTACTTTTACCGCAGACAACTTCTCAGATTGAATAATTTTTTTTTTCGAATGACTTCGACAGGGCCAACTTTTTTCTCCGTAGCTCAATCGTCATTATATTATACGAGGTATATTTAGGCAGTTCAGGCTCTCTCATATTTGTGGTTGAATACTACGTTTGAAACGCTTCGTTTTAGTAGCAGATCTATTGAACTCCATTGCACGAGTTTACGAGAAGCGATGAAACGTTGCAGTGACACTAAATGGTTAAGCAGGCCTCTCTGTGACAATAAGTTGTGTAGTCAATAGCCAGTTCGGGACTTTTATTTGTGCTTAAAAACACAGGTGATGGAAGGATCGTGCATAGAAACATCGTGGAAGGCATTATCTCCAGCACCATTCCAACAGAAATCATTCTCATGGCGGTTTCTATGGCGATTGAATAAAGCTTTAGCAAGCATTGTTCGCGCTCGAAGTCAGTTTATTTGCTGGATTGTTCCGAGTTGCCCCTGATGACCGACTTTTTCATTTTTCTCCGTACAGTGACAATCGAAAGATTTGGGCGGGATTGTGTTGTTGTTTCCTGATCGCAGCCCTCGTTCTATTGTCGCTACTGTCTTCTTCGGAGGAGACTCGTGAGTATGCGAATTTTTCATTACGAAGTGGTGTAGAATATCAATTTCATATTAAACATAGAGATTAAAAGGTAGGTTTTTGTCCTAAAGCTCTATTGAAGGCTTTTTTTTCTTCGTTCACTCAAAAATGGGCACAAGAAACTGATTCACCGTGATCTGTTTCTTGTACCCGTTTCTGACGACTTTGCCGGTTTTGTAAAACCGCACGCACAGTGTAGAGGCTCTGTATTTCCAGAGTGATAAGTGACGTTTAAGTAAACGCGCACGCTAAACATCTTCTTATTCACATTTTTTTACCATAACAGGCAATTACTGTATGTACGCAAAACTAATCGCCAACGTTACGCATCAACTTGAGAAATGACACAGACGACAGCGATCTCGTTGTTTTTACGTCCATCATTGCGAGCTTGTTTATTCTTTTAAGGTTACATATATTACAGACTACAAATATACATTGTCACGGAAACATATACGTGAAGCGATAGG
The DNA here is from genome assembly GCF_043290135.1 of Rhipicephalus microplus. Taxonomy (NCBI): domain Eukaryota; kingdom Metazoa; phylum Arthropoda; class Arachnida; order Ixodida; family Ixodidae; genus Rhipicephalus; species Rhipicephalus microplus. The sequence continues at coordinate 118,033,260 of NC_134705.1, read as the reverse complement.
ATTAATCACGGCAGGTGCCTCAATGATGCATTTAGGTTCGAATTTCGTCAGCGTTGTTCTTGATTGAATTATAACGTTTTACATAACCAGGTCAGCGCGTAGAAGTCTATTAAAACTGCAAAGCCATAGTGGCTGAAAAATCTCTAATAACACACCATGTGACGTTCACTTTGGTCCATTTTTGTGTCAAGAATGAGAAAAAAATGTCAATGTCGCATGGTGCCTCATTAAAAATGAGAAACTCCGAGTAATCTTTTACAACGTGTGCTATGAAAGTGGGTGAAGTTGGTTGCTCTCTTGAATATTGTGTTCTATTGCAAAGAGATACGTTTGGTGCGATAGAATTACGAAAAGCATCAATTCATATATAGGCCACCATGTACCAATTCAGGTGCATCTTCGAAAACGCCGTGAAATTTTGCGTATTATCTGGCTTATTATCATACACCAAATCGCAAAATGGCCGCCGCTGTTCACCACAATCCTACACCCTATTTATTTAATAGTTTCTGGAATTATATGACAGTGAGGAGGGGTAATTGAAATGAGCACGAGCTCATTTGCTGGCATACGCGTGTCAGTTCTTCGCCGTGGAGTTTATCCGTATCAACTGTTGGACTTCAGCTGTTTCGTACATCAGGTGCGACGCTGTGTATGCTAGGGAGGCTTCTAACAGTATAGGCATTCACTTCAAGAAATAGTTCAACGGCTTTACCACCTGTAAAATGATTTCATTTCCTCTTTAGCTTGAGTAATAAATTTAAGATGATTTGTACGTCAGATATAAACAAACACCGCCATTGCTTTAACAATGGGTCGTTTTGGACCACTTGGAGTTGCTTTCTCATCGCTTTTTAGTGTTGTATGTGCAGCGCGTCATGATGTATCGTGTGCGCGCACATGCTCGGTTTGCACGAGCGTTTACAACGACAAAAGACAACCGCTATGACACATCTCACTGACCGAATTTTTCGCAAAGCTTCCGCAACATTGCACCTGATGTATGAAACAGAGTATAGCCGTTCACCTACCACCAAATAACTAAATCACGTATTCTAACTGACAACGCTCATCCTACAGTTAGCTGTTTGGTGTGCCATTGTCTTATCACGTATAAGAACACATTTCAGCAAAGGCTATAAATTCTGTTAAGCCAAGTTTATGCTTAGGCTTAAATAATGTTGAAAACTATATTAAGTGAAAATGCATGCAAAATAGAAAGCTTGACGGCGAGTGTGCTCATTGATTGATATGATTTTACTTTCAAGTTGCCGGTGTTCTTCTCAACGTAATGAATAAAATAATTCCTAAGCATTTTGATTCACTCTAATCACGTTTGCCCAATTAGATGAGTGTTATTGTGCCTTATCCATTGAGAGAGTGCAAGTTTGAAATTTTAATGGTTAGTGAGACGGTAAATACGTTGCACTGTATGTGAAACAAGTGAAACTCAGATTATGCGAAAGTCAGATTTTGGAGCAGTGAGAATCACATGAAATCAACCTCAACATTTTGTAGGATTTCGGATCCACGCGAAGTAAATTGGGATGCAACTCGAATCTACGAAAGAAAACCGTAACTCCGAAAGAAACTTCGCGATTTTCAAGAAATGTAAACTGCGAAGATTCACGGCCCTAGTGAGAAAACTACAATTTCTCGTTATACCGATCATTGCGACGTCCGTGGGGCGACACTATAACTATTCGCTCATTTTCTTCCCCATAGACGTGACTGATGAAGACGGTGATGGAGGTGATAGCGATGCCCGCTACGCTAATTATCCTCCGTCGTCCGGCAACACTCCTCCTGCCGTAAGTAACGGTCAGCGCTGCATGAATGGAAATTTTGGCTACAGGAACAAGTGGGCTAGTTGGTCGTATTTCATAATGAATGGCAGCGCAAGCACACGTCAGCAGGGAAAAGAAGGCACACGAAACACAGCGCATAACTCGGGAGTGAATCTCGTATTTCATGAACGACACTTATGACAAAACCATACACGTCGCGCAAACTGAAGGAATTAAAAAGGGGTATATAGGCGTGTGTTGCCACCGCGGCTTTACGAAGAAAACACGATCGGGACAGAGCAACGGTCAAGCAGAAGTCGGCGACCATCAGCACGAGGCGAACGAGAGGAGCCCAGGACCCAGTACCCAAGCGGCAGCGATGTTGCTTGCCAACGATGCGTTTTTTTCTTCACGATTTTCTCCCGAAAAAACGAGCCATCCTGGCGACCTAAGAGTCTGGAGGCATAGGGCTGTGATATAGCTTAAGGCGAGCGACGTGTACGATGTCACGTCCATGCCTGCGCATGTCGTCAGATGGGGAAAGATGCTCAATGAGAAAGTTCACCGGCAAGGTTTGCTCCAAAACGCGGTAGGCGCCCTCGTACTTTGGGACGAGTTTCGAGGAAAGGCTGGGGGTTTGATAAAAAACAGCCAGCCATACAAGTGATCCTGGAGAATAGCTGTGGCTCCGTGAAGAGTCGGCGTTGTTTTCTTTATGGCGCTGCTGTTCTTGTGCCGTGAAGGTGCGTTCGAGTTCACGACACTCTTCCGCTTTTCGGGCAGCTTCCGAATGCCCATAGATGGGCATTAGGATGTGTCAGGACGGTATGGAAGGAGAGTGTCGATAGTGTGGGAAGGTTCGCATTCACCAAAAAGAAAGAAATGTGAAAATTCAGTGGTAGACTGTGCCATGGTGTTGTATGCGAACGTGATGAATGGAAGAATGCGATCCCAGTTAGTATGATCAGATATCACATACATCGCGATCATATAGCCGACAGTGCAGTTAAATCTCTCCGTGAGCCTGTTAGTCTGCGGGTGGTATGCCGTGGTCTTGCGGTGAACAATATGGCATTCAGAAAGCAGAGCCGTGACGACTTCTGATAGGAAGGCTCGACCTCGGTCACTTACTAGTTCTCGAGGTGCACCATGTCGTAGTATGAAGCGACGGAGGACGAAGGACGCTACGTCCTGCGCAGTGGCACTTGGAAGGGCGGAGATCTCAGCGTAGCATGTTAAATAGTCCACAGTGACTATGATACACCAATTTTCACCTGATGTTATCGGTAGAGCACCATAGAGAATAATTTCGATCCGATCAAAAGGTTTGGCAGGGCACGGAAGTGGCAGAAGCGCACCAGACGAGTGGAAAGGCAATGATTTGCGGCACTGACAGTCAGGGCAGCTCATAACAAAATTTCGAACAAAATTAGACATGCCGCGCCAGTAGAAGCCATGGCGAATTCATTCGTAAGTTTTGAAAACTCCGGCATGGCCACATTAGGGATCGTCGTGAAAGGAGGCGCATATTTGTGATCGCAAGTGGCGGGGGACAACGAAGAGCCGCTTACGACCTTCAGGGGCGTAGTTGCGTCGGTGTAGCAGCTGATCACGAATGGCGAAATGAGCAGCTTGACGTCAGAGAAATCGTCATACCGCAGTGGTGGACAATCAAGAAAGACAGTCAAAGAGGGAAGCGATCCACTGGTCCTTGTGTTGTTCACTGGCAAAAAAGTGAAGGTCGAGAGATGCGACGGAGTTGGTACCATTGGTTCCGCTGGCCGAGTCGGGAGGTAAGGGCGAACGGGACAGGGCGAACGGGACAGGGCGTCGGCGTCAGAGTGATTTCGTCCACTGCCACAGATGACGCGAACGTCGTACTCCGGGATTTGCAGAGCCCCCCGAGCTAGGCGGCCAGAAGGATCTTTCAATGTGGCGAGGCAACCAAGTCCACAGTGGTCCGTTACCAGGTCGATTGTGTGACCGTACAAATTCGGGCGGGACTTGCGAAGCACCCACACTAGCGCTAAGCACTCCTTTTCAGTGAAGCTGTAATAGGCCTCAGCTTTAGTGAGCGTGTGACTCGCATAAGCGACGACGTATTCGGAGTAGCCCGGCTTGCGTTGGACGAGGACAGCGCCAAGATTAACACCACAAGCGTCTGCGTGAACTTCCATCGCAGCTGTTGGGTCGAAATTCCGGAAAATGGGAGGAGAGGTTAGCAGACTACGGAGCGTAGCAAACGCGACGTCGCAGTCGGGAGACCAGGATGAAAGGTCTGCGTCACCGCGATGGAGGTTGGTCAGTGTTTTCACATCATCGATGTGAAATTTTGAACGAAGCACTGGAAGTACGAGCATAGTCCGACGAAACTGCGTAATTCTTTCAGTGTAGTATGTTTCGGGAACTTTTCGACAGCTCAAAGTTTTGCAGGATCGGGTAGAACAGCATGCTTGGACATGATGTGTCCTATGATGGACAGCTCTCACGCAGCGAACCGGCATATTTTAAGGTTCAGTTGGAGCCCAGCGTTAGTTTAACACGTCAGTACCAGTTGGAGCCGAAGCAGATGTATAGGAAAATCGGGAGAGAAAATGGCGATGTCGTCGAGGTAGCATAGACACACAGACCACTTCAGTGCACGCAGTGTGTAGTCCATGAGTCGTTAAAACATGGCAGGAGCATTACAAAGCCCAAAAGGCATTGCGTTAAATTCATATAGGCCATCTGGTGTAATGAACGTAGTTTTCTGGCGATCAGCTTCTGCCATAGTAACCTGCCAGTATCCAGATCGTAAGTCTAAGGAGGAGAAGAATTCAGCTTCTGCCGTCAAGGGCGTCGTCGATTCGCGGTAATGGATAGATATCTTTTGGCGTCACCTTGTTTAATCACCCGTAGTCGACGCAAAATCGAATCGATCCATCCTTCTTCGAACTAGAATGACAGGAGATGCTTAAAGACTGTGCGATGGCTGAATAACGCGACGACGTAGCATCTCTTAGACCTCGTCGTTGGTGAGGTGATGTTCTGCAGCAGAGAGACGGTATGGTCTTTGACGCAATGGCTGGTGTGAACCAGTGGCAATGTAGTGGTGCACAGGGGAAGTGCGACCCAATTGCGGCTGAGAAGCGTCGAACGAATTCGCGAAGTGCTGGAGGAGATGAAGAAGCTCGGAACGTGCTTGAGCACATAAGATTTCGGCGATGGAACTCAACAAGATGTCATTCGAAGAACATTTCTGTGGGAAACGGGTATGAAGTTTGGTCGAGGCGCTACTGGACGATTTTTCTGGCATGTTAAGGGGAGACGCGGGTCTTAAAACGGCAAAAAATAGCAAAAAAGTCGATTTTTGGAAAAGTGCATTTTCGCGATGTTTAAACATTCAAGAATCCCTCCGCGAAGTCTAAAAGTTCAATTTTATTGGGAAATAATAAAAAAGTGCGCTTATGTGACCCAAGGTGGACGTGAAATTGGAAAAAAATCGGCCCAAAATGTTCGAAATTCGCGCCGTCGCCACGTGCGAACGCGGTGGCCGGGAGCCGCCATCTTAGATTTGTTTGAAAGCTGTTTTCTTTGTGCGCATTTTGCGCCCTTTCAAAATGGCGTCAGTGGGCTGGAACTGACGCTATCGCGTCATTCCTGGAGGACGCGTTCGCGCCGCTGATTGGCCAAAGCGCGCACACCCCCCGCGCGCTTCGCTCCTATTGGTCTAGCAGCGAGCGGGTTGTTTTTCGCGCGCTCTGCCTCGGAGCCGTCGCCGGTTGCCTCTCTCGCGTTTCGCTGTGTTTGTATATCTCTGTGGTTTTATCGCGCCGCTGTTTACGCTTGTTCGGCCGCTCGCTCGACAGCGTGTGGTGAGGTGTCACCTTCCCTGCCCGAATGGCTAAAGGAGATCGTCGTCTGAAGGTTACGACGCGTGAGGCGTTCGGCAAGACTCGAAAGCGGCCCTGGAATGCGCGACGGAAGGCGGCGAGGCCTGTCATGCTGCCCGAGTTGCCGGTTGCTGCTCTGCCTGGAGGCTCTGCCGGATCGAGTTCCGAGCTGCAACCCAACACATCAGGCGTCGACGCTTCGTCTGCCTCAACTTCGCGTGTTGCCGCAGATCGTATAAACACCACTTTCTTCACACCTGAAGAAAGCAGGGAGCGCACAGCGACCGCCGGTAACATAAAAACGCGCCTGGCATCGAAGTCTGCAACAGAGCGAAAGTTCGAGCTTCTGGGTGTCGAAATGAAAGAGGACGTCAACGACAGCGGAACTGAATTTGCAGTAATGGCTTTGACCGTGGTGCAAGAGATTCTTGGACTTATGCTGTGTCCCGGGTGCGGCAAGAAAACTGTGGCACTTTCGAAGGACCCCACCAAAGATTATGGGCTTTGTGTCAAGCTTGTGGTGGAGTGCTCCACTTGTGAGATGCGCTTAGAGCGATTTTCTTCCCCGAGAGTCGCCGGTGACGCCAGGATAACGCCGTTCGAAGTGAACGTCAGAGCGATGAAGGCCATTCAGAGCATCGGCAAGGGAGCAACAGCCCTCTCCGATTTCTTTGCTGTAATGAACATTTCTCATCGCGGCTTACACCACAAAACTTTCCAGGGCCACATGAACATGATGGTTCAGGCATGCACCAGTGCTGCAACAGACTGTGAGGCCGCAAGTGTGGTTCAAATCAAGGAACTCTACAGGGACTTTGGCAACCCACCAGGCAACATCGACGTGATCTTCGATGGAACTTGGCTGACGCGTGGCCACAGTTCACACATTGCGGTCGGGTGCATCATTGAAATGTACACCAGGCTTGTTGTGGACCACATTGTCTTGTCCAACTTTTGCTTGGGCTGCTCACTAGGTCCAAAACCCAGTGAGCAAGGCTACACAGCTTGGCACACAACACATGTGCCAGACTGCCAGAAAAACATTGATTGTAAAGCCGGGCAAATGGAGGTGCAAGCTGCACTCATTATGTTCCAGAGATCTCTAGAAAAGTACAAGCTGCGTTACACCACGATGCTTTCTGACGGTGACAGCAGGACTTTCCATGCCTTGACCGAGCAGGCTGTGTACGGCTTCATCAAGGTAGAAAAGAAAGATTGTGTGAATCACGTACACAAGCGTATGGGAGCAGCCTTGCGTGCGCTGGTTGACAAGAAGAAGGCCCAAGGTGAGCCACTTGGAGGAAAGGGACGGCTCACCCAGGAGAGAATCAAGAAAATTATGAATTACTACGGCTGGGCTTTGAGGAGTCATAAGAATGACGTGCCAGGAATGAAGAGGGCAGTTGAGGCAACCCTGCTCCACATGTCGTCGACTGACGACGCCCCGAAGCACGATCTTTGCCCCGAAGGGCTAGAATCTTGGTGCTTTTATAATCGTGCTGTGGCAAAGAACGAGGAACTCCCACCACACAAAAACAGCTTGCCCAGCTTCGTGTGTGAAGCTTTGGAGCCAATCTTCAAGCGGCTGAGTGAAGAAACCCTCTTGGAGCGGTGCAACGATGGCATGACTCAGAATGCTAGCGAGTGCCTGCATTCTGTTATTTGGGAGCAAGCACCAAAGACTAAGCATGCCTCGCTTCACAGTGTCCAGAGGGCAGTGGCCGAAGCCATCAGCCGATTCAATCAAGGTGTGACGAAAAGTAACACTGTCATAGCAGAGAAACTGGGCTACAGTGCTGGTAGCCATGCAGTGCGCCGAAGCCTCGAAAAGGATCGTCGACGAATTCGCATGTCCAACAAGGACCACACAAGCAGGAATGCTGCCACAAGCAGGCTTGCAAAAAGGCACAAGCCAGCAGCAGACTCTGCCTACAGCCCTGGGCTACTATAGGTCTAGGTGTGACCAGTGCTGTGCAGGGGCGTAGGCAGAAATTTTTTTCGGGCGGGGGGAGGGCGGGGAAGGGGGGGCAGGCAGATGTGGTCGAGTGTCATTTTGTGCTGTGTATGCCATGGCAAAAAAAAAAATTCCGGGGGGGGGGGACGGGCCCGGTGTGCCCCCCCCCCGGCTACGCCACTAGTGCTGTGTGCAAAGAATTTTTTTTTTGTTATTTTGAATTCTGGAATTTTGTGTGCCAAAACCATGATGATTCTACTCTTTTTGACCAGCTGGGATGCACTGTAGCACAAGTACAACACAACTTTTTTGCTTTTCTCCCCATCTAAATGTGGATGCCACCACTGGGATTTGATCTAGATTTGTTTCCTTGCTGCCATAACTGTGCAAAAGGCATATTTTGTTGTCACCATGAACATTGAACTGCTTTATTTGCACAGGGAGATCTTTTGTGTGCCTTCTGTTCAACTAGGAACCACAAGTGAAGTGGGTGGTGCTGGCTTTCTTGCATCACTTTCAATGACTGTGCCTGATGTTACATAAAATATCTCAGTGTTATTTCTGTACAGTGACCACATATTTACCATGAACTTGATGCTAAAGAACAGGGCTACATGGTGATGCAATTTATATTGCCAGATTTCTAAGCTAATAAAAGTTATGGTGAACCGAAATTTCAGATCCATTTTTCTCAGCTTTGTTTTTTTGACCATCGCACACGTCCTTACGGAACATTTTCGCATGTTTTTCCTGAGTACAAGCAAAAAGTTTGATATCGAAATGTTCATGCTGAATGGATCTAGCCGGTGATGCTATTCATTTATTTCTAAAGTTGTGTGTTAAATTCTAGTTGCCACCGATTATAAATGAAAATTAGCGCAAATTTAGCAATCAACTATACATATGTTTTTCTTGCATTATAATTGGGCTGAGAACAATAAAATTAGCATCACCGGTTAGAGGAACTCTCTGGCATTCTCGTCATATACTTAGTTTTTGATTTTCACCAAGCGAAGTTTTTGAAAAGCCTCGTAAGAAATCGACCTAATTTCTGTATTAAAATCTTTGTATCTTTTGTTCTAATGCAGCTATACAAAATATAGTTACATATTTGAAATCAGCAGAAAAAACTGAACAACACTGTTAAATATCATTTAATTCCCTCCAAAATTAACAAACTTCATTTGAGGACCCACGTCTCCCCTTAAGGAAGGAAGAAGAATTAGGGTACTCCACTCGACCGAGGCATTCACCGGCAAGTAGCGTACGCGGTGGAGATGGTGGTTGTGGACGAAAATATTGCTTTGGCCAGCAGTGACGTCATGTGAAGTGAAATGCAAGGAAATGGCTCTGCGGTTCATGAAAATGTCCGAAGGCGTAAACATTACTGTAGCATCGTTATGGTCATCGCAACAAACACAGACAGCGGCAAGAGAGGCTGGCAGAATTTCAGTGTCCCCCGCACGACGAGTTTTGGCGACCGCTCAAGAGTTTCGTGCAAAGGTTTGTCACACAGGTGCGAAAATTGAGCTTCACCGCGTGCGCAGTCGATGACGGCATGATGATGTGACAGAAAGTCCCACCCGAGGATAACGTCATGCGAGCACACCGAAAGGACGATGAACTCGACAACGTACACAGAGCCTTCGATGAATATGCGGGCCATACAGGTGCCGAGAGGTCGAACTGGTTGTTTGCTAGGCGTACGAAGCGATAGTCCAGAGAGTGGCGTGGTCACTTTGCGTAGGAAGTGGCAGAGCTGCGCGGCGATAACAGAAGCGGCAGCACCTGTGTCGACGAGGGAAAAGGTAAAAATATCATCGACAGATATGGCGACGACGTTAGCAGGTGAAGTGTGAGGGCTTGTGCGTTTCGACGACAGCGCAGATCTTGCCCCTGGAACTGCGGCGTTCAGTTTTCCCGGTTGGAGGAAGCGGGTCGGGGACGCATTGGGGAGAGTGATGGCCTGCGGGGAGACGAGGAGCGGGGACAGTGAGTCGGAGATGGGGGCTGGGTTGGCTGAGACTTGGGAACGTTAGTGTAGCCATACTGCGGTAAGAGATAGGGAGCAGGTAGGTGCATTGGCTGTGGGTCATACGGGAACGGCCGAGTAGCGTCGTGGAGTGGTTGGAAGCGACGGCGACAATATAGTGCCGCGCATCCTGGAGTACCGCAGGCGTAGCAAATCAACCAATTGTTAGAAGTTCGCCAGGAATTACTGACTCGCGGTGCGGCCCAATGTTTTGAAAGAGGGGTGGAGTGGGGAGAAGTGAAGACTTGGGCAGGAAATGCTGCTGGCGGGGTCTGCTGCGTACCACCTGGGCATACGTAATAGGCATGGCTACGGGCTGCATAGCAGGCGCATGCGTAGCAGGCATGGCCACAGGATGCTGGTGGGCAGTGACAGGAACAGCCTGAGCTACCTCTTCGGCAACAACGTCGTGGAGTGGTGAGGGCAGACGAGAGGATGGCGGCTGCTGCATGAAGGGAATCAACGACTGTTGCCGAGCTACTCCTTCACACACAAAGTCTTTTATCTCTTTCAGAGTTGGTGAGTGATCGGGAACAGAAGTAAGACTGGAGAGCGTGTCGGCGTGTGAGGAAAATGGCCGAGTCAGGGCGCGCTGCTTCCTCAACTCGTCGAAATTTGGACACAAAGTGACAAGTTGCGCAACGGTGGCAGGATTACGGGCCAGGAGCATCTGAAATGCGCCATCATTTATCCATTTGAGGATGCGCTGAATCTTCTCCGACTCGGGCAAGGTGGTGTTCACATGGTTGCAAAGACCAATAATGTCTTCAATGTAGCTGGTGAACGATTCCGTTGGCTTCTGTGCGCGAGTCCGCAAGTGTTGTTCGATTCTGGACTTGCGGACAGCGGGTCGGCCGCCAAAAACGTCAACAAACGACGTTTTGAAGATGGACCACGTCGTAATGTCGTTTTTGTGGTTATACCACATTTCGGCCACGTCAACGAGGTAAAAGATGACGTTAGTCAACTTGTCCACGTCATCCCACTTGTTTTTTGCACTCAGCGGCTTGTAGTTATGGAGCCAGTCTTCCGCGTCGGTCTGATCAGCTCCGCTGAAGACCTTCAGCTCTCGCAAGCGGAGGACGCTGGGGTTGCTGGAGGATGGAGTGGAAGAGCCAAGTTGTGCGTTGTTGGTAGCCATGATGGGAGGTCGCGTTCGCTGCGCAGATCCAGGTTTAGGCGATGGCGAATGGCAGCACCCAAGTTCAATTGGCGGGGAATGTCAGCACCCTCCACCAATTGAAAAGGGGTTTATTGGCGTGTCTTGCGACCGTGGCCCTAAAATGGAAACACGATCGGTACAGAGCAACGGTCAAGCATATGCCGGTGACAATCAGCACGAGGCGAGCGAGAGAAGCCCAGGACCCAGTACCCAAGCGGGGGCGCTTTTGCTTGCTAACGATGCGTTTTCTTCTTCACAATATATATATATATATATATATATATATATATATATATATATATATATATATATATATATATATATATATATAGAAAAAGAGAGAGAGAGAGACTCTATTACGCTTCAAGCCACCTTACCTTGACAATCCCAAAAGATTTTGAACGCCTTTTATTTAGACAAATAAGCTTCTACTTCTGTAAATGATTTTGAACGGAAGTACCAGAGTACAAACACATAACTTCTGAGGTGGTAGTTGAATGTTAATGACTTCATTGTTATGTGGTGGTGACGCCTATAGTGAATTACTCATTGAGAGAATTGCCCTACAGAAAAAAAATGGTTTATAGATATGTGGGGCTTAACATCCCGAAACCACCATATTCGTATGAGAGACGCCATAGTGGGGAGCTCCGGAAGTTTGGACCACCTGGGGTTCTTTAGCGGGCACCCAAATCTGAGCGCACAGGCCTACAGCCCTTCAGACAAGGCCCCGCGCAAGCAAATGCAGTGAGATGATAGGGGAGTTTTCGAAACAGCAAGTTTTTTAGGGCGCTTAAATCTCCTATATAATCTTGTTGGGACCTTAGACATGACTTATTGATTTTTAATGACGGTCCTTGTGTGGCCAGCAGACACTCTGTAGTAACAATTATAAGTGATGCATTAACTTCAGTGTAACTTGAGCAGCTTTTGTTTGACAATAGCATTTGCTTCAGGTCCAAGTCGTTTTAGACAATCGACGTAGACGTTCTCTAATAGTAGCTGGGAACACCAGATAGGCTGCTCTCCAACGGGGTGCACCGGCTGAAATACACTGCGATTGACTGTCAATGCGTGGGCTTATGTGTTTAAGGGGCATTATTCTGAGACAAGCATTAGAGACCTACTAGGGTTAGGTCTCCCCACAGCTCCTTCAGAAAAAAAAGTCACAAATTAGCCGCAAAGGCGAATCAATGAACGCGATAGCAACAAATTGGAAGGTCACGCGCTGAATGGAAAGCAAATCGAAAGGTGCCCCGTTTTTCTCCCACACAAAATATGCACGAAACGTACTAACAGGTACAAATGCACGCGAATAAGCGTCTCAGTTTTTACTTCGATGTGTCTGAAAAGCGAGCGCCTTTCGCAAACGGAGAGTGTAATGATTGCAGTGATTTTTAATTGTGCTCTCAGTAAGTACAACAGAAACGTTCCAGTTATGGCCCGAGGCCAGCCAAGACGCATGACTCTTCCCTCCTTCCCATTGCGAGAGAAGGGCGTGCGAGGGAGCGTCGCCTCCCTCCTCTGAGCGGGACTAAGTAAGCGTGCAGGATTAGAACGCACGCCGCCGCGCGATGTGGTGACGTACGCTCATTGCGCCACCTTGCTGGTAATACTGAAAACACAATTACCCCAGATATGCCCGTCAGCGGCGGTAAGTGGTAGATATAAATAGCTTGCCGTTTGAACGGTGGGGAACGCGCTTCTCAGTGGCGCAGTAGTTAAAGCCTTTCACTCTCGATTCAGAGGACCCAAGTTCAACTCCATGCGCTGAAGTCTTTGTTTCGTAATTTTTTCTTTCTTGCAATTCCAATATATAGATACGTATAAATTTATGTTGAGTGACGGTGGCGCCAACGCTTACGCTGGCGATTAAATCCCGCCGTGAGGGTCCATATAATTGCTATCGCAATTAAAAAAAAACGCCAATGCTACAGTCGCCGTCACGTTCCGAATGTACACTGACGAATGAGGCGAGTGGTGCTTATATTATTAAGTGGTACTACAATGGTGTGATCGCATAGGCCTTCCAATGAACGTGCATACACAGCATGTTGCAGGCCCGATCTGGCTAGCTAGCTGCTCTCGCTGAAACTACCCAGCCACCTAACTCTAGCATATTGTACCGAGGTATCACAAGTGTTGTTTCAACTTAGAGCGGTGCTTCTTTGTTCTAAGGAGACTGAGCACGCACACGTATGTATGCGCATGAGGGAACCGCGTAGAGGAAGGCGCCCACCTATGTGTCGAGAGGTTGTGTTCCTATTCTTGAAGAGCGTCGTAGACAGTCTACGCAGTCAGTCTAGAAGACAGCACCGAGCCCACGTTGTCCGAGATATAAAAGACGTCTAGACAGATTCTACGCAATAAGGCGCCACCTAGCGTTGAAAAGAGAAAGCAAAATTGTGAGTTAAAATCTAAGAAAAAATAACTGTACTCGCATTGAGTGTCTGGAGAAGCGTTTATTTGTTTGCAGACGGCCATTCCGGCGAGATCCGAGCTATCCGCTACAACCCGAGTAATTTGCTCAGCCACCATCGCAGAGGAAGGAAAGGTAGGAGAGGCCCTGACGTCACTCGTTGTGAAGCCGCGGTGGAGCCGGAAGTCAGCCATATTGACTGGGCGAATTCTCCTTTCTTGTTTACATTCGATATGTAAAGCAGAAGGCACGGCTCTCTTTCCGGCTCGGAAAGCCCGTGAGCTGCGCAGCGCGCGTGTCGTGACGATTCGAAACTAATGAAACGGGGCTCAACACTCTGGGCCAGTGCAGCGCCTTCGGCGAAATCATTTCGTCACAGTATTAACAGCGAGTAACAGCTCACCAAAAACGAAGCAAGTACAAGAGAAAACCGCACTAGATGCATCGACAACGGTGAGTGTCTTCACGTAATTAATTCAGAAACTCTACAGACAACATGATCAGTCGTGCGCCTTCTACTGTTGCAATCCGCCACGTGCCGACGCAGCGTCCGGCCACTGTGTCCGTGTTCCGCGTGAAACTCACCGGTGTCAGCTATCTGCGACCGTGGTGACTTTGAGCACAGTGCAAGTGACACTTGAACGCGGTTGCTGTTACGTGTAGATTACATGCAATGCTTGGGGAGAGTATACGAAGCGGAAGGGAAAAGGTGTTTTAATACGCACATGCAAGTTGTTACTGTACACACACAACATGAAACTACATATGTGCACATGGTACTCATTGCGTCTTGCTGGGCTCAACAGCGTCGTCTGTTGTCACAAGCAGGAGCACTGCCCAACCGTCACTGACCTGCAAGGCATTGGTCGTCTTTCCGCTTCGTCATGGTGCCCAACGCAATTTCGCTGAACACTAATTGCTTCATCCGCGTCATCCGCCACACGACATATGAATATGCACTCGTTCTACGAACTATTAAAACCCCGTGATGGACAAGAGGATTTGTAAACGTTGCTAAGTGTACAGTAACTCCCAGGAGAACACTGCGTAAACAATAACGTGGCGCAGTGCACGGATATTGTCCGCCACGGCTCAGCACGAGACCTGGGGAGGCACACAAGCCACCGCCAGCCACGGCCGCTTACTGCTAGACCAGCTCCAATGCGCAACGCGTAACCATAGTAACGCCGCCATTGTGCCCAGTGAATATGGCCGCCATGATGTCATTTCCTCCACACTTTTCACGCCGCGCGCTGGCTGCGCATGCCCTCTCCTACCTTTCCTTCCTCCGTGGCCACCATCTTGCTTGGACAGCAAAGTAGTCTGCATCGTATTTGTCTATGATGCAGTCTTCCCGAAGCCGTCCATTTGCCGGCTACGTCAGAATTGGAATCAGACTTAAGATGGCCGCCGCCTATGGTGACTTTCTGAACACACCCTAGAGATAGAAACCATCGCGATTAACGCAACGAAGCAGGACACATGAAAAAAAAGCCCCGCAAAAGAGCACTCAAACAACTGATTTTGTTGAAATCATCCGCGAGAAGGGCGCAACGTTAGTGCCGAGGGATTACTCAGTTATGGGCATGCACGTTTTAAACAACAATTGCAGCCGAAAGTCCTGATGAAACGTTTAAAGAACTCTTTGCTTGCCATTTTCATTTCAGAAAAGCAAACACTAGGACGTATTTATCAGAGGCACGCCATGGATTTGTTCTCAATTTTTTTTTCAGCCATCGCAATGCATGTAGTCTTTTGACTTGACCAATGGCAGGTTAGAGCTGTGGGATCCCCATTTGCACCCCCCCACCTCCAAGAATGGGAAACACTGCGAACGCCTATGGAAGCACAGACCACGTCACATTTTCTTAATCTGAATGCTCAGACAGTGAGCACTCACCACACTCGTGTTGCTAATTAATTCTGGGTAGCCCAAGTATGTTCATTGTCCTTATTTTAACAAACACACTCGGGGACAGCAGGCAAACCGATGCAAAGTGACGTTTAAAATAGAACAAGGTATTTAAATTTGTAGTTTGCCGAAAAACTGAAAATCGCATATTCCGGAAAACACCACGATAGACTGCCTGTACGGGAATAATGTGGCAAATCCGGCCAGTGTATCCTTGTAGACAGCATCCATAATACTGTACGAGTTAATGACGAGTTCTAGTGCATACACGCCGCTGCTTAGTGTGCAGTTGGTCGTTCAGCTGTTCAGCTAATCTCATATCAAATCATTGTGTGGGCATTTAAGATCAGAACATGAGCATTACTGACATGCCCTAAGACTTAGGTGCCAAGCGTCAGGTGAGCCCTGGATAAAAAGTTATAACATATCCATGGAGTGAATGATGAGAGGGGCGAATCGTCTTTCTGTCTGTCTGTCTGTCTGTCTGTCTGTCTGTCTGTCTGTCTGTCTGTCTGGCTGTCTGTCCATTCTTTCATCCGTCCGCCCGTCTTTCTTTCTATCCATCCGCCTGTCCATCCATCCGTCCGTCTGTCTGTCTGTCTGTCTGTCTGTCTGTCTGTCTGTCTGTCTGTCTGTCTGTCTGTCTGTCTCTCTGTCTGTCTGTCTGTCTGTCTGTCTGTCTGTTTGTCTGTCTGTCTGTCGAAAGAACTCGAACGATGCGCGCGCCATCTTGTGAATACTTCGTGCACAAGAAATGGCTACGGCAGACAAGCCTTACGCCTTATGAAGCTTCACCCCTAAAAAATGCTTCTTCCTTTTATAGCGTTGCAACGGTTTTCTACACAGGCGTAGCTCTGCTGATCGCTGGTGTCCGTGGTACCAGGACCAGGCTCAGCTTTTATTTTTCTGTTCGTGTATCAGCTTACTGCGAAATTTCATATAACATTTTGTTGAAAATTATCACAATCTACCATTTTTGTTCATACAGACACCGCCTTCGACTGAAAAACCTCCTCCACCTCCTCCTTCGAACTCAAGCAAATCAACTACAACTGAAAAGACCACACCATCTAAGATTGCATCAACTAAGACTGGATCAACTAAGACCGGATCAACTAAGACTAGAAAAACTACGACCACGAGTAAGTAGTGCTCACTCTTAACAAGCAGATAAACGGCTAAGATAAAAAATAAAGGCTAAAGGAGGTCAATAAAAATAGGGCAAAGCATATTCAGCAACTATTATCAAATAACTAATGGTAGTTTGTCTCTATCTCTCAAGATGAAGATATGTGACAACCGAGTGTTGCCCCTACTTACCTGCGTTGCAGAAACCTTGTGGATTACAACGTCGTTTGTACTCAAATTGAGGACAACGTAGCGAGCAATGGCATGAGAAATGATAGGTCTAACTTGAAAAGAGAAGTGGAGTGCGGAGTCGGCCAAAGTTCAAATGAGAGTTATGCACACCTCAGTTTAAACTAAGCAGAAGAAATAGGCGTGGGCCGAGCACGCAGCATGTAAGAAAGGCAGCAGCTGCACTTTAAAGAGGACATGAAGTCCTCCTCGAGCCTGTTGAAGTAACAAATTCGTTGGAAGGCAGACATGGCTATGAACTGCTTAGCCAAATATTGCAGTCATCAGCGCTGCGTAAAGGTTACAAGCGGAGCGTAAAGTTGCTGTTTTGTCAGTCAAGCAACTCGCAAGCAGAAGCTGCCTGCGTCGGCGTTTTCGAGGTTAGAGATGGGGGAGCATTGGAGCGGAGAGAAGGGGTAGAAGACGCGCATGCACTGCGAAGGTGGTCACGCTGCACACGAGATTCAGCTCGGCGCTAAGGTGCTTGGCATCTAAATCCGTCACTAATATCGGCGTTGTGATATTTCAAAGCCTTGTGTGACTTTCAGCGCAGCTCTGACATGTCTGTCTAAATGCTGCTATAATTTCTCCTAACTCTCTGACTGCTCTGACCTATCTATTGTCTAAACTGCTCTGACCTTCATTTTGCCACCTTATGGACCACTTTTCATTTTAAATAATAGTGTTTAGTAAAAGTGATCAGAAAAATTCGCCATTATAGTCACAGACTCACCATATACACGGAATTGTCCTTGCGTTAGTTCCGTCATATTCATTTCTTTCCCAACAATATTTCTTTTGCTCCATCTTCAGCGAAATGCTTATTCTTGTATTATTGAAATCAGAGTGAATTGTCGATTGTTTACGCGCATGCAGCGACGACTCCTCCTCCACCACTGATGTGCTCGGTCAGCGAAACGGCCACTCATCAGACCATGTACCCGGGTGACGGCATTTGCGACATCCTCATGTACACCGACGTGCGACTCCTGAATCAGGCGTTTGAAGAGCCGATCGTGCCCGCCTCTTATCAACTGTTTCTCGAGCTCTCTGCTAAGACATATAAGAAAACGACGTGTGGCATATCACTAGACGTGCGGTACGTGCGGCGACTGGCGCTAGCAAAAACCGCAAACTGGAGGCTGCGAGGAGTGTTTGTACAAAACCTTTAGGTAGAGGCAATGCTTTGTCGTTTATTTATTCTTTTTTTTTCATTCCAGGGAAGGTTGTTTTGAGTGAACAAATACAGTAGATTTCAGAAGGTAGTTGTCCGCCACCACCAGTGTTCTTAACCAGCATCGCGCGAAATAAAGAAAAAAAGAATGGCCGGTGATCTCCGCGCTTCGCTGCAAATGTCCTCCATATAGACAAATTCCACGGGACTTACGTCACGAAAATGTGGTGGCGCTGTCTTGGTAGACAAAAGGTGCTCAGCCTACCACAGTTTCTGCTGGGTTTGCAATAGTGTATACAGTGTTCTCAGTCATAAAACGAGAAAAAAATTGTCAGCATATCCACGGAGTGAATGATGAAGAGTGGGGCGAAGCATTCGTCCGTTCATTTGTTCTTGCTTCCATCCATCCATGCGTCCGTCTGTGTGACCGTCCATGCGTCCATCCGCCCGTCGGTGTGTGCCTCTGTTCGTACGTACATCCCTGTGGTTGCCCATGCATCCGCCCCTGCGCCCGTTCATGCGTCCATCCATGCATCTGTCTGTGTGTCTGTTTGCCCATCTATTTAACACTCCATGTACCAGCATCTCGCATCTTTTCATCATATATTCCCCATATAGAAGCACCGCCATTCAGAGGACATGCCAAGGACTAAACGAGAGGTGGCACACGCACACTTTCTTACGGCTTGCACTTCGGGTCTATCCCCACCTTTAACCACCTCGAGTTCATGGTATATACTAGTTCATTGTATTCAAGGCACTACGGCTCAACGCTCGCTAAACCTTTCTAAAACTAAGGAGGTTACACCCAGCGAGTATAACGTAGCAACCCTTTCTTGTCAGATAGTGTTCAATGTACATGCCCATGGCTGCTAATGGGGATCGCAGCGTGCGCGTTAAATAAACGCCGCATGCTCCTGTCTCTCATTCCCCATTAGGAGCTTTTGGCATGTACATTGAGCACTATTTTCATTGTTCAACAACGCACAGAAGAAATTTCTCAACGGCACCACCTTGGAGGTCAAAATGTTATACTTGTAACACACTACAACGGCTACGAGAGACGAACGGGAGCTTCGCCCCTAAAATGGTATGCCGACAAACTGCATCGCGGTTGGATGTGAGTCGCGTCTCACAACTTAGTTTCGTTTGTTGGCGCACATCTCAGCCCTCACAGCTTATGGCTTTCACAACGCTTATGGAGTCTCACATCGTCGTTTTGTTGGCGCACATCGCAGCCCTCAGCGCTTATAGCGGAAGTTACGTGTGGACGTCGCTATAATTTTAGCCATAATGTTGACATCAGCCTGCCTGTGTTTACAAACATGGAATGGGTCTATACGATAATCTTTTGTCTGGAGGCACTGCGTGAAATATGGACACCACAGGATAAGTAATCGAGTTACAAGATGTTATATTGCGCGTTACAAAAGCAATATACGAACCAGGCGCCGCACAATATTTATTGCGCAACCTGAGAGAGACTGAGGGCTTTCCACTCTTGCACCGATAAAACCAGCACTTACCGCCATTTATGGAGAGGAAGTATGCTGAAATATAACTTGTAGCTCATTACAAGGGAGTTTTCGAATAGTACCCCAAAAGTTTAGAGCCCCAATGCTCTTCGATTATGCACGCTGTGCGTCAAGCAGGAACGAAGAGTTTTCGAGCGGGGTCTGCGGCGCTTAGGATATTCACCCATTTCTTGGTCACATCACTTCAGTAAGTACTGTCTCGTTTGTCTGGAGCAAATCTTGTAGGGCAGGCTTTGGGGTTCCCGCAAAATTCGAAGAACAGCTTCCCCAACCCAAACCCCAGCGAGGTTTGGATTTCACGCATGCGCAGAAGCCTTGGCTCTATTTTTTGAAGTCCGTATTCAAATACTCTCTATTGACGAGAGTTATTTGCTTTGCAAATGGCAGGTAGTGACTTGTTGGCAAGTCTCGTGCACGTGCCATCGCCCGACCAAGTCATCTCTGGATTGGTAGAGCGAAAGGGTTAAAAGGACGAAGACATGCTCTCCATGCAGTAGATCAGTTGCTATACAGGTGCGCCTTAATGACTTCCGAAGAGGCGGGTTCAATTAACGGCTACTCTGGCCGCATTTTGCTAAAGGCGGAATCAGCTGACGCCCCGGCGCCTAGCTTTAAGAACGCGTTTATGAACGGAAGGCAGCCATAATAAATCTCGTGTTTGCTAGGTCATGTCAAAAAATAATGCTGCGTTGATTGCGCGACTGTAAAAAAAATAAACAATTGAGAAATGAAAGATTGTAGGTTCAACGATCATATCAGCTTTAGTAAACATATTCACAGTGAAAAGTAATAGCCTAAATTCGCGATAACGAAATCTTTTGAATGTATGAATGAGTGAACTTTAATAGGTCCTTTAAAGCGCGATTTAGCACGTTGCGGGCCGTCGCCACGTGGGAATAGAAAGACCAAGTCTCTATGCTGTGTCGCGGGCCCGTTGGAATGCCGATAATTTTCATTCGAGTTCAGAGCTGGTAATACCACCCTTCTATTTGCGGCTGATAATATCACCCTCCTATTTAGACGGCGTGATGACTTCACTGCGTAGCGCGGGGCACCACCTGAGCAAGTGTTATAAATTATCTATACGATTGCAGAAGGACTATGTGTTAGTTGGCTGTATTTAGGGATGAATCTTGTGTAATAGCGCGGGGTTAGGGTACGCCCTGACTTGAAGAAGCCCGAGTGTCAGAGCTAGAAGTCTGCTTAGTTTTCTAACGATGAAAAAAATATGTTGTGAGTCTATTGTAGCACACTATCTCCTATGCTTACGCCCATGAATGCAAAATTACTGTGATGGCTCTATTGAATGAAACCTTATAATGCTCATGAATGGTAACAAAAGGGTAAAATTAAAAACTTTGGTGCTGCAGCAAGTTTAGAAGGGCCGTCGGTGCTCCAAAGAAATCAAACAAAAGGTTTTGAAACTACAAGAGGCCTAGTTTGTTAAAGATGAGAAGTTCTAGTGCGAGGCTAAAAACATGACAAAAGCACAACAACAAAAGGCCTCCCGCATTGCGCCTATACCTATATCCGATACGATATCCGCTGGTTACACCTATACGATATATGCTGGTAATAAATATATATAAACGTTTTCATGGTAACAACGAGACATACTTATCAGGTACCTCACAATAGAAAACTCCAGATCAGCTGTCCTTGGTCATGCCCTGACATCACACAGCGCCCACACGTCGTTAGCACTTCGCCTCCACTGAAATACGCCCACCGTGGTGCCCAACTAGGTGAAACTCAGATTTTAGTGCACGTTAAAAAAACTCCAAGTGGTCGAAATTTTCGGAGAACTCCACTATGGCGTCTCTCATAATCAAAAGGTGGCTTTGGGGACGTAAAACCACACATAACAATCATATTGTTGGGACTTACGCTATTTAGCAATCATGTATATTTGTATTCAAATTGGGTAAAAGTTTTAAAAATCCACTTGCAGTGAGCGTGCTTCGCAAGCAATGGTTTAAATTTTCTTGAACGTTCTTGCATGATGGTGTGCTCTTCGAACAGCGAACGCATGCATCCCGTTTGTTCTTCCAGGTACATAAACGAAATGACTGATAAAGGCATGACGAGTGCGCTACAGTTCGTTCAAACGAAAAAGATCAAGCATTTTGGCATTCTGAAGATGTATGGAACCGACGCTGACCTCCAAAGCTATGGCCCAGCTATGTTGAAGAAGACAACGGCGGTACAGTGATGTTAAATTTCCGTAATATTGTGGATGTAGCTGTCGTCGCAAAGAATATTATTGCATTGATTCAATCTTTCAACAACGCTGAACGATTAAAAGCCTTTTTTTTGTTCAACCGCCATAAAATTAAATGCTTCTCCAAAGCTTCTTAATGAAAAAAAAGAGTAATGAAGCAAGTATTGTATTCTTCGTCGAACTAAGCGTAACAGTAGATATCATATGTTTGACAAAGTTACAAGCAGTATTTACGAGTGAGAATGGTCAATCTCTCACAGTTGGACGGCAGCACGTGCTCAGATAATCTTGTAAGTACAGACTTGCACTTTTATGCGAATTCACTGCTTAGGCGAAGAAAAGAAGCGCATGCATACGCGGGAGAACGCGGCAATGAATCCAGAGGAAAGGATATGATGTACTATAAATAGCAGTATAGTTTAGTCAGTTTTCAGAATTAGTTCAAATGTAATGAAGTGCATGAATGTTCGTTATTCAAGCTATAGCTGAACAAGTAACTGTAGTCATAAAATGGCACAAGCTTCCCCATTGGAAGGAGGGGGGGGTGTTATGCAGCAATAAGGCTCTTCTCTAAACAATGATAGGATAGGTTAGCCTGAATAAAGGTATGTGATATGATTACCCCACCCCCTCGGACAGTTACTCGCTGGTGCCTCCCCGCTGCCCCACCTTATTGAATACGCCTACGGTTGTAGGAAACTTAGAACCTTGGACAAACTGATCTTAAAACAAATGAACTTATGGTGGTCCTCGCTCTTTATTACCGTATATTGTGCTATAAGCTTAGCAGATGGCACTCCAAATATGACTTCAGACTTGTTGAACAACAAAAGAAGTTTGTAGAGAGGTCAAGGAAAACTTGCGAAAAGCAAAATTTTAGGTATGACCCTCATCAAACAAGTTCGCGCATGAAGATATATATTATATATTGGTAGATTTTGCGTAATACAATGTGAAATACTTTGTTACGTGAGAAGTGCTTTTGATTTCATTTATGTACGATGTTCTTGATGCCTCATTCTATTATTCCGCCTCATGAATCCTCTTCTGCATTCTCGCTGTAGCTTGAAAAGGAATGAACTCTAGAAGAAATAAAAATTAGCATCAATTTTCTTTCTTTTGCAGAAATTAAGATCTGTCATTCCAGCTTCGGAATATGGGAAATCGTCACATATTATTTTTGGCTTCGGATACTACAGCTACGACTTCAAGGACTCTTACAACACTCTGAAGGCGACGGTGACAAAACTGACTTCGTGAGTACCCCATCGCTCTAGATATGGCATAAAGACCGAGATATACTGCGGCGATATGATTTTCCCAATGCTATTTACCGCGTTCTCACAGGAGGTTCGCAGAGGCGTAGAATGAGGAGAGTTGGGTATACGAGATAATGAAGAGTACCTTAGTTACGCGCGCTTCGCCGATGACATTGCATTGCCGAGTAACTCTGGCGATAAATTTCAATTCATGATTACTGAATTAGACAAGGTGAGCAGAAATATGGGTCCTAAAATTAATCTGCAGGTAACGAAAGTAATATACAACAATCTCGTAAAAGAACAGCGCTTCGGGAGAGGTAGCAGTGCGCTTGAAGTTGTAAAAGACTGCTTCTAATTCGAACAGGTAGTAACCGTCGAGCCGAATGACGAGATGGAAGTAACTAGAAGAATAAGCGACTGCCATGAATTGCAAAAATCTAGGGTCTATGGCCAAAAGAAAAGCTGCAAGCTACTGAAGCGCGTGCAGTCGTTCACTTTCTGGAGCAATCAGAAATAGCTCAAAAGTACTAAACGAAAAAAAATGTATTATTTCCACTGTTAACCGGTATGTTTCAAAACATATTTTCGTGCTTCCCTAAGATATTTTTGGAAAATCCTTTCTGAAAACAGTTCAGTACTTAAGCGACAAGATCACCTTAGACGTTTTATTGAACTTTTATGTTTTGTGTGGACACTTAAACTGGCATGATTACTTGTGTTTTTACAAACTCTGTGAGGTGTGGACACATTTCTGTGTAGTGTGGACACGTTTTTGTGTGGTGTGGACACTCAGTATTGAAAATCGTGGACTATTTGGGTAAGCGTTGTGCTATGTACATATGTATAGCCTTGTGTTTGCAACAAAATGTGCGATGTCGACTTTGTGCAAGAGGAGTAGCTGGCGCCACTCATAGACACCAACCTCTCGTTACATACATTTTATAAAAAAAGAGGTGGCGCACACTCGAGAATGAACCTTTATTGACAAATAGTAGATTGCCATTATTCATCAAGAGGAGTGTATAAAAGACTACCGTCTTACCGGTACCTAGCTATGCAGCAAAAAACCTGTCGGAATACTGGAAATAGGCATATATTTATATATAAAGCCGTGGCGCGGTCAAAACGTTAGTCATCAAGCGCTTTCCCGCTTCTTTGACACTACGTACAGTATATATATATATATATATATATATATATATATATATATATATATATATATATATATATATATATATATATATATATATATTGCTACGTGGTATGCTATATTGCTATCTTTTCTGGTAGCGTACGCCACTAGCCAACCCCAAGATCGCGAGAGGCCCTGTGGGAATTTTCATCACGTCCCTATTACGAATGAATGATTGCAATGGTTGAACTGAGCAATATCACTAGCTTATGAAGAAAAAACTACAGAGGGCGTTGGGGTGCAGTGTAAGCTTGAGTGCGCGAACACGAAACACCGTAGCCTGCTTATCCCAAAGTCTGTGACCTATAGTAAGATTAATTGAAACATCTTTTTTCGCCGATGTAGATACCGCCGCAGTTGATGTCTCATAAGGTTTTCTCACGTTGTCGCAGGGATGACGTGACCGTGGTAGTTATTATTACGTGCGTGTTGACGGTGCGCAGCCTGTCAACCTGCAAGGCAATGCCTGCAAGTGCCTGGGATCCAAAAAACAACATGATGTCATCGCTGGTAAGTGAGCCTCTGTCCTGGGCACTGTCTGTCCCCTTCCCCCCATAAGCATGAAATATTCCACTGAGAACAACATCGCCAATGAGGATTATATGCCTGTGAGAAGTTTTTCGATCATCAGAAAGCAACGGCGCACACATCAAAAGCATATAGAAAGGGAGGAACAGCTGCCGTAGCACTAAAAACGTCTCAAATATTTGCATTATTGTTTTTTTTTGCCATTGTGCGTGCAAAAAGAAGTAGTAATTTTTGTTTGCTTTCTAGCAGTCTTGGTGTAATTTAGCGCTGAGTCCCTTACAAGTGAAGAATTGAGAAGTTCCTGTTTTTATTGCGAAATACAAGTACACTATATCAAGTTTTTCTACTCGTGGAGTGCGTTAGCTGTAGTCAGAGTAGCACCGTGTTCATTGTTGACTTGTATAAAACAGTTGTGTGCTTCGGCTGTGTGTTTCTCCTTGTTGTATATGATGGCCTTTTGTGTGACAGCTATAGATGAAGGGTGTTCTGTTTCCACTAACGAAATTAACAACAAAAAAACAGAATGAACTCTTTCACCCGTTGCTGATGCTTTCCTTATCATGTATTCTTGTGACACTCATCGATGTATCGAATACCCTATGCCCAATCAGCAGTACCTGAAAAATAGTTGTTTTTAGCGGTGTGTTCCATTTGTTTTCGTTAGCTGTAGCAGTAGATCTCTTAAATGTCATACGTGTATCCGTAATCAGTGCATGCAGCAGCAACCGTTGCTGAATGTCTACAAAAAGCATGGCTTTATAATCTTAAATGTTACTTAAGCGAGAAGCCACAGTCTCAAGTGCCGCTTCCACGCACCGACATGGAAGTATAATGCGGTGATATGTCGTTTAATTGTTGACATTTTAGGAACTGCAACTGTAGTGCGAATATACGAAGAATAAAATGATATTTCTGCTGCGTTCTTTCATAATTTCAATTAAAGAATTCTTGATTTTCAAATGTATTATAGCTGACATCTTTTGTAGTTCAAATAGTGCATTCAGTTCTTGTGTAAAGCTGTAAATCACTAAGAGCCAGTGCTAAAGTGCCTTGTATGGGAAGTTACAAAAATTGTGAAATGAATTTAGAAGATCAGTTTTCTGAAGGAGTTACGAAACTTCGCTTCTTAGGTAGCTTTTTGCCCATGGCACAGCGTGATGATTGAATGAATTTCAGTTTAAGCCACGGGCACGTACGGTATTTTTGCGATGACGCCCACATATTGTATTTCGGGAGGCATTTTTATGAAATCCTTTGTCACGCGTGATGTTCCTTTTAATGGTGTCTCGAAAATCACAATTAACCAATGATGACTTCAAGACGACCACCTGAAATAACCTCAGTTAGAATTATTTGACTTTCTACCATAACCACGTTTAGAATCAAGAAAAAGAGGGCTTTAAAAGCGGTCTCAGTTCGAATAACTGTATATGCTTCTGACGCAGAAACAGCATTCTTTCAAGCATGCCGCGACGTAAAAGCTTCGGCAAAGGACTTACAAATTGTGCACATTCTCTGTTACAGAAGAATACGATCCCCATGAAGACTTCATCGTTCGCTACCAACGCAAAAATAGTTGCTTTCGCATTCCAGATAGGCGTGTTGAATTACCATATGCCCGTGAGGTTTATCAAGCCCGAGAACGCGGCGTATCAACGTTGTACCCGTTTCGCCATAGGCAGCATGCCAGAGGTAAGGGTGTGCTACTTAGCATATGGTTTCTGTAAGTCACTGCTGCGGGTGAACCTGCACGAGAAAATTTGATTTGCGCACCGTAATGTGTATGTACAAAAGTGTAGCAAATGCAAGGCGCAGGAAAGCTTATCGTTTAAGTCTGGTATTTCGATACACTTGGGCTTCCACTGCAAGTTAGCAACCCCAACACAAATTGCTCATTCTTGTGCCCGCATAGCACAGTGCCTGCATCAAACTTTCGTCGTACTCTCGACAATGTTGATCGACATGTAGGGTTTAACGTCTCTAAATCACCTTATGATTATGAAAGACGCTGTAGTGGAGGGCTCCGGATATTTACACCCCCTGGGGTTTTTTAACCGGCACCCAAATCTGAGCACACGGGCCTACAGCAATTTCGCCTCCATCGAAAATGCAGCCTCCGCAGCCGGGATTCGAACCCGCGACCTGCGGGTCAGCAGCCGAGTACCTTAGCCACCAGACCACCACGGCGGGGTGACTCTTGACAATGTAAAAGTATACATGTGAGAAATATACGTGTATACATGAGAAGTATACATATAAAGTATACTTGTGTATACACGTATACAAGTATACATTAGAAGTATACATAAAAAGTATACATGTGTATACATGTGCCTGAACAGTTATGGCCTCGCACACACATGAATGTAAAACATTTACAGGTGGCACTGGCATATTTTTGGAAGTACAGATAACTTATTTTGTGTTCTTTATTTTACCGCAATCGTGAAAAGCCTTTTGTGGATAGTTGGCGTTAGTGTCGTCTTGCTTTCTTTTGATCTATCCATGTTGTTTCGCACTATATTTTTTCCTAAGCCTTCGTTACCAACTGAACTATCTGCTTGTAATTGTGCCCCGTGATTCGAAGCCTTCCTATGTTATCCATATTCATACCTTTGCCTTACTCGTTCTTACGTTCGAGTACTCATCCACTGGTGTTAACTTTTGTTTTTCACACTAGCACTAGGCGAAGGAACACTGACAAGCAACATTGGTAGGAAACTAAATGATGTACCTATAACGCTAATATAGTCTCACAGGACGATGTCAAACTTGTATTCCATGCAGTCACATCATCACATATAAATGCATCTGCGTAGACAACACTCGAGTGCTTCGTAAATGTGAATACCTGCGATGTACTCTAACATGACGAAGAAGCCCCGAAAATTACGGACGAGGCCTTCTGTAAGGTGGCTAATACTGGCAAGATGGAGCTGCTTTGAATATGTAATCGGACAGCTCTTTCAAAAAGGGTCCTAATGCTATGCTGGTACGTATACAGTGTCTAATATTGTGCTTGCGCATACACCAATGTTACGTGTGCACAATCACCGTAATATTAGGGTTCAGAACAACTGTCCTAAAGATCGATCAACAGAACTGCAAAGAGTGGCGCCTTACCGATTGCGTAACCTTTGCGATACCCTATCCAGAAAAAAGAAAGGAACAGATTAAAAAAATACTTTATATGTGGTGGCTACCTGCCTCACCGCAGTCCGCCCTTGTATGACAAGTTTTCGATCCTGAAGTGATACTGAAGTGGAACAATGAAGCATGTAGGCAAATAATCTTGTCTACATGATTCTGTGCGCGCCTTGTCGTAAGCAGCACTTATGTAACTAACACCAAAAAGCTACCAATGTCCCAATCCAGCAATTCTGCGTGTCATGGCTCTTGCGAATAAACTTTACAATTGCACTATTACCGTACTGTCGAAGTTGTTGTATAGAAAAAAAAGCAATGCTTAGGATGCTTTTGTTGATGACATATCGAAGATGGTTAAATTGGCACACTAGTACTTAACATTAGTACTTAAGCTTGGAAGATAGTCGGTATTTTTCTAACCATTCGAGTGCAGCGTCAGCACGTTCACCGTGGTGCTGCTACCATACCAAGAAACAGTCATGTTTCGTGTTGAGATGAGTCCTTTCATCGACGCATCATCTCACAATTTTCATTTCAAAGGAGGGACATGGCTTCTGTACAAGCTGTGAGAGTGGATGATGAAGGCTAGAAAGATTACATCGGTGGTAGGTTGAACAAAACGTTAATGTCTTTTCGGTTTGTCCCATATAGCACTCATGCAAATACAGGGGGATGAAATGTTCCTAGGGCACTATCACATGTATTCTTATGAGAGCATGGCATGGGAGCATTTGACCCCCTTCCCCCCTCCCCCCTATGCATTGCCAATGCTGTCGCAAGTAATGCTCTCTTATAATTTAGAAAGCAAGTTATGAGGTGCGACTTCCTGTGGATCATCAAGTTTAGACTGGGCTATAGAGATTTTTTAATTGTACTCAAGAAGAAAATTTGGTGTTACTTTCTATAGAAGCTTCAACGTACGGGGCCTCAATCATCACCCGAGAGATGGGTAGCACACGGGTTTGTCTAACCTTCGTTCTTTGATCTTGGCGTTTCAGCTCGTGGCCTTCAGCCGCTATGTCTCAAAACAAAGTTCAGAAATAGGTCAGCAGTCTCTATTTATCACCTTCAAATATTTAGGCCCCGCCCCGGTGGTCTAGTGGCTAAGGTATTCGGCTGCTGACCCGCAGGTCGCGGGTTCAAATCCCGGTTGCGGCGGCTGCATTTCCGATGGAGGCGGAAATGTTGTAGGCCCGTGTGCTCAGATTTG
Organism: Rhipicephalus microplus; assembly: GCF_043290135.1. NCBI lineage: Eukaryota > Metazoa > Arthropoda > Arachnida > Ixodida > Ixodidae > Rhipicephalus > Rhipicephalus microplus. The sequence continues at coordinate 118,004,497 of NC_134705.1, read as the reverse complement.
GGTGCACGTTAAAGAACCCCAGGTGGTCTAAATTTCCGGAGCCCTCCACTACGGCGTCTCTCATAATCATATGGTGGTTTTGGGACGTTAAACCCCACAAATCAATCAATTAAATATTTAGGCCCATCATTTCAAATCGGTACTTGATGTTGACAACGATTCACTGTTTTGTCCGAAAAAAATATGCCTAATACAACAAATAACGCTGCAAGTGTGTTACAAAACAAGAACACTGCATTTAGACAAATCCTTGCACCACCTTTCGTTCATGGTGGCCGAACGATTATAGTGCCAGAGTTCCAGTGAGTATTGCAGGAAACTGAATGGTCTAGACAGACGTAAAGACGGGGTTTGTTGCGAGCGTGACGACCTGCTTAGTGAATTGGAAGGGTTATTCAGGAGGCCGTTAGGATATTTGTGTAAGTGTGACGAGTCAGGCATTGTTATCGCATTGTTCATGAAGCATGCAATATCTGTTGCAGCAGTATTTAAGGGGCCTTTCGTTTTTTTCGCATAAATATAGATAACAATGCATGTGACAAAAAAATGCACCAATGGAAATATTGTTCAAGCATTGATGATGCAACTAAGTTTTTTGTTTTCAGCATGAAACTGTTTATCAGCATGAAAGCGTGGTGATTCATTCCGCTAATGAGCAGTTACGTGCTAGAATTTTTGCGCCGTTTCAGCGCGTGACACCTCGTCGTTTTGGTAGTGCAACTTCGACATGCAGCAGCTTCGCAGGGTCTTACACTGCCAGTGCAGCAGCAGCGACTGACAAAACTGTTTAGGCGCCACATAAAGGCTACAACGTCTACAGGCGAATATCATGCAATACATGCATCAGCGGAATGAGAACCATGTAAGAAAAAATTGGAACGCCTAACTACGTTCAGGGTTCAATCTAGGAACTCTGTCTTTCGTGTTGGTGAATCACTTTGTGGTACACATAGGCAAAGGCATAGCTTCCTTTGTAATCAGGTGAGGGCACCTGATGGCATTTTTGTTCTCAGATGATGACGTTTTAAGCTAGTTTATATGGATAATCCGGGTTTATCATGCACTTATGGATGCCATCTTTGCGCGCAATTTACCAGACGATGCTAACTACTTCAGTTGCCAGAAATGTTTATTCATGAGCATGGTCACTAGTCATCGGGATGGCGATGCGCCACAATGCGTCAACCTTGGCACATCCGCGTTAACCGGTGAAATAGCTGCCGTAAAACTACAGGCACTGTGCAATCTAACTTATATCAATGAACAACAAAGCACCAACTAGCAGTGGGACGACATGGTTCCGTTTCGTCTTTTCCGACTTTTCCGTTTGAGGGACAACCATGTTCTTTTATTTTTCGCGTGGAGTTGATTTCTGTTTTATAGCAGCAGTTACTATATAAGATATAAACAAATAGGTAGATTTGACGTGCTATTACGTTCACTGCCATAAAGGTAGTCATACGAAGCATACCGTGCCCCTAACAAAAATTATTTGTGATAATCTGCGCAAATGAGCACCTCAGCTTTTGATTTACACGTCTTTTTCATCCGTTCTAGTCATGCGAAGGCAGTACCACGGAACTACAAAATGAGAAGGTAATGGCTGGCATTAATACAGCTATCAACAGAACTTTTTTCATTACCTTTGATTCGCTGGACACAATGAAGAAAAAGGTACGACTTCTTATTATTTCGATAATACTGCTTGCTTCGGTAACTTTAGTTTGGCTTGAGGTGGCATCCTCATAGGTTTCTCTGTTTTATAAATAAAGATGACTGCAGGTAAGGTATTTTCTAAAGTTACATTTGATTTCCTTGACCATGCGCGACAAGTGCATAGATTGGAAAGTATCAAAAATTCATCTGATCACCGATGCATAGAATCATCGTTTCGCTCTAAAGATGTTGGCTCGTTTCGCATAAATCATTTCAAAAAGACAACTAACAACAGAAAACAAACCTATAGAGGATGTTTTCAAGCTGCTACATGTCACAAAAGAAACGCGAATGCCCAGTGCCAGACATTGTTACAATATTATATAGAGTTATACACGGAAGGACTGTGGTTAGAGTATGAGGTGTGTCGTAGTGTGGCTCTCGTGAAATTTAGACCAGCTGGTGGTCTTCATTTGCACTGAAATTACGCTATACACGCGTCTCTAAGAGTGCTACAGTTCATATTTACCACTGAAAGAAAATATTTTAAGCAAATACCTTCATCGAAAATTTTATATCTCAGCATGACTGTTCGCTCAAGCCCAATAATAAAATATACGCTAGTGCCACTGTAGGAATGAATAAATGGAAGCGATAGGAACAAATTGTATTGTTCATATATACAAAGCGAGAGATTACCTTTATAATAGTAATCGCGATATTTATGTTACCATTATATCAAGAGATACACGAGTTAAAATCAGAAAGACAACCATAAACCGCTAATACCCTTTTTATGGCTGTGAGATGTCACGTTGATTGTCACGATAAGTTAAACGCACTGAACTGGTTTGGCACAACAATAAACTTCCAACCCATAATATGTACCTGTGGTACTCTTGTGAAATAAATGTCCACACGCAAATGAAAGATAGAGAAGGTGATTTATTTCATGGTCAGGGATGAAAGCACAGTGGACAAATTTATTCTGCTTGTGTACAAAGTATGCCCTACCACTCACAGCCATGTAAATAATCATGACGCACCTTTTTTGTCCTAAACAGCACTCCCATATAATAAAACAAATCCTACAAAGATGAAGTTGGCTCTCCCCATTGGCCTCGAAGAATGAGAATTTGCCTAAATACATCACCCTGTGGATGATTTTGAATCACTGTCGAAGCACATTTTCTTATCTCAAAATCAGTGCCTCTAAGAACAAAAAGAGATGATGTTGGGTCTGATGGAACTAGCTAGGTTATTCAGAGATTAAGACATCTACTCTATATCATTGTAAGTGTCCATATTTCTGAATTGCAATGATCGGCAGTAATGAACTCATCGTGTCTGACTGATTGCCGAGTCATTTGTTTTTCAAGCAATTATTGAGCTCTTCTTAATCTTCTTTTGCAGGCTCATTTAGTTATGAGTAGCAAGGACAGAAAGCACAAATTCACTTGGTTTCTCTTCAATGTGCACTTGACGGACGTCACCAATCTTTGCTTCACACCAAAGCCAGGAGCAGCTCCCAGTACGGAGATGCAACGCTTGAAAAAATTCAGAGAGTTCTACTACGCAGAGAGCCAGAAGTACATATCTGGATGAACAAGCGAAACGGTGGCCACCGATAATTTGCGTGAAACATGGAGCCCGAGTTGTTTGTTTTTTCTTTTTTCAAGGGGAGGGGGGGTCGCATGAATTTATTCTCATTCTCACAAAGAGAATCATACAATGGCGTTGTACGCGGGTCTCTCAGATAGTTTGGTTACGTTAATTAAAATAGTTGCCACACAGTGTAAGCAGCTGTTGAGTGCACTGTCTGTGATAGCTGCAGACATATCTCGTCTTTGTGGTTTAGAGGATATATATGTGTACGCCTCTTCGTGGTGCAGCACTGCTGCACAGTATCGAAGGAGCATGTTATATACGAAGGCATCTGGCAAAGTGTTATCTGTATGTGCATTTCATACGCATGAAGCAATGTATCGGGCGCCTCGAATAAAAAATACTTATGCGTCAACATGACAGAACGATTAGGTTTAAGGGTGGGCTGTTTCCCTCTTTATAGTGAATAATGCAGTCGTAGGGATAAGGGTGCAAAATATATCATTTATGTTTCGGGAAGAGTCCTTTAGCGGTGAACGGCAATGTGTTTGGCTCATCCGAATTCGTGGAGCAGAGTTACACAGAAACGCTTGCTCCTTGTTGACGAAAACATGTGAGCGATCCTTCGCGTACAGCCGACATTGTGTTTCCTTCATATTTTATTTTTAAAAAGAAAGTATACGTCTTTGCCACGGTTCAACAAAGATAACTAACATATTTGAGTCACTGATATGTCGAGAATAAAATGAACGCTATCAACTCTAAAGGAGACCTTTCTATAGAAAAACAATTGGCCCTGTGTCTGCTCGTTTCACTGCAATTTTCGTCGAAAGACGATAGATTTGGGCCTGCAGAGAGTGAAAGAAACGTTTATTTGATGCTCTGCGCTAAAGAATTAGGGAATTCTGTTCTAGAGGCGCTGCGTTAGAGTGTCTTTCTCCGTGCAGCGAAGGCGAACGAGCGCACCGAGGCACGTTAGCCACGAGCGCTATATGGCAGGTATCTTCGAAAACGAAGGAAGGCGTGCCCGCCCCCCTCGGAGGCGATAAGGTGTAGAACGCAACGCGACGGGCAGGTGCCACCACTATGTCGTCTTAGCGAAGCGTTGGAAGCACTTGCCTTTTTGAGCTAGGTGTTGCATAGTCAGCGCAGCGTGATAAACGCTACGGTCTTTAGAATTGTTTATGTATGCCTTCCTTAGTATGGAAACACACATAAGAATATTGACTTGTTGTTATAGTGCCTCGCATATGCGCAATAATTGATTTTTAATTGACAATTGCACAAGTATGAACGCTTAAACTTGAGCGATTTCTGTGGGTGCTGCAGATGGGGTTGGCCATTTGGGGTACCGTTACGGTGGTCAAACAGCCAGAGAGACAGATAGACCGAAATTTCGCGTCGAGGTGGTCCAAGAGAGACTATTGTTTTTAAAAACCCCACGGGGAATAAAATCTACGACTCCTCGGGCAGCGATGGTATGCGCGCGACGCTCTGCTAACTAGGGTATCGCAACAGGTCAAGGGCATCCTACAAACGCGCCTTGTATGGCTCAGACGGTCCTTCTCGCAAGGTTCTGTCTGTTAGTGGGTCGGGGTGGTGCTGTCGCCTGTCTGTGAGTGATGATGAGAAGTAATGTGCCATACACCTAATGGGGTCAATAGAGACATTTCGTGGACGATGCAGCTAAAACATGGCTTTCTAGAATGCACGCCGGCGAGCAATCATGTGATCGTTTAAGCATGGCGATAGCAGCAAAAAGTCCCCGACGCGCTCGCTTTGGGGGCTCACTTTCGGCGCAGATATGGCCTTTGCCTTTCGCTTCGTGTAAACTGGTTACGTGTCGTTCTCGAAGTAGTGCAACTTTCACGTGGACCAACGGTGTTTCACCACCGTTTACTTCGAGTGCAATAGCGCAGACCAATCAAAATCCTGCAGTAAGTGTTGCATAAGGGCAATGATGTCGGCGGGAGTATGGCGTACCATGGCGGAGCGAAACAGGAGCCTGCGGGACGTTGAACATCTGCGCGTGTTCACGACTCAAGCTACGAATCTCTACCTCCCGTATTCCTATGGCGCATTGGGCTAGTGTGTGCATGAGCACAGGCGTAGATTACACAATTACTCGAGAGTGCTCACTATTACCCAACACATGTAATTAGATTGCTAAAACAAGTGATTGGTGAAGGTGAAAAAACCGTAGGCACGACACCGTACCAAGTGAATTTTAAAACACGCACACAAAAAAGAACGACGTTTTGGCTTCAACAAAGGAGCCTCTTCACGAGTAAAATGCGAACATGTGAGTGACCAGATAGCATCATATAAGCTATACATAATATATCACGCAGGCAGTGCACATACACTGATGATGTAGACTGTCATCATTCCTCGTGCGCAGTACTGCATGCCGAGCAGCACAGAGGCCGCTGGCTTATGCAGAGTTACATGGCGCGATGCGCGAGTTTTAAGACATGCTCGTGCTTATATAAAAAAGAAGCAAATAATAACAAGATATTAGTTAGAATTAGCAAGAAGGAAACAGGGCAGGGTGATTGGTAATTCCCTGCAAGTTTCGCAACGCTATAGATCCGCCAGCTAACAAACACCGTCCTAATCCAAACCCTAAATCATCGTTCTTGCTGAAAGTGCGTGCAGTTGTCTGTATTATGAATAACCCAAGATAAAAGTCATCGTGAGATCTTTTTCTCTAGCAAGAATATTTGTCTTTCCCCCGTCATTCAAGTGTCTCCCTGAATCACGCTCAGAGAAGACACCGGAATAATCAATTGTCTGCTTCTCGTAATCGTTGTGCTGCTTGAGAAGCATTTAAAAGCAACCATTCCTGTCAATATACACGTTGTGAGAATCCTGGTGCGGTAAAACGTACACCACACTGGGGAACTTTGGGGAATTTGTCCTTCCCACTGACGAGTCACTGTCACTGTTTCTTGCCTAGAACATGTATCACTTGGTCTTTGTAGGAACGTAAAACGTGGCTGAAGGCTTAGCTAATAAAAGGATATAAAGTATTCTTGTGCACTTTCCACCAAAGGCAGCACAGGGCATGGGCGGATGTACCATTTGTCATTCGACAGCGTTCAAGAGGGATTTGGGAGAGCCACCGGTTCACAATTCATGCTTAATCAAGCTTACGTTGGTAGCGTATAGTCTTCTTGCCGTGTGCAGCTTTTCTGCGCGTGTCGTAGAAGTGCCTTCGGCTTGTTACTTTCACCATGCATCATTCTAACCAGGCGGGCCTCCGTTAAACCTTAAACTTCAACAGAAGTGATGGATCAAGCTTCTTCCATGAGGTGTTTGTTTCCAGCGGAATAATGCGAGCTTCCACAGAAATGTCAGTTTAGCTCATATAGGGCAAAGCAACGACTGTGATAGAAACAATTAAGAACATCATACGATGAACGGGAAGCAACTTGATACCTGCGGAGCTTCGCTCAAGTCAAAAGAACACACACACACACACACACACACACACACATGCGCACGCACTACACACCACACACCACACACACGCGCACACGTGCAGGTGCACACGCACACACACACACACACGCACGCACACACGCACACACGCACACACACACACACACGCACACGCACGCACGCACAGACGCACACACGCACGCACGCGCGCGCGCACACACACAATGTTCGCAAAATGGCCAGGCATTCGACATCGTTAATGAGGACAGAAAAGGACCTCATTTAGAAATAAAGCTTCTTGGAAACTCACGATCTTCATACGGGTTCATTCCGCCCGGACACCGTGCACTGTCGAAGCGCAGGTGGAAAACATCTCGGTGCAAAGCTGTCTACACAGCGTACATAAAATAAACCATTATCCCGTCTATCCACTCGTTTGTCCGCTCGTCCTTTCATTTGTCCGTTTTTCGTTCTAGTCGATGACTTCAATGCAGATGTATTGAACCTTAGGACCCAGTTTTGCTCTATCATCAGCATCCACTTCATGGACTTTCATTGCACGTATCAAAACCTGTTGAAAATAAATCAATGAGCGTTGCTTTAAAGGGCAACCTTTGCACCACCTTGCTGCTGCTTATGACCAGGTCGAAGCACTTCCGAAATCTGCGTACCGGTAGCGCTAATTGATTGCCGCTAGCATTCAAAGAATGACTGGCGTTTGGCTAGCTGTCTAGCGTGGCATGCAGGGTTCAGGATGAATGGGGAGAAGTCCGAAAGCTCGTGTCGCACATAGAAAACTGTTATATGGTTTGTTTAGGCTTTTTGATTTAGATATACATACCCGGAACTTGATGGTGACGGCGGTGGCAAGAACTTCTCTGAATGGTCCCATACAATTGCTATCGCAATCACAACACGTAACGTCGTCGAGGGAGCAGTCGAGTATTTGTAACCTTGAAGTGGGGCATCTTGCTCTCTCTGGAGTGGCGGATGAAAGTAATGTACAGAAAAAAGAGCTGTCAGGAACTTTACATTTACAATAACAAAAGCGTCTGTCCAAGCCTTCCTCGAAGGAGCGAGTAGGGTACATATCAAATTTATATTAGCGCCACTTTACATCTCAGTTCACGTCGCTTGAAGGCACATTATATAATGAATAGTGTTGCTGTATCAATTGATCTGTGTATGCACGTCTTCCTTACTCTGTATGCATCACTAATATTTTTATTGCATCAACATTTATATGTCAACTTTTTTAAAACCCTGTGCGTCATGATATTGGTCATAAGAGACATAGCAAAAAACTGCGTAAAAAATAGTCTGAGTGGTACTGGGTTTGAAAACATGAAGTTTATGCCCGCACGCACCGGAGACGGGAGTTTTCAATATCGCTAACATCCATGCTTGCCAAATCTTGAAGAATGTAAACCATGTGAATGCTGGAAATGCTGTGTACTGTTTACAAGATGGAATGACCAGCGCTGCAACAAAAATGACGTTTCACGAACATTACGGTCTACTTGAAAACCACTTCCGAGACCTAGCCTGGCTGTGTGGTAGAATACGTTATTGCCACGCATAATGTGGGGTTGCATTGCTGCTGGAACCATGATATTTATTCTATGCGTTCGTCGGTCGACTGTCCCAATGCCAGATTTTAGAGGCGAAGGTTCTTAGCGCCGACCTAGTTGGCGTCCATCGCGCCCCACAAAACACAAACCGAAACTAAACACCTGCAAGAGAAATGGGAACATATGTGTAAACAACCAGCCTTGTTTGTAATAAACTATATGGCAGCACAATACACGATCACCAATATTATATATTTGCTCAAGCAAGGAAACAAGCCACTAGGTGAATAAAGGGCGTAAGTAACTACAATCAGGTTTGTAGATTGTGCCTAAACCTCTGTATCTCCGCGTGATGTTTTCTTCTACACGTACGTCTCACTAACAATAGTTTGAAATGTATGCACACATAGGTACACGAATGTCTAGGAACGTGCCAGCCCATTATAACATTGGGGTCTCTATGAAAATGAGTATTTTTAAATAAAATTTTACATTTCAACGAGAAAGCACCCCTGTAGTAAGCCTAGCTGTGCTGAGATTTGTGTTCTTACTCACTCGTGGCACACGTTCCACTCTTATCGTCTTTTTCTCAAAGTATTCATACATTGTTGCTCACCTAGTGTTGTCAATGTGTGGAGGCATATTCCTTCATGCCGCATGACTGGGTGATTGCGTTTCATGCTATTTGGCGGTGTTGCACGCATGAAAGTATTGAGTGCACCACTGAGAGCAGCATGACCACTGCCGTGGAACTAGGGTGGCTAGAATGGGGAGGTGTGATGAGCGCGGCGCTTTTCGCTTGCCGGAGAAGGCTCTTCGGTGCGCCGATGCCACTAGGGGCGCTGATGGCAGTGTCGTGGGTTGTGAGCGGTGCAATTCGCAGAATTTTCCTCGGGTGTGCTGCTTTTTTTTCACAGGCGGTAGCTGCTTTACAAGTACATCGTCAATCGATGATTGCGCTGTTTGTCTCTGAATTGCCTGAAGGTGTCAACGACTAAAAGGTCGATCTAGCGTCACTGCATTATGCTTGTCCGCAAAACTTAATGTTTTAGCTCAGCCTCTTGAAGAGACCCAAGGGTGGCAACGCGGATCATTTAGTGGAGGAGTCTCTCTGTCTGTAGAAAAACTGCTGCATGAGATGGAATAAAATGAGGAAACACTTCCATCTGATGCACTAGCAGTGTCTGTCGCCCATGAATTGTACACCGCTGAGCGGTGGATGCTCGCCCTCTATAATATGTGGCAAGCTACGCTGTGAGAAATCTGGTACTTTGTAATAATCGTGATGAGTGCAAGAACGCCCACCTTGTTTCCAGTGTTGGTGGTTACGCGTTATAAGTAACACCGTGACTGGTATAGCACGTTACTTCGGCAATTAGTATTTGACGCACTCGTTATACATGTAGAAATAGAGCTGCTGCGTAAATTGTGTGAGTTGTAGTTGTCAGCAAGTCATTCCTGCAACACGGTAGCACTATTTAGCAGTTAAGTTTCCAAAATAAAATTTGCTTCTGCTGATAGTTTGTAGTACGTGGAAAAGCAAGGCTCACGTTTCCATCAACAGTTCCGATTCTTGCGGGCTTTGTATAGGTTAAAGTGGCAAAAAGTATTTACACTGCAAATAGTTTACACTGCAAGTAGTTGCGACTATGATCCGCTAGCAGATGCAAGCTGCCAGAATTACTGTAGGTTTTTTTGAGGTCAGTGATCATATATTTTCAGAGAGGGCTGCCGCTTAAATAATATTTCGGCTTTCTGTGACAATGAAAAATGGATTTAACACGCGCCACGATGTTATAAGCCTTCACATGCAACTTTCCGGTGCACATTAGGCCACTGTGTTATACGTCCGGCAACTTGTGCAAAATTTGCTAGTTTAATACACCTAAATTAGCTATAGTTGTTTTGGTCACAGACTTCATTACGTTTCTATCAATAGGTTGGGAAGCACGGGACTACAAGCTCGAGGGATTGACAAAGTACCGACCCAGTCATAAGTTAGCAAAGCAGCAATACACGACAGACATTTATACATGTAGAATAAAAAATTAACTTTACAAGTATAAAATGACACCAAGTACGAATGCAAAAGTTATGAAACAAAAATATACAAATAGAGAGTGAGGGAATACATATGTATCTTGGCTTGGCGTGAACATGAAAAGCAAAAATCAATAAGTAGAGTGACCGAAATTCCGGGAGATGTACTACTTGGGAAAGTGAATAAACTGGGCGAAGCATCTAATGTGACAATTTTCATTACTTAAAGTTACATATATCTACAGCGCTCTAGTTGGGCATCAATCTTAAGGAATTATGAAACATAATATTATAATAAAGTGTCACAAATTATCACGACCAAAACTATACACTGGCACACAGAGACATCACAGTAAAAGATACCATGCAGTATAAGAATTATAAAAAATTCGCAAGACAGCCAATTCTAGCGAAGTTTCTTGAAATATATAAATAGATTCATTGGAAGCTCTCAATGGCAGAAGAAAGTACGAAGTATGAAAGTCTTCATGGTTTAAGATGGTCAATACGTAAAATAGCCTGTAAGACAAGGTTCATCCTATACACTTTTAGGAATAGGTAAAATCCACAGGCAATTCTTCATGCCTAGTGAGACAAAGACTGGGGTTTACATTCATCTTAGCAAGATTATTTATGGTACTAGAACCATGTTTAACGAATGCTTTATGATTTGCCAAATAAAAATACGAGGTTGATTAAAACAATATTCTAGCTCCCGCAGTGGGGCGCATTATTTCAAACTTCTGATCTTGAATTTTAATCGATTAAGAAGCTCAGGTAGTCGAAATTTCTGGAGCCCTCCACTACGGCGTCTCTCATAATCATTTCGGGACGTTAACCCCCCCCCCCCCATATCAATCAAGGAGTATAATCGAAGAAGACGTACGTTAATTTTGTTTTGGTAACGGTAACCCGTTGTCTTTCCTGCAGGCAACGTAGGATGGTAACGCGAATGTTTATTGTTAGCGTAGCAAGTAACCTGTCTGGTTCTGTTTTTTCAGTAATGTATACAACACTACTTTCAAATGCGAAGCATTTCTTAGTGAACTTCGGTGACTTTGAGCGTATCTATCTATCTATCTATCTATCTATCTATCTATCTATCTATCTATCTATCTATCTATCTATCTATCTATCTATCTATCTATCTATCTATCTATCTATCTATCTATCTATCTATCTATCTATCTATCTATCTATCTATCTATCTATCTATCTATCTATCTATCTATCTATCTATCTATCTATCTATCTATCTATCCATCCATCTACCTATCTATCTATCTATCTATCTATCTATCTATCTATCTATCTATCTATCTATCTATCTATCTATCTATCCAGCCACTTACGTTTGGGTGCTCTCGTGGTCACCCCCTCAACTTGGCGTGAAGCAAAATGGGTTTGGGAGGTTAAGGTGGTTTGGCGAATATGACGCGCTGGTCACAATCCCATCACGTGCGTACGTCGTCAACACATACCGCCTGACCGTGGCACATACTCATGGCCGGGTATGTGCCGCTGGTATGTGGGTATGTGCCACAGGTGATTGACACTTAGTATCCACCCAGGAACGACGACAACACACATGGGGAATTTCAAAGCACGAGCGGTAATACCCGACATCAGTAGCGTCGACCTGACGAATGCATAGAATAATTGTCAGGGTCGCAGCTGGAATCGAACCTAAGCATTCTGCGTGGCATTGAGCATTTTAGTACACAGCTACGCCAGGTCTCGGAACTACTTTTCAAATAGATGCTAATCTTCGTGAAACGTCCATAGTGGTTGTAGTGGTGCCTATTTTATAAACATTACATGTGTACTCTTTTGATACAGCGGTCGCGTCGGGTTGATGCCAATCGTTATTAGTTGCCATGCCCTGAAGCTTGTTTATGTAGCAATGTCCAGGGCCAGAGTCCTCGCGAGCATCAGCGCTTCATACCAGCTTCTGGTATTGCTAATACGCATGTTACATATAACATTGTTGCGCAAGTGCAAACAATTGGTTATATAAACATCTGCAACTCTTTAACATATGTCTGTGCGTGAAACATTTGTACATATATTTAACGACATTTCATGACGTGTTGCTCAATAAAAAATTGCAACACGGTCACCTTTCCTTTGCATGCTTCCCATAACGTCGATTCTCAGGCACGTGGGATCTGCCGAATTTTTTCAGCACAAGCTCATTAATCGCTTCGCTATAGTGCGTGCTGGCAGGGTAGTCAAGTAAACGGTATCGATGTTTTTACATCGATCACACGTTTTTAGCGCAATTTGGCCAACGAGATGCCACCTCTTGTCCACTGTTGGTCATCTGGTGCTGGGTTTTTGTTGCATACAAGTGGCACAAGCTTGCTCTCTTCAAAGAACTGTGCTGGCCTGATACTCGAGATCGCATATTTTTGAAAGGTGGCTGGCAGGACAGGAACACGCCCGACGCTTTAGCTAAATATTTAGAATAACGGAGACGTTATCCGAATGTTTTAGGTTTGGTTCCTACCGTCAGCAACTTGTCCGTTCATCCACTTCAATTTCTTCACGTTAATGCTTCATTGTCTGTTAGTCTCATTGGGTGGTGTCTAGTAAAAAAAAGCCTGGGCTTCATCAACTCCTGTTGCTTCACGCAGACGTGTATGCAATAAGTTGTGAAGTGTGAATATCTTAAGTTCTCTATAGGACTTACTAACAACTTATCCTGCTACCCAGGTCATTGCACACGCAACACGGCTTCGTGTTGGTCTGCAAGACGTACTACAGCGAAATGCATTCATGGTTCGTGGCTCAGGGTTTCAGCTTGTTCGACCTGATGATCAGCGGCCTCTTCCCCGACGATCCAACCATGTTTGCAAACGTCGCCGAACGCACCATTACGAAGCACTTCCGCTGCTACATGACTAGTCTGGAGATGTCCATGAACTCGATGGCCGCCATGTTCAGCTGGACAAAAGGAATGCTACGCAGTACCAAGCTGGACAACAAGTCCAGGCTAGTCGACTTTGCCAGGATGCTAGAGAAGGCGGTTGCCCAGCTTTTCCTGTCCAGATACATGACGCAAAACATCGAATATGTGTTCCGAAGGGTTGGGCACCGTGCGCAAAAGGGACTATTTGAACACACTTGAATCGATCGCCAACGTAGCCGTGTAAATGGTGTCAGTGTACAAGCAAGTCTTCATGGAAGAGCCAATCACCATAATAGTCGCCTTCTCCCAGCACAGGGCGGCACAGCACGTGTGGCTTATCTGTCTGCGATTTGCCGTTTCTGTGGGAAATAGTTTGATTTTTTAAGTCTCTTTCTCTCAGCTACTACGGCGTTGGACTTCGTTTTCAGTAGGATAATTTTTTTGTTTCAGTAAATGGAAGCAACAGCAAGCAAAACGCGCTGAGTGATCTTATATTTGCTAAGTCGTTCGTTTCGTAAGACGGATGCAACGACAAGTAGCAAGCGCTGGTTGCTTTCCGTTGTTATAATCTAAGAAATAAAAGAAACTTTACGATCGAAACGCCCGTCTCATTTTCAACGCGTTGAATAACTCGTTGTGCGTTAGTTTTGAGCGAGAACTGTTTTCCGCGAACCAAATACAAAAGATGCAAACAAATTTAATAGTTTTTTTGCTTTGATTGAAAATCGAACCATGTTTAAGAATCCCATCGCTAGCCATTTCACCTCACCCGAAATGTGACCACCGCCATCATCGGGTTAGCAGCTGAGTACCTTAGCCACTTATCCACCACAGCAGATCATTCAGATACATATCCAATCACTCAGAGTATTCTCAAGTGAAAGCAATGGGTTCGTTAGTTCGAATAGTTTTCTTGATAATACAAGTGAATATTTTATTCATAAATTCTGTAACGCAATGTCCTTGCTATCCGCTCAACCCTTTCAGTGCGTAGTTTTAATGGTCTCCGCTCTAGGCATTATTAACATCATCACCAGCTGGCCGATTCCGCGGAAGATAAAAAACGTGGTATACTTGATATGTCCTATTTTTCTCGTATGTTTTATACCATGCCCGTGTGATTTAACAGCTTGAAATTACAATTTTTTCTCAACTAACATTTTTTTTGAACCAAGGAAAAATTGAGAAGCATCGCCGGGTACAACGGCCATTTTTTTAAAAGTGGGTTTTCGGGAATTCGCGATCATGCTAACAGTGGCGCAAGCTATATATCAGAAATTCTTTTTGCTTAGCACAGCTAGAAGTAATGAAGAAATAGCTTATATAATTTTATCAAGCTCTGGGCAACCTAGGTATTTCTAAATATTATTGAAAAACGACATGTTTATAACAGTCGCTCGTTTTTTGGGGGCCAGATTCTGTTTCTGTGAATGTTATAGCTTGTTCATACTTCCAGCATTGATAGCACCCTAAATGAATAATTATTCTCTGCATTTTATTTTTTGTCCAGTAGTTTTCAAAGGAGTGAATTTTGTAGCTCTAAACATGAAAACCTATATAAAAAACACACTCTCAATTTCGCTCAATGTTTTTTAAATTGTACTCGGTAAACTGCGTTATTATATTCTAAAAAAAAAACATGTTGGCTTAATTTGTTGAGAACAAACTTTTTTATTTTCAAACATTGCGTTTTCAGAATGTGTTCACTTCCATGTATATGATATATTTTTTGGCAAAAAATACAATAACGCTGTTTTTCTTTTTCTGATTGTGTGAAATAACATTAGTGTGATATTTACTGAGAGTATGAATGTTCTCCTAAAAAACGACATTTCGAATGAAATGCATACTAGTATATTTCTTAAAAGTTACGCAAAAATAA
Organism: Rhipicephalus microplus; assembly: GCF_043290135.1. NCBI lineage: Eukaryota > Metazoa > Arthropoda > Arachnida > Ixodida > Ixodidae > Rhipicephalus > Rhipicephalus microplus. The sequence continues at coordinate 117,989,388 of NC_134705.1, read as the reverse complement.
AAAAGGAGGGCACAAGAATCAACACTGACACGAGCAGCATTAACAACTCTTCTTTGGGTACTTTACATCCCTATATTTTCTTGCGCAAACTAGTTAAAATAAACTTTTTCAACTCTAAAAATATAAAAAATACGAGCAAACCAGGAGGTATTGAGTATAGCACGTTTTTCGGTCTTTCGTGGAATCGACCAGCAGTATCGGCAACAGTAGCAGCCTGACTATACGCGCTGCATGTTCCTCCAATCAACCCCGTCCTGCACTTTCTGTGGCCGTGTCTTACGCGTAAACTTCCTTCTTAATCTCATCTGTCCTCGCTAATTTTTTGTCTCCCTCTCACGTGGTTGGCTTCTCTTGGAATCCAGTCTAATGCCATTTAGATAACTTCAGGCCTGATCACTGTGACTGCCTCGTCCTCTGGCGTCACTCCGTTGTGACCAGCGTGTTTTCGCTGCACAGAAGTGCCTACACTTGCTCTCGTTGCTCGGTAGACAGATTGGCAAGCCAGGCGAACGTTTCCGTGGCGGGCTGGTGTGCTTGTTGGTGACGTGAGAAGACCGTCTTTTTCTGTGTCCGTACTCCGTAACCTGCTGCGTGAATAGGTGATGTGTTTTGTGCACTGGATATTCGCAATCTGTACGGCTGCAAATCTGAACGGTTGGGCGACGCTGCGTGCCGAATTTTCTTGGCAAATAGATCGATGTTGCGAGCGTTCTCGTTTCCTAAGGACAACCGAAGAACGAAATGGTACTGTGTCGTACGTCTAACTGACGTCGACATTCGTTTTCTTGGTGACCTGAAGGTACGTGTGCCGGTACTACATATTACTAATTGGTTCCGATTGCCCCATCTTGACTACGTTCTGTTCTTGCTCTAAAATAAAGGTGTCATTTGTGCTTCTGACTTGTTGGCGTAAGCCCTGGCATTAAAATATTAAACGCGCATGCCAGTACGCTCTTCAAACAGGCGTATTTACTTCAGGGTGGGCAAACATTTTGCTATTGGCGATTAGCGCCACGGACTTGTGCTACTTTCGATAACTTGGTTGATAAAAATATAACGAATGACTTTGTGCATTGGTTTTGTGCATATAGTATTTTCTTTCCGGTATTCATACCACTTTATTGCGGTCAGCAACGTAGCATAATTTGTTTCCTTGAAATTTAGATGAGTGTCTACACTTACAGTAAAACACTTTCTTAATTAGTTTTCAATCGTGATTTATACTTCAAGCTAGAGTATTTACGAGCCATTACCAAAATTGTACGAATACTAAAATCGGCATTGAAGTAGAAGCGCCCAAGAGAGCTACATAGTTTATTAGAGACCAAGTACTAATACGTTTCTCGGGACCTACATTTATAACCAACTACGCACCACTGCGAGAGCGCCCAGAGCAAAACAAGAAACACCTCGTCTTGTGTCAATCACAACTTTGTTTTTGTGAACCGAAAAATTTTGTTTTCTGTTGCAATGGTCATGACCGTGATAATGTGCTGAATACCATATTTGTGGCAGAAGCACATACTCTTCTCAATAACTACGTGTCTGTGAAGACAGATGTTCAAAAGAGTATAAATTAAACTGCGAAAGCTTTCCAAATGAGTAAGAACAGTTTATCTGCATGCTCTACATAGTGTTTGTGTGTGTGTGTGTGTGTGTGTGTGAGAGAAAGAGAGAGAATGAATAATGACAGAAATTTGCCTTAGTTATTTCGTCACATCGTTGGTTCATCGAATTTTGCTTTTATAGATCGACCACACGTTCGATAGCATACAATCTTTGACCTTTTCGTGGAAGAAATGATTCACACGTGAATTTATGAATGGTTTGAAGTGCAATAATTCACTTAAACCAGCGAACTTTTTGATCCAAAAGGCAAGATAAAGCTGTTAAGCGTGTAAAGCTCGCCGCGAAAGCTTACTATTTTTACTGGGAGACGATGGTGGCAGTGAGTACACAGCCTCCCGTACGTGCGCTCTCTCGGGCAAAATGAGTGACGCCACGGTGGCAGCGAGCAGGCCGGATAATCTTCTAGGTGGCGTTAGTCCAGTCACACAACATAGCAATGAAACAAAGACAAAAGAGTACTACATTGCAAACAATAGAATTCGTTCCCAAGCACATGATTATTTCTTTATGAGCTTCAGAAACTATGCGCATAAGAACTCGCCGAAATTCGGTAGCTTCACCCAAACAATTCACTAGGAAACGTTCCCGCGAGTAAAAAATAGAAATGTGTAGTAGAAAAAGGCGTAATAGAGAAATAAATTGCATAGCAGGCCAGTAGTGAGGATCTTTTTTTATGTCTGATGAAGTGTGGGGCACTTGCTAACGGCCTTGCCTGTTTGAGACATTAGCTTATAGTCATTATTTATTCTCGGTTTAACAGTCCTCTATATCAAAAGAGGGGGGGGGGGAGATACATGTGTTTCTAGTGCTACCATGGCTACGGGCCTCCTGAGTAGTACGGTGGCCCGGTGGTAAAACAGGGATCTGTTAAGCGTTGGAAAGTCTGGTAAGCATTTCTACACTTTACGTTATCTTGCCGGGTAAGTGCATAATGTTTTCGCAATAGAACACTGTAGAGATGCAGCGCAGTACGTGATTTTATTACGACATTTGGGGACACGAAAGCGTGGTAACGCCCACAGCTATAGTAAAAGAAGGCTTTACACTTGTATAGTGAGGCACAGAGCGTTTATGTCATCATAGTTAATGGTTAAAAAAAAACATCGAAGCATGGTATAGCTCTCAGGTACTGTAATGAATGCCTTATAACTTGTCTAGTAATAGCGCAGAACGTTAATAAAATGCTATGCTATCACGTCAATAATAAAAACATATACACGGTGACGCTTCCCACAATCACTGGGGAGATAAGGTGGAGGCAGGCAGTACATATTGTCCCGCACTACGTACACCAGTCAAGTTTCACGATTCGTTGTTCCTGTAGTCCTTACAACAAATATGGCTGAACATCGAAGGCACTATCTTCAGAAGCCACGTCGGCTAATGTTGAGGAAAAATTTTCTAAACTTCTTGAGGCGCTTGAAAGGACCGGTGGGGTGGCACTTCTTGGAGAGATCAGTGAGATGGACGTTGAAAAGAAACCACGTCAAAATGGCCCTCCTCCTTCTGCTGTTCATGACAAACCCGGCCTGATAAAGAGGTGGAAAGAGAGAGAGAGAGAGCGAATACGATAGGTTATATCAAGCGGAAATGTTCATGTACAAGTGCTTCAAAAGTAGCCTTTCAATGGACCCTTTTCATAATTCTCAAGTGTGCTTCTCTCCACTTCATATTGGAACAAGTATTCGCGGCAGCTTTCGTGCCTCAAGTGGAGACGTGGTCCTACTTGAACGCGCTAGGACTTGTCTAATGTGTGTTTTTATATAAAAGAAGGCGACTCAATATTGTCCATGACATTGCGTAAGTAAACTAGTTTTCAACAGGCTATTCCCACCAAGTGACAAGCTGCCATTAGTTGTTCAAACTGCGTGGCACGAAAGCTAACCTTACAATTTTGCAAAGGGTCTATAATGATGACATGAATGGACGTTGTACGGTTGAACGTGGAGGTATATAATGTGTAAGGGATCGTGATAAAGTTCTATATATAAGCAATTTCAGATATCAAAAGTGCTTACAAAGGCAAAATACAGTCAACTAAATTTTACAACCATAAGATAGCTACAGTACGGTACACTGTTAAAGAGAACACTGGAGTGAGCCACTTTCGTATTGTTGGCACTTGCAAGTGCAAGTGAATGTGGAAACTGTTCTTGCACGGCACGAGTTGGCCAAAACAAGTCAGTATTGTCCACCACGAGCAGTCTTAGGCTAATTCAAGACATTATGCTTTTGCGAGTCCGCACACACCCCGCACGAAGTGTTTTCTTTATCAGTTTACACGTATGAACAATAATTTGTTATATGTGGTTTCAGCCGCATACTTATTTCGAGGAGCTAGGTGGCTCGATTGATTGATTTGATTAGAAATTATGAGAGACGCCGTAGTGGAGTGCGGCAGGAGTTTGGACCACCCGGGGTTCTTTAACGTGCACCCAAATCTGATCACACGGGCCTACAACATTTCAGCCTCCATCGAAAATGCAGCCGCCGCAGCCGAAATTCGATCCCGCGACCTGCGGGTGAGCAGCCGAGTACCTTAGCCACTAGAGCACCGCGGCGGGGCGAGGTAGGTGACTCGTCGAACGTGGAAATTAGGGAGTTTTCAATTAGGGGTTTCATAAGTTTGGGGCCCCAAAGCACATTGCGTGTGCTCGCTTTGGGTCAAGCAGAAACTAAGAGTTTTCGAATAAGACTCGCCTTATCCGTCCCTTCAGCGGGTGCCGTGGCGTTTTTCTGACGCAAAGCTTCGGGGGCATGCTTTGATGCTCCCGCTAAGTTCGAGAAATAGCGCCCTACAACCCAAAACCTAAACCCTGTTTAGATTTACCGCATGCGTGGAAGCCTCGACGCCATTTCTTCGGGGTTCCAATACAATGGGGGTCCCTATTAAAAAAAAAAACTCCCCATTACGCAAGACATGGTTGGCAAAAGTGGTGAAGTTTCCTGAACGCCGCAACGGCAACAGAAGGCGCTGACTTCATGACTCTCCCACGCTTAATGCACATATACACCCCATAAACTGGACAGGTAGATAGTTGCCGTGGTAGATGAGTTGATAGAGCATCGGACGTGCTATTCGAAGCTCGCAAATTTGGTCCCTGCCTACGGTAAGTTATTTTTTCGTCTATTTGTCTTTGTTCACATTTACATAATATTATTACCGTCCCCTATAATTTCCTTGACATCATTGTCTGTTAGTTTTCCTTAACAATGTACATAACAAAAAAAGGAGCCCTCAATGGAGTCGTGCGATATTTTTGCGACAGCTTTCTTTAGCACCGGAACACGTGTAGCAATGATTGCTGAGGCGACTACAACAAGAATGATGAAAGTGGGTGCATGAAAAGCAAAGTTATGACTCCGCAAAGTTCAGAACTCGAGAAGACAACAACGGGAAACGTTCGCTTTCGCATTTCATTCGCCTGCTGACGCCAAAGACTGCCAAGTTTCGTAAAGGTATACCAGAAGTATCGTCTCATGGTAGCCTTCACACAATACCTCGCTACAGCATCTTTTGACGGCGTCGTCAGCGTGGTTACGACTAACCACGTGCGTCAGGTAGCACACGCTACCGTGGTCACACGAAAGATACATGCATGCACTTAGGTTGGGTTCATTTCTCGGTTTGCATGCAAGACGCGTTTGGCGGCAACGCTGGCGTCCGCCGAATGTCGCATTTTTGGTGGCGTGCGTCTCGGCCTTTAGATGGTGGCGTACCATAGCCTGGCTCGCATACTGAACCCCGTATTCAGAAACGCTACTTCACTTGACTTGAAACCGCCTTCAATGCAGCGCGTTCGCAACGCGTCTGTGTGTTTGTGCTACCTTGGCACGGCCTAAAGACATGGCGTTCGAAACGCACCTGTGCAGCACTGAAGTCGGTGGCAAGTCAAGATCTAGTCAAGCAGCGTTTCTGAATGCGGGGGTAAGTGTCATGTGCATTGTTCTGAAAGTGCCTCATTTAGAAACAGGAATATTTTTTTCCGAGAAAGTATAAAAAGCGTTTTCGCTGCTTTTAGCGTTCACTCACATGGCCTAACTACTAACACATGAATACTGCGCGCTACTTCTCGCGTCGAGCCAATCAAAAGCGAACTGTCTTTGTCGTCACGTCGCATGAGATAACGTCCCCTCTCATTACAAAAAATAACCGATGTGTGTCACCGTAGTCCAAAATCGAGGTAATTTGTCCCGTGAAATAAAAAAATAACAGCTTCCATTTCGGCGTTGCCACTCGCGCAATAATATCGGCGCATCCCCTAGCACCAGAAGTACCGATGTGAAATGCATGCTCCAATTGTGTCGCAGGGCCCCTTTTCAATTTACACTTTATTTCATGGTGGTCGCTGCAGGCTCACTAAAGGCCACTCTATGACGGCGTAAAGAAAATTTAAGGTGACCCAAGTTTGTAACTTATAGGAGCCCGGTGGTGGCACGAGCACATCAATGGTTGTGTGCCATGGTGTACTACTTGAGCTAACTTTGCATTTTGAGTGCCACTGAAGTGTTTATCAGAGGATGCATGAAGAGAAGCAAGGGTTTGAGAAGCGCTGTGCCAGGTTTAGCATTAATCCTAGCTGCACAAGACAACCACCTAGTATTTGAATAAACTCGTTAAATAAAACTGAATTAACCGACAGTCAATTGGACCATAATGTGAACGTATGCCCCGATATTATACGCATTCAGCGCAACTCTGTAAACTTCAACGAGGACTTTCGATATTGTTCCAGTTTGGTTTTATTTGCAAGAATTTTCGAAATGTTTAGAAAACCAGAAATGAGAGCTTGATTTGAGGCGCTTGGAAGAGAAAGATCAGAATCACAGGTCGCTCGTGACTGATAATTGACAGACACAAAATGTTTGCATAAGTAAATAAGGCAAGAGAAACTACCATACACACGCTCTGCACTGCTACAAGATTTTGCAGCAGACACATATTAGGGAAAGCTGATACCTTTTCCTTCATCGTTTGTACGGTGTCGTAGGTGTAGAATAGCTTTCTGTATTGCATAGAAGCCATGCCGCCGATTGCATACTCGCCAGTCAGCAGCGTTTCTTCCCGTTCGCAGATCTGGGGTCAAAACGAAACAAAACAAACAAAGGTTTTTAATACAACATGCAAGAATAGGTGGTTACATATATAGAGATAATGATGAATCGAAGGTTCTGCATAAAATAATGTTTTAAATGTACTTGGCAGATGTTAATACGTACTATTGGATGTGGCTTTGTTTGGTGAGAATCGGTTATGCAAGCCAAAGTTTGTTACACTTGGTTATGGTTGTATGCCCTCAATGTCGAAGCAAAGTTTGCCAAGAAAACGATATTGCTCCGGCAGCACGTTACTGGAGCTAATCTTGAAGGTTACGCTTGAGTGGCTGTAATGCGTCGCTGAATCTCTGGCCAGGAGGAGCATAGCGAGAACTTTTTTGGAGTGGGGGGGGGGGGTGTGGTCAACCAATCTTCATGCCTGTACGTGCATGCATTTGTACGTGTGCATGTAACAAACGCAAGCGTAATTGAAAATTTTCGGGATCGGATAACCTTTTCTGGCTACGCCACTGGTGGCCGGTTTCGCGACAACACGCGGGGTGCGTGCATCGGATCAAATCGCTGATACGCTGGAGAATTGTGGGCCCGAAATCTGCGGCTAAGGAACATTGCGCGAACTCACGGGCAGACAATCTGTAAAAATCTGGACCATCACATCCGTTCAGGGAGACTGGCATGACCTTGGGTTAGCTCGAAGATTACATTCATGCATAAGGCCTTTTCTGTGTTGCTGTACTTGCAGGAATAAAGCTATTTCTTATAAATAGATCAAGGTCCCTACAGAAAATTTCCATTAACTAACATTGATAGTTCCGACAAATGAACAGATAGGGCTGTGGTGTGCAAGGTGACGAAGTCATCAAAAGGCAAGCTGACCTGCGAACTGTCGCTGACAATGAAGCCAGTACAAGTCTTGTATAGCGCATCGGTGGGTAACCGGTACTCTTCGGTCATGTTGTAAATTAGGGTTCCCATCTGGAATGAGAACGCCAGAACCTGACTCGGGGAGTCGAATTTCTCCTCAGCCATCGCCACTGCCCGATCCTGTACCGGTAGCAGATTAAAAAAAAGTTCGTGGCATGGGAAATTTCACGTCAGCAAGCTTGCCATTTTGTAGATTTATGCACTCTTACACTTAAAACTCTGTTCATTTTCTTTCTGATATGGCTTGCTTGGCCAACGCTTGATTTCCGTTCTACATACAGGTGTTTTTTCAATTAGTTGAAGCAGGCGGGGATCTCAAATAGAAGCATGAAAGTTCTTCATGCCAAAAACCCATCACAAATTTGAGATTCAGAAAAAGTGGCATGTAGCAATCATTGCGGCGGAATGAAATTCAACCAAGTTTAACGGTGAACCATAAATTGAAGTGCTGATGAGCGTGTACAAGCTTGTACACGCTTTTACAAGCTTGTACAAGCTTGTACACCTTAGCGCATGGACTTTTGACGCGGCGCCGCGCGCCTTCTTCCTGTGTAGAGAGAGGGCACGTGTCTGCGAAGCTGTGCACCCTTTCTCTTCATAGGGAGAAGGCAAGGCTTCGTGTTACAAAAACACGTGCCGACACGCTGCAACGCGTACATGTGGTCGGGTCTTAAGAACTGCGTTCTAAAAAAAGTGCAGAGTGGTCCTGTATGCGACGTCCACACTCACGAATCTGGGAGGAATGTCGCTGACGCTTCTCAGCGCAGTGGGTGGCAAAGCGATGCATTTGGTCGCACTGGGTACGCTCAGCACGCAGGTGATGACAACGATTATGTCCTTCCTGCCCGTGGAGGAAAAAGAAATAGAGACAAAGGAACAGTTGTTAGAATTACATGTGTTCGAGATGTCAGCGCAAGTATGAGTGTACTGAATTCATTTTTGTACAAAGTAGTGGTGTCATGCGGAGATTGAAGAAAGTTTTTATCTTTATGTATTTGTCATACGCGGTCGTTATGAAATGACTTTGTCTTTACAAAATCGGGGCATCGGTACTTTTAAAAAAATTAACTTGCGTCTGGTAGTTAAGAGAGTAGTTAGGTTTCGCCTCATCTTGAACGATGTGATAAATTTAAGAGCTTCGCGCAATGCTCTAACAAAAGCTGATTTCTCTCGGTAGTGCAGCTACTTATACGAAGCTTGATGCAGAGCAGAGCTGAAAAAAGTTTCGGTATTGATAAGATTAGCATACGGGGAAATACACGCTAGACATGGACAAGGCGTATGCCCAAACAGGCCAGCCGACAGAAACGCTAGCATTGACCACGAGCGATTTCGTCTCGTCGCCCGTTTTCGTCCGGAGTAGAAAATTCGCACTGAACGTCCGCTCTTACTCTGAGCTTGCGAGAGAAGCTTATATCAGTTTTTCCACAAAACTGTTACTTATGAATGCTATGACAATTACTATTTACATTTACCGCCAAGGGAAAGTAGACGTACCCAGCTAAAAACTTTACTGCCATAGTTGTCACCATCTCTTTAGTAGAGTTTAAGCTCATCCCCACGTGCGACTGGCCAAGGTCGCATGATCAATTTATTCGCAAAGTAACAGGTCGCAAATAAGCAAAGTAACACGTCGCAAGATAAATTCGCAAATGCGAATTTATCTTGTCACACCATGTAATAACCACTTATTACTTGGCATAATCGCACCGGCAGATACACACCAGTGACATGTTCAGTTAACAATGTATTAAAAAGACGCATGTAGCGAATAATGACTGAAAATACGCACGCACTTGCAAGCACGCAATATCAATGATTCTACGCGCAACATACCCTAACAGATAGTTTGGACTCCTTGTAGCTCCAATTTGGTAAAGCGAATATTGAAACGAAGAGAAGACATGCAATAAACAAATATACTTTCAAACCAATTCCAACTATACTATGGTCAACAGAGGCAGCAATAATTACTAACACGTGAGGCGTGAGAGCTGTTACCCTTACTAAGCCTGAGACGAAGGTAAAGAGAAGGTTTACTATTTTACACCTACTTCAATAATGCTAGTAATGGTACTGCGCTACTAATTTTGCACCTTTTTAAGGGTGTAGTTTGGTTTCTAAGAAGTGGCACATAGGTTTAAAGACGTTTCTTTGATTCCTAGCACAACGGCAGCATTTTTAGTGGATGAAATTCAGAAACAGCCATGCAACCAAATTAGATTGCGTATTCATGATCAACAGGTTATCAAATATATTCAGGCGCGTGTTTTCAGCAAATTGTGGTATTACAGCACGCAATCCCCTGATTCGGCGTTCAGCCACAAATTACGCACTTTTTTTCAAAACATTCCACCTATTCAGTATCCCACACAATCATCTTTCCAGAATTATAGCAACTATAAGGTACGCTATAAAGCTGTGAAATAACGATGACCAGCATGCGCGCATTCCCCGCTGTTTTGCTGCAGAATGCATTTCCAATGATGGACAAATAGGTCTCACGAAATGCCACTTACGCTGCAGTCGCCGCAAGGACCAAAACCTGCAGATTCTGCCAGGAGCTGTTGTCGTTGTAGTAGAAAAAGCCGATGCCATAAATAATCCTTGACGTCGGTCCCTTCAACGTTGCCATTTTCTGATATCAGAAAAAAGGAGACGATAAGAACTGTTATTGGAACGTTCAAGATTTTTTGTTCGAAGATGTACAGTCGCACTCAATAAAGGTTGTAACACGTTGTTTGTGGTTTACGACCTCAAGGCTGAACGACAAAAACCAGCAAACGCGAAATTGGTTCATAAAGTACCGCTAACTAGGACAGCTTAATTTATAAACTTTTTTTTCATACACATCCTTATTTGCAGCTTTGTCGCCATTTTGAGCCCAAAAAGCGTGTAGAAAGATGTATTGAGCGTGACTGTCAGGGGCGGCTCCAGGATTGTTTTACCGGATCAGTTCTTTCAGAGAGGCACCAAGGCGGAGGACTTAGCCATTGTGTTATGACTATGTTACCTCTGGGAGGGAGGCAACGAAGAGGACAGGTGAAGTTTGGGAAAGCTCCAGCCACCCTGTGCCCACCCCTGGTACCACCTCCGGCGACTGTACTATCAGCAGCAAGTGTTTGAGGGACGCGAAGTGTTCGGTAAAGCTAAATTTCCGATTTGTCCGCGATTGTCACTTCGAATTAAGTGTTCCACACTGCACTTGGAATTCCGACCTACGCAGTCACCAGCTTGCTTACAAGCATTAGGCACTGATATAAAAGAAACTCGCATTTGTTGTGGATCAAACATCCCGCAAACATTTACTGTTGATAGTGCATATGTGATTAATAAAAAATTCGCTAAAAATGTGCGAAAAACGAAGGAGGCTGCAGAACTACCGAACTCGTCCAACAGTCTATTGTTAGAAAAATGTACAGCTGCGCACAACCGTAGGCAAGCACTGTGAAAGAAGTTTGCTGGTCGCACCGACGACCCCTTGATTTGTAACCAAAGCAGTGCTTAAAGAAATAGCATTGCTTTCTTTTACGAACGTTTTCCTCAAATTGTCGCTTGGCTCCAAGCCCTTACAAGCTAGTACCAACGGTGTTCTAAATATGCCTATTTTGTTTTCTCAAAATCTCTGGATTCCATTAGGAGAATGCTTCACACAAGACGATAGAAAAGTAATGAAACAGTGTTTCTTATGCATCCTCCGAATATGTACATGACGACTGTATTGCGAAGGACAAGTTCTTCATCTTTTTCTCTTTCTTCTTCTCAGTAGGCTCCCGTTCCCCTCCTAAGCTTTTAGCACCTCCTCCCGGACAGGTTTGCCTTTGACCGAGTAAGATTCGCATTCAACATTTGGAACAGCAAAAACAACTTCATAACATAAAAAATTGTAACTGCAAAAACGAAAAAAAAGAAAACACCCTAAAAGTTAAACCGAACCTGCAAGCCTGAAACGTGAACTTGAAAGATAAAATAGATCTGGTATAATTGAATAACGTATCGCACACAGATGAAAAAATAGAAATAAAATACAATATAACGAAATAGACCACGAACGTTCGCACAACCAAGTCGAAGGAGGAGATGGAGTGTTGTTCAATATATAGAAATGTATGAACATTCACCTTTGCCGAAACTTGCTTCAAAGGGACCGATAACTATAGCTAGAACGTGCAATTAGATCGTAGTATACATAAGTGTAAAAAGCATAAAATATAGCGAAATATTCCAGCATTTCTTTCGCGTCGAGACCAGGATTTATATTTTTAAAATAACTCCTAAAATTACCAAAAACCGTTTTGTTGTGCAGCCTAGCGGAAGAACATTGAAGCTGGCTCATGGAATATGGAGTCCATAACTTTGCTGAACGTGGGCGCGTAGTGTGGTGCTGTCGTGCGTGCCAGTCCTCAAAGTTTATCATTACTACGTTCATTATCAGCCATCTTCGCTCAATTTCGTGCTGTAAAAAAACTGGCATCGTGAAAAGCAGCGCTGTCGTCATGGCCGCCAGTGCACCAAGTCAAGCTGTTGCGCATGCGCGCGGAGTGCAAGCATGCGCAGTAGAGCACCGCGCTCAAACACGAACTGCCCGAGCACTCACTGTTTGCAGCGTGTGAGCATACCACTTACATATGCGCTGCAAATATAAGAACTCTAATTACAAATATTACGCAACGTTTTCCACTTTACCGTTACGCAATCTGACTCACTGATGGGTAAAATTTCCTTCGTGTTAAAAAAAAGTTAGGCACCATAAAAAAAGTTGCTGTTCTCTTTAACATGCTAAAGAAGCATAATGATTGGGTACTAAGGGAGTTTTTCGTTCTCCCCTTAAAAGTATTTTCTTCTGTAGTTGCTGCAAGATGTTTATTAATACGTGTGTGTCCTTTTCATTGGCCACATTTTATTGTGACGAAAAATTGAAAGATAAAACTCCTAGCGTATAGAAGATTACGATTTCGCAACACTAAAACCACCCCTCCTCCCACGAGAAATCTAGTAAGTGATAAAACGCATTAAATGAATTGTGCATAAAGACGCCATTTCCAAATGCCCGTATCGAACGCCATGACGTCATAGATGTGTGATACGTCATAGGTTTTTCCCAATCAATAAAAATGAGCAACATTGTTATTTGATCAGACTCTAAAGTTAACATGCCACGTTTCGCGAAATTTTATCGAGTCAGTATCACCAAAACACGAAAACTTCGCAATGAAATACGTAACGCTAAATGCAGAATTTTCAGCACGAGATTTATTATTGAGACTCAGACCTTCCCATTTTACTCTAGTAATAAATGTATAGTGAAATAAACAAAACTTAAGTTCTCGGAGTACCATTCATCAATATGACCCGACTCATTGTTCAAACTTAGTGCCCTTCACTTGCCACTATTCACGAATAAAATTGTTTAAATATGTCACATCGCAAACAATGCCAAAACTATGGGTGTTAAAGAAGGTGTCTTACTTTGAGAGCTGACTCTACTAAGGGTGCGTAGTGCTTGACTCTGGAGGGGTAGTCGTACATGTTGAGGATTCCCAAGTGAACGACGTTCTTCTGTCGAAGCTGGGCGAGCTGCTCGGATACTTTGGTCGTGAAATACGAGGGATCTGCGAAGCTGCGAATGAAGAAAATGAGCTCTCACACATCTTTGCAATTGACTCTAACACCCCTCTGATATGGAATAAATATTTGCGTACTCAAGAGAGTAAGGTCACGCATGTACCTATATGCAGAATACATCTGAGTTTTGCCCCGCCGCGGTGGTCTAGTGGCTAAGGTACTCGGCTACTGACCCGAAGGTCGCGGGTTCGTATCCCGGCTGTGGCGGCTGCATTTCCGATGGAGGCGGAAATGTTGTAGGCCTGTGTGCTCAGATTTGCGTGCACGTTAAAGAACCCCAGGTGGTCGAAATTTCCGGAGCCCTCCACTACGGCGTCTCTCATAATCATATGGTGGTTTTGGGACGTTAAACCCCACATATCATCATAATATGAGTCAATGACCGCAATGGTCTGCTTTCCCGGTGACGGTTCTAAAAAGCGTCCATACAGAAGCGAACAAAGGAAGTGATTTCATTCCTGCTTCTTTGAAATGAGGTTTGTCTCTTAACCTTTTGTGAGTGTGTGGATTCGACGAGCTGCCAGTGACAGTCACGCGAAACAACCAGTCCTATAGGCTTGCTGAGCCCTGCCGCAGATTACTGTTAAGATAAGGCGCGGTTGTCGTTCAAAGAATATTTAGAGCTAGAAGCCTGCAAATATTTCATGACTGACCCCCCGCCCCCCTCCCATGCCGCACTTGATTTTTCATAGGCCACCAGCGCAAACCCAACGGCCCAGTTTTTGTATATACTGAGTATTTATATCGCTAAGAAACAAGAACAAAGGAGACTCAAACGACACCGACTTGTGCTTCAACCTCGTTTCTTACTCGGTATACATCAAGACAAGTACCAACTAGCCCTTCAAGAAATTTTCGTTGGGGTAGTTTTGCCTAGATTGTGCCGATAATATGTTCGACAGTAATGGGGATACGGACAGCATTTTTTCTTATGTGAAGTTTAATTCCTCCAACGCTTCCAGATAGATCTCGTCTACACCAACGTAAGAAATACCTCGGCGGCCGTCCGCTTTTCCTCTGCTTCAGCAGTCAAGAGTAGGAACCTGGGAACGATATAGGCGGCAGATTGTAATTGATGACGCCTTTCGCTGTTTTCGCCCTCTTTTTCTCTTATTGGCTGCCTCCCCCATTATAATGTGGAAATATACGACGCTGTTAGTGCCGAATTCAAGGGATCGTTGGCCACGTGAAGCCAGCGGTTTTGTGACTAGCAACAGCATTGAAAGTTGGGTAGCTTGGTGAGGTAGCATTCGAGGTATATGCCTCGCCGCAGTGGTCTAGTGGCTAAGGCACTCGGATGATGACCCTCCGGTCGCGGGATCGAATCCTGGCTGCGGCAGCTGTATTTTCGATGGAGACGAAAATTCCGCAGGCCCATGCACTCAGATTTGAGTGCACGTTAAAAAAACCCAGGTAATTGAAATTTCCGGAGCCCGCCACTACGGCGTCTCTCATAATCATATGGTGGTTTTGGGACATTAACCCCACATATCAATCAATCAATTTCAGGTATACGGCACTAGAAGATACATCTCTTTCGTGTTCCTCGTAGAGCTTCGTCTTCGTCGTTATCGCGCTGTACCTGAACATGCACTTAACGGTTCACGTCTCTCCACGTCTCTATTTTTCAAAGAACGAACGATGCTTAAATGAAATGAACCGCATATACTCGTGTATGAGCTGCCCGCACGTATAGACTCACCCCCTACCCTACTTTACGGACGCGTAAACATGGGGCAAAAAAACTCGAACGTCCTAAAATAAAGACTACAGCGGCAGACTTGCTGCTGTACCTATAAGGCCATCTGGTGCATCGTCGCAGAGTGGGTGGTGTTGTGTTTGAGCATCGCTCGCCACTTATCAGCCAGCGCCCAAGTTTGGCTCATCCGCTCCGGACGATAATCTGTTTATGCGTATGTGCCTATATGTGTGCCCCCACCCCCTTGATT
This sequence comes from Rhipicephalus microplus, assembly GCF_043290135.1. NCBI lineage: Eukaryota > Metazoa > Arthropoda > Arachnida > Ixodida > Ixodidae > Rhipicephalus > Rhipicephalus microplus. The sequence continues at coordinate 117,974,203 of NC_134705.1, read as the reverse complement.
CACGGCGTGCCTTTATAATCAACTGCGCACCACGCCGTGGGGCCATTTTTTTTCACCTCTTTTCGAAAAGCATGCAGCATTAAAACCTACGTTCTTCTTTCTCATGGCTTCTTCCTCTCCCGGCTTGGAGCCTGAATCGGTCAAACGAAACAGTGTGCAGCTCATGGAGACAGTTTTGTTGTGTGTCATGTCACTCTAACACTGTGTGGCAGAGGACGATCAGCTCAGGGGCCATGTCGATGAAGTCAGCTCGTCTAGTAAGTGATTAAACATTGAATGATGGAATAATGTGTTTATATTTGTTTCCATTTTTTTTTTCAAATTACCTCCGCAGTAGTTGCAGTGGTGCTCAAAGTGATAGTGCAAAGCAATACGCCCGGTTCGTGTATAACCCGCCCGCGAGCAAGAACTGATGAAAAAAGTGTGGCTCGCACAAGATTCTTATTTAAAGGACTCAGGATATTGTATTCAAAGATCGACTTACTTTCAACCTTACCAACCGAAAGCCGGGCCCCGCCACGGTAGTCTAGTGGCTAAGGTACTCGGCAGCTGACTCGCAAGTCACGGGATCGAATCCCGGATGCGGCGGCTGCATTTTCGATGGAGGCGGAAATGTTGTAGGACCGTGTGCTCTGATTTTGGTGCACGTTAAATAACCCTAGGTGGTCGAAATTTACGGAGCCCTCCACCGCTGCGTCTCTCATAATCATATGGTGGTTTTGAGACCCTATACCAGCGTCATGTCGATAAGTGACCACATTACCACGTGTAATGTAGCATGATAGAGCAGTAAAATAACAACCTGGTGACAGAGAACGTGAATTTCGTAACTAGTTTGTCACTGAGTCCTTCCAACTTATTGGAAAAGGCTCAACTGTAATTCGCCGTCGTCATCAGCTGTAGTATCAACGATGTGCCCATAATGCCTTTTAACTGTGTAGCGGGTACCTCACTCCTCCACAGAATGACAGCTAATGGCGTTGTCGGTCCTTCCCAACTTGAGAAATGTTATGATTTATGGCGAAGTACGTACCTTGCCTGGATTAAAAGCCCCAGAACAGTTTAGAACAAGTTCTGTAAGTGCAGTTTATCCAAGCTTTTGCTGTGACCAGCTTTGCCGCGCAGGCCCGGCGTTCTTTTTTACCCGCTGTGAAGATTTTTACCCATGACACACATGCAAAAGAAGATGTGTGTGTGTGTGTGTGTGTGTGTGTGTGCGAAGGCGCGTGAGTGCGCTGTGGTAGAACTTCACCACTCGTGAAGGAAAGATAACTCCGTAGACACGCCGATTGTACCGCCGACCTTGCTTCTCAAGAAGGCTCACTTACCGCGCGTCGAAGGAGACACCACAGCTTGTCGTGGAATATACTGTGGAGCAGACCGTGGTGAACGTCGTGTAGCTATCCGCGTCGTCAACCGGCGCAATGGTGCCTTGGTCCACGTGAACGTGCGTGTACATAATGATGTCACATAGGTTGTCGCCCGGGTACATTGAAGCCACCGTAGCCGTCTCGGACACCGAGCAGAGTAGAGGTTGCCCATTGTACGGGGCTGCGCAAAGAACCCGTTTCAGATCGCTTTTGAAGCATCTGTTAGTGAAAGTCATTACAAGGATGTTGGCAAACCTAGAATGACCACCATTCTTATACCATTCTTAACCGTTAGGGTAGACCACCATTCTTATTTAGTTGGTTCTCGCTGTTGTGTACATGCATTAGATATAGACCATGCTTTCAACCGCTGTAACCACTCAGTGTTTGAGGTGGCCAGATTCTCCTCAAGCTGCTCAGATAAACTTTTTCGCCTGGTCTCCTCGAAACGTTGTTGCGCAATAAACTCCATTGAATTGAATTCAATAAACAAGGTAGAATGGTGAATAGCCAGCAGTACGTTGCACTCTGGTATTGTGGGCAAACGTCACAAATGAGAAGATGGTGTCGCAGTTGCCGTGAGCTGCTCCAATATACAAGAATATCATTTCAGTTAGTGTGTGGTGAAAGCTTTAGGCACTTCTTCAATAACTCTGGACAGAAACGTCTTGCCGAAATCGCTAGCTAGTGTGCGAAGCGCACTATAGCGCAAGACAATGTCTTCAAGGAAGAAGGTGACCATGTCTTAGGTAGAGCCAGAGCACGGAGGAGCGGTCTCCACGTACTGACATGCCAGATGGTCAATCACTGTCAAGACCCAGCAAAATATGGCAGCCGTTACGTGTAGATGTTCATTTCAACAGTGGCAAAAGGTTACTTCCTTTAAACATGCTATCGGTTGTAACAAGCCAGCGGGAGGTGAAGTCGGCCACTTGAGCATTTGACGTAATGCGCCTGAAGAGACGTACTAGGTAGTCGAAATGAAGAGGTCAAGCCAGAAGAAGCGGTGCCTAATTAGGCTGCGTGTTTTATGAAATCCGAAGTTGCCTGCTAGGGGTTGTCGTAGAAGGCCTGAAGAACTTGCGCACTAAGCAAGCGTGGTAGTACTGGAATCCCCCGGTGCGCATCTTCAGCGTAAACGTGCCGATGCAGCACGTCGCTGTCAAGTTAGAATTGCCTGAGTTCTCAATGTGACATGGCATTGGTCGAGGAAACTTTCCCCGGGGGCATTGAACATGCGAAGGCAGTAGGGATTTTGCTGTTTACAGGACGACAACTGAGTGTAGGAAGGCGAAAACAGTACGTCAACAACCGCTAGTTCTGATAACATAGGTGGATGGTGATGCCTCAACATTGGACGCGCTATGAAGAGGCTTGTACAAAGAAGATAGCAGTGGTAGCCCCACCATGGTGGTCTAGTGGCTAAGCTACTCGGCTGCTGACCCGCAGGTCGTGGGATCGAATCCCGGCTCCGGCGGCTGAATTTTTGAGAGAGGCGAAAGTCCTGCAGGCGCGTGTGCTTAGATTTGGGTGCACGTTAAAGAACCCCAGGCGGTCAAAATTTCTGGAGCCCTTCACCATGGCATCTCTCATAATCATATGGTGATTTTGAAACGTTAAGCCACATATATGAAGACAGCAGTGGTAGTGAGCAACGAGATAGGATGATTTGATGTGCGGGATTAAATGTCCCAACATCACCATATGATTATGACCGACGCCGTAGTGGAGGACTCCGGAAATTTTGACCACCTTGGGTTCTTTAACGTGCATCAAATCGGAGCACACGGGCCTGCGGAATTTTCGCCTCAATCAAAAATGCAGCCACTGCAGCCGGGATTCGATCTCGCAACCTGCGGGTAACACTTGAGTACCTTAGCCATTACACTACCGCAGCGGGGCAGGCAATAAAATAGGGCATCAGGATCTTGGTGATTTTTTTTTCCAGATTTGTAAAAAACGTCAGCTGTGTACTCTTGCCGCTGGAGAACCGAGCAGCCGAGGCGTCCGGGCGAATTCTTCAGTGATGACAACCAGCACAAAGCGTGGTAGTTGGTAATCACTGTATAGTGACGTCCATAAAGATATGGGCGGAATTTATGTACGGCCCAAACGACAGTCAAGCACTCTTGTTCTGTAATTGAGCAGTTTCGTTCAGCAATCATGAGTGCCCAGCTGCCGTAAGCGACAACTCGAGATAGTCGTCGTTTACGGTCTGTTGTGTTACATTTCAGGACGACGGCACCGATGCTAGGGCCACTAGCATTAATGTGCAGGCCGGTATAGGCATGCTCATGGAACTGATTGAGAACGGGATCAGATGTCAGCGCCGAATCTAGGGTGTCAAAAGCGATGTCGCAATCGGTTGTCAAAGTGAAGGCACTGCCCGACGTCAGCAGCTTGTGCAATGACGACGCAATAGAGGCGAAGTAGTGAATGAAACAGTGACAAAAAGATGTAAGGCTCAGAAAATTTTGTAACTGCCTCTGAAGCGTGTCACAGCAATTACCTTGTCAGGATCTGGGTGAACGCCATCTCTACAAACAAAGAAGCCCAACATTGTGATGTTCGTTCTGGCGAAACGACATTTTTTTTATTGAGTGGCGGCCCAACGTTTGATATACACGTCGAAACTTCGTCCAGCTGCTCTAGATGCTGAAGGAAAGTCATGGTCATCATTAGTAGTTGGGGGCCATGGTGCATTCGTGTGAAGAGGCATCAGGGCAAGAGGTTCGGTGTCATCAAAACAGGCCACAACGGTAGCTTGGGAGAAAACAAGTGGCTGAGATGTAGTGTTTCACTCAGTGACCAATGCTCTGCTGTCATGAATCTGGCCAAACTAAGCCCAATTACAATTATAACGGACAGCCACCAATCATATGGTGCGAGAAACACTTCACCATTAACGATCGTGTTGGACGTCAAGGTCAGAGCATTCTCGTAGCCAGATGGAATAGAACAGTGGGAAATCATGGCAAAATGCAGTTCGCGAGCGTAATCATATGAAAATTCTTTGTCTACCAAATGACGGACTTGCTAATGACAAGATATTACGGCTGACGCTGAGGACAAAGTCTCATCCTAAAATAAGTGCGTGGGTACATGACAACTGAACTAGAGCCCTGAATGTGATGAAGTATGCCATCGATGAACACTCGAACAGTGCACACCTCAACAAGCTCATCAAGAACTGCATTGGCACACTTAAGGGGAGGTCCAGTATGCGGTGTTTATGCTTTCTTTAAAGCGAGCGCCGAGTTCAATAGCAATAACGCAAAAAGCTGCAACCATGTCTACCAACGCCTGGATCCATATTTTCAACACAAACTAACAGTATATTTGAGGTCTGCTGCAGAGGAGTTTGACATAGCCTGAAAGATCTAGCTTTCCCACCGAAAGCTGCAATATTTAGTTTTCTGGGTGATGACCCGAGGTCTAAGTAGCTCGCCGAATGGAATAAGAGGAGCAGCGCATTGATGACAGATAGCGGTGACGCGGCAAACTGGAACCACTTGCTTCGTCGAGGCTCCACAGAGATTGTGAGTGATGTTCGTAGCGTTGTTAAGAGGTACCATGTTGTGGGAACAGCAGCACGAAACTAGTGTCTTTCATAGTAGTTGTAACCGCGTCTCTCGTTCTACTGACGGCGCCGAGAAAAGCAGAAAACGTAGCCGCTTGTTCCACAATAGCAGCAAACTGGTCAATTCTGGTGCCAGGCGTTGGAAGGTGGAGGCGATGGTGATGGTGGTAGAACGTTCGTTGACTCGTGCATTGCGGGTGCGTAGGGTGGTCTGCTCAGGTGACTCCAGGGACGCTAGGGAAGCGTAAGTCGGCGTCGGTACATGGTATCAGCTTGTAGTCTCTGTACAGTTCATAGAAACAAGCTTTCCCCTGACAATGTTGTGGAGGCTGCTGCCAGGAGGCATAGGGAGCTCAAATGGGCAGTGACTAGCCTTTGCTTGAAATTCATCGTGCATGATGGAAGGAATCAACGCTCGTAAGTCACTGTATTTGGTTGCGGTAAGATGAGATAAGTTAGGCTGCAAACGTAAAAGATGAAGTTCATTAAGGCTCTGACACGTGGCGATGACTTCTTAAGGTGCAGTGGGGTTTTGCACTGCAAGGGCGTTGAATGTCGCCGCCCCACCTGTCGCTCTCTATCATTGAGTTGTTTGCGCGTCGAGCATCGACAAAGTGCGAGAACATCTGTGTAGGAAGTGTGCGACTCGCCGGTACGACACGCTCCGATAACTTCATTTACGCGATGTCGGAGCGGATGGACGGGTACGAGATTATCTCTCGTGACTGGTGTCCAGTTATGAAATTCAGTCGATGAAATTCAGCTCGAGGTTAAAAAACCAAGGGTTCCCTACAGCAGTCAGGTGGAATGCCACGCGCACGAGTTTCGCAGAGTCGTCTCAGCAGTTCAGTGCATTTACATAATCGAACTGCTTCAACCAGTCATCAACGTCGTCTCTACGAAGTCCTGTGAACATTGGCGGTTCCTTCTGGGGTATGGTGACCAAGTAGGTGTGTGGGCGTAAACGGTGACCTCAACGAAGCTCTAGGGGCGTATTGGAGTGGGACTTGTAAAAACACCGGTAGAACGAGAGGACTGAGGGACCAAACAGCTTGATCCACAATTTGTGAGACTACGTTCAGGCAGCAAGCCGCTTCTTTATTGCCCTTGAGCCTGGGCCCCTCTGCTCATAAGCAGTTATGATGAGTATCTACAAATGATAGGATTCACATGCATAGTTATTTTCTGTTTATCCTTCTCTCTCTCTTTCTCTCTCTTCCTATATATAGATATACATAAATCATACTAAACCTAAAATCCACATTATACTTTCTTACATGGAGAAGTAGTTGGCCCGGTAGGAGCAGTAGGGCGTAGTGTAGGAAGTACTTCGGTGGACCAGCCTCCAGGGCCTCCGGTTCTGTGTGAGTAGCTCGTGATAGTCTTGAAGCTTGAGATACTCTGGGTTTTATAAGGGTGTGCAGGCAAAACCTGAAAAATTTCCACTTATTAATGAACGCACAAATGTATATTATTTCATTTTTGCGTGATACCCAACTTATTGCAGACTGCATGGCTCCCAAGCTGACACAACTATATCAGGTGCGTCAATCATTCTTGAAGGGCTTGTTTTGTTTAAGAATCATTACAGTACGAAAACGTGATCACAAGAATCGCCTTAGAATCCGACAACGTTTACGAAAGCATTTATGTAAAATTATCTCTATTTTCTTCGTGAAACAACAACCGAACACACACCACTGTCCTTCCCAATCTCTTCAGTTTGAGGTACTGTATAATAATAGCAGGGAAAATATTCAAAATCACATAAGCCAATGCACACTGCCACATAAATGACGCAATAGTCGTACCTACCGGGAGGCCGAGGGGTAAAGAGAGTGTTCTTGCTGTCTCCCCATCACACTGTACCAGAAATGGGGAGCATATACCTTTTGAAAGGTGTTCCTGTGTAACTCACTGACAAATATCAAATTTGCGGCCACGTTTTTCTTCTGTTTGCAGCAGGGGAGTTGCGTAATGATATATTTTATTGGAATAGCAATTTACGGACACAATTTCATTTTTCGCTGTCACTACCATCACCACTGTCGCCGTGAGGCACTGTATAACGTCGCAGGGCGATAGTGTCGACCCACTGATTGCATTTTCCATGTTGCAGTGAAAGTGTGCGAGAAAATCGCGAAGCGAAAAGTGGCGCAGCATAGATAAACAGAAACGACTGACACAAGAACAAGAAACAGAGAAGCACCCCATGTCCTTATCCGTTTTGCGGGATCGTGTCATTCGTGTCTGTTCATCTATGAAGCACATCGTTTCACTTGGCAATTCCATACCAACTAGCTCCAGTCGAAGCACACGTGCGAGGGCAGCCAAATATAAAGCTTCAACAGAAAAACAAATGCACAGGCATTCTTCGCTCTTGCGAAAGTCCGATGGGGGAGGACGGAGGAGGAGCTGCTTAACTCCAACAGAAAAATCACGGCAATGTATTGACAGGAACTTGCAGATGACTCATGTGCTTGTACTTGCTGCATGGTAACAGCCCTTTTTTTGTTGCATTCATCGACAACACAAAGGATCGTTTCAATGACTACAGTGTCTCCAGGAGCGTTCGCGCAAACCCTACTTTGAAAGGAATCAGCAGGAATTAGCAGGAATTTTACAGGTGTTCTGGTGTAAATAGCCTCCTAGCCGTTAAGCGCTCTACAACACTCAGAATCGATTGGCTTACTACAAGGGCTGCCTGGTCTAACGGCCGAGTTTTGTTGCAAAGGACAGCTCGAATGCAAGCACAAAACCTGCCGACGCACATGCGCAAGGCTTTACAAGCCCTATTTGTATTAATGACATCCTTTCGGAATGGCTTCCCGGGTAAGGAACGCCTTCCTGCGTTCACGCAGGAAGGTGTCACCTAACGTTCTTGAAGCACTGTGCCGTACATGTATGATGAGCACAGGCATACGTTACCTTATAACAGGGGAACGTGCGCACAAGCGTCTCAAATAATGGCGCTTTGACGCTTTGGACGAGTGCGAATCGAGTAGCAGTACGTATTGTGTGTTTCTTGATGCCATCTTTGCTCAGGATTCACCATATACAATGCACATGTGTATCTTAGCTACTTCAGCTACCACAATAGCTCCTTCATTACCATGGACGATAGTTATCGGGATTGTGTTATGTGCTGCCTGGCGTCAATGGGGGGGGGGGGGGGCATGCACATAGAGCATGCTATATAGTTGCCAAACACCAATAGATATTGTGCAATCAATCCTTCGTATCTTCCCGCACATTATAAAACTAAACTACTTTTGTGAAGAAAAGTTATACTTTCTTGTTACAGGGATTCATATGACAAACGGATCTACCATGTTTTTGCACAACGAGAACAATCATCATCCGGCTTGCTCATGCTGCCATATCTTCTTGTTTGTACCTCACCAATTACCTACCAGGAATACTACGCCATGCTGCTCTATGACGCCGAGTGAGAGAGAGAGAAAAAAAACAAGGAAAAAGGTGGGGAGGTTAACTAGGGCTGAGCCCCGGTAGGCTACCCTGCACTAGAAAAGGGGAAAGGGGTAAAGAAAGGTATAGAGGAGGAGAAAAAAGTCACTGACTGGGACTACGCGTAAAAGCTTCACGTTTCACATCACAAGCGATGAAACAGCCTGGTGTCTTTGAGAAAACGCAACAGCGCGTTCGTTGCCTCTCGGAATTGGGATGGGCAGTGCATAGGCTAGGAAAGATCAGTGCAGCAAATACGGTTCTTTCGGGCATACGACAAGGAAACACATTTTGTGAACTGTGTGCCTAAGCTCACGCAACGTACATATACTGGTACGACCAACCCTGCTACATAACTACCAGAAAGTAGTTGAGTCAAGCAGTACCTACACGTTTTGACAGACATGTTGGTCTTAACAACTCGACAGAATGTAGTTGTGACAATAAAGTTTCCAGTGAATATATACAGGGAACTGTGCAGCGGTAGCGTCTATGGGTGCTGCAACGCATGTCACTTCAAGAAGCTTAGAAATGATGGGCAGTATTTGGATTGCTGTAATCTTCGTACTTCCGGCTTGCAGCTTCTTTGTCAGTGCGTAACTAAAAATGTTCACCGGTTACGTTTCACCCACTTAAGCTTTTAGGCTCACCAGTTTAAACCAGGTAACGAAGTTCAAAACAGTTTTTCCTTTCATTTGACACACAACTAAAGTGCGTTGGAAGCCGACAAGCACTAATACCAGGCAAATCTATGTACTATCCATCATTTTATGTGGTGGCTGAACGATCGCAGCGCCTGAGTCTCCTCCAGTTTATTTTAGAAAACTATATGGCTGTGACACGTACATGATGCACGCAAAAGCTACACCAAGTCGGTGAGGCGGCTCGAAAAAAGGATGTGCACAGGATTCTTGGACTAAACGCGGTGGCGTGTCGTCAGCTTGAAAACTGAATTTGCACCACGTTTAGTGTTTATATTCCTGTGGTGCAATCTTGTACGCGTTCCAAATCCGGACGGAGGCGTCTGGCTAAATCCTCTCACCACAGTCTTTCTTACTACAGTAATGCATAGTACGACATCACAGAATTGGAACAGCCAGCTTAGAAAATTCGGTTACCAGAAATCTGAATATATGTTGGTAATACACTATTCGTGCCAAATAGCTAGGAAGAAATTGTGTATTCATTGGGCCGTGCTATAACTGTGCTCAATGCTGAAATTTACCATTTCGACTTATAAGCAATCGTATCAGTGTGCACGCAGTACGCAGACATACTCAATACACTGATGCCAGTTTCTTCAACGCTTGAAGCGCCTCCTTACAGGGAGAGTTAAACGACACGATTACTTTTGTTCGACCCACATGGAAATCATGCAATTTATTTTAGTCAGGCGTCAGTGTAACAAAAGTTGAAAAAGGTTCATTCGTTTTTGTAATTTCGCGTACTTGGTGTAATGGTTGCCTTGGTACACAAGAACATGTCTCTTTTTTGCGTGTTCAACCCACTGCCATTACTAGACGGCTGTAGCGTTCAACTTCCCGTGGTCGTTATTTGTATTTTAGCTTTTTCTTTGTATTAACATAGGAGGTCCGCCTGTTGTTTACTACCAAGGGACCTCCTCCTGCATAATTACTCGCAATCTACATTTCTGACACTAATAAAGAAACCTTGGTTGATAAAAAAACTAGCCATGTAATATTGAAGAAAATACAGAGAACAGATGTTTTCTTATACACATTTAGGCAGAGATCTTACATGTAATTGGAGTACTGTTGTGATTGTTGCGCTAATGTGCCGGGCTAACTATACATACACTAGCTGACAACCATTTTGTTCTATTGTGCAAGAATATTCCTGAAATAATTCAATATGCTAGGGAGACTACAAGCAATACACATTTTAGGAACCGAATCATCAATGCAATAGATAAAAACAAATAGACTGTAATAACTTGAACTCGATTCTACCTCGCACGTTGTCAATTTATTTATTACCTAATGTAAGAATTGCTGGCCGTATTGCATTTAACTTACAAGTATTTTCATGTATGTGAAATGGTTCTAATCCGGTGCGCCTTTCGTTTTTATCGGTAAGAAAGAGCTCTGCTGGCATATTTGTCTCATATTTCTCCCATTTCTACAGAATTTTCCGATTATTCGTTCTTTGTATGCGTATTATCGTAGTGTTTATGTGTTAACGTGCTGCCTCCTTCTGAGGTGCTTCATGAAGAGCGGGCGAAGTCCAGAGACAGACTATCTCCTCTTGCCCACAACGCTTTGTGGGCATTTTACGAAATGCCCACATAAATGAAATGAAAATATCAACATGCTGGTAATTAGCATAATAGTAAGCGCAATGCTTTGTCTGGAGGGAGTTTTCCGAAATCTGGCCGCATCATTTTACATAGCAATGCTCACGGAAGTCAAATGCATTATGAAGCAACTTTTACCATTCACCGCTGATAACTTTGCAACTACGATTGATGAATAAGAGGTGACTTACGGGAGTTGAGCGATTTGGAAGTGGCTCGGGCACAATGAGTTTGCCACCTTCATTTCCCCCACCACCCCCGCCGCCTCCACCGCCGCCTCCGCCGCCACCGCCCCCTCCGCTGGAAGCGTCGAAGCCGCCATACTCGTTTTCATCCAGATTCACTGAAACAAAATAGAATAAAAGAAATAGATAGATAGATAGATAGATAGATAGATAGATAGATAGATAGATAGATAGATAGATAGATAGATAGATGTAGATGGAGGTGGACATTTCTTTGGCCAGACGGTAGTAAGAAACAATTTCGTGAAAAGTGCATAACGGATCTCTATAGATATCGAACTCATTAGAAGCCTGGTTAACGGCGACAGCAGGGTACCTGAAATAGCGCACTGTCTGGGGATCCTGCTTGTTATATAGGGTTACGTTCGAGTGGGTTACTTGAGCCGTGTAAATAGGCGGGGCACAGGGGCGGCGCCAGGTCTTCTAACTGAAGGGGCACCCACGAGTTCGAGTAACATCGAATTGTGGCCACTCGTCAATCCGTGTCGAAAGATTTTTTTTCAAAATTAAACGAAACTATAGGAGCGTTGCGTGAACGCGCTTAGGTTCTACCAATCAATATTTGCGTGTAGCCAACTGTGAATGGTGCATACATATAGCTCTCCGTTATTATGCAGGCTCAGTGACTCGCCCACAGCACGTGACCGAGTTTTCTAACGTGGCGAATTGGGGTACGAGCGGTCACTTTCTTTGTGCATTTTCTCTGTATGCACGTCCACATGCATACATGGGGCATGACGGAAAGAGCTCAAATCTACCAACAGTCTCTCGAAAATTGCACCTGCATTTATATATATATATCATTACCACTTCAAACTCCTCTACAAACAGAGCTTCGAAGACAAAGCACAAAGAAAGAAACCACACTCACGATCATCGCTGAGAACGAAGATTACCAGGCCTACCAGGATGATTCCCGTGGTCAAAAGGCAGCAGGTGATAGCGAACCACACCTTGACATTACTACAGAGATTGGAAAGAATTTTGAATTGGTCTTGCGCGGTAAAAACGGCCTACAGTGTAACCATGAGATGTATACTGATTGGCTTGTTTGAATAAGAGTAAACAATATGATGCTTTCGCTAAAAGTATATGAGGGCTTTGAATTTCAATGACGTATGCAATGCGACGTAACTAACAGAGCAATAGCCTATGTCTCACACGAGCCTTACTGTTTCAGGTACCAGAAGTTAGGAAAGAGAGGCTAGCAAAGTTTGGATTGTGCTTGCATGGCTGTAAAAGCACTACCTTAACCTACCTACCTACCTAACTACCTACCTACCTACCTACCTACGTACCTACCTACCTACCTACCTACCTAACTACCTACCTGCCTGCCTGCCTACCTACCTACCTACCTACCTACCTACCTACCTACCTACCTGCCTACCTACCTACCTACCTACCTACCTACCTACCTACCTACCTACCTACCTACCTACCTACCTGCCTGCCTGCCGGCCTGCCTGCCTGCCTACCTACCTACCTAGCTACCTACCTACCTGCCTGTCTGCCTGCCTGCCTACCTACCTACCTACCTACCTGCCTACCTGCCTGCCTGCCTGCCTGCCTGCCTGCCTATCCAGCCACCCACCCACCCATCTATCTATCTATCTATCTATCTATCTATCTATCTATCTATCTATCTATCTATCTATCTATCTATCTATCTATCTATCTATCTATCTATCTATCTATCTATCTATCTATCTATCTATCTATCTATCTATCTATCTATCTATCTATCTATCTATCTATCTATCTATCTATCTATCTATCTATCTATCTATCTATCTATCTATCTATCTATCTATCTATCTATCTATCTATCTACTTTTTGTAATTCACTGCGCAGTGCTCCATCTTGACGTTTTCCTTCCTTCACGACGGAAAGTAGACCGTCATATGTTTGCTTAGCAGTACAACACTTCAGTTACTATATCAGCAGCGACGGCGTTCATATTACAGTAGCAATGAAGCATCCCATGGTAACTGACAAGTAAACTCGACACAAGGGCAGATTTTCCTATCAGAAAAGCCTGACCATCGACAAGCCCACGATCGAAAAAAAAAAGCACGAGTTACGGGAATTCAGCACATGAATGTAACGAGCGCACTAACACCCTCCCCCCCTCCCTTCTAAAACGGTCACCAATGCCGTGTTTGTTGTGTGCCGTGCCGAAACATCCGAGTTACGCAAGCTTCACTTAATAAAATATCAAAACGTAACACCGCTTTCATACGGCAGCTTGTTCAAATGGCATTGTAGTGCAGGCGATTAAAGCATTTGTTACAATTCTTCTATAAAATTTTCATTTTATAGAATAATTCAGCAAAAAAAGCATGAGAAAAAAACTGCCGTGTTGCTAATAAGAAGGTGCAACGAACTTGTTTATGATAGCAGTGAACAGTCCTTAGTTGCACAGACATACACATGGTTATTAAGGCAAAAGCTCTCGACGACAGATCGAGCGCCAAAAGACAGGGAGATTAGAGACGACATCACAATGCGCTATATTGACAAAACAATGCATCGCATCTCTCGTGCTCTTGTCTGTTAGCGCTCAATATGTCGTCTAGTTCCGCTTACGAACACGTCCGATAATGGCAAGGCAAAAAGCCTCAGTCTTTTCATTAGGGGGAGAAGAACTCAGCTTGCAGCGACCTCCACTATACCATATTGGTCGAGTCCAAGAAAATGTAGGCACCGCAAACGTTTTAAAAAGACAAAAATAAATAAAATGAAATGAATACCAGTTTCTCACAATAAGTCACGCGTTCCCGGATTTCTGGGAATATACTTGGGAAGTAAACAGTTATAGCAAGGTTAAGAATACTCGTTGGTGATTGCCGTCAAGAACATGCAGTAGCTTAACCCTGCGCTGAGCAACAATGACTAGACTTGTCCGATTAAGTAAGCACGAGGAAGAAACTAATAAGGACGACATAAAAGACAAGATGACGACACGACACAGCGCATGCCAGTCGTCATCCCATCCGTTGTATTGGTCCCAGCGCTACCCTTGTTCATATCGTTATGAATCCAAACCTACTCGACCATCGGTGATTTTGTATTCTATAAAGAGGACTTGGCGCCCTCTTGGAGGATTTGAGAGGATGGCCGTTATCGTTTCCTCCCTCCCCATGTCTGAACAGCAGAATTGTTAAAAAAAAAACACTGAATCATTCGGGTTGAATCAATGTATGATTACAAACTAAGACGTTTATATAAATTCGGTTTATTGAAAAATAATGATATGATGGCTAGAATGGCTAGGTTGGAGAAAGGTTTTCCTGCTTATAATGTACGTCATCCTGAAGTGACTGATTGATATGGGGGGTTTAACATCCCAAAACCACCAGATGATTATGAGAGACGCTGTAGTGGAGTGCTCCATAAATGTCGACCACTTGTGTTTTTAAAGTGCATCCCAATCTGAGCACACGGGCCTACAGCTTTTTTGCCTCCATCGAAAATGCCGCCACCGCAGCCGGGATTCGAACCCTCGACCTGCGGGTCAGCAGCCGAGTACCTTAGCCACTGTACCACCATGGTGGGGCCATCCTGAACTGTAGCACATATAAAAATGTAGAACGAAATACAGAAATCAATTGTCAAACTTTCAACTGCCTACAGTTCTAAACTGCCTAATTAGGGAACATAACATTGACATATCTAGCATATCACTAAAACAGTGGCGATTAGTGTTTACATATTGATGCAACCTGATGACTACATTTTTTATTCCTTTATTGTATGCTTTTATTGTTTCCTTTTTTAAATGCACATTTTGAGACACTTTTATTTCGGTTGTCCTCAGCCACAAGTCTTTTGTGCTACGTTGTGTACTATCGAGTCAGGGCTACTCAAGCTGTTCTCGTAGCTTTTTTCTTCGCTCCTCGTAACATTTCCTTGTTGCGAAATAAATTTCAATTTCAATTTCAAATTGAGGACGAAGCAAGGATTAATATGGGAGCAACATTGAGAGACGGGAAGATAGCAGAGTGGGTCCGGGAACATACAGGAATTTAGGATACCATAGTTGAAATCAACAAGAAGAACTGTACAAGGCCCAGACACGTAGCTCGTTGGAAGGATAACCACTGGTGATTAAGGGTAACTGACTGGATTCCAACCCAAATCATGTGAGTGAGAGGGAGAGTGAAACGTACTTAAACAGATGAGATTAAGAATTTCACAGGCACAACATCACAGCAGAGAGCACAAGACCGGGTAGATTGGAGTGACATGGGAGATGCCTTTGCACTGCAGTGGGCGTTGGCAGACTGATGATGATAACAGTATGCATAATAGAAACGCAAATGTAAAATGGGAAGTTGCTACCCACTAACGCATGACCGTTGTAAACGTCAGGAGTTCTATCAGGAAAATGTGAATCATGAGAATAAGAAAGATTGTCAGAAAATGCAGTTTGTATGTCGACGGTGACGTTGCACAGCAGGTCCTCACTTTCCTGGTGTAAAAACATCATATTTCGCTAAAGCCAAACACCTAGAAACACAGATAACACGTACATTCCCCTTGGTTCAGGCCGTTCGATCCTCCTCACCACCGGCACTTCAGCGGCCACCAATGCATTCCTGCAGAACACGCAGAACCAGTTATAATAGTTATTGGGCAGCGCAATAAGCTTGTTTATGAAAGCAGCAAAGCTTACTTTCTTGCCAGATTATAGGAGTATTATGAACAAACATATCAAAGACGAGTTTTGATCAGCTAATATGAGAGCGATGTTTAGAATAATTGTAAATATATCAGAGAAGCATGCAGCTCCGAAAAAAAACTAATCGCGTCAGAAATAATATCGGTACACCAAAGACTTGGTGTGCACTACTCCAACACATCGCATGACAAAATTCGTATAACTCTCTTGAAAGGTGAAAGCATAGAAACAGTGATCCCACGTACATCTCACTTTGCCATGTCTGCTCTAAATTCTTGTCTAGCGGCGTTTTGTCGGGCTCCCATGGACTCCTGCAAAAAATTGTTATGGATTTTAACAGGTAATTTAACACTTGAATAAATTGGAGCATGCATCCATAAATTTGATAAAAATGTTAATAATAAATCAACGAGAGCGTTCATTTGTGAACATACAAGCGCGTAATAGGCTTTTCTGATAAGAGAGAGAACACCAATAAGCGGCATGTGGGACACTTATTATCAGCCCAACGGAGGTTGCGGTGGGCCGTGATAAGGTGAGGTCATAAGTGTTTGATAATAGGCGGACTTCTTGAGGCCCTAGTTAACGCATATTGACGAGCATTGTTTACTGCAAGAAAAAAACATAGTACACGAGAAAGGCACACCATTGGGACAAGCGCTTGTCCCTTTCCTGTTGTAGTAACCTACGGCGACAAGCAGCCGCAGCATGAACGACACGCTAGCTGGTGGTGGAACAACGTTTATTGGTAGCATCATGCCAGTATACATAGTGCAGGGGTGAAGGGGTTTGGGAAAGAGAAACATGACGATATCTCCGACATGAGCGTTGCTAAGAAAATAGTGTGCACGAACGTGCGCGCGGACGGCTGGCTTGGATTGTCGGCAGCAACGAACAGAAAGAAAACGTTACACTCGTGTTCTGTGTTTTTTTTTCTTTCGCTAAGTAATTCTCATCGAGTGTGACATCATACACAGACGACTATGGATCATCACATAGAACTTGCATCAATTACATCAGACGACTATGAATCATTGCAATAGAAGTAACGTTCGACCACAACAAAATTATTCTCTACCCTAGACAAAAATTACTCAATACTTGGATACTTCACTTCTGAAAACGTCACGTTCTTCTTTAAAACAAACGACTGATACTGATGTAACACAGACAACACATACACTGTGCCCGGTGTTGGGGTGGCACTGCTACCCGGCGATGGTCCTTTATACACCCAAGGCCTGCAAACATTATAAAAAATCGAAAATTCGTGCACTGCGGATGTAGTAAAATCGCCAAGGCCATTTAACACGTCTTGCGCTAGCCACTCAGACATGCTGAACTCCTGGTTTGGTGCAGAGACATAATTTCTCAATGTGCGTAATCTTCTAGTGCTCGCTCAAAGAAGTGAATACAGAAAAAATTCATTGAGACAACGCAAACAGTTGGGAATATATCTGTTTTAATAAGGGCGTAACAATTAAGTCATAAAATAAAACGAATTGAATGAGGCAAAAGAAAAAAAGAGCACTTTTTTCTTGGTAGTATTCAAACCCACACACGGCATTTTCTTCCTTTGAAAGGAAGAAAATGACGTTCGCTTCGCTATAAACTGCAAATTCTGTTCTTGTATTTGTTTATTTGGCCATGTATTACTGCGAATCTGTTGTAGGCTACCCTGTGCTGTCATTTCGGCCTCTGCCGCCGTCATCGTCATCGTATCATTGATTATAAATAATAATAATAATATTATTAATAATAATAATAATAATAATAATAATAATAATAATAATAATAATAATAATAATGTAATATTGAAGAGCTTGATGAATGTTCGTCTGATCAGGTATTATGATGAGGATGTCGATGCGGTCACTGACCAAGTCAAGGTGATAAAACACAAACGTTTCGGGATACCTACGGCTTGTTTGTTCACGGGACGAGGAAGCCGTTCGAGTGCCGAAATGTCTCAGCGAGTTTCCTTTTTGACTTGGTCAGTGACCGCATCTACATCCTCAATGATAAAAACTGGCCGCGTACCCGCATGTTTTGGTGCAAATGTCGTCGAAAGAATCTTGTGCCGGTCGCGCATATATGTTTTGCCGTGCCTCAGACAGCACCTCCTCTATGTTGAACCGGCCTCATCTGATTCGCATTGATAAAAAGAGGAGGCACTGCGTGGGATACGAACGCCATCTGGCAGTGCCATCGGGTAACATGAGCTTGTGCAGAAAGAACCCAGGGTCACTGCCAGGTGGCAGCATCATATCGTCAGAAGAGCACTTTTTCGTGCGTAGCGTCGCATTTTATGCGCAGCATAAGAAACACTAAGCTGTTGAGAATTACATGTCTGTGTATTTTCTAGTAAAGTAACACACGACCTAATACCTAAATACGGATGTCGTGCATCAAATATGCCTAATATTTGCGTTTTGCTCGAGAATGCTCACAAATACGAACGCCGCCCCCAGTCCAAGATGGCTGGCCACTGAGCAAGTGCTTAAACACTGGCCGAGTGGCTTACTCATTTACAGTGCCAGATAAATAGAAAGGCCAAATTTCTTTGTACAAGTTTTCAATGAAAGATAATCGTCTTTATAGTTGTAGTAGTAGTAGTAGTAGTTGTAGTAGTAGTAGTGATAGTAGTAGTAGTAGTAGTAACCATGCATGTCGCGTGACTAGAGGGAAAATTCATGAAGTGAGAAAAAAAGTAATGATGGTGATGACAGTTTTACACTAAAATATTAATTAACATATTCATGACAGCTTCGCCATCCTTTTGAAAGCACTAAATAACTTGCAAATAATTTGCAAATATACTGTCAAATACGGGCTCTACCTATTGCCTTTCGCCGACGTTTGGAAAGAAATTTATTACAGTAGGAAGAGCCTGAGAAATTATTCGTGAGATTTGAGCCAATTCAACATGGCTTATTGGATTTTACACTCCCTGAAACACCTTCGAATATGCGTCTTCGATGTGAACGAAGCGACACGTGCGAAGGAAGCGACCCTCCTGTACCAATCGTTTCGGCAGTATGCAATCCCCGGGAAAGGTTTCAGGTGGTTTTTCTAAAGTTTACTTATTGTAACTGCAGCAGCTATCTCTGTCAGTGAGCTTATTCACTCCTGTTGCAACGCACATCTCCCTGAGGGCCTCGCTATCACAGTCTCAAAAGCAATGAATATGAAGGTCGGAAATAATACTTTCAGGTTGGTCGACAACCATTGTCTCCGTTCTATAAAATGAAGTCAATAAACATCGGTGATGATGACTCGATACATGAGATAATGCTGAACAATGAACAACATGCTCCCGCACAAAAAACAAAAACAAAAACAAACCAGCCGACATCAGTTCATTCTTTCACTTAGTAGCTTCCTAGCAATGCGAAGAGCCTGCGATCATAGAATGTACACCTTACGAATTCCAACATGGTAAAAAATCAGGTAATACACAAAAAACCAGCAAATATTTTCGTGAATACTTATTAGCAAGCTTGCCAGGCAAGAAAGCAAATGCTTTGCAGCATTAAAGGCTAGACAATGAATGTTAAGAGTTCCGCACGCGAATATGCGTACAGGTTTCAAAGTATCATTTTTATAGCATGGGCACCTCCATACTGGCGCATCGATGGTGCGGTATTACTAAGCTAGTACTTGCGAACATTGAGAAAGTTAGTACACATTTGTCTATGGGGACGTAGAGAACATCATAGCGTAAAGCAGAAAGGCCTCAAAAAAGATTGACGGCTCACTTTGGGGATGATGGTTGAGCGACAGCCCCTTGAAAAAAACATAATTACAAATTAGTTTATGCTTACTAACAAAGAATCTTAGATGTCGTTGATGTGCATTTAAACTATTCAATTCAATGTATCTTTACACTAAGAGCCAATTCAAATATACATCTCAACCAGCTCAACAATAAGTGTTACTGATACATCGTCTTCATCACCTCTTACAGCTGAAGCATTCAGTTGTGTTGCATATGTTTCTTTGTAGTGTTTAGGTATGAGTTGTGCTGTCATGAAAAAAGTTTCAACTTATATTATTTTTAGCTTTTCTGAGCCTGATAACCATCGTGTACTTATCGTTCACACGAACTACAGTAACTTCAATAACAAACTTGAAATTCCCTTCGTGACATTATTATGTTCTTGGTTCGTTGCCTCTCTCGTAACACGTAAGCGAGGACGTGGCTGTACTCATTACGCAAGAGATTACACACGAAAAGTCTTATAATGTAAATATTTTTAAAAAGTTAAGTATGTTTTTCGAAACTCGGCTATATGCCTTAGCGCCAAATTTTTCTTTCACTTGCAGAGCGAAAACGTGTGGCCAGAATATTTGCACATGGCAGAATCTTGTGATTGCAGCGTTTGCCTTACCAACCCCTGGCGGTGCTGTGTCATCTGCGGGAAAGAGCCGAAAAAAAAAATGGGCAAGACATTGTGAATGTTGGTTGGTTGGTTCCGCAACAGCTTAGCGCAACCCACACGGGGGGATAGGTCATGAAACGCATGGTGTCTTACTTGTTAAACTAATTTACTTATTGAAGAAAAGAGTTGAAATCATTAGGTATTACAGGGAATAATTTAAACTTATAGGATTAAAAAAACTGTAAAATGCATGGCATAATTAACACACACACACACACACATACACACACACACACACACACACACGCACGCACGCACACACGCACGCGCACACACGCACACACGCACACACACACACGCACACACACGCACACACACGCACACACACGCGCGCGCACACACACACACCCACACACGCACACACGCACACACACACACACACATTTAGTATTCCATTCTTTTATACTCTCGTGAAAACGTGTAACAGCGTTTGAAACGCTGGTTCGAGCACGAAAACAGGCCAGTAAGCGAAGGAGTTGGATGAGACGTCTTAATTGCTGTTCTCACTTACACGACATGTGCGAGTGCCAAGCGATCATTTCAGCCTCATTCATCGCTCGCCAGGACGAAGTTCCTGTAAAAAAAAAGAACACTATTGTTAGCGTGCACGAACAATGGGGGGCGGGGGTATTACTTATTACTTATGACTTCAGTGGAACACAAGAGCATGAGCACAAAGACAATTAGGACGAGACGAAAATCTCGTATTGAGGCAGTTCTATTGAACCCAGAATCACATTCTTGTCTCTGTAGTGTTATCCCCCCCCCCCCCATGTATTTGTTGTTTAGAAACTCACACTAGAAGAACATGGCTCTTTTGCAAGGCGCTAGTTTGAGATGCCTCATCCAAGTTGAAAAGTGACTGTCAGCAGCATTGGCGACCCCAGTGATGCAGAAAGGGGACGAATTCGGCCTTGTTTGTGAGACAGCACAAAGTCACGCAAAGACGAAAAAGGAGGACACAATGCGTGCGCTCACTTCCAACAAAACATTAACACACTGTTAAACGTTAGCGCACGTGGTGGGCGTCCTCCCTTCTCGCCCTTGTTGGGTGTTCGCACTAAATATTGCCTGATGTAAAAAGTCAGTGCGACGTTATGACGTAACTATGTAAAGCCAGCAGGATGTCACAGGTCGCCAACGTTTTATTTTTACGTTTTCGTAACGCCGTCATGATGTCACAGAATGATGCCATCAGATGGCTCCGTCAACTACTCAAAGGTCATCCAATTCACACACAACAAGGCACCAAACATGTACAGGAGAAACAGATGGAAATGATCACTGTACGTGTTCAGTGTCTGGCTGTGTACGTGTGTACATGTGTGAATGTGCCGTGTATTTGGACTCTAACTATATTTTTTATGAACAGACAACCAGCAACGTGCAGAAAACTTTCAGGCAAAGCGGAGAGGAGGGGCAGGGGGTGAGGGGGGTGATGTCCTGAAGGAGAAGATGATCAAGGTGTATTTGACCTTTCAGTCATCTTAGGAAATTGTTTGTCTTGAGTATCTTCAAAAATGACTTAAATGAACCACTACCACCTCGTTGACCTTTTTATCTCGGTGAATTATCGCTTAGCGAGTGCTTTAGGTAACCAGTGCACCAAGACTTGTAGCAACATAAAAAAATATGAACATCGATCGGTTCTACATGCGATATAGTTCATCTCTGATTCGATTTGATTTCGATTGCTACCTTGAGCACTCATGCTGCCCGCGGTCGTACCTGCAAGAAAAAGCAAATAAAAAGAAGTGCAACACGACTTATCATTCCACGTACCATGATGAGAATCGCCCAAGCACAATAGCATGAAAAATACTGCTCCCATGCTATCGTTCTGGAACAAGAATGTTGCAGTTTCCCACCAGGGTCATTGAATCCAAAGACCCATTGCATGATTTTCGTATTTCACAATCCTGCAACAACGATCTGTATCTCAACAACTATCTAGCCAAAATGTGTAATCGCTTAGCGAGTGCTGAACCTTTAAGCAAGCCTGCACTAGAAGCTCTAGCTGGATGGCGAGTGTCTGTAGACATCTCGAAAATGACATCGTTTAACGTGCTACTACAAACCGTGACCTGTAATGTGTCAACTGGACGATCACTTATAGCTATTGTTTCGATTGGAATGCAGAGAAGAGAGCTTACTGTGCTGAGTGCTTCAGAATACCGAAGAGTCACAGTCGAAGCGACAGGTGCAATTGCAAAGCTTTTCTTCTTCTTGACCAGTTCTGGTTTATGCCCACTACAGTGACGAGTGACTGCGATGACAATTATGGTGAATATTTCCGGAATAATGGCTCAACCCACCACAGGGAATCGGCGACGACATGCGCGGCAGTAGACTACTTCGCTGAAGGAAGAAAAAAATGTCGTGGAAGTCAGCTTTCATTAACACATTTTGCAAATCAGCAGCGAGAATTTTTTTTGCGTCTAGTTGTTTCAGCTGATACTTTTAGCAATGGCGGCCACTTACAAAAGGTGAGAAAGACAAGCTGTCACACTGGTATGGTTGTTGAGGACGTTGTCAAAAGAAACTTGGAGCTTTGCCTCGAGGGCTCCTTCTGAATATTTTGCGTATAATGACACCGCGCAATTTATTGTGCTATAAAGGTAAATACATTTCATTGAATTCACGTGGTCATTGCCACCTTTTTGAGTTGGCGAATGTACGACCCTTGCTCAGGGGCATAGAAACTGAGTAAAGATGCATAGTTGATTTGCGATAATATAGAAAGGAAAAACCAACAATGTTTTCTGTGCACAATGACATAAAAAGAAACCAAAGGAGCTTTCTTTACTCCATCAGAGTGCATGCACAGCTAAATAACGAGCTGTTTAAAAATATTCGAGTATTATGAGCCGAAATTATATCAGGTGCGCCACAGTGAACGACGCCAATTTTTTTTTTTTGCCACCACCGTACAACTAAATGTAACGACCTGCGCGCTTTTTGCTAAACGCTTTCACCGAAATACGGTCAACATGGTTGATAAGTGAATCCGCTTCCAGTTACTTAGCAAAGAAACACATCTGCTGCTTTGCTGAGACACAGAGGCTTTTATTAGGAGCACTATCAATGATTGCGATGAGTGATTGATATGTGGGGTTTAGCGCCCCAAAACCACCATATGTATATGAGAGACGCCGTAGAGGAGGGCTCCGGAAATTTTGACCACCAGAGGTTCTTTAACGTGCACCCAAATCTGAGCACACGGGCCTACAACTTTTCCGCCTCCATCGGAAATGCAGCCGCCGCAGCCGGGATTCGATCCCGCGACCTGCGGGTCAGCATCCGAGTACCTTAGCCACTAGACCACGGCGGTGGGGCCATCAACGATTGCGTAAAATTCTTGTGGCTGCAGCGAAAGCCTGAACGGCGTTTCGCACACAAAAAAAATGATGACGTAGATGATGGCTTAAATGCATAGCTCATACCTACTCTTGGGGATTGACTAAGAAATGAGTACTTAGATAGAGCGGATCACTTATTTCTTGTAAATCTGATGAATTATAAAAAAAGTTGGAATAAATTCAAGTTTACTAATTGAGGGATTTGCAATCAAAACAGCCTTCTTTCGACTAGGAGTATTTCTGCAGCAGAACAGATATCCTGGTGACAATTACATACCGGCAGTGATTTCACGTGTGGCTTTGTGGGCTTTATGACCAAAGTCCTCTACGCTTCTGTGAACAACTTCTTTCTCCTAAAAGAATGTTTGCGCACTCACCAGCTAAGAGTCGGCAATAGCAACGTGAAGCCACTGCAGTATCTTCACCTCTATGTTGCAATGAAATGCATAGCGCAGCGCTGAAGATATAAATGCTAGGGGTGTGCGAAGAGCGCAGTACCTACACAGCGGAATGTGGAAGAGCGGAATTTCCAGAAACTGTAGCCAACTATTTTGGGGCTGCTAATTGAAGTACGCTGGATGAGGAATATGATTTTTTACTAGTTTTCTGATGAAGATGTCAATGTGGCGCCTTGAAATACTAGCACGACATCTTTAAGACCCCTCGAGGGGGGCATTAAACGAGCGCATGTTAAGTGGCTGCCATATGTAAACAGTACTAAGAGAAGAACGAACTGATCATTGATTGGTCCGGTGATTCACGCGTGTGAAGGTTCATTACCACATCATTGGCTTTCAATAATATAAACAACATTGTCCCGTCATTGCAGTGGGTATCAACAATAAGTGGTCGAGAAGAAGAAAACCTTGTCGCCGCAGCGGCTGCGTCTACGACGGCTCTTTGAATATTTCAGGCACTGAGAGGTAAGTTGTATCGCGCCGCATTCCAGCGTCAACAAGAAGTCACCGGCAATGGGGTACGACAAAGCACATGACTGTTTGGAGCCCGTTAAACCGTGTCAACGTCCGCATTACCTGCTGACGCACTGACAGCCAGCAATACGGTTACAAGCTCCAGTGAAGGCTTGCATGCAGTGAAACGTGTCGAGCACTGTAGAGGTGGGAGAAAATAAAATCAAGATAACCACCCAAATAGGAATAGGTGTTGCAGGAGTGTGCATTTGTAGGTCATATACGGACCGTTCGCACTGCACAGTTGTGTGTCGCATAGCCTCAATCTAGTTTGAGAAAGATAAGGTGGGAAGAAACGATGGCATATTGCTTTCTTCAAACTATGCAGGGCACAAATTGTCACGTAGTGCTCATTTATCCGCTTTTTTTTTTTGCAGGCACACCAGCGGACTGACTACATGTATGCCATCGGTAACTGTCGAGATTATATCTGTTACGAATAGATCAGTTTCGGACATGAACCGCGCTCTGCGCAAAAGCGGTCATCTTTTCTTTTTTATTTTCATGGACGGCCTGGTCTATCTCTTTCCAAACCACTATGTTGACGAGATTGTTACTAGAAGCGAAGTCTTAGGTCACTGAAAATTAACCCAACCTAACTACCCATCTGTTCAGAGAGACATAGACAGGAGAAATAACGCTGAGGCGAGTGATTCTCTAGCGTAACAGGTTTTTAAATGGTTCTTTAAAGCGTCCTTCATTAGCCTCCGAAAATACGAAAAAAATCATGGAAACAAGCGCATGGTTTTGCCCTTGCATTTCTCGTCCTTCTGGCTCACTTCCTGACACAACAGCAGGGGGGGGGGGGGTGGTTCCAAAGGTCCAATGCCGCACTGCCCTAGACATACATAGGATAGTGCCTAGGGCAATATCCTTCTGACCACCTCTACTTCTAAGAAATAATTTGGAAAGAAGAGATATCGCCAGTAGCTAAGTTTGCGGAGATGACAAACAAACCACTTCTTCGCCTTCAAACTCGGGGTGGTGAGCAGCTCTTCAGGTGCAACTAAATCTACCCCAGCGAGCATTTTGTGCTTCATTTTAATTGAAAAGCGAGATGCCTTTGAACCAGT
Source organism: Rhipicephalus microplus (assembly GCF_043290135.1). NCBI lineage: Eukaryota > Metazoa > Arthropoda > Arachnida > Ixodida > Ixodidae > Rhipicephalus > Rhipicephalus microplus. Next base: position 117,948,696 of record NC_134705.1, on the reverse strand, counting down.
GTTTTCAAGTATCCTCTGGTGAACAGTACGAGTTGCTTTAGCATTAGTGGTTTTGTTTTTCATTTAAATGGGTCATACGTACAAGTCAGTCCTGCACGCTGAGAAATCGTTCTGCATTGCTTTCAGAAACGTCTGCGTGGCGAGGGATGACGGAGGCCGAACCGGTTGGGTGGCACTCCCATACAATCTGTAAGTGAGAACAAATAAATCCAACTTATAAACTTTTAAACTTTAAACTTAACAAACCCCCTGTTTTATTAACACTACCCATTCGCGTTCTCGCTACAATAGAAAGTTTTGTGTACTTGTCTTTTTTGACAGATGATAATCAACCACGTGAGAATGGTAAGACCACGTGTCTTCAATGGAAGATGCATGAAATGTACAAATATTTCGGCTACGCATCTTTATTTTCGTAACCGGATAAAAATGTGGTGCTGCTGGAAATGCGAATAAGGAAAGCGTATTGCGTCTTGCATAACAATATGTACATATGTAGAAATAATAATAATAATAATAATAATAATAATAATAATAATAATAATAATAATAATAATAATAATAACATACATTCTTATCTTATTCATATAGGATGTATATATATACATTCATATCTAATATGTACTATTTATTTTTCCCTCATTCTCTTTCATTATGCAAGAAGTTAGCGGGAGAAGTGTTTAATGCTGAAACGACAGACTCGTTCGCCCATCTCGTCAATAATCTCCCTCTTGATTTTTCAAATGCTGCTATATCTTATGTTCCTCATTGGTGCTGAGAATAGTACTCTTGTAATACTATATATTTATTACATTCCTCGTTCATGTTGCAAGTTCTCGTAACTTTTGTACCTTTATTGATTTCTTTTATTCTCACACACAGTTATGTACCCACTCCTGCTTGGGCCCGGAAAGGGCCTGCAGTATTTGTAAATGAATAAATAAAATTGATATTACACATGTAATCTGAAGTTGAAACTACGCCGACCTACACCACAGATACAGTTCACACCGGGTGTTTCCTAAATTGTCTCCAAATCTTTTGTCTACATCAAAATATGTTCGTTTCTTCATGTTTAAGAATGACGCGTGCCTCGAATCATTCTTGAACTGCAACAAGTGAAAATACTCGATTCCACATTTTTCAGTAACAAGTTTGACGATGCGTGCGAAAGTGGCTTGCGGTACCTTGCTACATTACAGTTGACAACATTGATCATGTCGCGATATAGCGAGACCTGAAGCGATTCAATAAGGACCTTCATTACACATCTTCTAAAAGAAGTTTAATTGCGTGCAATCGGAATTATGAGAGCAATAACTGAATGAATGCCGATATTAGTGTGGCAACGCCTTTTTGAAATTCCAGCACGTGGTTGCCATGATATCCGCTAATCTGTTGATGTCTTCTAGTGTTTATTTATTTTATCTATTTTCATTTCAATAGTGTTTCACTTCAGTTATCAATATGAGCGCATTACTTCATTGAGCGAGACTTTTAGCACGCAAAGTTTATGACGTTAGAAATTCGTTGAAGGGGCTCTGAAGTTTACAAGTAACATCGACTAAATGGTGCTGTAGTTGTTCTTTCGAATAGTAAAAATGTAGTTTGTACACCCATGCGTAGCCAACGAGACCACCACCCCATGAAGTGATGTTAAAAATGTTCGGGTTTCTCTTGTTCTGTTTTCTTTTAGCTCCTCCTTATGAACCTCCATCCCCCAAGTAAGCTTTTTAGTGTCTTCTTGCTTGCCACAAAGTTTTTTATGTGCACATTGAAAGTCTACAGAAGCGCTTGCGAAATCAAGACTTCAAAGATCGCACCAAATGTGCATCATCCTGGAGGCTGTCGCGCAATAAGAATTGTTGAGACAAATCTACATACAAATTCTAAAGCGAACTTCTCTTCGTGCTGACTACTTCTAACCTATATATGTCACATTGACGGCACTATCTGACCCGACGAAGCTACGCATATTTTAACCATTAAAGCATTGCTGGTACTTCGTACGTACCTTGCTTGGTTTGTGCTCAAATGGGATTTCCTAAAATGTTGATGCTGTGACAGAAATCTGCTTGTCTTACAATTGAGTTGTTGATAAAAGCCACTAATGAAGTCTCGCTCTCTGCGTACTACTATTTCAAGCGCTGAGTGATCAGGGATATTGATTGGTTAGAAATGGAATGATGGTTATACAATGACGCCAACTACACCAGCTATGTCTCCTGCGTACATGTTCAATACTTTCGATATGGAGATGCTAACGCCAACTAAGAACGGTGCCTCGAAGCAGAGCACATGTAGAGCTCACAAACAACGACTATGATTGCTACTACGGTTAAGAAAATGAACCTGCAGGGGCAACGTCACCGGTGTTTATTGAGGTACCATGTTGGGGAACTGAGAGGCCTCAGAGTAACCAGCAGACATCACTTCGTTCACGTAGAAGACGTTGATACGTAGAAATTTCAGTGTATATAAGTTTAATAAGGGCGCATTTAATCTGACTGGTACATCGCGAATGATTTTTGAAGCCTTTGTGAGTCAAATCGCTATGAAATATCAGAGGCGATATGACAATAAGGTTCAGTTTCAAAACATATTTACTTTTTGTTTCCAGAATTTCTGTTTCAGTGCAGCATTGCTTTCGATGGCCATGCAGCACTTCTATCACAAAGTAACAGAACAGCTGTCAAAAGTAACCATCAACAGACAAAGAAACGAGAATCTATTGAAGGAGCCAGCAAGCACAGAATCAATCGTCAACTGCCTAATGCACGCTATCCTGTTGCGTTAAAGGTCACTGAAAGCACGATCACATGAATTTCTTGATAATATTTCGCAGCCGCATTGTCCGTTCAAGATGTAAGAACGGCAGACCAAAGGTGTGCTGTATGATTTCACTACATCATGGCCGCACGGAAATTAGTAATATTATTAACTTTATCGCAGGCTTTTATCGACGCATAAGAGATCAAGGGCGGCGAGCAGTGTCTACCAAACACCAGGAGCAATGTACGTGATCTGTCACGTGAATTCTGACGTCTGTATGTTTGCTTTGAGAATGCTGTGACTCCTTGAAAGCGAAACAATGCAGTATTGCGCAACTTGCCTTCAGTTTTCAGTGGTGTTTATTGAGGTGTCATGTTTGGGAACTTAGAAACACAAGAGTGACCTGCAGACATCACTTCGTTCACTTCGTTACGTTAATACGTAGGAGCTTCAGTGTATACAAGTTTCATTACGGCACATTCAATCTGACTGAAACATTACGAAGAATTTTTCGTGCTCTTATTGTCTTATTGTCTCTAATATTTGACTCGCAGGAGTCGAATATCAGAGACGATAAGACAATAAGCTACACCTTGACAACAATTTTACTTTTTTATTTCCAGAAGTGCAGTTTCAGTGCAGCATTGCTTTCTATGACCATGCATCGCTGTCTAGCTGTATAGCTATTAAAGAGAACCTTAGTAGACAGCGAAACAACAATCTATTGAGGAAGGCAGCAAGCACGGAATAAATCCTTAACTGCTTACGGCACTCTATTCTGTTTTGCGAAAGGGACACTAAAGTCAAATAAGAATTTTCTTCAGAGTGAAAGCTCAATGTATAAACACATATAAACGATTATACTATCAACAGCAGTGCACTATACTTACTGAGAAATTGAGGTAAATGCACAAAAACACATGCGCCGCAGTAGGACATTCTCAAAATGATACCGATGACGTCAGACGAACCACCTACAACTAATCACTTGCTCTACCGGCACTAAATAAAGAACCAACCGGGCATTAAGAGACGCAAAAAAAATGCTGATTGTTCGTTTCTGTTTGATTTATAGAAAAAAAGAACCACCGGATGTTACTAAGGAGATTGGTGCGAGCGGTTCAAAAATTCAATTTTCGCGTGGTTAAACTTAGAGTCACTGTACCATAAAGGTAGCATATACAGTAACTCTTGTGCCCCGCCGCAGAGGTCTAGTGCCTAAGGTACTCGGCTGTTGACCCGCAGGTTGCGGGATCGAGTCCCAGCTGCGGTGGCTGAATTTCCGATTGAGGCGGAAATGTTGCAGACCCGTGTGCTAAGATTTCGATGCACGTGAAAGAACCCCAGGTGGTCGAAATTTCCAGAACCCTCCACTACGGTGTCTCTCATAATCATATGGTGGTTCTAGGATGTTAAAAACCACATATCAATAAATCAGCAGTAACTCTTGTTAAACTGGGCAGGTCGTCACATCTAGTGGGGCGCAGTTGAAGCAAAACACGTCCGACATCTTGGAGCCAATGGCAGGAAATTGATCAATGGCCGTTGTTGCTGCTGTGGCTCCTACTGCTTCCGTTCTGTTTACTAGTGTCGATGACCACGCAAGAAAGCCGAGCAACACTGTGCACCGCAACATTGACGTGAGCCGGTCCGCTTTTTAAGACGGGTAATTTGAAGTGCGCTAATGCGGTGCAGGTCACTAAAACGCCATCTTATTTCAAAATAAGTCATTCCTTGGCACCAAAGTAATAGTACAAGGTTTCTGGACCGCTAATTCAGAAATCAACGTCAACTGAATAGTTGCCGTTAGTGTCCCTTTAAAGATCACTGAAAGCATTTTCACATGAATTTCTCGATAATACTTCACTGCCCATTTGTCGGTTCGAGACGCGAGAACGGTAGACCAAGTACGTGTTGTATGATCTCATTACATCACTGCCGCATGTTAACTAGTATTATTACTACTACTTTACCACAGGCCTTTATTGATGCCTAAGAGATCACGGGCGGCGAGCAGTGTCTACCAAACACCAGGAGTATGGTACGTGTTCTGTCACGTGAATTGTGACCTCTCTCTCTCTCTCCCTCTCTCTCTCTCTCTCTCTCTCTCTCTCTCTCTATATATATATATATATATATATATATATATATATATGTATATATATATATATATATATATATATATATGTGTGTGTGTGTGTGGCCCGATGCCACGGGCCAGCCGCCGAACCACGTGAACTTAAACTCGATCCATGTGTGAGATGCGAGTAAGCGGCAACATGTTCCACATTTTTCCGTTTTTCTTGGTCGCCTCCGCTGGCGGCGCGTCTTACCTATACGCAGCAACAATGCCAGAATTACCCGCTCGTTTCCGGCGGCTCTCCGTCGCTCCTTTCTAGTTCCTCTCCTTCTTCTGCTTCTTGTTGTCTGTTGCTACCTCGTTCGCCCGCTTGTCTTTTTCTCTCTCTCTTTTTTTGGAGAGTCTTTAAACTGTGAGGGTGACCCTCTGCTACGGGAACTTGTATCATTTCACTTACATCCTCCGAAGAAGGCTGGTCCACCAGCCGAAACTGTTAGGATTAAATAAATATTTTATTGTTTTGTTTCCTATACTGCACTATTCTCGAAGTTTATAACTTTTATTACGGTAGCCGGAAGAAACTCTGATCATCTATTTCATATATATATATATATATATATATATATATATATATATATATATATATATATATAGAGAGAGAGAGAGAGAGAGAGAGAGAGTGAGAGAGAGACTTTGAGAGTGCTGTGATTCTTTGCAAGTGAAGCAAAGCAGTATTGCGACACTTGTTCAACATTTTTAATTTTTTTTGTTCAACCGACGTTAGTTTTATTGCTACATAGCTTCAGGTTCGCCTGGTGCAACTGCAGTTTTTTACGACCTTGCTCTTGTAGTACATATAGCACGCTGAGTTTCACTCCCCCTTTAGGCTATTCCTAAATCCTTTTCATACCAGCGAGTGATATCCGAGCTTTTAAGAGGGAAGCATGCTGTGTCTTTTTTGTGTTCCGAAATCGAACGTCTAATATATTTCTGTTTAAAGACATGTTGAGTCGTCTTTATGGGTGCAAGCTTCCTTGTATCCTCCCAGTACGTTAACTACATGTTTTTTTTTGTTTGCAGGATACCACGGGTGTCCATTAAACCACCGGCGGAGAGGAACATAGAGGAGATAATGCAAAATGAAATGTACGTGTGGATTAGTGTTTCAGTATACGTGAAATGAAAGGAACATCTGTAACATTTCTACTGCCAAAGTCAAGGATTAAAGCGCACCATGTCTCGAACGGTTCTACAAAGCAAATACGTGGCAACTTTCGAGAAAATTGCCGCGTATTTTTCTTGTAGCAACATTCGGTTTTTAGGAAGTTCGATAATTTGTTTCCTAACGTTTACGAGCATATACGTGCGTTTTGTTGTAGCGGTGAGCGAAACCTTATTTTATATCTGAATATAGTTTACTGATGACGTTTTTTTGCATTTTTGCAAGTATGTAATACTTCCGGTTTGTGTAACAAGCTTACGCTACTGCACGTTGATTGCTATTAATGGATGCACGAACGACTTCACAGGATTGCACTGGAGGCCAACAGAGTACCGGAAGTGAGACGTGTTGTCGACGAATCACCGAGAGAAATGTACGTGCCATGTCAATGTCAGTGTTTTTACGTATTGTTTTTTTTTTTCGGGAAAGCTCGCTAGTGTTTTCCAAGCGAAGTATCAGAGCACAGAGCAACGGGTATCTGGAGTGCCATTTTGTAATGTCTCTGATGACCTTGGTGTCTTACATGTTTCCAGATATTCTGAAATAAATATACATATTTTTAAATGTGCGTTTGCATGTGCCAAAGCTGGCTTGTTTGCTATGTGCATGTAGATTACGTACAATCATCTTAAACCCCGGCAGCAAAATACCTATCCTCGCTTTATTAAACAACTAGCTTATTGCATATTTTTGTGTAAACAGTGTAGTGCGTGTGTGCGACTGTATGTATTATGCGATTATCATTGTATATATCATGGTCATCACCCGCTACTTGGAGTAGCATGTCATGTGAAATGCCAGACAAGCTTCTCCAGCTCTCCGTCAAAATATTTATATCTCCCTCTTTTTGCTTGCGCAAGTCTACGAGTTCCGTAACTTGCCCATGTTATGCTCATTTAGCGAAAATGGCGAGGACTAATAGTTGAAGATTTCAAAAAAACAGTGTACACTTAAAAAGTGTCAGTTTTCAGCTCTTCAGTGCTCTTCGAACGAACTGCCGAATCAGTGCAATTTTATGTTTTTGGTAAGAAGAATGTATTTTCCAACCAAAAGTACTTTGATCATTTCGTTCGATACTTTCGCAGAAAAGTGCACATCAGCGCAGTTGAAAGAGAGCCAAAATTAAGAATTGCCTGATAAATAAAAGTCTATATTCAAGTCATCAATGCTTTGATCACCACTTGCTTGTTTGAGTTTAGCATATCATGATGGAGCTCGGATAAAACGTCTGAGCTTGTTTCGTTTGTTTCACGATACATGTGTCTAAACGTTGTGATTTACCCAGTATTTCAATAAACAGTACTCCTACAATAGTCGCACACGGGTATGGTTGTTGAATGTTTGTTCTAAAATAATGCTTGGTCACTGACATGCGAGCTTATGACCTTTTGGTAATCTCAGAAGCCACAAAATATATAACGAATCTGGTCACGCATTGCCAAAACAAAAGATGAAAGTTTTTGCGCACTTGAACTAACTCCCTATGCTTTAGTCATTATCATAAAGGCCTAAAGATTATTCGACATTTTGAGCCAGTAGCTTGACCAAACTAATATTGTATCATTGGTAACTACAAATGACGTGTGCATATGTAGCTAATGTTTTACCATGTTCATTTACCATGGTTTTACCATGGCATTACCATGTTCTCGCAGCCAAGTGTAGAAAACACCCGGTTTTCGTTCACTGCGTTGCATTGTCAGCGCAGCGTCAAAAACGCCGCGATCTTATGAACAACGCATATATGCATATGCTATGAGCGAAACACTTACGGATAAATGTTGTGCCTACTATACGCATATTATTTGCTTTTTGTTCGACATTGTTGACAGTATGAAGGCAGCCAACAGATTAACGTGGTTGGGTGCTGAGCAAGGGCTTGTACTTCCACTGCGTGACTTACTCGTGCAACGGACGGACAGACAGACAGACAGACAGACAGACAGACAGACAGACAGACAGACAGACAGACAGAAATTTCTGCGATAATCTATGGTCTTTAAGTATAGAGAGCTCCGTAAAGTATCACGTTGTGACAGTGACAGTTACTGTTAACACGCAATACCAGTCCTAATTTTCTTTTATTCTCATTCCATTAGCGGCAGCAAGGTGTGGGTCGTCATGACTAGCAGCTGTCTGGCCATCGCATTCATCTTAGTATTCCTGGTCCTCTTCGTCTTCGGCAACGATGGTGACTATGTTTTCTTTGTTCTTGCTATCGAAAACCACGTAACTTAGAAACATTCTAAAGCTTAGAACCAGGCCGTTATATGGCTATTGCTACCAGCGCCGCCACGGTGGTCTAGTGGCTAAGGTACTCAGCTGCTGATCCGCAGGTCGCAGCAGGATCAAATCCCGGCAACGGCGGCTGCATTTCAGATGTAGGTGGAAATGTTGTAGGCCCGTGTGCTCAGATTTGGGTGTACGCTAAAGAACCCCAGGTGGTCGAAATTTTCGGAGTCCTCCTCTACGGCGTCTCTTGTGGTCATATGGGGGTTTAGGGACGTTAAACACCACATCTCATCAAATCAATCAATGACTATTGTTACCATTCCGCGGTAATCGATGCTTTACTAGAAAGGAGGACTCATGCGACCGGTGCAACAGCAGCACTCTTTCAAAAAATTTAGATATTTGTATGAAACAAGAAAGAAATATTCGCCGTAAATGGTATTGTTCTTTTCATCCACTATACACAGCTACTGCAATTTGGAGCCCTTTAGGTGCCTGTAGATAGTGATTTTCCAGTGAATTGCACAACGCCAGCGCTGCTCCAGTACATGACGATGCTTCAAATTAATATCTATCTATCTATCTATCTATCTATCTATCTATCTATCTATCTATCTATCTATCTATCTATCTATCTATCTATCTATCTATCTATCTATCTATCTATCTATCTATCTATCTATCTAACTGTCTGTCTGTCTGTCTGCCTGCCTGTCTGTCTGTCTGTCTGTCTGTCTGTCTCTCTGTCTGTCTATCTGTCTATCTATCTATCTATCTATCTATCTATCTATCTATCTATCTATCTATCTATCTATCTATCTATCTATCTATCTATCTATCTATCTATCTATCTATCTATCTATCTATCTGTCTATCTGTCTGTCTGTCTATCTATCTATCTATCTATCTATCTATCTATCTATCTATCTATCTATCTATCTATCTATCTATCTATCTATCTATCTATCTATCTATCTATCTATCTATCTATCTATCTATCTATCTATCTATCTATCTATCTATCTATCTATCTATCTATCTATCTATCTATCTATCTATCTATCTATCTGTCTGTCTGTCTGTCTGTCTGTCTGTCTGTCTGTCTGTCTGTCTATCTATCTATCTATCTATCTATCTATCTATCTATCTATCTATCTATCTATCTATCTATCTATCTATCTATCTATCTATCTATCTATCTATCTATCTATCTATCTATATGTCTATCTATCTATCTATCTATCTATCTATCTATCTGTCTATCTGTCTGTCTATCTATCTATCTATCTATCTATCTATCTATCTATCTATCTATCTATCTATCTATCTATCTGTCTGTCTGTCTGTCTGTCTGTCTGTCTGTCTGTCTGTCTGTCTGTCTGTCTATCTATCTATCTATCTATCTATCTATCTATCTATCTATCTATCTATCTATCTATCTATCTATCTATCTATCTATCTATCTATCTATCTATCTATCTATCTATCTATCTATCTATCTATCTATTTGTTCCAGCGGAAATGAGCGATGAAGACGGTTATGGTGGCTCTAGCGCTCTCAGCGGAGGCAGTAGTGGTGGAGGGGGCGGTGGAGGTGGAGGCTCTCCCATCCCTGAACTATTTGTGCCTGACGCACCTGAAAGTCACCCAACAGCCGTAAGTATTCACATATTCACCAAGCTGATCCCAGTTTTAGGCATCGGTAAAACACGAAAGTTTGTCGTGTTTTTGAAGAGGTAGTTAAGCATTTATTGTGCGTTGTTTCAATGCAAGGGCGAAGGAATGATTGCTGCACAAACAAATTACAATGTTACGCAATTAATGGCAAGCAGCTCGAAACTTTCAGCGCACACCTCAAGTAGAAAGCACGCACGAAATGAGCATACACAACATGAGCGCGGACTAACGACTGTTTCAGCTCGACACTTAAAGTACGCTGTTCAAACAAAAAGCAAGACGCACGAAACGAACGCTCAAATCTACACAATAATAAAGTTGTTTACTACTACACAGTAGAAGCGAGAACAACCACAGTCCTAACTTCTTTGTTTGTGAGGAACTGGCTTCTTTCGTAACCGTGGCCGCGGCAGCGAGCGAAATAACTTCGTACTCTTCCGACTCACGAGTCTGATGAGTGTGAAGGATAGGATAGACGACGGAGCTGGCGATGCCGGGAACTTGCCGATAAAGGCTGATGGGGAGTGAGAGACAGAAGACTTAGATGGGCAAAACACGCAGTGATGGACTGGTGTTTTCTACTGGATAACGCCGATCACTCCTAAAGGGCAATGAGAGACAGGAGACTCAAATTGGACACAGAAGCCCGCAGTCCGTTTGGAGTTAACGCGCTCGCTGCAAATTTTTATTGTTCAACAAGGCGCAGGAGAAATCTCCCACCAGCACTACCTTGGAGGTCAAGATCTTGTGCCGATATATACGGGGTGGCCAGTGAACGGTTGTGCAGCGTGAACAGGCTTTCTTTTTTCAATCAAGAAACTCGCTAGCACACGCTGCCTTTGTCGGCGTTGCGAAGTGAGAGGAAGAGTGTAGGAGAGGAGAAAACGGGGAGGGGTCTCGTATGCGCAATGGTGGTGTAAACACTGCTGGGAGAGATGTTTATAGGAGAGAGAACAGTGAGTGAGGAGAAACAGCGTGCGTCAGCCTTGCGAGGCGAGAGAGCGGAAGCGAGGGAGAGGTGAAAGGGGAGCGCATGCGCTGTAAGGGTAGTACGCCGCACACCGGATAAAGTTCGACCACATGACGCTTCGCATCTAGGATCCACACGATCAGTAGAGGCATTGGGGATGTAACGAAAACACCGAAGACAAGGTCCGGCAGGTGAACGAGGCTCGCTAGTCGGCTGAAATGCATGGCTAGTTGAAATAAAGATGGCAACCACTTGCGACTGAACGACACATGCACGTGGGGCCAGGTAATGTAAATTATTTTCTTTGCTGCCAGAAAATTTCGCCGCACCATTGGCAAGCGCGAAAGACCGCTTTATAATTCAAGAAGCGTACGGTGCAGAGCTAGTCGCTTAGACACTGAAAACATAAAACTACTACATTCAAGAGACATGAAGAAAGACGCTTGTAGATACTGTGAGTCTGCGCTGGCCTCATCCACATCTCTTTTCTTGTGTTCCGTTTGCAGGCGCAGTCTTATGTTTTGCGCTTCATAAGTTGGTTGAGCCCCTGCCCCGAACTTCTGAAAAAAAATGAAAGGGGAGGGTGAGACTGGCTAAAAGAAAGGTCCCCTTATGCCCTCCCTCATCACTTCCGTTACATGCATGGATAGATCCAACGTTTCCAAGGCACATAAATTGGTGATGCGACTTCCAAATTAGCAATAATCTTACACAGCACACCAAACTCTCAGGTCCTCCGAAAAAGTGTATCTATTAACTAAGTATTTTGCAAGTGAACAAGGTGAGATAACTTTGAAATGATGTTTTAGCGGTTTTCTTCCCACTTTGTTCTAAGGCAGTGCTGGTAGCTGTATATCTTGTTGTTTCTTTTTCTAATCATTCCTAAGCAAAACAAATTATTTAAGGACCCTTGGAAAAGCAAGTGAAATGGCGCTGTTGTTTTGTTTTCAACTACACTCTAAGAAAAAGTATGGATTATTTTCGGAAACGTTCCGCTGCACAACAATAATAGTTGTCAAATTTCCTCGCAATTGTTTCCTTGAAAACCCAGCTCTGGCCACTTTGCTGTCGGGAATGCTATGTCACACTTGTAACGTTCGTGCCGTTTGCGAGCGCGAACACAGGAACCATGGTGATAGCGCGAGGAAAGTACTTGAAGTAGATGACGAATCCTGTTGTCATGCAGAGACACTATGGTGAAACTACATGGGTCGCCAAACTTGGACCGAAAAGTGTGGGAAACCTATTGCCACAGGCATCAATGGCCGCCGACAATTGGTGCGCGACTAGAAGAGAAGGGAACAAACAATCAAAATTAAATACTCAATATAATTTTTTCTTCAAATAGTTGTAATTGTATATATGGTAAAGTTAGCTAACTATAAACTTACCTTACGGTGTATCTCACGCCTGCCTAAATTGTCTCAATTTTTCGTCGAGTGCCTTGAATCGGGGGGGTGGGCTATACAGGCGATTAGCGATCAGAGCTTGCGTTTCGTTCGGCGTGCTCTTTGGTTCAGCGCAGTGCCAGGTCAACAAGACATCCCTCACTTTTCCGTGGTTGTTTTATGCGTTACTTCAGTACTCTCCCTATATTTTATGTGCTTTTTGCTGGTGTAACATTCAAGAGCTGAACTAGCTCACAGAACGTGTAGATGACCACTCCTGTGACGGCCGACTGCTTTCGCTGGTGCACGGCCGGCGTGCCTTCGGCTTCGGTGACGGTGAACGTGGCGTGCCCTCGGCTTTGGTGGTGGTGAAGCAACGAAACGCTGTATACTTTACGGCTGACAAAGCTATATTTTCAAAGCTGCTGTTTCGCTGCAGTTGTTTTCGGCGACTGGGCATCGTGAGGTTTCGAACTATAATGCTCTTGTGCTCGTGAAAAGTTGCCTCACTCTTGCCTCGGCAAAGTTTTGTGGGCATGTCATAAGTACATCATTTGGATAATAGAACAGCTTTGCTTCCTCAAGCTTTGGTTTTTTGTTTTTGTTCTCCCACGCTCATTTATCGAGACACAAAGCAGAATAAAAGCGCGTATATAGAATGACACCTGGAAGGTCGGCATTTAAGGAAAAAATCCATTTCGTGCAATGTAGGGCAAGTGTGTGACGTCGCAAACGCTTCCGGTTGTGACGTCGTATTTTATTCTTCATTTTTTGTTTGCAGTTAGTTGGATCCTCCTCTCGTAGGTTGCAATGGTGGCAACGAGCTGCCGACTACTGAATCCATGGGCTTTTACACATATAACTTGAACACTCCCCAAACTCTCAACTTTTTTAGAGTGATAAAAAGATCACTATCAGGGGGTCGCGTAGGTAAAGATGAGTTTCAGATGGCACAAAACTGTACAGAAATTCGTGCTCAATGTGTTAATTTACCAATGACATTTTCCAGGTTCTGCCGACGCGTGCTCGTACTACCCAGCGCACTGAAAGCCACGCAACCAAGACGACCGAAGGCGAAGTGACCTGGCTCACCCAAGCCACCACGCCAGCACCTACTACTTGTAAGGAAAGGCCGAACTTCAGTCGCGAATGACGTTTTGTTCGCAGGATCCCAAAGTTAGTTGATCCTACAGTGGTAACTTCAGCCACCCAGTGTTGTCCTCTGCCTGCGAGGTTGTTAGTTTGCGCTGGTCCAGTCTACATCTTTTTGGTTATTTTCTATTTGTAGGCGAAGTTTTGTTTTTTGCGGTTCATAAATTGCTGGAACCCCTGCCCCAACTTCTGAGAAAAAATGAATAGTGAAGGTGAGCTAATGGTCTCCTTGCGACCTCCACCCATCAATCCCGATAGACGCGTGAATATATATGGTTTCTAACAAAGAAAAAGAACTTTTATATGTGCACTTATTTCCTTCATTCATAGCAAGGGTCTCGTTCTGGCAGACTTGGTGCCTTCAGGTAGCATACGAGGGATATTGGTCAGCTGCCAGCTCGTAATCAAATACTGCGGGACGCCAAAGAGACAGAAAAAGTGTTCCACAATCGCTGTCAAGGTTGCAGGCGCGCTGACTTAAGATCCCACGTTTCATGTAAGCACATATTGTTGCGGTGTAAAAATATGTCTATATGTTGTTTCAACGCGAACAAAGGATGAAAAGAACTTGCGGCAGCTGAAGAGCGTGTTCGAGATCAGCTATACAGTAAGACGCCTTTTTTGTCTTTCTCCAAAAATCCACGGTCCCAGTAGCCGGAGTCAGCAAAACATTCCCATCATTAATCGCTGTTACCTATACACACGTGTCACGTGCCTCTCCTTATAGGAGCATCACGCCGATGCTAAATCAGATCAGCAGTATTTTAGGGGCGAAGCTTCTTAGCCCGCAGGTCGTTCCCTCCTCTGTATGTAGTATGTAGCCACCACTATTTTGTGATTCTCTCAATAGATAGCGTTATGTATACATGTACTTGGAAATAATATACCTAGAAGCCATTAGTAGTTTTCACAACATATCCATGAAGTGAATGAGCGGGGCGAAGCATCCGTCCATCAATCCGTGTGTCCAACCGTCCATGCTTCCGTCCGTCCGCCCGTTCTTAGTCTCTCTGTCCGTTTTTGGTTTCCGTTCATCTATGCGGTCGTCCGTCCACGCAAAATCATAGCATATCTACAGAGTGAGTGATGATATATATATATATATATAAATATATATATATATGTATATATATATATATATATACATATATATATATATATATATATATATATATATATATATATATACATATATAATATATATATATATATATATATATATATATATATATATATATATATATATATATATATATATATATATATATATTGTAAGACAGTAGCAGCGTTGGAGTCTCGACGGCGTTTATGAGGCCGAATCGCCTGATCAACCCTTCGAACGAAGACGACGTTTTTCGTAATGATGATTATATACAGATGAAGAAGATGAAGGTCAAACGTTGTCAATATTGTGCTTACACTAATTTCCCCCTCGCGCAGAGCGGCCAATTAGGCCGCTGTTTATGACGGTGGTGTACGGCGCACGAATAGTTTTAAGCGCGACACGTGAACAACCTCCGTACCACGAAAACGGCCGTCGGGAGGCATGACAACAGGGGTTACTCGATAGTTAACAGGAGACGTCTGCTTCACTATAGCGTAGGGGCCAATGAAACGTGAGTGAAACTTATCACACAGGCCGGAAACCCGCGTTGGGGTCCACAACAGTACTTCGTCTCCAGTATTGAAGTGAACTACACGGTGGACGCCATCGTAGCGAGTCTTCCGCTCTTGTTGGCTTGGCTGTGTATTGAGGTGGGCGCGTCGGCGACAATCGGCCAGGCGAGATTAAGTGCTCCCTCGATGAGGATGACGAGTTCACAGGGACGTCAAAAAAGGAGATACCGAGCGGAGATGTTGGTTGATGGTCATAGACGAGAAAGAATGGGGAATAGCCCGTGGTGCGCTGCGTAGCGGCATTGTACGCAAAAGTCACGAATGGCAGGATGGTATCCCAGTTGGTGTGGTCGGCGTTGATATACATCGATATCATGTCGGTCAAAGTTCGATGGAAGCGCTCTGTGAGGCCGTTAGTCTGAGGATGGTAGCTGGATGTCGTCTTATGAATCGTATTACATGCGTGGAGAACTTGTTCGAGTAGTTTCGACAGAAACGCCTTGCCGGGATCGCTTAACAAGATGCGTGGTGCTCCATGTCTTAGAAAGATTGCCTCCAGAAAAAATGTGGCAATGTCCTCTGCTGATCCTGAAGGAAGTGCAGCTGCTTCGGCACACTTTTTTTAAGTGGTCAACTGCTGTGACAATTCAGCGCTTGCCGCTAGCTGATATTGGTAGCAGTCCGTAGAGGTCAATGCCAATGACGTAGAAGGGAGCGTCAGGACACGGAAGAGGTTGTAGAAGACCGGCCGGGGAGGAAATGGGTCGTTTGCGGCGTTGGCATAGCGAGCATGACGCAACATATCCCGCTACGCAGTTGGAAAGGCCAGGCCAGGCAAAACGACTGCGGATGCGCTCATAGGTTTTTTGAAAACCGAGATGACCAGCCTTGGGGTCATCGTGAAACGCCTCTAAAATTTGCGCCCTTAGGGAACGAGGAGCAACAGTAACCCAGCACTGTCCTTCGGGGTGGAAGACAAAGCAGTAAAGGATTGAGTTTTCAGTCTTGAAGTTCCGCAGCTGTCGATGGGCGCGAGCGTTGAAGGACGAGAGGAGCCTTGAAGGCGCTGCATTATAGAGCGACAGTAAGTGTCGCTGCGTTGGTGGGATGCAAACGTGTCGTTGTTGAAGGTAGAAAGAAAATCGACAGCGGCGAGTGAATGAACTGACGGAGACACTTTGATGAATTCACTCACAGTTGGCGACAGGCCAGGAGTGCCTGATGAGGATTGTAAAGGACAGCGGCTAAGGGCATCGTCATCGTTGTGTTTCTTGCCGGATTTGTAGACAACGTCAAACTCGTATTCTCGAAGACGAAGTATCCAGCGACCGAGACGTCCAGACAAATTCTTCAACGTCGACAGCCAGCACAAAGCGTGGTGGTCAGTGACGACGGTAAAGTGGCGGCCGTGAAGATATGGTCGAAACTTCTGGATGGCCCAGACAACGGCGAGACACTCCTGCTCAGTGATGATGTAGTTTTTCTCTGCTGCTGTGAGGGTGCGACTTGTGTATGCAATCACACGTTCGTCATAACACTCTGTTCGTTGCAGATATACAGCGCAGAGTCCGTGTCCACTGGCATCAGTATTGAGGAGAGTGGGTGTGGCGTTATCGAAATGACAAAGCACTGGCTCAGACGTGAGGGCACGTTTCAAGGTGTCAAAAGCCATTTGGCATTTGTCCGACCATACGTATGACGCTCCCGAAGAAAGGAGTTGGTGAAGTGGCGCAGCAATGGTGGTGAAGTCTCGTATAAAGCGCCCGAAGTACGACGCAGGGCCAAGAAAGCTTTAGAGCTCTTTGACGCGTTGAGGCACCGGAAAGTGAAGCACGGCGATAATCTTGTCGGGATCAGGCCGGATTTCATCTTGGCTGACGAGATGTCCGAGTACTTTAATACTTTTACTAGCAAAGTGGCACTTCTTGGTGTTGAGCTGAAGGCCAGCAGCTGCGAGACACGTAAGAACTTCATCCAGGCGCTGCAAGTGCTGTTCGAATGTTGAAGAAAATATGACGATGTCGTCAAGGTAACATAAGCATGTTTTCCACTTAAGGCCCCGCAACGCAGTGTCTATCAGTCGTTCAAACGTTGCTGGCGCATTGCAGAGGCCGAAAGGCATGACGTTCAATTCGTAAAGCCCATCAGGTGTGGTAAAGGCAGTTTTTTTCTTGTCATCCTCATGCATTGCAATTTCCCATAACCGGAGCGCAGGTCGAGGCTCGAAAAATATTCCCCCCCTTGTAAAGAATCTAAGGCATCATCAATGCGAGCAAGGGATATACGTCTTTTCTGGTTATTTTGTTTAATGCGTGATAGTCAACGCAGAATCGCATCGAACCGTCTTTTTTTCGTACGATAACGACAGTTGACGACCAAGGGCTTGAGGAGGGGCGGATCATGTTTTGCTTGAGCATATCAGCAACGTGCTTGTCGATGATCTCGCGTTCGCTGGAAGAAACACGGTATGGTTGACGGCGGACAATAGAAGTTCCGTCGGTGTGTATGCGATGAACCACCGCAGAAGTCTGGCTTAGAGCAGCGGAATGTACGTCGAAAGAAAATTTATGCTTAGACAACAACGCCAGTAGTTCGTCTGCTTGCGGGGGAGTGAGATCCGTGCTGATGGTATTGACGAGAGCCGTAGTGGGTGGAGCATCTGTTGGTATTGAACGTGATTCCACCAGACTGGTATCCGAAGCCACTAGAGAGATAGGTTGTGTGTCCACGCTGGAAACTACAACAGTGCCCTTGGTCAGCAGAATCGGCTCATTGGTGATACTCAGTACTGCGAGGAATGCGGTGCCGTTGGGGACGCGGACAAGACTCGATGAAAGTGCAATCCCTCTGGATAGATAACGGGCTGATGGACTGACTAAGACCTCACCGTGGTCAATTGAGTCAGACATAACCATGATAACGTGCTCGTGGTTAGGTGGCACAAGGAAGTCATTGGCTGTTCGTAGCCGGTCACGTGATAATTTCGGGGAAATATCATTCGTCTCTCGCATATGTATGAGTCGTTGTCGACAAAACATGGAATCAGCAGCATCAGAAAGAAAGTCTCATCCTAAAGTAAGCATAAAAGCACAAGAATCCAGCACGACAAACAGAATATGATGCCGAATCCCATCAATGAAAACTCTAACGGTGCACTGTGCTGATGGCCGTATGTGCGAGTCATTTGCGCTACGTAAGAGAGTGCCAAAATAAGGTGTGGTAACCTTACGTAGACGAGTACACAAATCCGCATGAATAACAGAAATAGCAGCCCCCGTGTCCACCAATGCCTGAACTGGTACCCCTTCCGCATACACGAATAACAAGTTGGCTGGGCCCTCTGGAGGTCTTGGTGTTTATTCGAGCGATGCAGCTTTCCATCCAAAAACTGCACCAGCTAGTTTTCCGAGTGGTAGTCAGAAGTAGGTACAGCCGGTCACAGAGGAGATGTTGAGCGTCGTAGAGGTGAAGGGGGCCGGCGGCGTCCGGGATAGCAGGGGCGAGGTGCGGCGAGTGGAGAAGTCGGAGAGAAGGAACGTGTCGTAAGGCGTCGCTGGTACTGGTTTGGGGATGGCTCCAAATCCCTTTCGTAAACATCGTAGCCACGGCTTTCATCCTGTTGGCGCTTGCGGCAAAATCGCGAAATATGTCCCCGAATGGCACAATAGTAACATATTTGGCGAGGCGAGCACCAGGGGGCGTAGTGTGCTGGAGCGGTCACAGGCGCTGGTACTGGTGCTGGGACAGGCGAGTGTGGTGCAAATGCTGCTACGTTGGCCTGCGCAGGAACAGGATGCGCGTGCTGAACCAAGGCAGGTGGCATGGCAGCGACTTGCGCATACGTCATGGGTGGTGTTGGTGGCGCCGTAGTGTTCGATGGGAGAGCGCCAGCCATGGATGAGAGCTCTTCTTTGGTGATGTCGCGCAGACCAGCAGATTGAGAGTGAGGCCGAGGGGCGGGTGCACATGACAACTATTGCGCTTGAAGTTCCTCGCGAATCAGAGTGCGAATCAGCGCGCGCAAATCCGCATCCGAGGAAGGCCGGCTGTCACTGGCGTCTAGGTAGTCTGGGTGCAATCGAATGGCTTGGAGTTCATCAAGATGCTGACATGTCGTGATGACGTCCTCAACGGTGGTAGGGTTTTTAACAGCCAGAGCGTTAAACTCGACATGGCCTATCCCTTTGATGATGTGGCGAACACGATCAGCTTCTGTCATCGCCGAGTTCACGCGGTGACAAAGGGCAAGGACGTCTTCAATGTACGAAGTGTACGTCTCCCCGGGAAGTTGGGCACGCCCATCGAGCTTTCGTTTCGACACTTCAGAATGGATGTTCGGTTTTACAAAAATCCTACGGACTTGTTTAGCAAAAGCAGGCCAACCCGGGAAGCTGCTCTCGTGGTTAAAAAACCACGTTTTCGCGACATCGGACAGATAGGAGGTGACGTGACGAAGTTTTTGAGGCTCATCCCATTGGTTATAAACACTGGTCATGTCGTATTATTTTAGCCATACCTCGACGTCGTCGCGTGGAAGACCACAGAAGATGGGTGGGTCGCGCTGCCGGGTGTTGACGATCCACGCAGGAATGGTTTGTTGGACAGGGATGCTGGATGTTCCGGGCAGCGGTTCTTGAGCCATGACAGCAGACGGGGCAAGCAAGCGGCGACCCGAACGAAGCTTCAGGGGAACGCGACGTCGGAGAGGGCTTAGGGATCAAAGCACTTCCACCACTCTGTAAGACAGTAGCAGTGTTGGAGTCTCGACGGCGTTTATTAGGCCGAATCGCCTGATCAACCCTTCGAACGAAGTCGACGTTTTTTGTGTTGATGATTATATACAGATGCAGAAGATGAAGGTCAAACGTTGTCAATATTGTGCTTACAATAAATAAATAAATAAATAAATAAATATATATATATATATATATATATATATATATATATATATATATATATATATATATATATATATATATATATATATATATATATTGTGGTGAACCCTTCGAACAGGTCGTCCTCTCCAGCGCAATCTAGTGGGTTGCCCTTTTTAGCAAAAAGAAGAGCAGCTCGTGCAGATAGTCGGTACCCGCATTGACTGTCGCTGCCAAGCATCGTCGACAAGTGTCCACCAATAAACGTCTCAACAATTTGGTGAAGAGTGCTGTGCCCTTCTAACACCTTCGGTTAGCATTTGATGGCCCTGGAGCTTCGATCCCGCACCGTGCCTTCTACCATGCACCAAGACGCCGCACAGCAAACGCTTCCTCCTGCGCCGACGCCATGTTCCGGTGTCCCCCGCATCCGCGACCCTCCTGTCTTCACCGGCGCGGATGGCACCGACGTCGAGGACGGGCTGGCCATGTACGAACGCGTCAGTGTCCCCAATCATTGGGACGAGGCAGGTAAACTCGGCAACCTGTTTTTCTACCTTGCGGGTGTGGCCGGCATGTGGTACAACAACCACGCATCCGATTTCCCCACTTGGTCCGCTTTTAAAACCGCCGTCGTCGACGTGTTCGGCCGTCCTGCCGTTCGTAAGCTCTAAGCCGAACAGCGGTTACGTGAACGAGCACAGCAGACCGGTGAGTTCTTCAAAAGCTACATAGAGGACATCCTTGACTTGTGCAAGAAAGTGGACGCGAGCATGTCAGAGGCCGACAGAATTACCCATGTTCTAAAAGGCATCGCCAACGATGCCTTCACCATGCTCCTGGCCAAGAACCCTCGCACTGTGGCAGAGATCATTACACTTTGCCAAAGTTACGAGGAGCTGCGACGGCAGCACTCGATGACCCGTCGACCACCCTCACGTGACGCTGATCTCTCGGCCTTGTCAACACTTCCTGTCCACACCACCTTGCTTGCTGAAATCAAGTCATTCGTGCGTGAGGAAGTTGCCCGCCAGGTCTCTTTACTGGCCTTTGCTTCCCCGCAACGTGCTGAACAGTCGTCAAGCACACTTCTGCCTTCCCTCCGCCGAGCCATTCAGCAGGAAATCGCGGTGGTCGTTCCAGAATATCACCAGCCGCCTCAAGTATCTACACCACTCAGTTACGCCCAAGTTGTCGCCAGGCCACCCCCACCGATTCCTGTGACTGGCCCCCTTGGTTACACCGAAACCATCGCCAGACCCCAGGCCTTCGGAGAAACTGTGCCACCTACATATACCGACGTCATCCACGTGCCCCGTGTGCCGCCCACTATGCAGTTATATCAGCAGCCGGCTCGCCCATCGCGTTCTTCGACATGGATGGGACCCGCGAACCGATGGCGCACTGCGGACAATCGCCCTATCTGCTTTGCTTGTGGTTGCGTCGGTCCCGTAGCACGCTACTGCAATCGTGTGCAGCGACCGCAGGTCGCCTCCAATTTTCCCAGCCAATCGAGCCGCTTTTATGACCAACCGCCACCTAGGTCACCGTCGTCCCGCCCCGCTCCATCAACCCGCCGCTCACATTCTCCGCGACGTCGCTCACTGTCGCCGATGTGGCCACGTCCACTAGAGGGTGACCAGGAAAACTAGTCGTCGCAGTCCACGAGGCAAGGGCTGCGACGCTGTCGAACTGCGGAAGCCCTCAGGAAAGACCATCGAACGTGATAGACGTGCTTGTGGATGGTGTTCGTGCATCTGCCCTTGTAGATACTGGAGCCGCCGTATCCGTCATGGACGCAAAGCTTAGCCGATTACTGCGCAAAGTGACCACGCCACTTTGCGGGCTCTCCCTCCGTACAGTCAGTGCCCAAAGCATTCACCCTACAGCGATGTGTACAGCCCGCCTCATGATTCAGGACGTGATGTATGCCGTCGAATTCATCATAATTCCTTCATGCTCTCACGACGTCATCATAGGATGGGATTTTCTCTCCCGCCACGACGCCGTCATTCATTGCGCACCAGCAGAAATAGAGCTGACACCATTCACTTCTTTGACGCTGGCCGACAGTCCATCTACTGCAAGCAAGTTACTCGTCAGGGACGACACGCAAGTGCCTGCAAACTCGTCCGCGGCGGTGTCGGTCTACTGTGCAAGTCTTTCCGACACCGCTGCACTCCTCTCACCATCTCATCGAGTTTTCACCAGAAAAGGTTTGCTGGTTCCTTTCGCGACCGTGCAAGTAACTTGCGGCAGCACCACTATTTTTGTTCTGAACTCATCCCCGTACAGTGTTACGTTGGTGCGAGGGGAATGTCTCGGTAGCGTGGAACCCATCGAAGACGCACAAGTCATGGATCAACCTGATGACACGCACTGCCGAAGTTCCAATACGCTTAGTGCTGTTTCTACATCTGTTTCATCATCCGCTGATGTATTCGGTCCTTCCATTGCCGACAACCTTACGCCGGTCCAGCGCTCCCAGCTTCTGGCCCTGTTGGAAGAATTCCGCTCTTCTTTCGATGTCTCTCAACCTTCTCTCGGCCGCACATCCACTGTTAAGCATCGCATTGACACAGGCGCACAACCACCACTACGGCAACGTCCATATCGCGTATCTCCCACAGAACGCCGTGTAATCAACAAGCAAGTGGACGACATGCTACGCCGCGATGTTATTCGACCCTCTAACAGCCCCTGGGCGTCTCCTGTCGTTCTCGTCGCGAATAAGGACGGTTCTGTGCGGTTCTGTGTGGACTACCGACGTCTCAACAAGATCACTCGTAAGGACGTGTACCCACTACCGCGTGTGGATGACGCGATTGACAGCCTGCAAGGAGCCGAATTCGTTTCATCTCTAGATTTGCGCTCAGGGTACTGGCAAGTACCTATGGCTGAGGACGCTCGACCGAAGACCGCTTTCGTCACTCCCGACGGCTTGTACGAATTCAACGTCATGCCGTTTGGGCTGTGCAATGCGCCCGCCACCTTTGAGCGCATGATGGATACCGTTATGCGAGACCTGAAATGTCACACGTGCGTGTGCTACCTCGATGACGTCGTCGTTTTCGCTCCGGACTTCTCCACGCACCTTCAACGCCTGCGGCATGTTTTAACGCATCTGAGTGACGCCAGTCTGCAACTGAACCTAAAGAAGTGCCGATTTGCAGCTTGGCAGTTGACAATACTCGACTACGTCGTGTCCAAGGACGGAATTCTCCCCGATCCAGCCAAGCTTTGGGCCATGACCGAGTTTCCCAAGCCGAAATCCGTCAAGGAACTGCGCAGTTTCATAGGACTGTGTTCCTACTTTCGGCGCTTCATCCGAAAGTTCGCGTCTATCGTATCGCCGCTGACAAAGCTCCTCGGTAGTAACGGGCCTCTCCATTCGTGGTCATCACAGTGTGACGACGCATTCACAACGCTCCGTCGTTTGTTGACGTCGCCTCCCATACTCCGCCACTACGACCCTACTGCCCCTACAGAGGTACACACGGACGCCAGTGGTGTCGGTCTCGGCGCTGTCCTTGCGCAGCGCAAACCAGGGTTCCCGGAATATGTCGTGGCGTATGCAAGCCGTACGCTTACAAAAGCCGAGACTAACTACACCGTCACTGAGGAAGAATGTCTGGCAATCGTCTGGGCCCTTACCAAGTTCCGACCTTATTTATATGGTCGCCCATTTGATGTAGTCACCGACCATCACGCACTGTGCTGGTTGTCATCATTGAAAGATCCCTCAGGCCGTCTCGCCCGGTGGGCACTTCGCCTGCAAGACTACGACATCCATGTGCTGTACCGCAACGGAAGGCAACATGCTGACGCCGACGCCCTGTCGCGCTCTCCCTTGCCTGACGACAATGCCCACGACTCAGCGTCTCACCTTGCCGTTTCTTCCATTAGCATTCATGCCGTCGCTACTGAACAGCGCAAGGATCAATGGATTGCCTCACTGATAGACTTGCTGACTGATCCATCCACTCCATCCACTCGCGCGTTGCGTCGTCAAGCCCACCATTTCGCCGTTCGCGACGACCTTCTCCACCGACGCAATTACAGCGGTGACGGCCGCCAGTGGCTACTAGTCATACCCCGCAGTCTGCGCTCTGACATATGCGAATTCTTTCATACTGATCCGCAATGTGCGCACTCCGGGGTATCGAAGACTTACCAGCGCATTCGCCAACGGTACTTTTGGCGCGGCATGTACCGCTATGTGCAGAAATTCGTTCGCTCCTGCATAGAATGTCAGCGCCGCAAAACTTCAACGCACCTGTCACCAGTAGGTCTGCAACCTCTACCTTGCCCTGCCAGGCCGTTTGGGCGCATTGGCATTGATTTGTATGAGCCACTTCCACTAACGTCGGCCGGTAACCGCTGGGCCATTGTTACTGTGGACCACCTCACGCGATACGCCGAAACTGCCGCTCTCCCCGCGGCTACAGCGAGCGATGTAGCCTCCTTCCTGCTCCAACGATTCATGCTGCGACACGGTCCACCTCTGGAACTGCTCAGTGATCGAGGCCGCGTCTTCCTGTCTGAAGTCGTCGAAGCCATTCTCAAAGGTTGCAACGTTGCTCACCGCAAAACTGCTGCTTACCACCCGCAGACGAATGGCCTCACTGAACGCTTCAACCGTACGCTCGGCGACATGCTCTCCAAGTACGTCGCCGCCGATCACACAAATTGGGATTCCATTCTACCCTTCGTCACCTGCGCATATAACACCGCCCCTCAGAGCACTACTGGCTTTTCACCTTTCTTTTTATTATATGGAAGGCACCCGTCACACACCATCGACACTATACTTCCGTACAAGCCAGATCCGTCAGAGTGGGCGCCTATTTCTGCTACAGCCAAGCTTGCTGAAGAGTGTCGAGAGCTTGCAAGGACCTTTACAGCGCATGATCAAGAGCGGCAAAAAGGCATTCGCGCTGACACCAGCACTACTGCGCCCATGTTCCTCCCTGGAGCGCTCGTCTGGCTCTCGATCCCTACCACTTCAACTGGCCTATCTTCAAAACTATTGCCCAAATACGAAGGCCCCTACCGTGTCGTCGAACGCACTTCCCCTGTAAATTACTTGATCAAACCCATCGAAACATCTTCGGACATGCGCCGTCGAGGGCGCGACATTTTCAACGTGGAGCGCCTCAAAGCCTACCACGACCCGCTCATAGTAACCAGCTGCTAGGTCGCCAGGCGGCTCCCTCTTCGTACCCGGGGTAGTTGTGGTGAAGCCTTCGAACAGTGGGTCGTCCTCTCCAGCGCCTTCTAGTGGGTTGCCCTTTTTAGCAAAAAGAAGAGCAGCTCGTGCAGAGAGTCGGTACCCGCATTGACTGTCACTGCCAAGCATCGTCGACAAGTGTCCGCCAATAAACGTCTCAACAATATATATATATATAAATATATATATATATATATATATATATATATATACATACATATATACATATATATATATATATATATATATATATATATATATATATATATAAATATATAGATATATATAGTGGGAGTAATATTTCAATGGGCCAGTTAGTCTTCGTGAAGCTATGGCATATGGCACAACGGGAGCGTTGTCAACAAGGATAAATATATTTATTTCCCAACAGTGTCGGGAGGAGTCCTCCCTTCATCAGGGGATGAGTTATCCCCTGATGAAGGGAGGACCCCTCCCGAAACTGTTGGGAAATAAATATATTTATCCTTGTTGACAACGCTCCCGTTGTGCCATATCCCATACCTATATATATATATATATATATATATATATATATTTATATATATATATATATATATATATATATATATATATATATATATATATATATATATATATATATATATATATATAAATATATATGTATATATATATATATATATATATATATATATATATATATATATATATATATATATGATGCTACGGGGTGCCACATATGAACATTGTAGAAAAGAGGACGATGGTTAGGGCGAGCTCGTGCAGACCGGGCTCCATATTGTATGCCTGCCTGTTTACCAGAAGTAAAGGCATTTTTCAGACGCCTTCTCCCCGTAACATTTTGGTGGAGGTGCTGGGTAGCGATCCCAGTACCTCTCGCATCGTTTCTCCGACCTTCGTTCCGGGTACTGGCAGATATCAGTTGATGATCTGGACCGTAAAAAGACGGCATTTGTAACTCCCGACGGGCTCTATCAGTTCAAAGTAATTCCGTTCGGGTTATGTAATGCCCCGGCTACATTCGAACGAATGATGGACGCTATTCACGGTTTCAAGTGGTCAATCTGCCTATGCTACCTTGATGACGTCATTGTTTTTTCGCCAACTTTCGAAACTCACCTCGAGCGTCTCTCAACAATTCTTTCGTTCTTTCGGTTTTCCGCAAAGCAGGGCTCCAACTAAACTCGTCGAAATGTCACTTCGGCCGCCGGCAGCTCACTGTCCTTGGACACCTTGTCGATTCTTCTGGTGTTCGTCCCGATCCTGAGAAAATCCGCGCCGTCAAAGATTTCCCTGTGCCGACCTCTGCGAACGATGTTCGAAGCTTTGTGGGCCTTTTTTCTTACTTTCGTAGATTTGTGCGGAATTTTGCTGACTTCGCACGCCCGCTCACGGAACTACTAAAAAAATTGTGACTTTTGTGTGGGGACCTGAACAAACCAGAGCATTCGTTGAACTGACGAGTAGACTTACGACGCCACCGATTCTCGGCCACTTTGATATATGCGCTCCAACGGAAGTGCGTACCGACGCCAACGGCCACGGAATCGGAGCCGTCTTGGCACAACGACAGCATGGCTGCGAGCGCGTTATTGCATACTTCAGCCACGTTTTATCGCCAGCAGAGCGAAATAACTCTATCACAGAACGCGAACGCCTCGCACTCGTCTGGCAGTGGCGAAATTTCGGCCGTATTTGTATGGACGCCCGTTCACGGTTGTCACTGATCACACCTTATGCTGGTTGTCGTCCTTAAAAGATCCTAGTGGACGTCTCGGCCGGTGGGCTCTATGGCTACAGGAATATTCCTACGTGGTTGTCTACAAATCAGGTCGCCACCATGACGATGCTGATTGCTTGTCGCGTCATCCAGTAGACCCAGCAGACCTTTCTGAGAGCGATGAGTCTACTTGCGTTTCAGCACTTTCCGCGTTTAGCAACACCGGAGATAAGCAACGCCGTCATCCACACCTCAGAGATATAATCCTTTGGCTTAGTGGTCCCACAACTCCTCTGTCTCTCCGTATGTTCCTGCTCCAAGATGGCGTCTTATATCGCTACAGTATGCATCCTGACGGACCTGAGCTGCTGTTGGTCATACCACAACATATGCGTCAGACTGTCCTTGCACAGTTGCATGATATTCCGACAGCTGGTCACCTGGGAGTTTCAAGAACTTATGACCGCGTTCGACGTCTCTTCTTTTGGCCCGGTATTTACCGATCCGTCTGCCGTTACGTAACCTCATGCAGATCCTGTCAACACCGCAAAAAACCAGCAACCCTTCCAGCGGGACGCCTTCAGCCCATTCAGATCCCATCCGAACCATTTTATAGGGTAGGTGTTGTCTTACTAGGACCGTTCCATTTATCGGCCAGCGGAAACAAGTGGATAGCAGTCGCCACGGATTACACCGCTCGGTATGCCATCACACGGGCCCTTCCTACCAGTTGTGCGACGGACGTCGCTGACATTCTCTAGAAGACGTCATATTACACCACGGCGCTCCTCAGCAACTGCTCACTGATCGAGGTCGCTACGTTTTACCACAAGTTATTCAAGACATATTACACTTTTGCGCTACAAAGCACAAGTTCACAACGGCGTATCATCCTCAAAACAACGGCCTCACGGAGAGGCTAAGTAGAACCATCACGGACATGCTCGCCATGTACGTTTCTTCCGACCATCATGACTGGGACTCCGACCTTCCATTTGTAACATTTGCCTATAATACGTCTCGGCATGACACTGCAGGTTTCTCGCCATTTTTCCTCTACGGACGAGAACCTACGTTGCCTTTCGACACGCTCCTTCATGCCGTTAGCCACACGTCAGAATATGCCCGCGATGTGATTTCTAGAGCTCTAGAGGCACGTGAGATTGCTCGCCGGCGTCTGAGCGATTCGCAGGAATGACAACGACAGGTCTACAACGCGGGCCATCGTGATGTACACTTCGGTCAAGGTGACACAGTCCTTCTCTGGACGCTGTCGCGGCGAGTTGGCCTGTGCGAAAAGCTGACTTCACCCTACTCGGGTTTGTACCGTGTGGTGCGCCAAGTCACCGACGTGACCTATGAAATAGAACCTCTTAACGCCACCAGCACGCGATCGTGTTCTGATGTTGTTCACGTCACTCGGCTGAAACGATATTACTCAGATCAACCAAGCACCGAAACGGTGCCTTCGCCGCCGGGGGTGATGCTACGGGGTGCCACAAATGAACATTGTAGAAAAGAGGACGATGTTTCGGGCGAGCTCGTGCAGACCGGGCTCCATATTGTATGCCTGCCTGTTTACCAGAAGTAAAGGCATTTTTCAGACGCCTTCTCCCCGTAACAATATATATATATATATATATATATATATATATATATATATATATATATATATATATATATATATATATATATATATATATATATATAAATGAGGGTAAGAATTGTACACTCGTTTTTCTGCGTTTTGACACAATATTGATGAAATCTAACAGACAATAGTGCCAAGTGAGATATAGGGGAGGTTATTAGACCGAATTATAAGGTAAATGTGAAGGAAAAAAAGTGAATGAAAAGATAACTTGCTGTGAGCAGTAACCGAACCTGCGACCTTCGATAACGCGTTCGATGCTCTACCACTGAGCTACCACGGCGGCTATCCTCCCAGCCACTTTATTGGGTATATATGTGCATCTAAACGTGGTAGTGTCAGTCAGCGCCATCTGTAGCCATGGCGGCGAGTGTGGCACATTCTTTTGAGCCTGTTTAGCGTCACGTAGCACATGAACTTTTTACAAGCTAGCAGCTGACCAATGGTCCCTCGTATTCAACCTAAGGCACCAAGTCTGCCATTACTAGAACCTCGTTAACGAATAAGAGAAAGAAGTGTATACTTAAGTGCTTGTTTTTCCATGTTTCGACACAATATAATAAATCTAACAAACAATAATGCCAAAGAAAGTATAGGGAAGGTAATTAGACCGAATTATATGGTAACTGTGAAGAAAGAAAAGTGGATGAAACGATAACTTGCAGTCAGCAGGAACCGAACCTGCGACCTTCGAATAATGCGTTCAATGCTCTACCACTGAGCTACCATGGTGGCTATCCTCCCAGCCACTTTATTGTATATATATATAATAAAGACGAGAGTCTTTCTTGGGGACCTTCGATGCCAAAATTTTTGCCTATCTGTCTGTGCATTGGTATGTTTGTCCGTGGTAACGATATGCCTAACGGTACCAAACAAAGCCTCAAACGGCCAACCCAATCCGCAATGCCCGCAATTATTTCTCAAGTTTGAGCGTTCATACTTGTGCGATTGTCAATTAAAAACAACTATTGCGCATATCTGAGGCACCATAACAACTCGTAGATGTTTTGTATGTGTGGCTTTTTACTGGAGAAGGCACACACAGGTAATTCCAAGGACCATAGCGTTTATCACGCTGCGCTGACAGTGCAACGCTGTGCTCAAAAAGGCAAGTGTTTTCAACGCTTTGCTAAGAGGACACATATCTGTCTATGCAGCATACACAGATGTGTCGATGCTGATTGAAAAAAGCAAGTTACGTGACACATGTGACCTATGCATTGCAGCATTTGTAGAGTGGAGATTGTGTTGTACTTACTCGCTTATAGAGCACTGCCGACATATATGGCTCAATATTTATCGGTGAAAATGGCGATTGCTTTTTCACACACAGGCGATAAGGTATAAATGTGGCACGGCTATCATTGCAATCAATAAACGCCGCACATCAAATAGAGTAGCGTGGCGTGCGAAATTGGAGACCTCCGCAGTGGGGGTACAATTGCATCGGTCCGCCTTCTGAAGGCGACATGGCTAAATTTGACAACATGTGCTGCACGCGCTTGTCCTTTTCTATCTACCAGACTGTTATTTGATTTGCTGGTTGATTATTCCTAAAATTTTGCTTTTTGATGGTTCTGAAAGCATGTGTACTTTTACAACTATCACATTAGATACCCTTCCGTGTCATCCAATGGCGACTTCAAAGAGGTCGTCCTGATACCGTACAAGAGTACTGATCCTTATCAAAGTTTTCTGGACGGCAGCTCATCTCTGTTTAGAAATATCTATATAACAGAACTCTTTTTGAGCACGTTCCACGAAATACTGTTCTAACGTGTGCTTTGTGCAGCCACAACCACGCCGCAACCTCTTCTGTGCTCGGTCTCCGAGACGGCCACGCTGGTTTCCCTGTACCCGGACGACAACCTGTGCGACATCGTTATGTACACGCACGTTCGAGCAAGAACCAAATTGTGGCGGTTGACGACATGGACAGCTACACGACGTTCACCACCGTCTGTGGAGTCAAGTACTCGAAGACCACCTGTGGAATTTCATTCGACGCCCGGTGAGCGCACTTTGCCTACGGGCAGGAATGCACAAGATTAGTGTAGCATGGTCGGATTGTAAAATGATAGAGCCCGTGTCCACCACGGCTTCGCTGACTAATTTCCGTTACGCATATGACCTTGTAAAATGTATACTAACAGATCGCCAAGAAAAAAAATCTAGAAGGAATGATGCTGTCACCAGGTGTCGGACCGGCAAGCTCTCGATTTAGAGCGCGTGGCTCTAACCATTATGCCATGAAGCGTGCGTTGTCGGAAAGCTAACGGCAAGCCATTCATATATACCATACACCGTTTGGCGGTGCTCAGAAGTCCGAAACCTTAGAGCGTTTTTCTTCTGAGTAGCGAGATGGCATGATGGGCTCGCGTTGGGTAAATAGCTTTGGGCGTTGCGATCACTCTAAAGGTCGTCGCCTCGACGGAGTGCCACCTTTACGGAACGTGCTCTTTCCAGCTATGTCCTCCGAGAGGGCAGGAGCTTGGTGCACGCCTGCCATATCGGAGGCCATGCTCCTGCGTGCACGTTCATGAGACTCGCAATTCGGAAGCAGATGAGGGCCACATCGTTGGCTGCAGCGGCCCCGTTTACGTAGGGAGAGCACTGATGCACACGACGAGTTAAGAATTTTGACAGTAGTTTGCACTTGTACTGTGTATACTTGTGCGCTTGTTTCGTGCGTCTTTCAGTTTGAAGAGCGCACTTGAAAAGGGCCCTGAAACACTTTTCTGAGTAACCATTGAATTAATATGTGGAAAAGCGTATTGCCTCACAAATTTAACGCCGCAAAATATTTTAAGAATCTGTCCGGTACGAGCGGACTGACAAAGATATGTCAAACGCTGCAATCGCATTCTCTCTTCTCTTGTTTCGATGAAAGCGCTGGAAGCTAAGCAGAGAGGGATGGGAGGAGCAAAAAAAAAAAAAACGTCACGCATGCCTAGTGACCTTGAGAAGCTTTTTCTTTTTTTTCCTTCGAATACGCGGCTGTTTTCAGTGTGATCGTGGGTGCAACTTAGACAAGTGACGGCCTCTCGCAGCAATCGCTGTAACAAACGAGCGCGCCATGTTCAAATAAGCCAATCATTGATAGATGGGCAACCTACGTGTCATTTTTGAGCGCTATATGTAATTTGTCGAGGGAAGATAAAGCAATTTTTAGCCCACTTTGATATTTTATTGTGAATTCCAGGCCATGTGCTGTGCTATATCATCTGGCTTGCGAGTACTCGGGAGCCTCTACTACTGATCTTCAGCGTTTTTGGCCAGGCTCAAAAAGTGTTGCGGGGCCCCTTTAGGTGTCAAGCTGTAATAGTTAGTCCACACTCGTCCTGTGTACGCTCATTTCCTGCGTGCTTTCTGCTTGACATGTGCGCTGAAAGCTTTGACCTGCTTGCTGTTCATCACGTGACTGCAATTTGTTGCTGTTGCTAAAACAACTCACAATAAGCGCTCAACTATATCTGTGAATACACGTTTCACTTTCGTGTTATACCGATTCCTAGATAGGAAACTCGATGTAATATTCTTAAACTCCATTTGTTCCTTGACCTACTCTGCATTATTGCTTTATCTCAAGATTGACTTATCATATTCCATTGGATTGCTCACTCCGTTTTCCGGAACTTTATTTGAGCCCCATTTGTAAGCCTCCACGTTCATGCTCCGTAGGTAAGTACTGGTAATATGCCGCTGTTATATATACCTACCTCTTGAGAGATAGTGTTGGACAAACCATAACTAGGGCCTAATAAGCTAATAAGTAGGAACACTATTCTGCTTAAATTAAGTCATAATTAACTCTCATTATCTAAGTCAAGTGAAGTTGAGCTGTTGCAGTCTTCATTTTCAAGCATACCAAGTAGACTTAATACGCGACAAACTCAAAAAGCTGAAAGAAGCAAGGTGATCACATGTTGCTGTATTGCTCATATGGCTTGTAGAAGTAGTGCAAGCTGAACACGTTACTTTCCATGCATAGAAGATGCTACTTAGTGTTCGCTGCATAAAACGCTTTACAACTATACCTGCACCATGACAGTCGCAAGTTGAATTCCGGGGCCTTTTCAGAAGAGTGGTAATAAGATGGAAAAGAAGAGAAAAGTGAGCCCCGTAACTGTCTGAATCAGGGTGCGACACCTCAACAGTAGCACAAGGGATGGGGTTGAGGACGGAATAAAGGATAGGATTAAAAGTGTATATATAGAGAGAAACATGCGTTGGGACAGTGAGCGAAGACATATCGAGGGATAGGAGAGATAGGAAAGATGGAAACACGGTCACAGGAGTCCGAGGACGGGGCATCACTTGCGAGAGCTCTTGTCGGCGTCAGGAGATGGCGTAGGGCAAGTCCAGTAGGTCAGAGCTACGCTGTCGTCGGAGATCGACGTCAGGCTTTTTCAGTATCTAGAGTTTGTACGTGAGTTCACTCATCAACCACTTTTACGTGCGGAGCATCTCTTGCTCGGGTGTATGTACAGCGGCGTCGGCGTCCGCACTCTCTCAGCGCATGCGCAACTTCTTTCCTCTCCTACGCTCCCTCCTCTCACCTCGCCACGCCGATACAGGGAGCGTCTTCTAACGTACGCTCACTCTCCCCTCTCCTCCAGGCATTCCTTTCAGCTGTGTTTACACCCCCAGTTTGCATGCGCGTCCCTTGCCCTCTCGCACCTAGCAACTCCAACACAGGCAGTGTCTGCTAGCGAGTTTCTCGAGTGAAATGCCGACTGCTCGCGCTGCACAACCCTTCACTAACAACCCCATATATATAAGCAGTGGATCCTGACCTCCAACCACCATGATGCAAGTGCTCCTGTCGACAACCTGCCCGTATATTTGTCATCTATGTTTGATAGAAGCGAAATGAGCAGCACGACAGGGCTGCGCGTGCACCTCTGCTGCCTTCTGGAGTGGAAATTTCTATGCAGCAGGTGAAATGAAAGAAGCTCTCCGAATGCGACAAAGAACCTAGAACACGGCTGTGGGAGGCGCGATGTTGATAGCACGACAACAACGCTGACGTCGCTGCGCTGTTGAAGTGCTGACTGAGTGGCGGCGCTGACGTGCTCGCACGTGTTGTTTGTTTCATAAACTCTGGAAATACCCACATACATTTTTGACGCCAAGCTCGTTATTGTGTAGTCGTTTCTATCAACGCCGTTATCGTGCACTCCACACGGTATTCGTGTTATGACCACCGTAGTTCGAGGACGAAGGAAAGTCGTGCGCGCGAGAAGCCCGGGAAATCTTGCATAGCACCTTTGCTTGCGTTTTGTGTGTTTCCATGGCAACCTTGGCCTTGGCTGCCAAGTGCGACCACGGTTGCTCGCACAACAGCGGAGGTGGCGTACGCTGCTCCTTCTGCTTTCACGCAAATCTGCAGCTTTACGGGAGAGTTAGTGTAAGCGATTCATAACGGAGCGAGTTGCTCTGAGAAAACAGAGTGCACAAACCCTCCCCCTAATCGATCGGTGAAAGCATTTAAGAAGCTGTGTTGCTAGAGCCAACGCCACATCTATTTTTTTCAATGCCAGCCAGATGTGCCCAATTCAGCCTTTCACCGGAAGCTTCCGCAATGCTTTGCCAGCACTGGTGAAGCCAGATTTCGCCCTCCAAAGATCTCAGAGACATGCTATTTTCTGGTGGTGCCCACTTACAGATAAAGTGGTTTGGATTTGTTTGTTTAAAGAGTGCGTTAACTATAAATAAAAAGATAGGTGTTTACGAAGAAATAATCCGCAGGTACTAGTATCAGTGGCTTAATCTTCAATGAAATTTGTCTTTAATCAAACAAGTAACACAAAGATGCACTTTGAGCACTATCTGAACCTAAAAGTACGCCACGTTAAACTCGTTCGGTGTGCGAGGGAAACGCTCCTTCTCAATCGCTGACTGTGAACACCTCATCATGCCTCTAGTAAGATGCAAGCCACAGCCGCCATTTTACGGTTGCCATGGCTTCTCTTATGGGCGACAATATCCACTCCAGCAATTTTTTCAGACCTCCTTGAGGCCACCCAACGTTGGCGCCTCGCGACGGAAATCATCTGAAGTTATTTGTTGTTAAAGCTGCGTACGGATTTGTAGAAAGGGGGTCTTGCATACTTTGTGTTCACAACGTAGGCAGTCATGCTGGCTCCGAAAGAGATACGATTATCTGAGAAAGCGTGTCACCGTTTGTGGCACTGTGCGGGCAACCATAGAGGAAGCATCACTGCGACGCTGCGAGTTGCCGACTGTAAGAGCGCTGGGAGGTGGTGGCAGGAATGCTTCGAGCCACGAGGAAAGAGCACGAAGGAAGAAATCTGACAAACGTGTGATATTTGAGCGCAAAACACGTCTATCGTAACTCCATGGGAACGCACTCAGACGCATGTGTGACGCAAGCAGCGCTGCCCATCGCATCACAACCACTACCTTGAACTAAGGCGGACTGACGGCTATACCGTTGAGGAGCCTACGTTTGCACTAGCACTGAAGCAAATGCAAGAGGCGTTGGTAGGTAGAGCTTGGATGATGACTGCCCAGAACTAAGGAAACGTATGGAAGTGGGTACAAAAAAAAAAAAAACATCATGATATTGCATGTCGCACTTATGCGTGGTGATTCACAGAGGTTTTTGAAGGGTTTCTTGTATCTTTTCGCAGCTTTGTCAAGGCCTCGCAATTCACGAGCGACATATCAGAGGAGCTCGCTCTCTTACGGCGGCAGAACGTCGTGCATTTAGGCATCCTCAACATGTACGACTACGACAACAGAGTCCTGGAGGCGTCCTTCTACGTGGAGCCTGCTCTCGATGTAAGACGCATTTAAAAGCACTGACTTGGCGGCTGCCTTCACTACTTCGTAGTGCCTAATGATAGTTATTAAGAGAAAGCAATTAAGATGATCAAATACAGACGCTGATATAAAAAGCACAGCATAAATGCTTTATGGTATTTTGAAATAAGAAACATATAAATGGACAAATTGTATTAATACAAACAGAACACTATTTGCGCAGTTTGGTAATTGTTGATTCCTTTTCGTGTTAACGCTGGTCATTGCATCATTCAAGATTAATTGCTAGACTGTTTGTTATCGACAGATCAACCCTATTCGTTCGACGGTGGCAGAGGCAACGCCCAATGAGGAATAAGGAAATATATGGCATGATTTGTAACAGAGTATGCGGTTATAAGGACCCGATACCACTCCGAGTTTAAAGAAAAGAGAGTGTATTCTTTCTTGCTTTTACACCGGCACTAGCTTTTTCTCGCTATTTATTTCTACATAAAACAAGCCCGCAATGCCAGCACTATGTGTTGAGCCTATCAGGATAAGGCTTTCGGCAATACCCTATGATCTTTGTTTTCAAAGTAAAAAAAAATGCCTGAAATGAGGTGAAACGAGATGATCACGAGTGATAGTCATGCGAGAAAAGGCAGTACGGCTGCAAAGCAATTAACAACTTTATACCCTCGTATACGAACCTTTTGATAATACTAATAATAAAAATGAAGTTTTACGCCCTAAAACTAATAATGTGATGATGAGAGACGCCGTAGAGGAGAGCTCCGGAATTTCGACCATCTCGTGATCTTTAATGCGCACTTAATATGCACACTACATGGACCTCTACCATTTCACCTCCATCGAAATGAGACCACCATGGCCGAGATTGAACCGGTCACCTCCGGCTTAGCTGGTGATCAGCCCAACCACTGATCCAACGTGGCGGATGTATATGCAGCAATCAAGAACCTATTATGACGTCACGCAAACAGACTGCTGGCTTCGTGAATCGCGTCTAATGAAACAGAAAGCCAGAAGAGAATGGCGCACCCATTCTTCGTATTTTAGTATGCTTATGTTAGCTTTAAGATTTCGGGAAATGTGAAAATGAACTTTAATTAGCATGATTTTCAAAGACACACTATAGTGGAAAAAGAAAATTAGCGTATTTGGAAATTATAATTCCGCATTCCCAAAAATGTCACTTTTACCGCGAGACGACACTTCGTTAGGGAGCAAGCCCACGAAAAGAAAATGCGGGTGAAGACGCCCCCTTGAGATTCCCGCACTAAACAACATGACGTATATATATATATATATATATATATATATATATATATATATGATAATTTCATGGCGTCTACGAGATTCTACGTAGTTAATAATAGATAATATTGAAGTGCTTTCTCATCTGTGGGTGCCATAGACTTAGCATACGATGTTTCATAAAACTTCATCTAGCCAGTGTCACGCAAATACGATACAATTTGTTATCAGTGACGTAACGTGAGGAGATTTGGGCACAAAATTTGAGTATAAAACTTCAACATTGATTTTATCCTTATTTAATGAATCTATGATGACAAAAATTAGACAGTAGAGTGTTCAGAGTGCACTTCATCATTCTAAAATAATTCATCGTTCCACTTTTGTGTCCCCTTGAGCATAGAGTTTCCTATATATACAAAAGAGTGAACTCTGGCGCTAGTGTCTAAGGGAGTTTCAACGCACGGTGCTTCGCCGAGCATAGTACAAGGACTTGTCCAGTCTTCGTACTTCTGGCTCCGTGTGTGTTTGTGTGGCGTGGAGCTGCTTTCTCACGAAACAAAAATAAGTAACTGTTCAGTGGTTGCGCTTCACCACCTTATACCTTTAGGCTTACCGTTTGAAATCAACTAACGAAGTTGAAAAAAGTCGTTCTTTCTTACGAAACAAAACCTAAACACAGAAATTAACGAAGCCAAAAGTGCCATTTGTCCCCCGCAAGTACGAAGACTAGGCAAATTTGTGTACTACCAATCATTCCCATGGTCGCTGAACGGTAGCACTGCCAGAGTCCCCTCTAGTTAATTTTAGAAAGCTGTGTGCCTTTGAGCCTGTTGGCAGGAACAAGGCCCCGATATCAAGAGGGCTTTTGACTTAAACGCTTGATATCATCCCTTTTCAAACAGTTCGTTTTCAGGTGTTGTCTGTGTCAGTCACAGTTCCACGAAAAGTCACTTACGACGGTTTGAGCCGACGTGAGCTATGCGGGAATTACGAGACGTAATGCGGTGGTGATGTGCCTCACTATGGTAGACTACGAGGCTCCATGAACTGTTGCGCGGGAAAGGTTCTGGCACATAAACGGAGTATTGGGCATCGAAAACACCCCGTATAAACATTATTCCGCCTCAGATCTGCGCTTTGATTCGTAACGCCTTGTCGAGTAAATTTTAATATCACAGGTCGTACATCCCAAACCATGATTAGGAGACGTCGTAGTGGAGGTCTCCGGAAATATTAGGCCATCTGGCGGTATTTAACGTGCATGAACAATGCACAGTACACGGGCCTATATCATTTCGCCTCCACCTAAACGCGATCACCACTGCCGGGAGCAAGACCACGACCTCCGGGTCAGCAGCGAAGCACCATAGCCACTATTCCACTGAGGTGGATGTCGAGTAAATTTCAAGCTTAGAAAACGCTTATTAGACCAATAATTGAATAAACGAAAATTGTCTGGGATCCATTCACGATTACAAACATATCAAATATTGAAAAAAACTTCAGTGTTTAGCAGTACGGTTTATACTTAATAAATATCGATGGACAGATTCCCCATCTCAACTGTGTGCACTAGCAAAGCTACCCAGGATTGAAGCTAGGACAAAACA
Organism: Rhipicephalus microplus; assembly: GCF_043290135.1. Classification (NCBI taxonomy): domain Eukaryota; kingdom Metazoa; phylum Arthropoda; class Arachnida; order Ixodida; family Ixodidae; genus Rhipicephalus; species Rhipicephalus microplus. The sequence goes on along the minus strand of NC_134705.1, from coordinate 117,910,443 downwards.
CGAAACACTTAAGTATCTTTACCTCATTATTGATAACCGTGTTTATGGAAGGTATGCTGAATATTTCAGTAATTTTCGTACTAAAACTTCTAGGCATCGCCATTCAATACTTATTCCTGCACCTGCTGTTTCCACCAATTGTTTTAGGTATAGATTTTTTCCCAGAGCTATCAATGAATGGAATTCGTTGAGCGATGAAGAATTTCAAGCTCATCTATGGATATGTTTTTAAAACACCTATTGCACATATCCTGGTTCATAATTAATAATGCCTTTTTTGTCTCTGCATGGTCTAGTGCATTCAATGATTAAGGTCTTGGTTGCGCTATTGGTTGCGTTTTTTTTTGATGACTTCATTCTTGTCCTTTAATTTGTTACTTCTGATTATATTTGTTAGCTACGTTCTGTTCTTAGAGGGAGTGCTATTTTTTCACGTACTTTATTTCCCACTCCTGTAATAGCCCTATGTAAGGGCTGACAGTAGCCGTAAACAAACAAATAAATAAATAATAAAAGTTTACCCGTACTGCCTTGCGTGCTGAGTGATCAACCAGTGAGCTGCTCGACAGTTTCAAGAAAACTATACTATAACATAGGTATCAGAATGTTCACTAGCGAGACTGATGTTATTGCTGCAACACATGTCTTAGTTTTCACTAAAAAGTTCAATATCGCAAGTGCAAGGAAAGGTTTGGTTTTTCGGTATCTACGGTTGTGCGCCATTGTAGGAATTGAGACGGAAGAAACTCATTCTTTTAACAACTAAACAAAAACGAAAACGAGAAGTGGACTCGACCATGTTGACATCTTGCGGTCGTCTGCGTTTCTCGTGCGGTTAGCCACGATGAATAAGCGCCAATTGACCCATTGTTTTGTCCCACTTTCGATTAACAGTTTTCTCTGTATCCATTTTTGTTAACCAGAGAATAACGAGGCTGAAGGCACCAACGTCACGAGTTATTTATGGAATCGGCTTCTTCTTCTACAACAAAAAGATCTCTTGGAACAGGCTGCAGGTTCTGATCCTTGCGTCGAATGCGTAAGTTTTAGCAAAGCTTGAATTTGAGCTAGTTTGTGTATGGCATCGTAATGCTGCGCTAAGGGGGAAGGTTCGAAGATGTCATGAAACAAGAGGACAGGACAGATGGTGCATGGGCAAACTTTCAACTCTTGTAAGTTGAAAGTGTCAAGTCTCAACTCACGTGATTAAACTTGCAACTCAGTTGAAAGTTTGTGACCCTGTGTCCCGTGCTATTGTTTCGCACTTCTTTGTACCTTTCGCTCATCGCAACTACATTACACTACGTAAGTTCTACATCCCGGACACCATTAGCTGATCAATTCAAATACCCAATGCCTCAAGAGTGGTGTTAAAGCTTCCCTACTCAGTTTTATTAAGGCGCAAGTGCAGAGAAAGTCACAGCACGGATGAACCAGCAGGCGAATGAACGATTGCATGGATGGCTGCATAGGTGAACTGAATTTCAAAGAAGTCCCTCTCCAAAGTCGTAACAAAATGAAGGAACCGGAATGGCATGCGCGAAATATGAGATGAAGATGACAAGTCACTGCAATCACATCTCCAAAATGCAGATGTGTTCGTAGCGAAATGATAACATCGGGGTTAGGCACTGAACATGATGGCATGTTAGATATTCTGCAACAATCGTCATGGAAAAATACAATATAAGCATACTTATAAAAAATTCTTGTGACTGTAACACTGCTACTATCTCAATTCCTATTTTACATTGGATTTATTGAGCTGAAGAGCAGGATTGTAGATTCTTCGAAAAATATTTTTACTTATTCATAAAATATTTCACATTGCTCGATGATCCTCGTGCACTGAAATCTCGAGCATTAAGGGTTTCCCAAATGCAAAAAAAGCGCTATGGCTCCTTCATTAATCTATATATTTTCATCGGAACGCACCCGTCGAATCAGTCTCTCCGTAGCTGTCTTTTCTCTACAGATACATCGGTCACGTAATTTGTTTTCCATTCAGCTGCAGTTAAGTAGCTGTCTCATCGAGACCGTTCCTCGTATTACTGTGTTTGGTATACGCATTGCCTTGGTGAGTAATTTTTCTAACGAATGGTTTAAATTTCTTCGCTCTTCCTTATATATTCCGGCCTTCCGCAAGAGAAATAAGCGGGTGGGCTAACTAACTTCCATAAATCATAGCTCAGGCCACTTGTAGAATAAGTTCTCGTTAAAGCAACGTGTAAAGCCATCATTTTGGTCTATTGTGTGAACCTCTTTTCGCATTCAGGAAGGACATCATCGTTGTCATCACCTGCGTGCTGAGCGTGCCCAGCGCCAGTGCGTGCATCGCTCTGCCTCCGACGACCTTCAGGAGCATCAGCGACTACCCGCCCAGATTCGTGAGTGTGGACTGTCACATAATGGACCCTTTTGCGCTAAAGAGAAATACGTTTTTGACAAAACTTTGACATAGTCACATATTACTGGGCTAATTGACGTAACGTCTTCGATTCAGCAAGGCTTGAACTCGGGAAAGCTGGTGCAACATTTGAATGAAGTGGCCCTGAGTGAAACGCAGGAAGGTCTACAGACAAAGAGAGCGGGGTACCTATTTGGACAAACTTGGAACAGTTCATTTTGCTTAAAGGACGTCTAATGTTTTTTTTTTACAAGAATTTCATTAGAATTTTAGGAGCACATTGTTGGCCTCGTCTATGTCTCCCTGGCACATTGTGCCTTTCGCTCGGCGCAGTTGCATCAAAATATTCAATAGCAGCTTTGGCTGCTCTTTCGAAGAACTAAAGGCAGCCGTGTTAAAGTATCTCTACGGGCCATCATCAATAACAGTAACTGAGGTGTAACTATATAACTGTAATTTATACAAGAATATTTTACAGAAATACTTAAGGCTGCTACAGACATGCGTGCTAATCTTATTACCATTTTCTTAGTGAACCGCCCACCTGGCGTGCGTAAGAGGATATACCTGTAGCTACGGATACAATGATTAGCCAGCTGTGACAGCTAAGCACTATATTGACTGTTGTGATACATAACACATTAGACGAAGCATTCATGCTGTTCACTCACAACACTGTATTTGGAGCGCGCATATACAACTCACAGGGTCTCTTATGCATTGTGCTAAGACGACTCGTTGCAAAAGCTACCTACTTTTTCTCCTCTCTCGATGTACTGTTCCCATCTCGCCCCTCTCCGAAAGCTTACTGCCCGTAAGGCGGTTTTGTACTGCTTCCAGGTTAAACGCAACTTAGTAATCCCTCAAAACATTCACACATTCACACTCACACACACACACACACACCACACACAGCGCTCAAGTGCTGTGTGCTGCGTGTTATTCTTCAGTGGAAGCGAGTGTAAATGTGTGAGAGTTTTTAGGGATTCCTGTATATCGCTAAATCTACTTACAATATGAAGAGTTATCAATCAGCCCAACCGCAAGATTTAACTCTGCCTTTCTGCATCCCCCCTGTTTTTTCGTTTCTTTTTTTGTACTGCGTCCACAATGAGCTCACTACAAGGCAAGTGGCAGTGGCGGGCAATGTTGTCACCATGTGATGTCATCGCGATCCCACGATCACAAGCTTCGGCTATCTTTGACACCACGATGACGTCACGATGACGCCACGTGTTAATGGCATCACGTAAGGGTATTTCACATCACTCGTGTCGACGGCGACGCCACCAGACGCCAACGCCGATGGTCATTTTTCGTGTCTGATGAGCATCTAAGGCTTTCGCATTAATATGCACCCCAAGTATGGCACCTACAAGGCAAGTCCTTAGGGCAGGACAATAGCTCCATTTAGGTTAAGGACACAAATGCTGAGCGCGAGTCAGCCTGTCCTGAAGCACGTGTTTATACACCGGGCACAGTACCGCAAGTCTAAACAGATGCTTAGAGTGCCAGTTGTAGGGGCTAATGAGGCGTAGGTAACAAGATCAGTTTATTCATCGCCTAACGTAACTCCCTGAATGCCGATGCCTGTTATGTTAAGAATTAGCCGCTAGCCAGAAAACTCTATTTAGAAAGGCAACGCTGAGAGTATTGCAGTGTTCGCGTCTAACGAACATACAAAATGCTGAAAAGAATGTGAGACCGAATGAGAGGGGGTACTTTCCAGTTCTTCGATTTCTAGGTGAACAGCTGAAAAAGAATTCAAATAATTGGCCTTACTAGCAATTATATTTCATAAATATTTCCTAAATTTTCGTGAAATTTGGTGGCTATGTTGTCGACTTTTGAAAGTTATTGATACAAATGCACCTGAGAATCGTAGAATACGATGATAAAATATTTGCTGATGTTTTTTTAACGAGACCTTTGAGCACCCAAGGGCTTGATTGGCTGAATTAAGTAATGTTCTTGGTTTTCCAGTGCAACACAATGCCAATATTAAACAAGAAATTGAATTCGTAGTGGGCGCTGCTCACTCTTGGTAATTTATTCAGTTCATTGCAAAAAAAAATCACACTAGAATGCATTCTAGCTCAGTGTCATTTCTGTTACCGCTACGTTTACAAGATGCCAGATGTGTTAAATTCTACTTCTAGAGGTGTTCTAGTCACCAGGCATGCTACAACGTCTGTCGTTTCTGAATCCCATAAGCGCAATGTTAGTTGTGTGTTAGCCCTTCATAGAAGTGTGGCAGCTTGGGCTAGTTGGTATTACATGACGATAATTGTAGCGCGGAAACAGAACGACGACACACAGATGAGAAGGACACGTGTCTTTCGTGTTCTTCTTGTATCTGTGTCGTCCTTCTGTTCTCGCGCTACAACTATCGTTAGCCCTTCAGCTCTGAAAATTCCGGGAGCAAGATAGCTCGGACATGAAATCAATTAGGTATGCTATCAATATCTTGGCGCCATTTATGGTCCGAGTTAGTAACTTTACTAAGAACTATGCCGTTAAAGTGTTTTGAAAAATGCACATATTCAAGACCGTCTACTTAATGTGGAAGGCTCATGAAACACCCACAGAGCCATGCAAACTGCCATTCCTCTGCTAGTATTTAAAGATCACAGTAATCTATATCAGCGCAATCAATCGTTTATACAGTTATTCTGTTATAAAAGACTTGAAAATTCAATTCAGATGAGAAAGATTCTCAAGCTTGATAATATAAAATAATTATTTTTAATTTGCACCCTTGAACAAGAAGACCTTGCTCTTTTTATTCATAGAAACTGTGCATTACGATTCGGTTTGCTCATGAATGTATCAGTATTACGCTCGAATGAACCAGTGCAGCTTCAGAGGAACCAGCCTTGCCTCTATGAGGGGCAAGCTTAAGTATTCTGAACAAATTGAAGCTCAAAGTTATCCATCATCATTGTAATAACTGCGTATTTTTGGTCGCGCGCTTGGTTCCTTGAATTTTCTAATTTGTGGCAGCAGGCAAACAACTCACAGAGTTCCTCACTGAGTGAAAAAAAACAAACTCACGAAGCTGACTAGTTTCACAACACTCGCCAAATTCCTGATAACGACAGCAATTGCCCGAAGTTTGTTTACTGCGTTGTGGCGGAGTTCTAATTTTTCTCGCATTTTTCATCTCCAACTGGTACAGGACTACGTTGTGCAAATGGCTAACGACAGTTTCAAGCCCCCAAGCCAAGTTTTGGCGTTCGCCTTCCAGATGGGCACCCTCATCTACAACATGACTTATCCCCACCGGCGGCCCGCCGACGCAGTATACGAGAACTGTAGGGGCTTCATTATCGGCGACAGTTCACAGGTTAGCCGAGTTCTATGAACTGTGTTGTGTCAGAGGATATCAAAAGGGCACGTGGTGGACATAATTATTCAGAACCCTCCACTACGGCGCTTATACTAGCCTAAGTTGCTTTGTGTCATTGGAACCCATAAACCAAAACACTTGAAGAATTTCAGTATTTATTTCATAGAGACCTCTAGACTCTCCCTTATTAAGAATAAAACATTTTTAGTTTTAGTTGTGGGCAACCTTCAAGTTACCTTTAGCAAAAACATAGCGCGCTTTATTAAGCTATTCCGAGTGCAGTCACAAAAAAGAGCAAGAAAAAACAACCCGAGAACATTTGTACAATCTGAGCTCTAACAAGCGTGAAATCTGACCACAACCCGTTGTACAAAAGCGCATATGCTGATGAATACCCAGACAGGTTATAAAACACTCATTCCGAATTCTTTCAAATGTTTATTCACTATATCATTGCAGCTACAACCTCTAGAACGCTTTAGCTTTGCTTGTCATTTCCCAATAGTGATGTTTCCTTAAGATGCTAGTCATCGTCTCTCTCTAAAGAGCGTCTCGAGCGAGTTCCTCAGCGATGGTTGTGGTCTCCTTTGAGAATGGCATGACGTTGGGTTCGGCATACAAGTGTGATGTCACGTCATCGCCACATACGCTAGCCCAAACGCATGATTTGTCTTACATAGCGACAGCAAATAATGACGTGCGTACGAACCAGCGCACAGCCGGGCGTGGGGCTGTGTGGTCGGTTGAAAGCTTGCCTAAATGCATAGAATTATTTTAAAATTTCGCGGTGCATATTTCAATCACTACCCCACTTTAAATGCTTATAACTTCTAACTTGTCTCCCTAGCCAGCAGCTGTTTGGCGCTTTCATCTACTTCTGATTACGAGGGAGCCAGACATCTTTGTATTAGTAAGTGGATCTTTATTTTTATAACTTCTTGCCCTTAGACCTGCGAAGCTGAGGAAGAGATTCTGACAGCTGAAAAGGCCGCCGGTAGCGTCGCCAATGTTCAACGGAGGACGCTGTTCTACACCTATGACACCGTTGAAACGATGAGGGAAAAGGTACATATTCTCAGTCAGACTTTTCTGCGATAAAAACTAGAAGCAGACAAAAATATAGATTCATCACAGTTTTCACTGCCAAATTTCTTTACGACAGAGTTTTATTCGTGTAATAAATAATTCCGACACATCCTCATAACTGTACTTTTTTTTAGATGAAAAGGTGTGTGGATACGTTATGAGTTACTAGAAGTGCAATAAATACAACTTAGAATTATATCAAAACGCACTTGAAATTAACAGTGGAATACTTTAGGCTCATCGAAAAAGATACAACTGTGTTCGTATACACACGCTTTGTTTCTTTTGGGACCAACAAACGCTAATCACTACATCTTTTGTGATGGCACGCAAAGCAGATAAGCAAAGCGTCGTGCGCAAAAGCGGTGCGCGTGCAAGAGGTGTCAGAGGTAGCGAACTTGTGCCACGAGCAACAGGTCACTGAAAGCCTATGGTTGACAGACAGATGACGGCGTTGGAGGCAAAGAAAAAGAACGAGAAAACATTGCGGTGTGCCGTGCGTAGGATGGGCGCGCGTGCCACATGCCGCCGAAAAGTAGTAACCGATGTGCTTACGGATGCGTGAGACTGTCGACGTTCTCAAGCTCGATGAGAGCTTTCATCCGAGAGGGCTGTAACTGCGTGAGATTGTCAGCGTTTCGAATCTTGTTGGAGATGGTGCGGGTTATGTGGCGCAGTTGGCTTCAGGATATTTTCATAGGATGCCTCTGGTGTTCGGTAAAGGGCGTACGTTAAGACGTCCAGAAATAGAGAACAAACCACATTAAAAAGAATTTTGAAAGAGTAAAAAGAAGAAAACTAAACTTAAGTTTAAAGCTTTCCCTCAGGATTCAGCACACTCGATATTCCAGAGATGCAGCGAAATTCCAGAGGTACCACTCGTACCAGCCCTGCAAGCTGTGTAGTGGAACACCCTGGATTTATCCGCGATCTATGCATTTCAAGAAATGATTTATCCAGTGATTTTATTGGTATACAGTAGGTTAAAATGGGCGTACCTGTTTTGATTGAAGGAACGCACATAACATCCACGCTCTGCAACTATGAGCAAGCAAACTTTGTGCGTGGTACCAAAGACGACCGCTAAGAGTTCACACGAATCAAGTTAATTAGATACTACGAGATTTTCACTGCTCTGACACAAAGGATATCTTAAGAAGAATCGCTTTCAACTTTTGTATCCGTTACTTGTGTATTCTTTATTCTTTATTCATCAGATACCCCGCAGCACCCGAAGGCGTTACAGCAGAGGGGTTACATCAATAAATGACGTACATCTCCGTTCACCGACACAATACAACTTTGTTCACACATAAATAACTGAAATACATTTTCGTTCACACACATAGCAGAATTTTGTTCACACATAATATATCTTCGTTCAGGTTACAACACGGGTTTACAGCAGTGAATAAAATATATCTTCGTTCCCACTATGTACTTGCATTTCAGTTAGCCTGTTTCACTGTTTAATCGTTCTAGGAAGAAATGAATTGGCATACATGTTCGTTTTAGCTGGGTAATCCCGAATTTTTCAACTATGATCAAAACATTTTGAAGTGTAATGAGGGTTGTGTAGGTATATTTCTCTATTAATTCCAGTTTTATTGTAGTAAATGCAGTAAAGAAATTTTAATCTCTGCTTCTGGCGGCGGTCAGAAAGACACTCCCATCCTAGCTCAGCCTTCATGGCAGTGCAGCTCCTCCCCTTCCGTACCGTCCCAAGACGAACCTGGCAGCACGATTTTGTAATTGTTCCAGAGCAGCAATGAAGGTTACCTCGGCGGGGTCCCACACGACACAACCGTATTCTAAGATAGGTCTGATACAAGTAGTGTATGCCATACGTTTTAAATTCACATGCGAACATCGCAGGTTTCTTTGAATGAAATTTAAAGCCTTACCAGCTTTGGCTATGAGAGTGTCAACCTGAGGCCTCCATGAACATTCAGATGATAGTATTATACCTAGGTACTTATATGTACTCTCTTGTTTCAACTGTACATTGTTCAGATGGTACTGTGACTGAAATGGTTTCATCTTTTTGGTAAATGAAATATGTACACACTTTGTTATATTCAAATTCTTTTTCCATTTGGTACACCAGCTATAAATGAGCGATAAGTCTTTGTGAAGTTCTAATACATCATTGTGATCAAAAATTTTTCTGTACACAACACAGTCATCCGCAAACAACCGTATAGAAGATGAAATTCCTGCAGAGATATCATTAACATAAATTAAAATTACACGGGTTACACGGGTTAGACGTAAGCGATATTGGTCTATAATTACCAACGTCTTTTTTGGACCCACCTTTATGTATCGGTACCACGTGTGCAATTTTCCAGTCATGTGGTAAGGTACCTGTCGCTAAAGATCTTTCAAAAATTGCATAAAAATACATAGAAATTGGCCCCGCACAACGCTTGAGTACACGCGGAGAAATTCCATCTGGACCACTAGATTTACTCTCATCAACGTCCTTCAATAGTTTTTCAATTCCATTAACATTAAGCTCGACAGGAAGCATAGGCGAAATGCTCATAATAGTTTGATGATAATTACAGCTGTGTTTAGGTAAGAATACAGAGTGGAAAAAGTTGTTTAGGCATGCAGCCTTATCCTCGTCATTCGTAATTACCGTGTTGTTATAATTTAACTCCTGTATTCCAAAGGAATCTGAGCCACACTGTTTTAGGTACTTCCAAAACATTTTAGGATTTGATTTCATTTTGTTGCTCAGCTCAGTGAAGTAATCATCTTTAGCTTTTTTTATCTTTAGCTTATATTCGTGGGTAATCGACTTCAGTTTTTCAAAGTGAGCAACTGATTTGCTTTTCTTGAATGCGCCTAATGCCCTCTTCCTTTTGTTGAGAAGTTTTAATATATGTGCTGTTACCCATGGTTGTTTGTGCTTTTTTAGCCGTGATGAATGAACACTGGGGATATGTCTATTTGTTAACTCGGAAAGTATATTCTTAAATTTGTCCCACATATCATGCGAATTGCCCTCCTCAAAAAGACATTTGAAAACAGGGAATGAATTACGAAGTTTTTTAGAAATTGCATTGTAGTCACCCTTGTCATAAAAGTAGATCCTTCTACTCGTAGGTAACTTCGCACACACTTTTTTCTTTTGGATACAAGCAACAACAGCAAGATTATCACTAATTCCTGGAATCACAGTCACGTCATTTACGAAATTTGGCGAGTTACAAAACAACAAGTCTAACACAGCGTCATTGCGAGTAGGGGTGGTAAAGTACTGCGTCAAACCAAACCTGTCGACGATATTTTTCATCGCACGGTTCATGTGCCCGTTTATACTTATACAGGAACCATTACCCCAGGATAAGCCAGGCAGATTAAAATCCCCCCATAAGAGTATTGTCTGGGCTGATGCTTCAGAAAGAATTTCATCTAATGTTTGCATTATGCTACTATCTGAGCTCGGCGAGCGATAAACCACTCCGACCAAAAACGCGAAGTTATCAGGCAGTGTTATCTTGCACCATACAGACTCCAGTGCTTCGCACTTATAATCAACTTCAAATGACTGTAAGCAAGAATGAACAAGTAAAAAAACGCCACCACCTGCTGTGAGCCTATCTTTGCGATAGACGACTTAATTTTGCGGAAACACCTCACTATCAGCAATCGAGGGCTTTAGCCAAGATTCTGTACCAAGAACTATATCTGCGTTAACACTCTCAATTAAGCCCAAGAGCTCAGCAACTTTATTAACTACGCTGCGGCAGTTCACGATGACGGCAACAAGTTCTTGCCATCGGTATTTCTCATTTTTTATAGTTTGTCATCGCCTGCAAACTGGGACGACCTCTTCTTTTTCGTCATCCCACCTGAAAGCCCTACCGTTAATAATCAGTTTGTCAAAATTAAGCTTCACTTTATTGATCTTATCCTGTCTTTTTGTCTTGGCATATTCCCACAGCTTATTCCTGATACTTCTTGTCTTATGCGAGTAATCTTCGCTAACGCTGTACTGGGAATTCTTGAATCTTTTGGCATTGAGAAGCACTGCCTGACGCTCTTTGTACAATGAGAATTTAACAATCATTGGCCTCTTCTTATTCTCATTATAGCGTCCTAAGCGATGTGCCCTTTCCACAGATTGGAGTTCCATTCCAAGGCCCGTTTTGCAAATATTCTTTATTATAACTTCGGATTCATCCCACGATTCTGAGGTTTTATCATCAACGCCATAGAAAACAAGATTTTTCCGGCGACTTCTGTTTTCGAGGTCATTTGTTTTCTTTTGCAGATCTTTCACCTGTTGCATAAGTTGCCATATTATAGCTGCCTGCTCCGTTACATGCTTGCTGAGGTCCCTTATCTGGTTCTGAGTTTGGCTAAGATTATCTTTTACTTCCATCAGTATGTTCTCATTTTTTTCGAACCTGGATTCAATGCCGTTTAATTTTGAAATTAAAGTTTCCTGCCCACTCTGCAAACATTTCAGCACTTCCATCTCCGGTGTCTTAGCAGGACCTGGGTTCAGTTCAACATCCCCCGCGAGTATTAACAACAAAATCAAATACAGCACTCTGTTAGAAAATAATCGCAATCTCTTCAGACGCGACGTATGCATCGTACATCCGTGGTTTTTGTTACGAACAGTTAGCAACGTGGGAGGAGCCGGCAATGCATATACAAGTCTCCGCGATTGAGATGGGTAGTAATGACTAACCTGCACCAGCAACAGTTGCATCAGCGACATGTCGGCAAGTGTGCCGGCTCCAAATCCCACGAAGCCATCGTGCTGAGTGCCTATATACGCCTGATCGGCACCACGTGAGTTCTGTTGGCCCAAATTCATGGGTTGATCCTTGCTGATCCATCCGTGGCTCGGGCCACACGTGCCTCTGACGACAGATGACGACCCATGCACACGTGTGGATGATAGTCGAGATACTGTAGATGCTGACCAAGGATCAGACAAAAAGGGCTGTGTCCGGCGCTCCGCTGCATCGAAGTGGATCGCAGAAACCAGCAGCAGAGGTACCTGCACCAGCAACAGTTGCATCAGCGACATGTCGGCAAGTGTGCCGGCTCCAAATCACAACATTTGTTTCTTTTGCGAAAGTCGTGCGTTCCACGCAGTGGTTAGTGCATATATTTCGTATGTATGCACTAAATACTGACTAATTTATTATGTACGTTTTTTGTTTCAATATTGAGTGCACGTTGCCTTGGCTTTCTTTTTTTTGTATTCTAGCAGCTATTATATAGTCATATACCGAGGAATACTTTTACGCTCGTATAACAATAACTGTACATTTTTAAGCAGCTTGTGGGGCTATGCATAGATTGCGTATTCAGTAACAATAATATTTGTTGTAGTTTAATGTCCCGAAACCACGATATGATTATGAGAAACGCTGTAGTAGAGGGCTCCGGAAATTTATTTCACGTGCACAATTTTAAGTACACGGGCCTTAATCCTTTTCGCCTCCCTGGAAACACTGCCGCCATGATCGGTATTCGATCCCGTGACCTGGGGTTCAACACCATAGCCACTAGGCCACCGTGGTGGATGGTGAATTCAGCAGTTACAGCTTCCAGGATGGTTGTACCCGATTCTCTCCAGTAAAATGTTGGAGCTTTACAGAGAAACACGCAGGTAGTGTTTAAACTTAAATTCATGCCAAAATTATTGAAATTCTGATTAGCTGAATGTTTAGCGCTGCTGGAATGAGGCACCAAGTAGTTGTAGCTGCACGCACGAAAATATAAGCTTGGGTTTCAGAAAGTTGGAATAATGAATTCAATGAAACGCCTAACTTTGAATGCGCCCTATTTCTGACTGCGAGATGTCCAAGCATAAGTGATTTGAAAAATATATGTCGGGATGACTTGTACCCTCGTTGTGTTTTAGATACGAGCGTATGTGCACGACATTTATTGCCTGAAAGGCTGCTTCACGCAGTTTCTTTCTTGCTGTAGTCACGAATTCTGTCTCTAAGAAAAATATTCATTCCTCGTAGTAATCGCATTTATATGAATAATTGTGGAAATTTGGAAGTTCTTGGTGGTACGGTAGTTCATCTCAAGCGGCCTGTGACACCTTTATTGCCAGGGGACCGCCAGCTCGAGAGAAAAAGTTACGTTGAGTTTTAGTTGTAACAAAACCTATACTGCTATATTATTTTTCTTTCAGGCGGAGTTTGTCATGACTACAAACAGAAAGAGGGCCAACTTCACGTGGTTCCTGTTCAACGTGCACCTGACAGACATCTCCAAGAAGTGTCGCCCCAATGGCCCTTTTGAGCGCCTCAGAGAATTTAGAAAGTTCCACTACGACATTCATTAGCCGGCGTCGGCAGACACTATGAAACACTCTATGCGCAGCCAATTTCATTCGAACACCGATGCTGGGCGTCAGCTGTGCTATTACAAATATCACCGGAACGAACGTCATTCTCCAACGTTAAGAGTGTCCACCTGTGATTGTTATATTTTTTATACCGCCAAGGCGAAATATTCTACAATTGTTTTGCACATTATTGCAATTAGTTCACAATGTGCTTGTATTTAATTCGGTACAATTGAAAGAATAAAAGAATAAGCAAATAATAATTACAAATTTGGAAAGTCGTATCAATGTTCAGTACATATATATTTTTGTTGTGCGATAAAGTGGCACTCGAAATATTTTCAATGTAAGTGACTCAAATTACATTAAAATCATGCCATTTTGTTATTAAAGTGGGCGTAAAGCATGATTTCGTTTATTTAAGGTATCTTAATATTTTGATTCAACATACTGCGCAGTCATCCGCAATCAGTCCGCAGTACAGATCGGTGGCTCGGCGAAAAATGAATATCATTATTATAAACTAAAACAATAAGGGGCCCGAGGACTGAGTTATGCGGTACACCGGAGTACACTGATAACTCTTCCGAGGCACACACGTTATACGCCCTGTCTTATGTTTCTTAAGCAGCATGCAGTCCACGTTAGCACCGTCCACTCAGTACCCATAGCTAATAATTTTGTTTTCAAATCCTGATGAGGGACGACGTCAAATGCCCCAAAGAAAAAAATGGCATAGGTGTGGTCTTTCGCATTCATGAACCATTTCCGCTGCTGAATAATCGCAGGTAAACCAGATCTAAATCGATGTCTGAATAACTGCTGAAATGCAGGTTTTACCACACCCAGACAATTGAACAGGCATTAATGCATGCGTGTCTGAAGCTATGGAAACGAAAGTGCAGGGTCTGTAAAGTAGTACTGAATCTGTCAAAAAATATAGCTATTGCCATGGGAACTATACACACATTCTCGACGGATGCTAGAAGTTGGTGTCACTATCGTTGTCATGTTCCGTATAAATTCCAAACTCATGATATACCCCACGCAGCGTTTCTTCCACCCACGGGTAAAAACGTGCGATGATGGAGATGTAGCCAAGATCAAACGAGCCGGCTCGGAAAATGAATGCGATGACCTCACCGGGCGTGTTTTAGATCTGTCATCGAGTGCTTCTCGAGCGGAGACAAAACGACTCACCCGTCTTGAACGAACATAAAATGACTCACTCAACACCTCTGCCTAGAACATTTTTACTTAGTGAAACCTATTCTAGAATCACTCTTTCCGGCTGTCGCTTCATATAAGTAGTACTGCGCAGGAAGCCACGACTACACTGGTACAAGCACTTTCTTATGCACAAATTCGTGTTTAGAAAAGAAAAATGTTTAACTATTTCGTGTACTTCGTAATCGAGAGACGCGGAACTCTACAGTGCTTGTGAGTTCGTGCACTCATCGGCATTTTTGCCTTATACAATCTGCACTAGCTTGAACTCTGCAGCTGACGTCTTATTAAGGGGCGTTCTTGTGGGACGCGGAGGCGTACAAAGACACCGATGAGTGTCGCTTGTGCGTGATCGCAGATGCCGTGAAGTTGCACCACATCACGTGGGAATGTACGGCACACACTGAAGGACAAGAAGGGGACAGCAACAGGGAAATGTTGGAGGCAACGCTTTCCAGCCCGGCCCCTGAGGACTAGCGAAGGCTAGACAGAAGGGCTGAAAGGATGGCGATAGCCAGTGGTGCCTTGGAATAGATGATCGACCACACAGCGTTGTTCTGCTTTAGCGGCAACGAAGTCTTTTCCGCAAATAAAGTTTTGGTCTTCTTCCACGTTCCTCGATAGGCAGTTTATGCAGGTTAACCTGGGCTGATGCGACTTTAGTGAACGCCTGTGGCTGCCCATGATGCCGCATTGTCGTTTAATAGCGACATTTACACAGCCCCTTTACCATCTCTCGAAGTAGCTTATTCGCTGCGGCGTTCATGCATACCTTCCGGGAATTACGTCTTTCACAGAACGTGAATAAGGTGAGAGGACATGAGTAACATGCACGCTCCTAGCGGTTGCGACGCATTCTAAGATCCGGTTGAACAGAGTGAAGTTTATGTGAATGTTCGCATTTATTGGCTTTCACAAGTTCTTACAGTTAAAAAAATTATACCCTTGTAGGCACTTCTTTTTTGTTTATATGCCTTTTTTATTCCTTATTTTATAAATTTTAGGCAAGGCGAAGCGCGGGAAGAGATCGGCTTGCGTTCGTAGCGCGTGCCTCCGCTATTTCTCGCCCCTCGCTCAGCTACGTGAAAAGTTGGATCGCGCTCAGTTATATCGCTCAGTTGGCGCGTCAGCTACAAGAAAGATAAGGACATCAAGTTGTGGTGGGCAGAAAACGGATGCCGCAGTGAACTATACGCCGAACAAGTCGACGAGACAGTCGTCAAAGATGGCTTAGTCGAGCAATGCATGTTTCCAGTGACTCAGCGGTGTGCTAACCAGAGGGTTTCAAGTTACGTGAAGGTTCTTCAGCGTTTCCTAAAGGCAACGGGTGAGCAGAAAAGTTTGTACCAATAATTTGAGCAGGTATTCATTTTGCACGTGTACACATGATTAAACACAGTTCTCTGCGAGCCGGCCTGGACTGACAGAAAGGCAGTGTCGCTTGACTAATAGGTGAAGAGAACATACAAACTACTGCCAGGAAAATGCATTTACTGAAATGATTGCATTGATGAAATCATGTAGCCGAGTTGACTCGGCTACATGATTTTAGTTTCTTTTTATTTCGGCGAGTATTTCAAATGATGTCAAGTAATTATAGGTTGCTTCCTCGCCATAAAATTCTTGTAGCAGCGGATTGAAAATTTGTTACTCTTTAATTCTAATAGTGTCACTCAAGTACACGTGATGGACTATTTGCTCCTAAAGATTATTACGAAGAATGTCGTGGAGCCGAAGTTTTGACAAGCGAGCGTTTCTTCGTCAAGGCAACGCTGTTGCCCTGGCGAAGACAAGTAATATTGCCCAAACACAGTTTCCAGCGACGTTCTTCCTCGAAAAACTTCTGATCGCTTCAAGCCTCTCCGTGCCTCTGAACTTCAGCCTTGTTTGGTACTGAATTTCTGTAAAAAAAAAAAACTATGAGAACTGCCATAACAAACGTGATTGAGCCAAATACGACGTGCCCTAGTCGCAATTGTTGGTAATTTTCGCTTTATTTTGGATATTTCGGGCTCAAAGTTTACTAATTTTGTACGCATGTAAGTTTAACTGCTTTTATAGATTGACACTTTAGCTCTACGTGTATATCTGTTTTTTATACAAAACGTGCAATAAAAAAGTTCATTTTCTTTTGGCTGATTGAGTTTTGTTTTACTGAAAAATCATTAGCTGAACGTTGACCTCTTCAGAAAACACGAAAAAAAACGAAATTAAAAAAACGATTAGGAAAATTTTAAGAATGTCTGCATCGCCCGAGCGGTGAGCAGACCTAAAAGAAGGCACGAGAGCATTCCGCTTGCACGCGAAGTGGGAAAGGAGGGCTTACGCGGCAACCCTCCTGCTCTCGATTTTTCGTCCTTTTTCTCTATTTCAGGACGTTATCAGGGATGTCATGAAGGACATTATTTGTTCCTGAGTTATTTCTAGTAGAACGCCCGGCAACCACCTGTGGTAAAAGCGGCGCTTTCGCTGCCGACAGTAAATACATTGGAGGTATAAGTAGAGACTTTCCGCCCCTTGGTTAAAGGCCAAAGCTTAGGTATCCCCCTCCCCCTTCTTTTTATAGAGGCGAAAATACTGGAGGAATGGTTTGACTTTGGTGCACACTATTAAGCCGATTGTGTTTCCGATTTCTGAAGTCCTACAGAGCAGAGTGTCTTATAACAGAATGGGCGTTTCAGCACTAATTAGGCTGTCTTGGTGTATTTAGTTGCAGCAGTGAGCGCGACAGCACACTCCGAGGTTGCAGTCATATACGTTGCTTTGGCTGCTGCAGGAAGGAGTAAGCTATGCATTGTTGCCGTGAGAAGGGTTACTAGGTGAGTTCGTCGTTTTAGCTAATAAGAACGAACAGGTTCAAGAAATCACTGCTGTGAAGACAGCTAATACCGATACGAAAGGTGGCCGCCAACGCACTGAAGGTCTTTGTATTGGCACTCACTCTTTCCGGTTACATTCGTAAAAAAGTTTCCGAAACTTAACACTCTTGGTAATTACTGCTCATACATGCAATGGTATTCTGAATGTTTGCGCTACACTGCCATTTTTTTTCCTCAACGACGTATTCTATGATATACTCATCAGAAAACTTTTCAATATATCTCGGGCAAGCTGTACAGTTTTTAACAATTGATTTAAAATTGGCTGCTGCAGTAAATTCTCAGCGGAGTTTCGACCACTACTGAAGAGTGATTTTTTAAGGGTCAGAAGGTGCCTGAATGGCATACTATATAGAAGAACACGTGGTCAACACTCATCCGGACGGCCGATGATGTATAGCTGCGCGTAGGAATGAATACGGGTGCGCTCCACAGTTCAGACAAACCTATCGCAAAGAATCATTACTACACACCTCGGCGCATAATGCCCAGAATTGGTGTATCAGCGTTCCGCTATCACCTTCCTGTAAATAAAACCTTGGAATGTAATTGGAAAACTTGATGTTTTTTGTTTTTTGTGTTGCGGTTTTCTTAGCGTTTTCCGCGTCAGTGTTTTTTGAACTTTCGCTCCGCCTTTTCTTAATCACGAACTTATATACCAGCCGTAGCAGGGACTCCCGTGTGTTTATATGTGTTTCTATCTCCATCCTCCCTTCTATCAATCCTCTTTTCTCTACTTCTCTGCCTCCCCTTCCCCAGCGCAGGGTAGCCAACCAGATATTTGTTTTCCGGTTAACCTCCCTGCATTTCCGCATCACATCTCTTTCTCTTTCTTTATCCATAGCAGAACACCTAACTTGTCTTGGGCGGTTCTCAGTATATGCGCGCTCTTCGCAAACTATTCTTCTCTCACGCTTGTCCCTTAATTTTTACGGCTCTTTTCTGAAGAAAATTATTACCCTAACTTTTAACGCCACGCCAATGTCAGGCGTTTCCATGTTGGGGGTTCCCGTGCTGATTAGAAGAAGAAGAAACCCAACGAACGTTTTTCAACATGAAGCCCACGTTAACAGATATTCAAAAAAAAAGAAGAAAAACGGGTCGAGAAGTAATTTTCAATTCTGGATAAATCCGTGACATACCAAATTAATTGGGTTTGGCGAAACCAGCTGTCTGGTCGGCACCAAAGTTAAGTTGTAGCTATTAGTGTCTACTTTGTTGTTGATTCTTTTTTCTCACTATCTAAATGTTTGGTTTTTTTCTTTTTTTTAACATACTCTCTTTACTATACAACTACCCCAACCCCTCTTTTTTTTTTCGTTGTAAACAATAAGGCAGTTATCTTCCATATGAGACTATGGTATATGTTCTCTTGGCCAATCCCCCCGAGTGGGTACGAGCCATGAATTAGAGGATACAAACAAACAAACAAATCGGCGCACGTTCGTTCGAAGCAGCCGGAAAGCAAGCTCTCCCGTTCCATCCTTTCTGGTTTTGAAAAGAATCGATAACAGTAAGTCAGAACCAGTACGCATTCCTTAAGGACGACTCGGAAAACTTAGGGCGCAGTCTGAATCTGTTTGCTATTCCCTTTTACGTGGATGAAGCACTGAAGCAGTGGCACGAGGGTAAAGGCACAGTTTTTCCCCTGAAGATTGCACGCCAATGAACCAGCTATGGGATTTCTTAATACCAAATACTTTATAAATATGCTACCGTTTGAGCACCCACATTTCTCTCGACGAGTTGTCTTGGTTCCAAGCCGTTTAATTTTCTCTTCGATTCATTATCTCGTGCAGTGCTGACCTCATTAGTCTTTGTCTGGCAGGGTAGATTAGAAGGCTCAGGTAGATTTGCAGCTCAGGCTAGCGGCTGTGAAGCTGAAGGGCTTGGGTTTAATTCCCATTGACATGTCACTTTTAGAAGATAACTGTATAGTGGAGCTGACGAGCGCAGCCTCTTTTGCGGGTTGTCGGAGGAACGCCTTATCGAAGAGTTTTATTGCAAATAATTTTCGGAGTTGTCGAAGAATGCCTAATTGTAGAGTGTAGAAAACAGATTGAAGATGGAGCTCGGAGTCGAGGAAGAAGAAGTAGCCAGGGTCACGCTCTGCATATTTTTTTTCCTGTTCTGTCAACAATAAACCGAAGACGTATCGGTCCTGCGGTCTCTCTGGTCCTTCTAAAACATGGTGCCGTGACCAGGATATTTTTCTTCAAATTTATCCAAATGTCGATGAATTGTGGCCGCTAGAGGGAAGCTATTTGGTGTAGTTCCGAAAGTAACCCTTGTCATCCTCCATGTTTTCATCTTCGGGGTTGGCATATCTTCGCTGGGTATTCTTTCTCACCACATGAATCGCAGTGCGTCTCGGTCATTTTCATGTATCTTGATCTGCAAGAATGCTTTTTCCACGTCGGCTGACATAGCGATCTTGTGATGTCGAAAATTCATCAGCAAGCTTGTGATGTCGGGGTTTAGGTTTGGCCCCTTTTCCAAGTTGTCATTTAAGGATTCACCTGGGTTCAGGCTTGACAATGCGTCAAAGACGATCCGTATTTTTGTCGTTGTTCGGTCCTTCTTAATTACTGCTTGATGCGGCATGTAGTATACAAATTTGTTCTGTATATCGGATCCAGCATCTTCTTCGACGTTTTCTGATATTTCTTGCTCAAAGTACTCTCGAATAGCTTTGTCATAGGCTAGGAGTTTATTTTTATCCTTGCACAATTTTTTGGTCACCTGGATTAGCCTCTTCTCTGCAATGGTGGTGTTGTCGTCCAATGTCATGTTTTCCTTCCATGGTAGCCGCACTTGGTATCTTCCTGCCTTGAACTCCATTGTTTGTCGGACGTAGTCTAGCACATGTTCATCGCTCAACTTAGTTGCTAATTTCTCCTTGATGCCCATGTTTTCCCAGTCCCAGAATCTCTGCAGTTCGTCCGCAGTCGTGTCCGACTTGGCACTGACCTTGATTACCATAACCGTCGATGATTTCATCGGCACACAATGAAGTCCTACAGGACCTTGGACCGTCCATCCCAATATTGTTTCTATTGCCATTACGTTTGGATGAATCTCGCAAATGCGACCAGTGACTACAGTCCAGTAATAATCTGCTCCAATTAATATAGAAGTTTCCATATTTTTTCTTTCTTTGTCCGTCTTCTCGTTGTCATCAGCCAAACGAATTCCCATCGATCTTGCTCTTTCGTTATTGTCAAAGGTGGCGATGGTAGCACGTCACAGGATATAACTTCTATCTCCAGTGCCTCAATCGTGACTGGCTCCGAGATGGGATCCTGCCTCACGCTGACCTCGACGACTTTCATGTCTAGTTCCATCTATCCTCCTCCAAATGATCCTACAGTATTCCTTTCGGATCTTTTTACCTTGCACGCTAGTTTTCTTGCCAATCTTTTGAGGATGAATGTCCTCTGGCTCCCGTTGTCCAGCAGAATCCGTGCGTAGCACCCGCTGTCTTCTCTCTCCGTCCACAAAAAGGCTGTCTGCAGTAGTATGCACTTGTGTTCATGAGACTGCTGTGCGTGCATGTTGCAGGACTTGCTGGTGTCTAACCGGTCAGGTTGCGCGCTTTTACGCACTTGCTCAACATCACCGGTTTGCTGCTGTGCTGACTTTCCTGCAGGCGTACGCGGTCGACACATGGATGTTGCGTGTCTTCCCTTGCATGTTTTGCAGCGTACGTTAGCACGGCATATCTTCGCCGTGTGGTGAGGTCTGGTGCATCTGAAGCACCTTCGTTCCCGTTGCAAGGCTTCTTTCTTCTGTTGCATACTAATGCTTCTTCTGCAATCTTCCGTGTAGTGTCCAGTCATCTCACAGAAGATGCATTTTTTCATCGAGGTGCTTTGCAGCGCAGATGTTCTAGTCCGCCTCATACTGTGCGGTGACTGGGTAACGTCGTATTTTTCCTCTCGAGTTTCTTCTCTGCTGCGTATATATATGTTTAAAAACTCCATAATTTCTTTCAAACTGCTCGTGCTGTCTCTTGACGCTGAGTCTGGTTCCGTAGTTGCTGGTCTGTTGTCCCCTTTCTTTAACTCCTTCATCTTCATCTCAATCCTTATATCCACCGGTAGCGCAGATTTTACAACGGGAGCTATCACTGGACGTAACTACCCATTGCCACTCCTAATTACTGCAATGCTCGTGTGTTAACTTGCAACTTTTGTAAGAGTTTCTTCAACCCATCTACATCTTTAGGACTCTTCACTGCTTCCAAATTTGAAAGCTCTTTTATGTAGGTCTCTTTTAAATTATCTTTTCGTTCGAAGGTTTTTTTCAAAAGAGTGACTGCATGCTCGTAATTTTGATCAGAAAACTGCAAACCTTCTATGAGGGACGCAGCCTCCCCGCTCAGAGACGCCAGAAGGTAATTAAACTTTTGATTCTTCGGCATGTTCACTCTGTTATGCACCGATGTCTCGAACTGATGCCAAAACCTTGGCTATGCTGTTTTTTTCCCATCAAACTTGATCATCTCAAGACGTGGCAACTTAACAAGCCCTTGCGTCTCCGAGATTTTGTTAGTACCTTGCACTGAACTCGCCTGTTCTGTGACTATTCTCGTTGTCAGTTGCGTCGCTTGTTCTAACTCGCGTAATCGCTCCTCTATTTTTCTCGTTGGAGCGACGATTTTCATCTCATAATGCAAAACTCTTTAAAATTCTGCCTCCACGTCGTCTTCTTCAATGAACGGTTCTATCTGTTCGTTAACTTGTCTTAGCGTTTGTGACACGCTCTTCATCTGGTTCAGAAGCGTCATAAGTTGCGCTCGATCGGCGTCTTCTTCTATCTTCGTATCGATTTCGCTCGTAAGCGTCGTCACACTTGCTCGAAGCGTCTTCCGCTTCTACGATAGGACCTCTTTATTCATGCCTAAAACGTGTTGAAAGAGCTCTTGCCACAGCGCGTCTCCAACAGTCGTCGGTCGTGGTCCTTCTCTCGACGGTTCGTCCTTGAGCCAGACGCCGCTGCTTCGTTCTTCAACCCGTTGTTGCGAATGGGGTTGAAGTCTGTGCGTCTGTCTTCAGATCATCCTGGTCATTAAATTTGTGTGGGGCCGTCTATGTCTTCGAGTGGCGACGTCGTTTTAGCGTTCGTCAGCTTTCAGAGCAGCACTTTCAAAGGTGGCGAAACAAATTTATGAAACGAAACTTTTGGATAGCAGAAAGTTTCCGTATGTTGACTGGCATCCATACTAGCTTTACACAGTGTGGCTCCTTTATAGCCTACTCTTTTCATTGGACTTTGGTGTTGTTTTGAAGTGTCTGATTTTAAGTAATTCTACGGAAGAATATTTTGGAAGAACGACCTTAGTGACCTGTCCGACTTCTTCAGGTGTAATGCAGAAAACAAGATAAAATGCGAAATAACAAAACTACAAGAAATATTATACAGGCAGAGATAGTGCGCACATGTAGGACATCAAAAACTCTTTTTAAATGAGGCGTGCCGAACGTGTAGGTAAAGGTCTGTAAAAGCTATGCAGGTTTGTAATTGGTTATCCGACAGCATACGCTGAATTAATCACCCGAAACGTCAAACTTTTTTGACTTTTACAGTATGCAGTTTTTTCATTGTTATGAATTTCGCAGATTGTCACAGATCTCGCGATGCGTTATTTAATATTTTTACTGCATTTCACAACCACAACAAAGATGTGATTATATGTTCAACTTTCCTGAATGTTCTTGTTCGTAACCCACATAAAAATTAGTAACTTATAATGAAACTAGACCCCAGTGAAGGTGAATAATAAAAGAATTACTCAATGAGGTAATCACAGCTAGATCGCTCATCGAGTCACTCAATCAAATAGAGAAATTATATCAAGCGACAAGAGGAGTAGGCAAGATACCCCTCCAAGTGTGTAAGCACAACAAATAGGTTCGGCTTGCTATCGAAGATAGTTGTCTCATTTCGCCTATAAACGCAGTTGTGGGTTAGTACTTGTGTGTGTTGCCGACTATTTGTCTGTTTGCGATGTAGCATGAAAGTATACCACTCGTGTTACGTCACAATAACACTCTTAAAGAAATCAGTATTACCTACGTCACCACGCGTTTGCCTTTGGGCAGTGTCTCCCTCACATGTGAAAATTATCACCTCTTTCTAAACTCTGAGTCACAGTAACGTGAATGGCCATCATACCGAACATAATGTACGAAGAGGGATCGATTGGCGTAGCAAAGCGCCGTCATCAACAAGTCCCGCATTCAACTGTCAGTCAAGAAATGTCTTTAATAGATGGCTTACAGACTTATTGCTAAGTATGCCCAAATAATACTAAAGCAATAGAGAAAAAAAGTGTTCTTCCGCCTTCACTGTTTCACTAACTGCTATACAATGATGAGGAATGCATGGCCGAGGCAGCAAACCAATTTGGCTGTGGAGATCGTCTCGTGAGTCGCCATACCACTCACTTTTCAACGGTTGCGCCTTTGGGTGAAGGTCCGAGACAAATCTCAGTCTAGTCTATGTAACCATGTCACGATATCTTGCTCTTTTTTCCAGGAATGGCTGACCAGTCGGAAATGTCCTCCATGTCTTCGGTAGAATCATCTGAGATGTCAGGCATGTCAGGTATGTCGGGCGCACATCGTCTTGTTCTTACAACACTGCCACGTGCAGGAATCGAACATAAAATCTCACAATGTCACCGACATGATGGTTTTGGTTTAGGTGATGTTGCAGGAAAAAAAATATCAGAATATGCTGTTAAAAAAAACCACATTTTGTGAATCATAGAGGCTGTGCCCATACTTCAGCCGTAGCTGCAGTAGCAACCTGAAGTGCTTATTGGGCCTACAAGGAAGAATTATTCATTGCACATTGGTAAGTTATGCAGATCACTCAGCTAAAGTTCATAATCAAACGAAAGCGCTGTAAATGTGAAGTCGAAGGTTTACGCCGACTGCAGTACACCAGCTTAGGATACAGTACACCTGTGGTAAAAAAGGTCATCAGACTAAAACTATTCTTTTAACACTGGAGCTGCTGTAGCTAGGGCCTGACAACAGATGAGCGTCTGCGTCCGCGTCCCACTACAGCTCCCAGATGCACATACAGGGGGCGTAACTGACTGGGTTGCGTACTAAGCGGTAGATGAGCAGAGGAAAGTGGCAAAAACTGAACTCAAACTTCATCTGGATGCGAACTCAAGCGTGAACAGCCTTTAGTCACAGTTGCCAGGGTGGGTGTGCCAGGTACAGCCGAAATTGCAAGTGAAATACATAAAAAACCACAGCGGCATTGTTTTTGCACATTTGACGCCGAGTCTTATGGGTTGAGTTGTTTATCAAAATGAAACTGTTTGAGGCTTTAACAATTTACTCTCACAGTCGCAAAATTGCGTATCATTAAGTACGACAACAAAATAGACATGTTTTTCAACTGGCAGACGTTTTTTTATTGAATACACAATGTAGAAATGACTTCGAGCTATAAGGAAATACTTCCATTCCTATGGCAATCGTAAGCTGTAGGCTCATGGTTCACGTGTATTCACTGAAGTGTTCTACCAATTCAGCTGAGCACTGGTGTGCCCCCCACCGTGGTGGTCTAGTGGCTGAAGTACTCGGATGGTGACCCGAAGGTGGCGGGATCGAATCCCACCTGCGGCGGCTGTATTTTCTATGGAGGCGAAAATGCTATAGGCCCGTGTGCTCAGCTTTGGGTGCACTTCAAAGAACCCCAGGTGGTCAAAATTTCCGGAGTCCTCCTCTACGGCGTCTCTCATAGTCATATGGGAGTTCGGGGAGGATAAACCCCACATACCAATAAATCAATCAATCAATCAATCAACTGGGGCGCTTTGATTCGCGTCGCTAAATATGCCGCGCAGTTTGATCACCCTTCAAAGATCACGATTAAACTACGTTGTCGTAGTAATTGAAAACAGAAAACTTAACTTGGTGGCAGGTATGTCAATATGGTTAATTGGGCGAGTTGAAGATTCATTTTTGTTTCACATGCGAGCGTGATACGTAGACAGGGACAAAAAATACACGAACTTATCACACTCAAATTTTAAACTGAAATCAGTGGAATAGTATCTATTTGAATATTACAGTCAGCCACGTTTGTCAGATATGTGGACGTTTAAGATGCACATTGTATAAAACTAGCGCATCATACGGCTGAAGTCAGATTAAAATGGAGAAACGTACATTCGATTAGCTGCAAACTGCGCCATTATATTTCAGTGTGTGGTACTGTTTATGTAATAACAACGCTAATACACAGTTTTCACAAACTGGACAAGAAATGACCGTATCCTTGTGCGACAGACATCATTGTACCCCAAGAATGTGCCGAATATACGAAATTCGACACTAAAGTTCTAGAGAAAAAGTTTTATGTGAATGGGACTGTTCGAAAACATTGCCGGAAATTTTAAAGTTCATAATTTTAATAGAAAATGTACATAATTATCTCGTTAATTCAGACTCATTTGTGATGTATTTCTTCATTTAACCGAATTCAAGGACGCGCTCCAAATACATGCGACAAATATCAGCTGATAGTGAGCATTTCTGAAAAGGTTAAAAAGTGTTTGCAAATTTCTACCGAAGCACTCCACCTCGAACAACTCATTGGACGTGGTACAGCCTTAATTGAAGCCATTATTCACACATAACTTAAGTCACTCATAAGTCACCCATAATTGATATTGATATATCCCGCATAAGTCACCCGTAAGTGATATAAGTGAAGTGTGGGTGACCACAACGCTTTATTGACCGTTAGCTCTGTTCGTGGTCTATCCCTTGGAAACAGCACACAGAAACGGCAAAATTAAGTCACACACCTAAAGAAAAGTGCTGTGTCGCAAAGGGTTATAGAGATTTGCTATTGTCATTCATTCGTTGTACTCATGACATTAGGCGACAGTTGCACAATAATAGAAACTGTGCTCAACTTACACGGTATTGTGCTTAAGCAGATATCTTCATTGGGAATTATTGACTGCCCATCTATGTAATAGGGCACACCAAGTTGGCATATTTGGTGAATGTGACATAATATAAAGGTTTTCTGCACTCTGCGCTGTCGAAGTCGAAATCTGGCGTCAAAAATATTTTGAGTTCTCACCATGCACGCATCGACTGGATTTCACTTATTCATCATCACATGTGAGCGTCACTGTTGATTTAACTGGAATGGCTGTGCTGTGAAAGTCTAATGAAACGAATAGAAATCAAAGCGAAGGAAGCTATCGGGACGTTATTAGTCTTTGAAGTGTATAATGGTGATCTTGAAATAAATGTGAAGAAATAGAAGTGGACGAAAATGCGACCGCACACAGGTAGGCATCGATACTGTAAACTTTTAGAGCTTGATGCTGAGCTCCCACCTTGTTAAAAAGACCGCGTGCTACGTAACGCCAACTGACAAAAGAGATTATTCCACACTAACCTTCACGGCCAAAAAAAGCCCTAGCTCGTGATTACATGTACATGATTACTTGTGCTATGTATAACTGCCGCAAGACAGTGGAATACAATAAACGACATTAGATCGACAATTGGTGAAGTAATTGACATGCTTGACACCACAACCTTTCTTCACAAGACCTACCTTCATTCTGTTTTGTAATTCAATTCTAGAGCATATTTGCTGCAGTTTTCCACGTGCGGAAAACACAACGCCGAGGTTGATTTTTTTTTTGCACAATTTTTATCTTATGCGAAAACTCGTGCACATATGTGACTACCGCAAACTTATGTCGTTTATCTGCCTCCTTTAAGGGGCATCCCTTCCCTTTCTTCATACGCAATACCTTCTCAGCGGCGGAAATATGGACATTGGACGGAAAGCCTGCCTGTCGCAACCTAGTTATTTGATTAGAAAATACACGGGCCATTTTGTAGAAACATTATTTCGTTACAGCGGAATTGAGAAGAAAGGTTGTGGTGTCAAGCATGTAGATTCCTTCATATGTTGTCGATCTAATGTCGTTTATTGTATTCCACTGTCTAGCGGCAGCTTATACATTGGGCAGACTGGGCGCTGCTTGAATATTCGCTTGCGAGAACTCTACAAGGCGCTGAAATCAGCCCCGGGTTTACATTTGTCCGCCCATTGCAAAAAGTGTGGCTGCGTACTTGAATGTTCGCGCACATCTGTCTTATGCAGCCATCATGACATGAAAACTAGAGAGATTGCGGAAGCCTTTTTAATTAAAAAAATATTGATAGTTGTGTCAGTTCACCGTCTATATAACTGATAGATTGTGAAATATCGTTTCTGGACGACACCTGATCATGGTGGAACCATCTCCCTAGTTGTTTCCCTTTCTCATCTTTCTGGTGTATCATTTCTTCTCTGAATAAATTGAGTTTCAGTCTAAGCTTGTTTGTCTCTTCTCTTGTGTCCCGTTGGTTTGTGCTTCTAATTAATCCATTATGAAGTTGTACCAACTAGCCCGCCTCTCAACCCGACTGCATTATCAGAAAGTTGCACATTGGATACCTGTAGGTGCAAAGTTGATTTTCATCCAGTTTAATTTCTTGACATGTACACATTTATTACTGCAATACATTTAGAGTACTATATAACGTCCACGATACATTTCTTGGCGCCATTGGCGATTGGTTTTTCAGTAAACTTTTATCTAACGAAGAAATGGTCTCTTGAAAAGCGCTCACAGAAAACTACTGCAATGATCTACTACACTGCGTTGAGAAAAAAAATCAGCAGAAGCAAACAGACACACTCACGTTGGGCGATATAGCTAAATCACAATGAAGTTTTTTTCAGAGCTGTCAACCTTTCTCTATGTACAGAGCTATACGCGTAAGCATATTGTGTAAGAAAATGAAATAAAAGATTGCCAGTACTGAATACCACACAGTAAATTAGGACGGGTTAATCGTAAATGGTTGGTGATGCTTTTGCTCTGGAGTTGACTCAAAAAAATAAGGAGTGCATAATGACAATGACTATTGGGGAGCAGTTTATGAGCCGGGTAATATGAGCGAATACAATTTTCAGTTTTGCTTAACTCTTATCAAGACCGTAAGGGTGGAGGTAGGGACAATGAAAGCATATAATGGCGTTAACCATTGTATAGCAGCAAAATTATTGTGGGGTATATGTTTTAATTTGATATGTTTAGCAACGTTTCGTCCCATGGTTGATTCTCCACTCGCTGTTCATTTTTTTATTCACTACGATGCTGACTGCTTAACTCTTATTGTTTCGGAGACTTTTAAGGGTTTTTGAAAATTAAATAAACAAAATGTAAATGCGAAACCAAAATTATAATTCAAGCAGACGGCACCAAGATCGTGTAATCTTGTATGCAGCAAAAGTTAGTCACAGTGAGCCGGTACTAGCAACGCTTTTTTTTTTCGTTTTCGCAGACACGAGTACGACGGATCAGCAAGGAGGCGGTAGGTTCATACATCTCGAATATCATATGATATCATAGTACCGGATTACGCTATACTTCCCTATCGTAAGTTTTGTTGATGTAGACATGAATGTAAATATAAATAACTCCACATCTCTTACCTCGACTGAAAATCATAAAAACGACCCTAATAAAACACATTCTTGCCAGTTACGTGCTATATTTTTCCTTGCATCGCCCCATGTTCCCGTCGTCTTTTATAAGTGCTGGTCGCAAAGCAGTACAGGCGTCACCTGAGCTTCGATACAACACAAAAGTGGGTTATACCTTCTGCGCTGCCACACCCATTGGCCCTCTGTAGTCGATTGGGCTACTGTCACAACTGGCAACAATAATGAACGCCTCAGAGATAGGTCGCGTTATAGGTGTTTTTTTAATTCATTGGTATAGGGTGAAATAAGGGATAGGAAAAAGGGAGCACACACGGACAACGCTGTGTGGTTATTTGCCTTCCGTCTCCAATTCGCCGCTGCGCAGATAATTCGAAGTGAAACAAGATCTGGCTCTCTGAATCGTTGTCATGTGGTCGGGCTCTGCCTTGCAGGAAATTAACTAGACCACCTATGATAGGAACAGCCTCATTTACTTCTTCGCGGAGTCTTCATCGATTAAAGTTCAGAATTTCGTGGCCACATGGTCAGGCGCAATATCAAGGCATGGCCGGATAAGCCACTTGACTGCCAGCGAATCGCGACCATCGAAACGCTCATATGGGCAAAGCCAGCTGTCACACCAAAAGAACGCTTGCCGCCCAAATCACCGACAAAGCTAACGCGATCGAGTGCGTGATCAAGGCGCTGCGAAGGTGTTACGAAGAGCGGCAGTGGTTGCAGCTTGGCCACATGACACCCTGACAGCCTAAAATATTCAGCGAACAGGCAGTGCCTTTGCAGACTCCGACAATGCTTGCAGTTCAATAGAACTTTATGAGGGAGCGTCATTTATTTCTCAAATATGGGTTAATTTAGGCCTGCATGAACCATAAATTGACGGCGACGCAGTGAGCAGTGGAAAAGAACATGGTAGGTGTAACCTTAAGGGACAAGAAGAGAGCAGTGCGTATAATTGAACAAACGGGTGTTAATGACATGATAGTCGAAATTAAAAAAAATGTTCATTAGCAGTGCAGGTAGCGTTAAGGCAAGATAACCGCTGGTCATTGAGCATTATAGACTGGATTCCAAGAGAATGCGAGCGTGTGAGGGAGACACAGTTAGGTGGACAGATGAGACTAGAAAGTTTGCAGGTATAAAGTTGTAGCAGCAAGCACAGGACCGAGTGGATTGATGGAACGCAAGAGAAGCCATTGTTCTGCAGTGGAAGTAGCCTGGCTGATGATGATGATGATGATGATGGTGATGATGAAGGAGAACGCATTCATGAACCAGACTGGCTGTAATTCTTCCATGTTCAGCCGATTAGTGGTGCTATTTCTTTAGTCGTGCCGGCAGTCCGCGTTCGTACTTTAGCCTTGTAGTTTTATGAGACTATAGGTTATTCCCGTAGCTTTTGTTTGTGCTTGGAGTTTCTGAAACCTGTGTTGTCAATTCCAGTCTGCATCAATGGAAGTAAACGAGCTTATGAGGCTACATAAGTAATTGTGTCTTTCTTGAGAACCTGCCTATACAGTTTGTAGAAAATAAAAAATCGAACAACGCTACCTGTGAAATACGCGCTGTAGTGGAGAAGCCACTTTTCAAGACTATAAATTGAAGAGGTATTGCCACACATTCTACGCATGGTCAAAAAGCGCCACCAATCAGCAGTTGAGGCTCCCGAAAACACGCGAGCCAAATAATATTGCCCAGTATGTGGCCTGGAGTTGCGATAAGTTCTCAAATACAGTTAAAAACGCTTTCTCTTTTCTCGAGAAAAGACGCTACAGGCTTGAAAATAGCTGCGTCGCAAGCCCTTTTCCCGCAATTGGTTGGCTTGTGCATGACTCGCACAGGAGTTACTGGGGCCGCTGCGAGAGGTCATGGCCTCTCAGCGCGTACCCGCGTGATCACACTGAAAAGCCGTAGTTTGAAGATACAAAACAGACAGAAAAAGTGTTCAATGTGAAGAGGTGCGCGAGATACACTCTTCCCCAGTTCCATCTTTTCCTGATAATCTCCCAGTGCTCTCTTCGGGACGAGAGAGGAGGGAATATAACTGCAGCGTGTGACAAATATTTGTAACTCCGCTCGTACTGGACGAAATCTAAAAACATTTGGGGCACTCAATTTGGGAGGCAATAGGCTCCTTTATTGGATGAATTCTATGGCTACTTAAAAAAATTCTGCAGGGTCCCTTTTATAAGCGTTTATTGACGTTGGTTTTGAAAACATGTCGGATTCCACGTTTTCACTTTCTTTGATGCGTGCTACTAGTCGATGTAATATTCCGAAATGTTGATTTACACCGAAGTTTATAAGTTCATCATCTACACACTGCACAAATCTGTGGTTTATCGCTAATATGCTACGACTTTTACGAACTGTAGGCTATCCCGGAAAGAGAGATCACACCGTTACGATGCCCATGTTGGTGATCGGCTGTGTCTATAAATTGTCATTCACTGCAACTTCTACTCTTTTACAGCCCAAAGGTAAGTGTAGCACCCTTCTCTTAATTTTGGTTTTTCGCCATTAAGCAGGTTTTTTTAATTTGAAGAACCGGGGAGGGGGATAAAATTGTTTTCCAATGCTACAACGTGGGAGTGGGGTGATGGTACAGAAGTTGATCAATAAATGTTTATTTATTTATTTATAATACCCTCAGGGCCAAATGGCATTACAGAGGGGAGTGGATTACATTGAATAACACATGGTACATGGTGGGGAGGGAAAAATACAGCGTTAGTACGAATATAAGCAAAAGTCAGCGTACAAACAAAATACATTAAATAGGTCCTGCGTATACAATGTTAGCTACGGTATCACGAAAAAGATGGTTGTCGTTAATAGCAACAATTTCAGGAGGAAGGTGGTTCCACTCGCGAGAAGAACGAGACAGGAATGACTGCGCAGCTGTGTTAGTACGATAAGTGATAATTCCAACCTTGTGACGGTGATCGAAACGGTTGGAAAAATACTGGGGTTGCAAAATAAGTTCGTCGCGCAAGATGGGGTGGTGATACAATTTATGAAAAGTTGATAGGCGGGAAACTTTTCTTCGAAGTAACAGGGTAGGCAGGGACAGATTATTCTTCATTGCAGATATACTGGCAGTGCGATTGTAGTTCGATAATATGAAGCGTGTGGAATTATTCTGAACTAGCTCAAGTGATGTAATTAAATTAATGTGGCTGGGATCCCAAATCGAAGAAGCATATTCTAGTTTAGGTCGTATTAATGTTTTGTACAGTGCTAATTTCAATGAAGATGGAGCTTTGGAAAAGTTACGGTGTAGGTACCCAAGCGTACGGTTAGCTTTGTTGATTATTTGTTCGACGTGCATTGCCCAAGAAAGATTGGATGTTATGTGGACGCCTAAGTACTTGTACAAGTTAGTAGATTCAAGAGGTATGTCGTTTAGTAGTAAGTAAATTGACTGCAAACACTGCGAGACACGCGCATGACTTTACATTTGTTTATGTTCAATTCCATTAACCATGTACGGCACCAGTTATTAACAGTGTTAAGGTCTGATTGAAGAGTACACGAATCGGTTATGTTATTTACCTCACGAAAAATAACGCAATCATCAGCAAATAAATGAATTCTGGATTTAATGTGGCAGGGGAGGTCATTAATATAAATTAGAAATAAGAGAGGCCCAATTACCGATCCCTGAGCAACGCCGGAGTGTACTTCAGTAAAACAAGAATTATACCCGTTAGCGTAAACAAATTGTGAGCGATTTGTGAGAAAACATTCAATCCATTTAAACACGTTATGATCAAGTTTCAGTTGGCTTAGTTTGTGAAGTAAAAGTTTATGACATACCTTATCAAATGCTTTAGAAAAATCTAAAAAGATGCAATCAGCTTGTGATGAGTTGTCCAAAATGCGGTGTAATCTGTTAGTAAATGATACCAGTTGTGTGTCACAGGAGTATGATTTACGAAAGCCGTGCTGAGATGACGTGAAGAAGGAATTACTTTCAAGAAAATTTACAAGGTTTGTGAATATGATGTGCTCTAATAGCTTACAGCACGTACTGGTAAGGGAAATGGGACGATAATTAGCAGGGCAACTTTTACTGCCAGATTTATGAATAGGAACTACTTTCCCGATTTTCCATTCAGATGGGAGAGTAGAAGTGTCGAGTGATTGCTGGAATATCTTGGCTAATATGATGGAACTAATTTCTACAGTATTTCTTAAAAATTTACTATTAATGGAATCATAACCAGGGGAAGAATGGTTGCCTAATTTGTTGATAAGGGAAGCGATGCCAGAAATGTCTACTAAAATTGGTGGCATGGGGAGGTGATTGTAGCAAAAGGTGGAAGGAAGTGGAACATCAGATGTTTTTGTAAACTGGGCAGCAAATGTGTTGTTGAGGGCTGTTGCACACTGATTGATGGGAACTGTGTCACCAGATGAGTCTTGCAATAAGATGTAATTATCTTTTGGGGGATTGATAACGCGCCAGAACTTTTTTACATTTGTTTTTAACATTGACGGCAATACATTAGAGACGAAGTTATCTTTAGCTTGTTTGAGTGCCCTGACGTAAATACTAGATGCGGTATTATAAGCGGCCCATCGTTCGTTAGTTGGCGAGCGCTTAGCTGAACGATAAAGGCGTTTTTTCTTGTTAGACAGGCGTTTGATAGTGGTATTGTACCATGGCGATTGTGAGTGACTAGCAATAGTGTAGGTTGGTATGTGCTTTACGGTGAGGCGATGAACTTCGGTCGCAAACATATCCCAGTTAGACTGAACGGAATGGTTGTTAAAATTGGTCAGAAAGACGTCGGTAAATTCAGATAATTCACGATTGATAGCATCGAAGTTAGCTTTTTTGTAATCGCAAATAGTTTTTTAATGTTATAAGAGAAGTGTCAACCTGGGAAATTATCATGAAGATGTGCTGGTACAGTACGCACGGATTGAAAAGAGACATCATCTTTGTTTGTATGAGAATTGTTATGAGTAATCACTCCAAATCACCACTTCGGGTTGGCGTAAGTATTTCTAGTGAAGGGAACGTTGGTTGCGCTGATAGCGCACGAAGTGTGCTTGTACAGTTTCAGCACGAGAGGCATGTAATATTCTGTGGACATGGCTTTTGGTGAATTTCCCTTACACTAATCTAAAAAAGTATTACTCAATTGAAAAATACTGAAATTGGGAGCATGTATTTATATTATAGACTAAGTTCCCCCGCTATCATCGAGTACGTCGGATTATGTCATTCTTTTTCGCACAGAGACCATCGGCGATTTTGGTTCGCCGTTTGCTGTGTTTTGCTTCTCATCCTACTCATCGGGATGGTGCTTCTGTCCTCTTCCAACAGCTTGGCTGGTGAGCAAGCCATTGTCTTGTTTACGAAGTGGTGCCGATTGTTATTTTCAGGCTCAACTTGATGCTCCCGAGACTAGTTTTGTTTGACAGATTCGCGAAGACAGATTTTCTGGCTACATTTGCAGTAGGTCGTGTTTTCCACCTGGCATTTAAAGATTTGCATTTGTTTCCAGTGGGGGCACCTCTAAGAGACCTTACACATGTAGCGCTTGATTGTGTACCAATACGTTTCTAATTGGAAAGAAATTATATCGAAACAATAGGCGCATTCCCGCCATCGCTGTAGTGTTCCGTACAAAAACCGGATTGATAACATGGCCTCACGCGTCGTGTTTTCTATGCGTGAGGAAAAACACACGACAAGATGCCTGCAAAACTGCTCAAGCAGATATGAAACGCACTGGGAGCTTCTGTGAAGTAATTTGCCCTTGGAAAAAAACGGCAAAGGGTGGACGGAGAACACGCGCTATTGGCAGACAATGCGCACCATGACTGAGCAGTCATAGTCGGTCGCGTATCTTAAGATACGCGTGGTATACTAATCTTCATAAAGCCATGTTGGTAGATACAGTGGTAGTAGGGTATGACTATTGTGCATTTTATAGTTCGGCTGTGTGACGGCGACTCCAGAAGAACCGAACAACGCAGCAGTCGTACCTTGCTTGCATCCTATATCCCACTACCTGCTGAAGATAGGCAGCAGAGCCGACAAGCCGGTCGCGTTTTCTGCACCTGAGTGTATTCAGGATCTAAGTGGCTGAGTAAATAGGAAAAACAAATAATGAGCTAGCGACTGCGTCTACCATTTGTGGGGCTTCTTTCACGCTGCCCTACAGACGTTTTACACAATGCACGCGCAATGTGGTCTGTTCTATAACTTGTCTTGAGGTCGAACGCATATCGGACAGACTGGCAGGTGCTTAAAGGAAAGTCTCAGGAGCACTATTAGAACGCCCAACAGATCTATTAGGGTTACATTGCTGTGCTTGTAGCTGCGTTACACGACTCGAAGGTATGATAGTGCGGAGCCTCTCATCAGACAAGATCACTATAATCGGTTGCAACTTTAGAACAGCACTTCCTCCTCAAAGGCCGATGCACGCAAGCCTGCTCCATTGAGCATGTTCTACAGACTTGCGTCATGGGACGGACGGCTGTTGTTACCACCTGCAGAGAATGTTGCAGAGAGCAAGAGTGGGGCTATTCCCTTAGTCGCTGAGGTGGTCGGTTGCCACGCTTCTGTCGTCTTGACTTGCCCGACTTCTTAAGTGGTATAGATTAGGCAAGAAAGCGGTAAACATAGAAAAACAGGAAAAAGCCACTACCACTGACCGAAAAAGAAAACCAGTTTCTCGATCTGTAGTTACATAAGTAAGCGTTAGTAATGAATGGATGAAAATAGCAAGAAATTGTTGAAGTTCTTTTATTTTCGTGTATATGCTGTATGCTTCATGAAGTGCGTCAAATAATCAGCTGCTAGCGCTAGAGTGTTCCCATTCCTTTCCGGTCTTGCGCCCTTATAAATGCGAGTGCATCTTGAAGTTGGGCTATGCCAGGCATTCCCGGTGTCCGTGCGCCGGAAGGTGTTATCTCTCCGCTCCCATTGCTTTCCCATAGCAACAACTGTTGACGTGTGCACTTATCTTCGCCTCTAGAAACCGAAGAATGTAATGCGAGAGAGTGTAGGCGGGCGTAGGTGCAGTGCTTCGCCGCTCCTTGTCTCGCCGTTCGCTCTCTCACTTGCCTGCGCCCCACTCTCCCGTGCGGTCGCGCCTTACTACATACCGTTCGCTGGCTGGGTGCCTCTCAAGAACATCCGGAAACGCGTGAACACGCCACTCAGAAACGCTAACGCCGAGCCGAGAATGCTGGCGCCCAACTTTCCCGCCCACTGGTTCCTCAC
Source organism: Rhipicephalus microplus (assembly GCF_043290135.1). NCBI lineage: Eukaryota > Metazoa > Arthropoda > Arachnida > Ixodida > Ixodidae > Rhipicephalus > Rhipicephalus microplus. The sequence goes on along the minus strand of NC_134705.1, from coordinate 117,874,356 downwards.
TCTTGACGGATGGCTGGCTGGGTCTCTCTCAAGACGATGGCAGAAGTCGGTGAAGATAATGACGCTAATGCTACACTCTCTCGGCGCATGAAATGCATTCGCATTTCCTAACGATTCCTTTCGAACAGGTAGGGTCATTTTTTTTCGTTTCAACGTTTTACACTTCGCATGGGTGAGTCATTTTTCTCTAGATTTTCGTTTCATTGAAGACACTAGGAATTTCTATGGCGACTGTATAAGTCCCTTTCCTCTTTATTCTTTGCTTAAGAAACGACCGACGATAACGACGGAGGGAACGATGACAAGTCTCACTATGCTGTAGATCCATCTGGCGGTGGAAAAACCCCTCCTGTGAGTAACAGTCACCCTTGCGTTGGTCGCAAGCTTAAGTCGTAAAGAACTAGTGGTGCTAACAATGGAGAAAGCGTATAGCCGAGTGGCCTCGTTGTTTATATTTTTCTTCTTTTTTGATTTATCTTCGTTTTTTTATTTTTTGCTCGTTTATTTGCATTTATTTTTGTTGTATCTATTTTTGTTTTTGTCACTTGGTTTACCTGTCTTTGTTTTTGTTGGCTTTCTGTCTTTCGTGCCCTCTCTGTTTCTACATTTTTCTCTCTCCTTTCTTCATCTCGTGTTTCGATTATCTGTCTGCCTCTCTTTTATTTATTTCTATTTCTTCTGCTTGTTTTTATGTTGAGCTTTACTCTGTTTTCTTCTTTTTTCCATCTTCGTTCCTCTCACATCTAAAGGGTACAGGCCACATCCATCCATCCATCTATCGGTTTATAGCACGAGAACAGAGCGACAACAAAGAGACAAGAAGGACACGAATGCTCGTGTCCTTCTTGTCTCTTTGTTGTCGTTCTGTTCTCGCGCTGTAAGTATCGTCATGTCATACCCAATAAGACCAATCTGCCACGCTTCAACTCAGCGCCGTGTGAACGGGAGCGCGAGCTGCCCGCTAGCGCATGCCGCCTCGATAAGCAAACTCTTTTAACCCTGTAAACCCCTGATCAGTTTTGCATTCAGAAAATTTGCGAGCAAACTCTGAACGTTTTCGTTCTTCTTGTGCAGTGCATTTTAGAAAAAATTTGAGTGGAATTCAGTTTGAGGCATAAATATAATTACCATAAATTGAAATAATTGCTGTTGTATAATATGTGTGTGACTGTACCTTCTTCATAACATGTGAAATTTGCAATAGCTGCTTATTGGGACACCTATGGTAGCTTTTAGTAGCTTTATTAAGGTATTTTATTCAATGTATGAAACATAATACAATTGGCATTGTAAGGCTTAATAGGTAACGCTCCTTGTTAGCAAGCTTGTTTAAACTCTTCGCTACTTTTCCCAGCGCTGATGATTCTCTAGAAAATTGGTTTCATGATTGCGGTGTCGTCGAAATGAATGGCGTGTCTTCTCAGTTTGAAATTATTCCTGTCTAATCACCGTTAGGCTGATCGCATCGAAATTAACGCAGTAACTGAATGGTAGTTGCATTGTTTTCTGCCAATGATAATGGCATAAAAAATGCAACTATCACTCAGCTAGTCGTTGTAGTCGAGTGCAATTCTGCCGTTTTTTTAAATTACGGGCAGGAGCAAACAGAACAATTCGAAACGACAGGCAGGCTGCCCCTGGCAGGAGGAAAAAAAGAGAGCCATGTTTGGGGGCTTGAGAACCAAGCCTCGCTTTCTAGTGCATCTACAATGATGTCACCTTGCGCCAATAAGTAACACTGCGCTCAAAGTGCGCACGCCTGCACTCCCGAAAAAAAAAACTCGGGGCCCTACCAGCGCGTCAGAATCGGGCGCTGTATAAACATACTGAACAATAGGGCAAGTGCTGATGAAAACATAATGTCACCCAAACAGAAGAACGCTCTCACACTTCAACTCACTCACATGCACCCACACTGACTGTGGAAGACGCCGTATGGCCAGACACCCGTGTCCCATTGATAATGAAGACCTAGGGCTACATTTCTGGGGCAAGGTAGCACTTGACGATATCGGCTCTAGCGAGCACATGCTTGCTGGATGGAGGATGCTTACACACAGAACACGACACTATACAGTTTCATCATCACGCTAGGATGACGAGTGGAAGCCGGCACAGGATTTCTGATTGTTCTGCGATGTCGAGTGCGTTCATCGCTCATGTTTCAGCAAACGCTGTTGAGGACACTGATCACAAGAAAAAATCGCCGAAAGAGCACAAGGTAATGAGAAGCACATGAGATCATAAACTGCCAAATAATACAAAGGCAGGCAACATGATAAACGTGATGACGCAGTGCGACACCTTGAAACAATGGGGAAATTTCATATACACATCCCCTTAGACGGCATCCACAGAAATGTGTGCATGAATTTCGTTTACCGTGCACACAAGCCACGCATATGTGCTTACAAGGTTAGGTGCCAGTTGGCACCATGCATTTCCTGTTTTGTTTCAGCTGTAGCTTCCTCGAGCGTCCATGGTGTGCTATAGACGGGCTCTGCACACATGGCACAAGCGCGTACGAGTAAATGCGTCAGTATGCACCACAATATACGTCAATCCGTGAGCAGTGTTCAATGCACTGTAGATTAATTTTTGAGTCATTCCTGTATCTCTGACCGAGAACGAGATGTGGGGACTTTGGCACTCGAAACTATATAGATGACTCGAAGCTTCACGGCGTGCAGAGCCGTGGTGCTTCTACAAAGGTTGATCCATCGCAGACGACTTCTGGAGGAGGCCACAATCCTGGCGGGAAGACGACTTCTGGGGGAGGTCACAAGCCTGGCAGGAAGACGACCTCGGGGCACGGTCCAACCCACGGCGGAAAGACCATAAGACCCGGACCTATCGTGACGAAGCCAGGCACACCGGGGCCCGGTCACCATACAAGTGTTGCCCCCAGAGGACCGACACATAAGCCTACGACTACTACTCCACCTCCAATCATCGGTTTGTATTTGCCCGGACATTGTGCACCAAGCCGGTTTTTCTGACGCTGTGGGGACGAGTATACAAAGTAGCATGAACGCATCCTCGAAAAAACAATGATACATCCTTTAGACTGTCTAAAAATATAATTCAATAATCTATAGTCTGTCTAAATCTACTTTTGTAAGGACAGAGGCAAACAAAAAAAGTGGGGACCCAAGAACTGTTTCGTAACAAGTTGCGAAAGCGCGCTTTTTATGTACCTCTGTTTTTGTGTTTTTTGTCTTATACCGCCGAAAAAATAGCAAAGCATCCTCCTGTAGCATTTGGAGGTGACTGAACTACGTGATCACCGGTAGATGACGTGCTCTTATGTTATGCACGTTGTAGTTTCTGTACACACCTTTCCCGAGCTTGCTGTCCCTCTCTTGCCACTCATTCTTCATTCAGGTGTAGTGTAAAGAATTGAAGATATTCTGGTGAGTCTTCCCGTATTTCTCGCATTTCATGTTTCTCTATTTTGTTTGCACTGTACCTAACTGTTCACCGCGAATACCGTTTCATTTAATTCCGATGGACAAGACTGCTTTCTAATGTTCAAGGGCCCTCCACCGCCCCGCGTTGAAAGACGAGGAGGTGGTTTTCTCCTTTTCTTCGCTATTGTTCACACAAACATTTTATCCTCCTCGCCCCTTACTACTTAAAAGCAAGCGAACAATGTCAGCAATAAGCGCTATAGCCTATCGAGATTTCACGCCTCTCGGCTACATGCTGTTAACACCGTTTGCGCAGTTGCAACAAACCAAATGAAATGTAATCGGTTCATCGCACACGACATTTGTGCGAGACAAGGAAGAACGGATGAACGACTGCTTGGCGAAGCAGTGCAGGAGACAAATCACATTTTATATTTTGCGTATTTGGACTAATCGAGTGCGAGACAAGGAAGCACGGATGAATGACTGCTTGGCGAAGCAGTGCAGGAGACAAATCACATTTTATATTTCGCGTATTTGGACCAATCGAGTTCGAGACAAGGAAGCACGGATGAATGACTGCTTGGCGAAGCAGTGCAGGAGACAAATAACATTTTATATTTCGCGTATTTGGACTAATCGAGTGCGAGACAAGGAAGAACAGATGAATGACTGCTTGGCGAACCAGTGCCGGAGACAAACCACATTTTATATTTCGCTTATATGTCCATTAGTGAGCGTGTACACTATAGACGTCACGGGAACTGTCTGCGTCACAGAAGGGCGCAAGAAGGACAATAACTATCAGGAGAGAATATTGCGCTTGCTTATTTTTTGTATTTTCACAGCCGGGTGAGTGGTTCTTTTTACGGAGCCCTCAACGCTTTTTCAACTAGCCGTAGAATAGATCAATCAATATGTGGGGGAGCTCGATCAATCAATATGTGGGGTTTAACGTCCCAAAACCACCATATGATTATGAGAGATGCCGTAGTGGAGGGCTCCGGAAATTTCGACCACCTGGGGTTCTTTAACGTGCACCCCAATCTGAGCACACGGGTATACAACACTTCCACCTCCTTTGGAAATGCAGCCGCCGCAGCCGGGATTTGATCCCGCGACCTGCGGGTCAGCAGCCGAGTACCTTAGCCACTAGACCACCGCGGCGGGGCGTTTGCTAGAGGAGCCTATTGCCTTGCGAATTCCCTACTGCAAAAAGTTTTCGAGCCCACACACAGCGGAGTTAGATTTGTCGCATGCTGCAATTGCATTTTCTGTTCTCTCGCCCCGACGAAATCGCTGGAAGCTAAGCAGAGAGGGATGGCATGGAGAAAGCAAGTGCGTCGCGCGCGCCTCATTACTATGAGCACTTTTTGTTCATTTTTTTTTCTTTGAATAGGCGGTTTTTCAGTGTGATGGCAAGCGTGTGTGTGAACATGTCGCCGCCTCCCACGGTGATCCTTGTAACGACCGAGCGCTCCATGTTCAATTCAGCCAATGGCTAATCCAATGGCTGTGACGAGTGAATTTTGAGCTGCTTCCATCATTTGTCGAGAGAAGAGAAAGCAATTCTTTGAATTTGAGAATTCATAGGGAGTTCCAGGTAGCGTGCTCCGCTATATTACTCTGGCGTGTATTCTGGTAGACTTGATGCCTACAGGTTTCAGCGAGAGATTATCCGTCAGCTGCCAGCTTGTTATGTGATTACGCGCTACGTGACGCCCACTGGCTGAGAAAGTGCGTTCTACACTCGCCGTCGTGGCTACTAGAAGCTCTGGAATTTTTCAGGATTGAATAGATATATAAGGCCCATGATGTGGATGGGGTATACCTGCCACTGTAGCTCAGGTGGTAGAGCGTTACAAATTACTTGCCAGCGCAAGTAATTTTTCATTCTGTTTTTTCTTTCAACCTCTTTAGATTAAATTTACTAGATATAACATTGCCGATACATTATTTAGACCATTGTTTATTAGTTGTTGCTAATATAGAGTCTGACAAAGAGACAAAATTTCTTTAATTTCCCCTTCTTTCCTTTACTACAAAAGGGGTTATTTTAAACGCGGGATCTTCCAAAGACGGGCACTAACATCCATGTTCCCCAAAGCCGTTGATGCATTAGACGGTATTCGCCATAAAATGCTTGCTTTCTGGCTTCTATGAACATTCATGGGCGAATGTTACGCGAAGACACAGATGTATGCTATAGGAAGGCTAGCTCACGGAGATTTTAGTTACTGAGTTCTCTCTGCCATATTTGCAAGCCGCTTTCGCTACAGATACATCAAGTGTTTGGCCCAGCAGACTTTTACTCTCACGAGACGTTTTATCATGAGAGAATTTTAAGGTCCACAGGCCTTAATTGTTGCGCTTAGAGATGATATGACCCCCGGTTTCTTTCACAGGACTATGTATTTTGGTTTATTGCTCACTTGCACATTTCAACTAATAGAATTTTCCGAATGTTCTTGTAGGAGTACTGACGCGAATTTTGGTGCGTTGCTTTAAATGAAAACATAAGTGTCGAGAGCTTTAGAAAGAATATCATTGGGCTCAACAATACATACATACATACATGCATACATACATACATACATACATGCACAGATACATACATACAAATTACATTCATAAAACAATGCAATGAATATATTATTACTACCGGAAACCTAAACAATCTATTTCGGTTTTGGTATCGATGGGGTGGCTTCGAACTGACATGTAAACAGAAATCTGACGTGATTGTAATACTGCAACTCGCCACATACTAGCAATAGTTGTCATTTTGCAGTCAGTCGCAGGTGATTCACTTAAGCAACGATGATTTATTTGCCATCTGGAGACTCTGACAGCAATTTTCGCGATTCGGGGGTCATGTAGGGCGCAGACTTCAGAAGCCCCGTGAACTGTCATGACTTGGGATAATGTAAGTTTGCTGAAGAAAACTTTTAAGTAAATGTTTGATACGTGTTGTCCCTCTCAGTTCTGTAAAGGACAGTGTTGATAGTACACACAATAGAAATGAAACTGCCCTTCTTGGGATAGCTCCAAGCCATGTCAGTACTCGCTTAATGGGATGCCTGATGGTCCACGCATCTTGTAAACCATGAGGGTATTTCCGTTGAAGTGAGCTAAAGTTGCATGAGCTTCCAAAGACAGGCACGGACATACATGTTCCCCAATGCCGTCAGTGCACTAGATGGTATCAGCCATAGAAAGTTTGGATGCATGTCGAAGCATGTCAGTACTCTTGTAGTGCAACGTCTCATGGTCCGCGCATCTTGTCAATTGTGAGAGCTTTTCCGGTGATGGAAGCTAATGTTACATGCTGTTCAAGCCTTTGATCTTCTTAAGACGGGCACTAACATCCATGTTCTCCAAAGCCGTCGATGCATTAGATGGTATTCGCCATAAAATGCTTGCTTGCTCGCTTCTATGAACATTCATGGGCGAATGCTACACGAAGACACAGACGTATATTATAGGGAGGCTAATGAGCCAGGTGTAGGGAGGACAATTGTTACAATATTTGAGGTAGTAACCTTACGTGGATTGTACGAATAGAACGGAAGCCGGTGGTATAGGCTCCTCTAACAGTGATTTCTGCGCTGAAATCAGTTTTTTTGTCACTGCACGTATTTCTTTCTGAAATATGCAAGAAATTTCCACCAGATATAGTTGACGTGATCTACCGGGCATGAAGCTCCTAAAAAAACTGCAGGAACGTAGTTAACAGGGCTCATTCATATGAATGTATTGTCACAGCGTGAAAAATAAACAAAAGCACAAACCTGATGAAACACAGCAACTCGAGCAACCGCTCACTTTCATTTGAAGCGTTAGTTTTACAAAGAAGCACTGATAAAGAAATACCCGAAATCACGTAAAGCACGTGCAAGAAATTTTTTTACACTATGCCTACAATGAATCCCCTAAATTTCTACACGTAACTAAGCCTCGCCCTCGCACTTTGGCCAGAAACGCACTCGCCGTTCAACGGAAATGGAAGACCAAAATGTGTAATGTGAACGAAATTGCATAAATATACACATTGGTGCCTGCAGAAGTGAGTGACTCCTGTTTTGCCATCTTGTGCAGCGACAAAGATGCCCCTCGTGTGCACAGTGAGCAGCGTGGGCAGCGCACAAATCCTGCTGCCTCAGTTGCATGTGTGCTCTTACGTCTTCTTCACGCACGTCATATCGAGGAACAAACACCTGTACGCCTCGGATGGCAGTGGGGCGTTTCAGGACTTTGCACGCGCCATAGAAGCGTCTGGCGGCTACACTGGTGGAATTTCCTTTGATATGCGGTAAGTGAGCATCAGACGATAGGAAAATACCTTAACAAACCCACAAAAAATACCATCGACAGTTTGAACACAAAGTATTCATGATTAAAAAGAAGCAGGATAGCGGAAAAAGCTATGGACCAACACTCAGACATATAATAACGCTGTTTGTCGGCGCTCGCTTGTTTCTGTTTGATATTCCATCGTTTTTTGCTCTGTTATAATTTTTGATCATAGAAAACCAACTGGCCTGATTTAACGCATTCGACATGTACCACAAAATATTATTTTTCTAGAAAGTGTTTCGGTTCCGACGTGATCACGCATGGTGATCTATATGACAAGAACACCTGTAGATTATATCGCCAAATGTAGTTCATCACGTACCATGGCGTCATGCTATGATGTTATTGCTCGACGTGGTTCCTTGGTCAAAAGTAGGCTCATCACGGAGGCAGTGCGAGAAGCTGCCCGGCGAGGTGCAGGTAGCTTGCTGGGCCATCGATCCAAGAGGCAATGCAAAACGCCGATGAGCACCGAAAGCCTTCGGAGGAGAAAGGAGCAGGACAAAATGGTTTTCCCCTCTAGTATTTTCAGGCGTATGTATGAGGAACACTGAGTCTTCCTTAACATGGCTCTCGTACGACTGTTATATGTCACAATGACACAATATAGGCTACCTTTTTTATTCGTTATCAAAATCAAAAATTGGTGCGACGCAAAATGTTCGATAAAGACTAGCGGTGCCTTGAACATTTCATTCGATGCCGGAATCAACCGCACAAGCTTTACAGAGAAAAACATACAGGCACACACCAACTTTTCATGCATGAGAAATGGCTTAGGCCTTTTTTTTCGCAATAGGCGGCCATAAGTACGAAAGTTGGTAAATAGGCGCGGCGTTTTGAGTAGTGCAGTTATGCTTCAGGAGCACAATGAGCTGCACTCTGTATGGTGATAAGCCACAGTGAGTCGATTTAGAGTTTGCAAGTTTTCATATGCATATAAAGTGAAACTTCAAGCGGAACCTCTTTGTGCCCAGGTACGGCATCAACGAAAAAACTGGGGCAGCCTTACTGCCGACTGCCTTGGAGGAGGCCCGCACTGAACTGCTCGAACTGTACAACAAGAGCAACATCAAACACTACGGCATCCTAAATTGCATCACAATGCCAGGTCTTATGCCCTATCTCGTGGCGGTTCTGCCCAGCACGTTTTCGGTGAGAAGTATGGTCATGCATTTCGACACGCACAAGGACCATCGTTTCTTACTTGTTTCCGCTGTTTTTGCCAGGTTTCTGATATTTATTTTCCTGTGTGTGCAGTGTACCAAATCACTAGTGGTAATTAACAATACTTGTGCCTAATTGGCTATGGTAAAATCTATCTTAATGTAGCAAGTGGCAATATATTATTCTTATTTCATCAAAAGCATATTCTTGAGTTTTCAAAGAAGAAACACCTTAAAGTGTCGTCATTATTATTTTCATAACAATTCTTCCCCTATCCTAGGTCCACTGCAGGCCGAACGCCTCTGCCAACGATATCTAATTTACTATATGTAGAGCTAACTACATATATTTACACCAGCGAATTGGTCAATTCACCTCTTTGAACAGGGTAATGAATGAAAAAAAACACACACTCACTGCCAGAACGAGCATTTATATGCTGTTTTGTCCGAGTGCATTGCGGTGGATTTGCGATTACGGCACTAGGCTGCAGACAGGATGGCCGTGAGGTCGATCCCAGTCGCAGCGGTCTTGTTTCGATGAAAGCAAAATGCTACGGGCCTGTAGGCGTGTATTCAAGTGTACATTACATAATCATAGGTAGCCAATATTTCTGGAGCCATTTAATACGGTGTCCTTATTGTTCATATCCTTGTTTTGGTATTCACTACTTCAAGACCCATAAAACTTGGCGGCTAAGAACTTGTACAACGAAAGAAGCATAACGAATGACGCCCAGTTTTGAAATATTTCACGGAGTATTATTACAGTTCTAATCCCCGAATTGTGGTACGCTGTTCGTTTAAACTGAACACGGCGTACACTGAAAAGCCTCCGAATTCACTTCGGGTGTCTTTCAATTGTTGATTACTTGCTCAGCGCGAGTAAATAGGAGCTAAAATTTGTAGTATAGTGGTGCCGCCGTAACAAAAACAACTTCTTGAAAGAATTTACTTTTCAAATAAATGAGACGCGCAACTTGCACCAGCTCATATATGAAGCCATATAAAGTTCTTCAAATGAAAACAGAGAAGCAGGGTAATTGAATGATTTACGTATCAGCAGCCTTTCTACCACAGTAAATTCTGAAACTCAAAATCAACTCAGAGTAAGACACTTCGTTCCTTATGCAACAAAACATTACGAACAATGAGGTGCTTGCACTATGGCAATGTAATGAAGAAGAAGTAGATCGGTGCAAGGATAGCAACATCGAGTGTACAGCAGAGGCTAAAGTGTTACTGAACTGTGCACAGTACTGCGAACTATAGCTCAACATCTCTAGCGAAGTGAATAATTTTATTACAGTAACGCTATAATTACAAGGTTTGCCACCCGTAAAAAATAATGTCTTTAGGATTTCAAGTATATATACTTGTGTACTGCTGCGTCAGTTCATTTACCATAAACCACACTGCCACGAACTACAAAAATGAGCTATTTTTATTAGGAAACAAACTGGTCAAATTTATAAAGCTTCGGTTGTTACCTACGGCAAGTTGATTTTTCTTCCTCCGCAATCCTTTCCCAATTACAATTCAACAGTTAAAGCATCCATATACTTTGGCGTAAACGGCTCTTGCCCTCTCTTTCTTGTGATTTGGTTAGGTGGCATTGACATTCACAGTTTATGATGTCGCATAACTTACTGCTTTCGTCGCAACGTCCAAGCCAGAGCTGGACATGCAAATGACTCGTGCGCCGTGCGTCTTTTTTTTACATGTGCAGAAAATGAGATCGCTGCAGAGAGGCGACCCGAACGGTGTGATTGTCCTGGCCTTTGGCGCATTCCAAGTCAACGTCTCTTCTGACTGGACAATGTATTATCGGCGGTACTTCCAGGAAGTTGGAAAGTGAGGACAGCACGCTCGTTTGTTTAGAGGTGTTCGATTTGCAGAATTACGTTCCGCAAAACGATGTGCTATAGTTTTTCAGTGTACAGTCAAAAGTCCTAATAACGAAATTATCGCCCTTCGCAAGTCGTTTTGGTAATGAAATTGGTCATTCCGTAGAATCAAGACGGAAACTTTTTTTGTCCTTCTAAATGCAGAACTTTAATCAACCGTCATTGTTTAAAGCTATGAAGCACCAGACCAGACAAGAACAAACCCATACAAATCACACCACATCCAACCCGCCTATAGTGATTTATTTACGCTGATATACTTAAGACATCAGGAAGCAGGCGCAGGGAATCCCTAGCTACCGACGCTAGCTTGCTTTATTCATGAGTTTTAATTCTTTTTGGCTGAGCGCTATCGACAAATGCTATTTCTTATTAGCTGAGCGCTTCCACACACGCCTACTGCAGCCATTCAATTAGTACAAACTTCAATGACTTCCCCTTTCATCTTGTTACAATTAACACGTACCATATATGCTTATTCAAACACTGCACACTTCTGTGTACCTGCTGCCGTGAAAGTTGTGCAGATTTACCCAAGCAGTCACTTGTTTCTTTTTTTCAGCGACGAATTTTATTGAGGGAACAGGAGTTTGTAGTACACGGAGGGGTGGCTGGCAGGTCACTGAGAGCATGATCACTCAATGTGCCACTACAACGCGGCATGCTTTGGGAAAGCAGATTGGGGGGGGGGGGGGGGGAGGGGTGATGAGTGAATTATACCATGGGATGAAAACTTTCAAAGCCCCGGCATTCTCTGCAGGACAGCAGAAAAGTACGCATATAATTGGCCAGTCAGATGTTAGCCGTTATTTTAATGCACAGATATGTAGTACAATTGTCGAATGACGCATACAGCTTAAGCATCGGCGTACTCTTCCTAGCCGTCATCCTCGCTACCGTACAAATGGCGCATATACGGCCAGCCTCAGCGGCGTCGAACTACACCTGGTTGCTACCATTGCCTCCGCACTCCTATAGGCTGAAACAAAAACTTAAGAAAAGTCACATGAATGTGGCGTTTCGAGTCGTGCCTCTCGTGCCGTGCCTACTACGTTTTTTAGGCGAGAGCAGTTCACTTGGTTGATCTCCTCTACTCTCGGCGGCGTGAAAGTGCTCCAGCTCGCTCTGCCACTGTGTGACGGTGGTAGAGCGAGGGTGGTCTGAACGAGTACATATACTCCAGCTGGAGCCCCATAATATGCTTACACACTCTGGCAAACGCGTTTCTGAGTGATCTTGCCCTCTCAACGAAAATCGCCGTACAATTGTAACTTACCGACCTCGAAAAGCGAACGCGGCGTCAGGGCCCATTCCGCAAGCAAGGATCGAAATCGGCCTACTTCGGAAATGCAGGTCAGGTGAATGCAGGTCAGTCACGTAAATCCCTGACAGTCTGCCGATATGCCATGATGCGGAGAAATCAAGGGATGCTTTTGCGAGTAGATCGGTCGAGAAAGTTTCGAACAGACCATCAGGGTAGAGAGGTCACCGTAGCCTCTAGCATTGTGTGGTGCGTACGAGCGCTATTGATCTGCAGTCCGCTGTTCTCTTCATGTAAACGGCGTGCAGCATGGTAAAAGTAAAAGCATTACAGTGGCCCGGATGCCGAGACATTTTTAATGCGACAACGTTACAGCGTCGACTCGGAGAAAGACCGGTCTATCTTTAAATTATGAAGAATTCACTTTCGAGGCTGGTTCAAGAAAGCACTTCGTTAAGATGGGTTTGCTGACCACATTTGTTCACTAATGCTTACGGATGAGACCATAAAATCCCACGGATATTTATCAGGGAATGACATTTTCTGCGTTTGATGAAAAACTTTGTAAATTAAGCTTGGTTATATCTAGTTCTAGCTTTGAATCCGGTAAGACTTCTCTTTGAAGTTTAATTGAGCTTGGAAATTCACCCAGGTTTAGAGTCGCAACCATCCTTTTTCCTTTTTTGCCTTCTATGTCTGTACATGGTCGTCCTTTATGAAAGGGAATGCGCGAACGCGTGGCCGGCACTCTGCGGAGGCTGCCTACAGCACCATCAACCGACGAGTGGAGAAAGCACGTTCGCTTTTGGCGTCCTCTATTGCCAAGCAATGCAACGAGTCATGGCCGGTAGACAAGTGCTGCTAGATTACGTTCCCTTCCTCCGCGCGTGGTGAGTGATATCGGGAGATTACTGCTGCTTGTGCCGTAGCCAAGCACAGCATTTGATATTTGATACGTTGGCATTGGACTACGCTAGGCGTGAGCAGAGAGCGAGTGCAATCTCGCAGCGCTTGTCTACCCGTCATAACTCGCTATTATTATTTTTAGGGGCGAAACAGGGAAGTTTATTGCAAACTGGTACAACATTTCAGGTGAGTACAACCATCTGGTGTAACAAAATCACTTGAAAAACCTACTTTTGGCGGCACCCGTTCGTTCTCGTGGCCGCAGTAGTAGTGTGTAACAAGTATTACATTTTCACCTTCAAGGTAGTGCCGGTGAGAGATTTCTTCTGTGCGTTGTTTATCAATAAGAGATAGTGCTCAATGTACATGCCAATGGCTGCTCAGGGGGAATGAGAGACAGGAGAATTCGGCTCTTAGTTAACGCGCACGCTGCGAATTTTTTTTTTGTTCAACAACGCATAGAAGACAAGAAAGGTTTGCAACGTTATACTCGCTAGGCGTAACCTCCTAGGTTTTAGAAATGTTTAACGAGCGTCGGGCCGCAGTGCCATGAATACAGTGAACTAGTATATACCATGAACTTGAGGTGGTTAAAGGTGGGAAGTAGACACGAAGCGCAAGCCGTGAGAAAGTGTGCGTGTGCCTCCTCTTGTTGAGTTTTTGAAATGCCCGCTGAATGGCGGTGCTTCTATATGAGGAATATATGATGAAAAGATGCGAAATTGTGGTACTTGGAGTGTTGAATAGGTGGATGAACGGACACAGAGACAGATGCAGGATGGACGCACGGATGTCTGCACGGATGAATGGACGCATGGACGGACGCAGGAGCGGATGCATGAATGAAAGCAGTGATGGACGCACAATTGAACGTGCGGACGCACGAACAGACGCACGCACGGACGGGTGGCTGGACGCACGGGTGGCCACACAGACGCACGCACAGATGGACGGATGCAAGAACGAACAGACGGACGGATGCTTCGCCCCACTATCCATTATTCACTCCGTGGATACGCTGTTATTTTTTTGCCAACAGATGACGCTGAAAATGAACGTCTTTTCTTTTGCTGTTAGTATATGGTGCTGTAGGCAACCGCCGCAGGGCGCAGGCCACGCGTTCGCGTGTTCTCTTTCATAAAAAACGACAGTGTACAACTGTTTGTCTTACCAAAAAAAAAAAAAGAATTAATTAGACAGCAAATTTTTTTAAACAGTGTTCTTCAGCAGCGATTTGAATTCAATCAAAGAATAATAAGATATTCGGCCTGATTCAATTTGAGCTTATTTATTCAAGTTCGCTTTTTTTATGTTAGCGATGAACTGTTGATTCCCTTGAATTTACTATTGTTCGCAGGACAGGTGGCGACATCCTACGCCGAGGTTTTTCCACATGTTACTTCTGGCATCCGAAAATAGATGTATTGAAGCGCTGTCTGTCCGTAGGGCCCCTTATTCTTTCATTAATTGATCATTATATACGAAACTTCAAGTCAATTTTGTGCCATGCCTTGTTACAGCGCCTGATCTTCTCATTTATTTCAGAGAAAGTAGCAGCAAAAGGCGAAATCTTCCGTGGTAGAAAAGCTGTAATTGCTCTGTGACGTTTGACAATGAATTGAGTGCCGCCTAAAGCATAAATACTACTATACACGTAATTAGAAAACGTGCAAGAAGCAGCAATTTACAGGTGTAGCAGAATAAGTGTACTGTTAGGAAGGCAAATGTGGCGTACTGGTATTTCAACAACATATCTAAAACGTTTTTATTACCCCAGACAAAGAGCCTACAATTAATTTAGGAGGAGTACGCATAGCTGTCAGTGTACCGGTAAACAATCAAACTATTACGGAAAAAGTTTGATTTTGTTTTTTCTTAGGGTACCCTAAATTACATCACGCAAAATTTTATAATTACCTCGGGCAGAGAACCGTCATAAAATTGAGGTGCATTAAGCATAACTCCTCTTAACTAAAACAGCATTCCAGTAAACACTAAATTTATGAGACCACAAAGTTTGATTCCGGTTTTGTATTTTTTTTCTTCTCATTTCTGTTACAAAGCCGGAAAAAACGGAATGTGCTTAAATCAGGAGCATGACGAATCGTTATTACTCATTGGTTATTCAGATCTTACTTTCCTGTATTGTAGTTAGAGGATGCTCAGTGTGCTCAGTGCATGTTTTCGATGTGTCGATAGCAACGTTCTTTGTTCATCTCGTAATCTGTCAAACACGCTCTCTCTCTCTCTCTCTCTTTCTCACACACACACGCGCAAGCGAACGCACACACACACACACACACACACACACACACACACACACACACACAGACACACACACGCGCGCGCGCGCGCGTGCGCCCGCACGCACGCACGCACACGAACACAAACAAACAAACAAACAAACAAACAAACAAACCAACAAACAAACTCAAGCGTTCCTTCCGATAGCACTTTTAGGTTGACAAATATGCTGTTATTTCTTTCTGCTTTCCTACCATCGCAATGACAAACAGCTACGACGTGGATATCTTGATCGCGGTTACCAGTGAAGAGGGTCAGATAGGAGACAAGGTCTGCTACGCCGCACCGACGAGCGTCTGGAACACTACAAACACGAACTTCTCCTCTATCGTGAGTACACGCAAAATTTGCCTTGCCACCGATGAATAACAACAAAAAATCATACTTTTAGCATATAATCTGTCCTACAGAGTCGTATTACGCCTGTTTATTTGGTGAATTATTGCCAAGAATAAATAGTACCTACGGCACACGCACTATCCAGCGCACTTTGAAGATCGCACTGTGCACTTTCAGGATGGGGTATTCATGATCTTTTTTTGTTTTTATTTTTTGAGCGAAGACGAGCAAACGCACACTGGTAGGCGAAACTAGACAAGTGGCGATGGTTTCCCCTCAAGCGCACAATGGTCTATGTGATGAAACACGCAATGCCTCAAACGGTAGATCGAAGAGGCCACGTTTTTCGGCCTCAGCCTAAGATTGTCGCTACATTTGTGCTTGAACACTTTTGTAGCTCTGACTTTTTATAAGCTTTTATGTTGCTAGTTTTATTGAGGGGAAAGTAGGCTGGGCTCACCATGTTTCCATATTGCCACCATTGATGAACGAGCCAATGTGGCTCATACTCGTTTTGGGGCCGCGAAGAAGAAGAGAACATTTTGATTGCTCCGGTTTAGGTGAACTTCTGGCTGTAGGTCTTGTTTTGCTCGTGACATTACTGATGGAGGTGCTGGGTAGACCTGAATAAAAGCAACCAAATTGTTCTCTTCTTCTTCGTGGCCCCAAAACGAGTATGAGCCACAGGGGCTCGTTCATCAATGGTGGCAATATGTTCTTATACAAAGTTCAGTACAGCGGAAAAAAAATATTTGAGAACAACAATCCTGGCACTCGAACATCTTTTGGTATTCGTGGATAATACGGTTCCCAGGCGATCTCCAATTATTCTTCTTTTGTGCGAGTACCTTCCTTACACACATTCTAACGAGTTCTGCCGCCAACGCGGGTTCCAGTTCCAAGGATACTGTCAGCTTGGACATTATCGCCTTCGCAGGAGAGGCATTCCAAGCTGCTCCTCGACTCGCAGCATTACCCGAAAAGCAGTCTGTACGTGGGCCTTTCGTTCGAGATGGGGGTCAATCTGTACCAGCTGACGCATAATCATACTGCAATAGAGGATGCTCCATTTGCTCCGTGCGATCAGTACACGCAAGTCGCATATGAGCAGGTAAGTGTAAAGAGCCTGCTTGACACGGTCGAGCCGCTGATGGCATATGAAAGCGCTGTAATAGTAAAGTGATCCCCACATATGTTATAGTTTGACCAGTTCGCATGACGTATGCTCAGTCATATATCGCTATGATATAGAACGCAGCAGTATAAACTGGTCCGGTTTAGTGGAGTCCCTTTTCGAGGCTTTCACGTAGCGTGTGAGCAGGAGCAGGCCTGCTTTAATAGGAGGAGCTTTCGTGAAATTAAAAGGGTTGAGCTATGCCCGTATAGTTTACTGAAACAGGGAGCAAGTGTACCAATACTATGCCGTGTAAATCTTGCCATACATAAAATGAATATCGGAATTTGCACGTTTCGATACTGTCTGTTATGTTCTCAGTACAGTGAAGCCACGCTGTATAAATGCCAGCGTAGTAGTTTTCGTGCAGTGAAGATTGACAATGGCGCTATCTATCGGCTACGCTGAAATAGCACAGCGAAATTTCGTAATGCCAAGCAACTTCCACAAAAAAGAACCGCCATCATGAGCCCGCTCGCATCGAGATGCCACACCGAAAATTAACATGCACTTCTGAAAAAGAGAACTTCTGCCGACAAACAAAAACATTTTTCCACGCCGCACCGTGTTGAATTTCGCATAGGACAAGGTTGTTCTTTTTTTTTCAATGCGAAATTCTTTGCGATTTCTTTTGAAGCTTAGTGCCGAAATCGAGTAGGCGACGTCCGTTCATTTCATATATTAATGTAGAGTTTGATTGACAAGAAGCAAAACTATTTATTGCCAACAACGTTGACATAAATGTCGAATAAAAGCGCATCACGGGCTCTTCCACGGACAGCGTAGGCACTTTGTTTCTTGTTATCATGTTTTGACACGCTGGATTTTCCGCCGCCCTATGCGTTTTTTTTTTTTCGCTTGAACGATGTTGCACAGAACGCCAAAAAAGTTGCGTGTTTCCGATTGGCGTTAAACGCATCGTCACTGTTTAAATTGGCGTCAGCTAATGCCACCGAGTCAGTGATTAAATATCTCTATACGTGTACACGCAGGTCTGTGATCCACACGTGAGACTGAAAACTCTTAACAACGTCGTTGAATCGGGAGTCATCTCTAACTATGTCTTCTTCTACGACAGCTGGGATACCATAAAAAAGAAGGTGAGTCTGCGAACATATGCAGACGTTTTTGGATCATGCGCTGATGGATCTTTTTTTATGATGCTTAATTTAGATATTTCAAGATGAACATTACTAAGTCAGTAATATGGTGACTTTGTTTTTTGAGATATTTTTCGAAAACTGAAATGCATACATGCAGCTAAGAAGATGAAAGAGCAAACTCGAAGAAATTGGTTATTTGAATGTTCACTAATAATTCCAACTGTTTAAATTAACACCGGAAAATCATTGTGTTGCAAAAAAGATTCTGCTTTTTTAACGCTATGTTCGCATGTAGAAGAGTTTCAAGTATGCCACAAAAGATTGTGATAATTTTTTCGCAACGCAAACCACCTTTTTGCACAGTAGTGGCTCAAATGCAATAGTTACCGGTGACATGGCAGCTGCGGATGCGGCACATAAACTTTGAGAAATTACAGGAAGTGTCACAGTCATCTTAAACATGCTCTCAATAAATTAAATAAATGGGTATAAATATGCTTTCTGACAATAATATCTCATATGGGGAAATTCGCTAACACTGGATCACTGCAACTGCTGGATTTTACTCCACGCATGAAATTCTCTATTTAAAAAATGGACGCTGCTAAACCAGGATACTTGAGTCATCGCTTCAAGGATGAAATGACCAGATCATGTTATGCGTCCACTTGTGACAAAAGCGGTAATGACCTTTGAAAACACTGCTCTCGAGATTTGGACAAAGGCTGCATTTGCTGAACAAAATATATACTTCCGAAAAGGCAATTAGGCGACAGAAAAGCAGCCTAAGAACAAGCGCACTTTTTAGTAGTTTGTATACTTTCGTACTAAGGAAGTTTGAAATTAAACTGGTGTCAGTATTGTCTTAATTATTAGACCAAGCCTGATAGCAGCGAGGGCTTAGATATAGACCGTTTTATGAATGTGTTTGTGGGCCGCCATAGTGGCTTGTTAACCTAAGTGTTTTGTATGTTGAACACCTCAACGAACATTGTTAGAATAGGCGCATACGCACAGAAACAGTTGGGTTCGTGCATATGATGTTTCATGGGCTTATTAATTCCCGTCGCGATGTGCAAAAACACAAAAACATGGGCTTAAGAGCCCAAAATGGTCGCGCCCATTTGCCTTGCGGAAAATAGCCTGAACAAGGCTCGCAGTCCAGGCAGCGTCTGGGCATGTAACTCTTAAGAAAGAATCGTTCATTCATTCAGTTTTCATTTCATTTCACTTTTTTTCCAATTCCAACATGATAGATAAAAAAACTGTTTGGACCCATAGCCAAATGCTAGAATAGGGTCCAATGATGCGATACAAGATGGCACAGTATCCAAACGATAGCACAAGGCAACAATAGTGGGTACGTCCCAATGAATAAAGGGGAAGAGGACGCACGCTGTCGCCTTGCTTTCAGGGTTCCTGTTATTTACACTCCTTTCGATTCCTACAGTATTTGCGATGAAGGCGAAAATGCTCGATACCCGGGAACTATGGGGACCTTATATAAAACAGCTGGTGACCGAAATTTCCAGGTCCCAGCACTGTACGCAGCCTCTTAGAATAATTTTTGGGTGACATTGACAGCCAGCAATTCCATTACAATATATATGCTTTTGTGTTGGCTCATTGTCAAGGTAGTTCATTTCACGACAGACGTTCCCTGCAGTAGAGTGTAGTGGTGGTAGAATAATATATGACGGTATTTTACTCCAGTAATATTTCCAGTGATCGCGATCACTCTATATAGTATATAATGAGAGCTCTGTTTATATACTTATTCATTCTACTTTCAGCAAGGATATGTTTACTGTTTATTTTATTTAAAGTACGCATTTTTGTATTATGATTGCATTATAGCGAGATGTGTTTACATTTTCGCGTTATCTACTCACCATTATTTCTGACACTGGAACCCGTGTAGAATAATATGTACTGTTAACTTTCCGCTTATATTGTACACTGATGTGCTCGTTTTGCTTTGCTCCCGATGTGGCTCCAACTATAGTCAGGCAATTACTCAGCCTTACACGGCAATTTTGTATCAAATGTAGGTTTGAATAAACGAAGCGTTACTTACCTAAACCTTACTAACCTAAAAATGGTTGATTACATGTTGACTGCTTCTGTTGCGACTTCTTGTGACAGGTTGATGCTGTGTTGAGCCTAAAATTGCCACCAAAGATCGCCTGGCTCTTGTACAACACTCACTTCTCTATGACTCCCGGAACGTGCATTTCGAGCTTCGACAGGGAGCGGAAGCTGCGGGACTACCTGGCCAGCAAATAATAAACATTAACCGCGGAAGTCACCTTAATGCCACGTATCAGTATAAGGTTTACGATGAATGTGCTTTTGGTGCTGTGTAAGTGATGTGTGAGCGCCAAGTTCATAGCCCCTAGATATTTCCCCTTTACCTAAGTAAGCACCAATGACGGCATCTTCTCTCGGCCCTCTCTCACACACAGCCAGCCTCTGCCACAATTATTTGTCTAACTATGTCTAAGTACATTAGCGACGCATACTTAAGTAAATGAGATGTGCCTTTCTCCTCCGGTGAGCAGACGAATCGTTTCACCAGGTGCTGCCAAAGGCTTAAGACGACCATGATTGCCGAAAATGAGCGTTAGGCAATGAGATTCTTCTGAGGTTCCTCGATGGTTGTCGGTACAAAAGAAAGAACAGGGAAAAATGTAGGCACTTTAGTGGCGTCTTATTTCGTGGCAGCTGCATTTCATGAAACCCCTTTTGGAGGGTGGCATCGATTAATCGCATCTTTCGTCTTCTCTCTGGCGCTCGTCAGAGTTTCAGTCAACTGGCAGGCGCACTTCCAGGCCACCGACCCGCGTCCATAGTCAGCGTCGAGAATCTAAAAGAATTGAATGCTAAAAATAGATAACTTCAGTGGTTTATGTATAGAACTCTTTTTTTCTTTTTGTGTGTTTATTAAGTTTATTTAAGGTTCTTCTTTTAGAAATATGACAACTTTAAATTATTTCCTATATTACCTAATTAATCCGACCCTCCCTTTCAACAAGTGAAATAATTTAAAAAGCAAGGCACCGTCCCATTCTTGGCCTATTCCCCTAGGCGGGCTGCGCCAAGGTGTTGAGGAACCAACCAACCAACCAACACCCAAAGTTTGAGCTTCACTCAGCGGCACAGTAATGCGTTTTGGGTTCGCATCGTGTCTATCTTGTGTTGGTTCAAGCTTATCGAGCGATACATTTTCCGAAGGTTACGAAATAAAGCATCGATGTTAAATATTGTATTAGGAGCGCTATTATCGATTGCGTGGCTTCTCAGGAAGATATGAAGCGGTATACAACGTTTACCGTTGAGAAAAATAAAGAATGGCGAATCGTCAACAAAGAGCTTTCTCTTTATGAACACACGCGGCCGCCATTGCTCGTCAGAATTGATCCTCGAGACACCTTCAGATCTTAAGCCTGTTCGGGAGCAGACAGACTCACAAAGTGAAGGAGAATCGTGAGTATCAGAGGTCACTGTGCTTCCGCAGGTTTACCCCAATTTTCTTAAGCTATGCAGAGAAGCGTTGGTATCAACTGGCACTTCAGATATGTAGAGTTTAGGTAATAAAACCGTTCCAGATGCGGAACTGTTAGCCTGAATATATGGTGGGGCACAACACATCCTCTTCGTATGTCGGTGTTCAAGTATATTTTGAGCAGTGTGAGGTTTGTATTTTTTATCACTCTGTGCTGAGCTGGTGGAATCTTGAGCCGATGGTCACGCCAGCTCATTATCTAAGATACCCTCTACATCTTGGCACCAGGTAATGGCTTGTTTTTTGTAACAGATTGTCGCTGAATATTCTCGGGATGGCATTCGCTTGTCTACCACGTACACACAATCTATAGACCTCTAGCAATTCACAGGACTACCGTGGAGCTGTTTTAGACTTCGTTATTTCTATTGGCTAGAGCAGTAGCCGCGGATGCCACCTTTTTGGTACAGGTTGTTTCAAGCAGAGTCGCGACAGTTTCAATGGCATGCGGCAAATTACCATGACGGCTGCCTTACTTGATTCGGCAGCCTTGTGGTAGACTGCCTCACTACGTTAGCCAAAGTATTTTCAAAGCTGTCGAACTCTTAGCTCGTCTTCTCGTTAGGTGGTACAATTTGCCGAGGGGTTTCGTAATGTGGCAGATCGTTGCGTCGTTGTTACCTCGTCGTCGTAGAAATGTCCCCCGGCCCAGTTTGTTCAATAACACTTAAGCAAACTGGGCATAGTGAACATACACCAATTAAGACATTGCTGCTGGGTTTTGAGACGCATCTCTCACTAATAACACTACCTTTTCACTCACCTTACACGACTAGCAAAACAATTTGCTTCATACATTCCGACATGTTAAATACAGAAATAATAGGAGAAGGAGAAGGTAGGGTTCACAAACACTCTGTGATCAAATTAACACAAAATTCAAAGAATATTTGAACAGAAAAAATATTCACAAACTTCAAAATATTGATGACCTCCAAAATTTACTAAGGAACATGTTATGAATAACAATAAAAGGATCAAGACAATCTATAGTTGACAAATGCTATACTACCAAATTAAAAACGGTCGAACAACAAATGTATAAAAGTAAGAAATGCTAGTTAAGAAAAATGGAGTGATAATAGATAATATACTTTTTTATAGCTATTTGGTGTTGCAATGAGTATTGCTTTTTGTTTGTGTTCAGTGATTTGTGTTTGCGGCGATGATAATACGTCGGATATTCTATGTTGATCAAATTTGTACTCGCTCTCTTATTTTAACGCGATAGCGTTAAACAGGTAGCTATGCAAAAGTTCCGGCGTAGATATCGGTGTCGTTAGTTGTGAGTGAAAAAGATACATTGCGTGACCGAAAAATCAAGAATGATTCAAATAAAATTATTAAAATATATGGGTTAGAGGGGGAACACGGGTCTTTGCGTGGAAAGCGGGTGTTATACCACACAGCCATGCCTCTGCTTGTGAAAGACCCTACTGCATTTTTAAGGCCACGTAGTTGGTGCAAGCAAGTTCGAAAAGGTTTCATACACCAAGTGTTTGAGGTACGCACTAGAGACAGAATATCACTATCGCTTTCAACTCTTCAAGTGTCCTCCAATTTTTCTGCATGTTTTTTATGTAAACTTTTGGCCAATTTAATTTTTTTTGCCAGTGCCTCTGAGTGGGCGTTTGTTGTTAAAGGCACAACGACCCAGTCAGGTGCCACCATATATAGTCCTCTTTCCTAAGTGTGACCTCGCCTATACTTGAATAAAATAATTAAGTTGAATTTTGTTGAAATAGACCTGATAGAGTGACCAAAGCGAAGGAGCTTTTCTGTGCACACTTTCGTCAGGGATAGCCGATCCTTCTGCCACAGAAGCGTCGCTGCCGCAAGCTCTTCTAAAGTGTTGTTCCCACCATGCACTTCTCCTTTTTCATTTGTTGCTTTGAGCTTTATACCTAGGACAATGAAGTTTCTTAGGAAAACGTGTAGAGGCGAAACTGGCTTTGTGAGCTCCGCTACGCTGGTTGTTGTTGTTGTTGTTGTTCTCCTATCTTTAGTGGCGCATACCCACTGTGGGGGATTGGCCAAGAATCGAGTGGCTTTAAAATTTACTGTTCAGATTTAGAATGATGGAGGTATAACAGAAAGATTACCGATAGCCTATAGGCAAGTGTGGTGCTTAATGTAATGCATAGAAATATTTACATAAACAAATTTATTCTTAGAATAGAGCATTAGTCTGATTTTATACGTATATAATTAGGTGAACATGTTAAGATAATGAAACTGGTTAATTAGTCAACCTATTAGTTTCATCAATATAGTCCCGGACGGCCGCGCATACTGTGCCATTACAGAAACCAGAAATGGAAGCTCCAAAAGACAAAATGACAGGCAGAGATAAGTCCATACCAATGCCACGCAAAGGTATTTCTAATAGGGTTTTTCGTAATGTGTTAAACCGCCTGCAGGTCAAAAAGAAATGTTCTATTGTTTCCAGTTCATCACAGAATGCACACAGTGGCGAAGGTGCCTGAGCAGACCTGTGTTTATAGAAATTTAGATTTGGTACCCGGCAACGCAGCCTTGTGATAGCTACTTCTTGTTTTCGAGTGCGGCAAAAGTCTCTTCGCCAGGGATATAATAAATGGCGATATTCTGTAGAGTTTGTTAGTGCTGAACCTTTAAAGACTTGCATAAGCGTACGTCTGCGGAATCGAGCAGCAGTCACATAAGCGGATGATGGACAGAGCGGTAGAATTGGTTCGCTGATTGACGACTTAGCTAAGGAATCTGCTATTTCATTAAGAAACAAACCTTTATGTCCAGGCACCCAAACTAATCGCACTTTTCTTAAATGCGCAGGTACTAATGCACGGAACGCCTTTGTTACGTGATTATCAGCACCAACAGAAAGTGCCGCACAAAGAGATAGGGAATCTGTTATTATGACAGCTGATGTAATTGCTGTATCTAACTTGCGTAAGGCGAGCACTACTGCCAGAAACTCAGCCACAAAAACGGGTATGAAATCGGGTAGTCGAAGGGAATAAATCCAATTTAAAATAGGGCTGAAAATACCAACCCCTGACTTTTCGTCGTATTGCGATGCGTCTGTAGCAATAATAACGTTCGTTGTAATACAGCGTAGGTGATCTTGGAGTAAACCATCCAAAATATTATGGGGAAGTAATTTGGCATTATTAGGAAAAATGTCGTCGAATTGAATTTCTAACGGGGCTGAATTATAACGACTCGGCATGATGTCGCATATACGTACGTTTAGAGGCTCCAGTAAATTTTGCACAAATATAATTTGTGGCGTGTGAAATCGCGGCCATCTGGCAGCAAAAAATGATTCCGGGGTGGAAATAAAGGCTGTTTCTGAATGTCGTAATGGTGGTTCATAAATTCTTAAGAATGTCTGAACAGTCAGAAGGCGAATTCAACAAGAAAGCGGAGGGACCCTCGATTCGAGATATAACACATTGTTGGCGACTGTTTTGGGAAGGCCAAGGCATAAGCGTAAAGCTTCTCTTTCCAGAAGAATTAGGGGCCGCAACTTGTAAGCTGGAACTCCAGAGAAAAGCACACAACCAAATTCCAAAATGGGACGAACATACATGCGATATATCATTAATAATGTGTCTCTTCTCATACCTATGCGGTAGTTACTTAGCCTACGTAATATGTCAATGGCCCGCACACCTTTTCCGGCGATATATTCGATATGAGATTGCCAGTTGAGCGATGTGTGATAAATTACTCCAAGGTATTTAACAGATTCCACCTGTGGTATATCCTCATGATGGTAAGACAGAGAGATGTTCACAGGGTATTGCAGCGGGAAAACAAGGAGGGCACATTTACTTGGATTAAGTAAAAAGCTGTTGCCATCGAGCCAGCTCTCCAATATATTAAGGTAAGTCTGCAGCCGTTCATATAACGTCTGAATGTTATCTGCCATTGCCAAAAATGCGATATCGTCTGCATAAACATAAGTTGTTATATCCTGTTTACGTGGGATGGTGCTCATTAGTAAATTAAATAGCACCGGGGAAAGCACCGAGCCTTGCGGTACTCCCCTCGTTTGGGTATGAGTAGATGATGAAAACCCATCTTTAAAACAATAAAATTTCCTGTCTGCGAGAAAATTGTGAACCCACGCTACTATGTATGATGGAAAATCAAGGTATTCTAATCGATCTATCAAAATACAGTGCTCCACTGTATCATATGCTTTAGCGATGTCTAAGGTAACTAAAGCAGCATATTTTTTATGTAGCCGAGCTAATTGAAGCCTACTTTCTAAGTCAACGTGGGCATCCCAAATTGAACAACCAGCCCTGAACCCAATTTAACAGGGACTTAGAATAGACCTCATGGTAATAAGTTCATTAATTCGTATATTGATGATTCTCTCAACCAATTTCACTAAGTTTGATGTCAGTGCGATCGGCCTTATGTTATTCAACGTGTATGCATCATTTTCATTTTTTAGCAACAATACAATTTTGGCAAGTTTCCATTCTGGAGGTATCCATGCATTCCCCAAAGAGTAATTCACTAGTTCTAGCAAAAGATTAGGCGATTCCTGGAGTAAACATTTCAACATAGAGTTCGTAATCCCATCTGGTCCGGGAGCCGTCCTCGGTATGCATAATACTGTCTGATTCAATTCAGCTAAAGAAACTTTTGGAAATTCATGCAAGTTTACCAGAACGGACTGAATAGCCGAAAAATTCGCAGTGAAGCGGCGTTCTAAACCTTGCGCTATGTCTTCTAGAGAAGTGTTCATTTCTACCGGCGTCAAGACACATGACTGCAACGTTAAAGGTGCTGGTAGTACTTTTCTTGTCCGAAGATAAGCGAACAAAGCACGCTTATTCTTTGATTTAGAAAGATAATCAAAATGTCTACTCTCGTATTCTTCTTTCGCGCGGTTCACTGTACGCTTAAATACGCCACCAAGGAATTGATAGTCTTTCCAGTTTGTTGGGCTCTAATTAAGAAGAAGTTTTTTCCAAGCGGCTTTTCGTCTTCTATAATCGCGCGTACACTCATCGTTCCACCAACGAGAGGAGGATCGTTTATTGGATGGAATAGAAAATTCAGAATTTTTTCTAGATCCCTCCAGCATTGAACCTATCGTAGATGCAATCTCCTTAGTACTGGCATTTCCAAGCTTGGAAATGGCAGAACGGAGGCAGCCTTGAAATTTGCTTTGGTTGATGTATGTGCGTTTTGGCTGATCTAAAGTTATTGTTGCACAAGTAATGTCAAAAACTACAGGAAGATGGTCACTGTTAGTTGCCGAATCCAGAACAGCCCATGACAAAATCTTGATTGCATTGGAGCAAAACGTTAAATCCAATACTGAGCTAGTTTGACCTCGGACAAATGTTACATGACCTTTATTCAGACAGGAGAGGTTGTGATCAATAGTCCATTCCCACAGTCGCCTACCACAAGAATCTGTCCTTATACCCCAAGACAAATGGTGTGAATTAAAGTCTCCTGTGAGTACAATTTCCTTTCTACATGCTACCAAAACGCTGTCAAGATAACGCGTGCTTTGCACACCGAAGGGGAAGTAGCAATTTACGATTGAAAAAGGGTGGTATCCGGGGAGACACAAGTCTAATGCTAATAATTCGCAATCGAAGTAACATTCTGAAAGAAATTTTCGCTTTATGGCATAATTTACTTGATACAAGGATCATTAAACCACCACCACGTGATGGGCGATCTAATCGAAAAGAACGAAAACCTGCAAGATGGAAATTTTTATCTGGTGTAAGCCAAGTTTCTTGGAGAATTATAATATCAAGATTAAAATTAGTGCAAAAGTAATGTAAGTCGGTTGAGGCTGAGAATATAGAACGGCAGTTCCACTGCAGTACCCTCAACTGACCTATGGTGTTGAGCGCACCGCAGAGGCGCATGTCGCGCCCTTGTTAGCATCTTCACGCGAAATAGCTGATTCATTCCGTTTAGATTTGGACTTGAGATCGGTGAAGATAGGGGATCTGGTACGTTTATTAGTTCGTATATCGAGTTCCATATCTGTATCACTACTTGTACTCGGCCGAGGCGAATGTCGGTCCAAGTGCACCTGTGTTCCTGGCTGCTTAGCCTTGCCTGCAGATGCAGAAAGTTCGTCCATCACCAGTGATGCCAACTTAGCGGATTCCCCGCTAAGTCTGGCGGATTTTATTTTATATTGACGGGGAAAAAATCAGTCTAGCGGCTAGTGGATTTTCTGACGGGTCATTTTTGTACATAGCGGGTTTCTGGTGGATACCTCACGCAGCGGACCAATTCAAAATCGCCCTGCAAGAAACCATTTCCGTGTTCTCTAAAAATGCGGAAATTGTTTAACTTCAGAGGCTCCTGTTCACTTGCTCCGCCTATCTCAGACAAACAAATCCGTGAGGTCTCAAAGCGGCGATCGCTTTCTAAGAAATAAATAACGGACGAGCTGCGATGCACCAATCTTTGGGCTCTGCGCGCCCTCTGGTGTGAAGTTCACTCCTATAAGGACGCCTGCAGCGAAAACCCATTCGTTGAGCTGGCCGGATTTGCCATGTTGATGCTCGTGTTGCCGCATTCAAATGCCGAAGTAGAGAGGACATTTAGTCAGCTCAACATAGTAAAATCCAAGCTAAGGAACAAGCTGAAGCCGGAAACAAATGCCATCCTCGTCGTAAGAGCGGTATTGAAGTGACACCAGAAAAGTTGTTTTGATTACGAACTTCCCGCGGCAGTTGTTAGTGCAATCGGGACATCTACCGCGTATGTGCAATCAAGTCACCTGTCTGCTTCCTCAACAAGTACCAGTGGTCCTGTAGAGATGGTGCCAGACGACAACAGCGGCGACAAAGACCTCGATGTGTTTTTCGTTGACCTGTGAGTTGTTTTTTCATCAGTGCGAACATGAATAACGTTTAGCCTCATCTGTGATGAGGTTCACCCATGACGACCACCGCAGCACTGAAGCCTCAAGTGTTCTAGTTAGACTCCTTGAAAGACTATTTTATATGTTATTTCAGCTCTCGTAGTTTTGGGAAGCTTTTAGAAATGATAAAGGTATTTATCATACGAAATTGCAGTATTTTTGAATAAAATAGGCCATAGTGGGAAATTTAGCGGATATGTTTTAGAATCTAGCGGGATCTGGCGGATTTCTCATTGCTTTTTAGCGGATGTCTGACGCTCAGCGATGGCAACACTGTCCATCACTACATTGCGTAGCTGTGTGGCGTCACTAGTAATGTGTAATACTGCAGGTTCTGTACCAGTCTGTACTGTTTGTCCAATCTGGCTTGAAAGAATTTGCACTAAACAGTCGGAAAGGTTAGATATTAGTTTATCCATTGCCTTACTCACTGCCTTTTCCACAGCAGTTTCAATAGCCTGCGATAGGGTTGAGTCCATTTTGGAAGTGCAGCGCGCTGTTATACCAGAGTATCCAAAAGCCCTGTCTTTAACTATGTCAATGGCTTCCCTTCGTGAACAGCGGCGGCGGTCAATAACTTCCAGGATTTGAACCTCCCGGGAACGAGCGGAACAGTCAGAGTTGTCGGCGCAGTGACTGCCCCCACAGAGACAACACTTTTCCACTGTTGCAGTACAATTGCTTGAAGGATGACTCTCTCCACAGGTGCGACAACGAACGTTAGATTTACATCCTCCCGCACTGTGGCCGAATCTCCAGCAGTTCTTGCACTGAATCGGACGAGAAGCGAGGGGTTCTACTCGGAAGATCAGTGGCCATAATTTTATTTCTGATGGGCATTTTGTGCCCACAAATGTCACGATAACAGATTCGGTTGGTACCCTCTCGTTGTCGACTAGGCGATTACACCGGTAAATTGAAATTACGCCTGCTCCAGAGAGCCTGTCTAGGGTCTCAGCTGGACTCAGCTTGGAGTCGACTCCCCGTACAAGGCCTTTGGTACATGCAAGGTGAGGCGGAATAAAAGCACTCACCGGGGTAGCAGCAAAGGAGGTGCATTTGAGAAGATCCTGCACGCAGGTCTGATCCGGCGACCTACACACGATACCTCCTCGCCCAAATGGGCGCACATCTGTGATGGTCTGGAAATGATTTGATGTTGTCTTGAGTTCCTTTTGAACCACCTGAGGGTTTGAAAGTCTGATGAAGCCTCCATTTGTAGGTACCAGTGCTACGGGAATGCTGTCGATACCACTGCGGAAAAAGGAGTCTAGTGGTAATTCATTAGACGGCAAGGACGCTGACCAGGCGGATCGCGCCTGGCCAGGAGAAGTAGTCGACATGAGCACTAGAGGTATGGTTAGACTCAGAAACAAACTAGAGTCGCACTCTAAGACAGAAATTTAAAACCACTCAATCCTCAGCCAAGAACACCCCAGTAGGTTGAGCGCGGCACCAGCTACTGCAGGAACGGTCATGGTTCCAGATGCGGGCGTCGAGTCGATGGTTCTTCTTCTACGCTGGTGAACGGTCGGATCTGTCGGATTCAAACTTGGCTTGGATTGCCATTCTCCGCGAGGAACCCGAACGCGTACTTTCAAAAGGCCCACCGGGCCCTTATTGGCTGTAAGTGATCACGTGTTCTACGCGTGTTTCCAGTATTCACGTTGTTTTTCAAGCTAGTTGGTGGCGCCTATAAACGCCACAGTAAGGACGCCAAAAAGTTTGGCTTTTCAAACAAGTGTCGATCAGACGGGTTGTGTTCTTACGCAACTGTGTCGTTCATTTGGGCTGCCGGCCGGCACTTACGACTTCAGATGCTACCTACGTTTTAATTTAAGTAGTTGTTTCATTTCCATAACTCGTGCTGCGGTCTTCTGTTCCAGGCGCAAGGCACCTTAGTCGTCATCTTAATAGATTAAGGTGTCCCAGATTAAGGCGTATCAGATTGTTACTGCTTGACGAAAACAGATCACGTGGACTCATTGTTGGCGTCCCTGAGTTTGCTTTCCAGTTTCGTCGAGGTGGTCACCTACGAGAATGGCATGCCTGGAAGTGCGTAGATGAGTCAAATTTTAGTGAAGGTGAATGAAATGCTGATGCCATAGCTTCCTTGGCTTGATTATTTGTTGATTTTTTTAGGCGTGCAACTAAGCGACATATGAATCCATTAAGTCTGTTGACCTTTATAGGTGCGCCTACGAATTAAGTGTGGAGGAGGTAATCGCTGGTCTGAAGAAGAAAATTGTATTCTGATTACTTCCTTCAAAGTGTGCTACAGCAGTATAGGCGTCGCAAACTACCAATTTCAGCATAGGTACCACTGAAAAGAGGCGGCTAATTGCATTGTGAGCGTTGCGTCCACTGTTTTGTTTTAATCGGTGCATCTGTAAAAGTACACAATATAAAATGGTCCTTTCAGTGACAAGTTTTCCACTATCCTCAATGTCATTGCCAGGAATATTAATGTTCAAGCTTTTAGTACCTTTGTTATTATAAGATATATTTTCAAAAACACCACCCCAACCAATTTTCCGCATCTCTCACGAAAAAGTTGCGTTTCGTTTTTTAACTCAAAACGGGGAATTCCTTTCCAGTTGAACTTTTTGGAGTACGTTTAAACAGCGAAAATAATAAGATATGGTACGCCTGTGAGAAACACGCAGCACAGTTACAGCCGAAACTTGAGGAACAACATGTGGAAGTTTGCCGTGAACGCTCATGGGATGGAATACTACAAGTACAGGCAAGCAAGATATCCAATGCCGTAATTAATCATATTTTAGTGAAGTATGGTAGTACCCACTGTGTTATTACTCGTGAGGCTGCGGAGAAGCGAGGCACCTGCTAGACAACTGCAACGCGTCATATGCGTTTGTTTTTGTTGTTGTTCACCTATTGATAGTGGCGCATACCCACTATGGGGGATCGGCCAAGAATCGAGTGGGTTTAAAAATTACTGTTCAGATTTGGAATAATGGAGGTAAAAGAGAAAGATTACTGATAGCCTAGTAAAGTGTGGTGCTTAACGCAATGCATACAAATATTTACATAAACAAATTTATTCTTAGAATAGAGCAATAACTTGATTTTATACGTATACAATTATGTGGACATGTTAGGCTAATAGAACTGGTTAATTAGTCAACCTTTTAGTTTCATCAATATAGTTCCGGACGGCCGCGCATACTGTCGCATTAGAGAAACCAGAAATGGAAGCTACAAAAGACAAAATGATAGGCACAGATAAGTCCATAGCAATACCACGTAAAGGTACTTCTAAAAGGGTTTTTCGTAATGTGTTAAACCACCTTCAGTTCAAAAAGGAATGATCTATTGTTTCCAGTTCATCACAGAATGCGTATAATGGCGAAAGTGCGCGTTCTGTGTTTATAGACCTGTGTTAATAGAAATTTAGATTTCTTACCCGGCAGCGCAGCATTGTGATAGCTACTTCTTGTTTACGAGTGCGGCAAAAGTCTCTTCACCTGGGATATAATAAATGGCGATATTCTTTAGAGTTTGTTAGTGCTGAACCTTTAAAGACTTCCATGAGCGTAAGTCTGCGGAATCGAGCAGCTGTCACATAAGCGATGATGGACAGTGCGGTAGAATCGGTTCGCTGACCGACGACTTAGCTATGGAATCGGCTATTTCATTTAGAAATAAACCTTTATGTCTAGGCACCCAAACTAATCGTAATTTTCTCAAATGCGCAAGCACTAGTGCATGTAACGTCTTTGTTACTTGATTATCAGCACTAACAGAAAGTGCCGCACAGAGAGATAGGGAATCTGTTATTATGACAGCTGATGTAATTGCTGTATCTAACTTGTGTAAGGCAAGCACTACTGCCAGAAATTCAGCCATAAAAACGGGTATGAAATCGGGTAGTTGAAGGGAATATATTCAATCCGAAGTCGGGCTGAAAATACCAACCCCTGGTTTTTCATCATATTGCGATGCGTCTGTAGCAATAATAACGTTCGTTGAAATATTGCGCAGGTGATCTTGTAGTAAACCATCCAAAATATTATAGGAAAGTTATTCGGCATTATTGGGAAAAATGTCGTCAGATGGGATTTCCACCGGGGCTGTTATGCCTGCGAGTCCACAGCGAACGGCCGTGCCTCTGAAAAAGGCAATCTGTGTCAAGGCCAGCCCGCCTGACGCGAACAACTCAACGGCGTCAACAAGCGGACGGCGCCTTTCTGTCGTGCACGTGCAGTGAGTCATCCCAGCAAGCGATCCCGTCGAGTAAACAACGGGCGTCTTCATGTCTGGGGGTCTGACGCAGCCCAGCGGCGACCCCATTGGAGGAATCTGCCCTGACGACCAGCGGCGCTTCTGATTGGACATTTTGGTTGGACCCGGTGCATATAAAAGAAGCCCTGCGGCGCGTCGCGATCGGCGGTCCTAGGTGAAAGGGGGTCCTAGGTGAAAGCTGACATGTGTGTCAGAGCGGACCTCTTTGAGAGCAGACCTATGTGTTAGAGAGGAGAGCTCGGCTCTTCGAGTCTCTGTCGGCCCCAGTGCCGAATTTGTAACGCCTCTGTATATATGCTGTACATAAACCTTGTTTAACTCACCGTCGTCTCGTCCGCTCGTCTATCAGCTCTGCGCAGAAGCAGTCGCGAGCTGAGAAACCTACGCTACCAAAACGGCTGGTGACCTTCCCGGCGGAGTTCGAAGCAGTGGCGCCTTCGGGACCGTGTTGGCGTCGCCGTCTTTCGCAACAGTGGTGGCAGCGGTGGGATTTCGAGGCGCCCTTCGTAACGTCGTCGGAGGTGCACTTCGAAACAGTGGTTGGCAGCTGCGGGATCGGCCGGCGTCAGCGACATCGATGCGATCAGTGCCTGATGTTTTCCCCTCAGTTCACCAGACTACTCCAGCTCAGGTTGTAGTAGTTTAGAGAAAGGCTGCGTGAAGCATCAAAGTGAGCTTTGATAGTTTCAAGCTAAGTCGAAGTGCTTTGAAACCAAAGTTAATGCGGAGGGGGTAAACACGGGAGTGTGAAAAATTGCTTGCGCGTCTAGCTAGTTGACTTATAGTGGGTGCGGCAAGTAAATTGTTAACAGGGGCAAACAGCAAGAGGATAGTGTGAACGATGGAGAACCTTAAAGTGAAGGAACTCATCGAAATTTGTGAGGAACTCGGCATTACTTTGGGCCGTGCGAAACGAAAACAAGCGATCCTTGAGATCATGAAGGATGAGGGAGTGTCGGCTGAGGAAGTCGATGAGGCCTGGGTGGATATCAAAGCACGCCGCGAGGAGGCTGAAAGGCGCGAAGCTCGCGAAGAAGCTGAAAGGCGAGAACGCCGCGAGGAAGCCGAGAGACAGGAGCGCCTCGAGTTGAAACGGATAGAATTGGCAATACTGCAGTGTTCGCAGGCGCCTAGCGTAGCTTCTCCGAATATTCAGGTCAGCGGTTTTAGAATTCGGGACCAACTGCCACCGTTCGTAGTAGGCGAGGACATGGCGAAGTATCTCGTCAAGTTTGAACACGTCTGTGAGCGAAACGCCTTTGAGCGGTCTCTTTGGGTGCGGAACCTGTTAGCTCTTCTTCCCGGCGAAGTGTCCGACGCGATAACTTGCTTGTCGAGGGAAGCGTTTGAGAGCTATGACGAGGTTAAGGAAGTGCTCTTGAGACGTTATAATTTGTCGCCTGAGGCTTTCAGGCAAAGGTTCCGGTATGCTAAAAAGGGGAATGAGTCACTTGTTGACTTCGCGTTTCGTCTTAAAGCTGATTTAATTGAATGGCTCAAGGGCGAAGGTGTTTATGACGACCGCGATAAAGTGGTGGAATGCGTTGCATTGGAGCAATTCTACCGCTGCATCGAGGAGGATGTCAAACTTTGGCTGCAGGACAAACTTGGTGAAGTACACCTAAACAAGGCAGCAGAGTTAGCTGAGGAGTATTATACTCGCCGAAAGTTGCACAGCAGGGCAGTGCGCGTTGAAAAGGATGAGAGAAAAGAGGGCTTTTCAAAGAAACCTGATCAACGGAGACCCGCTCCGCACCGTAATTTCAAGAAGGACACGTCTCTTACGAAGGACAGTGTAGGGGAAGGGCAAACAGAAGCGGAAAAATCAAGTGAGGTTTCTAAACAACGCACTGATACCACACGGGCATTTGCATCACGGAAGCCGCTAATCTGCTACAACTGCAAAAAGAAAGGGTATATCGCGAGAAACTGTCAGGAAAAGCTTGCCTTCGCAACAATCCAAGAATCAGAAAAAAACATGCGGTTGTTGGAGCCGTATCTCCAAGAAATTAGGGTGAATGAGAAAACGTGCCGAGCACTTAGAGACTCAGCGGCAACCATGGACGTTGTCCATCCTTCATTGGTGTCTCCGGATGACTTCACAGGAGAATGCGCGTGGATCAGGCAAGTTGCCGAGGAGCAGAGTGTTCGCTTACCAATCGCCACGGTTGTCATTAAAGGCCCGTTCGGTAAGCTTCGCACCGAAGCAGCTGTGTCTGCCGCGCTGAATGATCGCTTTCCTTTTCTTTTCTCCAACAACTCAGAGCAGCTTCTCAAAGAGCAGGGCAAATCGTTCTTCCCCAACTTAGCGTGCATGGCCCTCACGCGATCGCAAGCGCGGAAGCTTTCGCGGAAGCTTGACCTTGTTCAATGCGGTGAACTCTCAGGTGACCTTGTCGGCGGGTCGACGGAACCCCAGAAAGGAAATTTTCCGCGTGAGTCATGTGAGCAGTCACGCGAGCGGCCCGTCGCCGAAGCGATCAGCGCGGTATGCGTAGGGGGAGACGACATGGCGCCATTGAGTCAGAGCGAGAGGGTTGCAACGCTCTCGCCTGTAGCGGAAAGTTGGAGCGAGCTGTCGAGGGATGATCGAGAGACGCCCATTCAAGAGCAGCGCGAGGACCTCTCGATTAAAGCGCAAGTGGAAAGCCACATGAAAGTTGCACAAGTGTTGTCGAAAGAGTGCAACGACAAATCGGTGAGGAAGCGCGCTTTTGAAGTAGGAAGTCAGGTAATGCTGCTGCAGCCGTCCAAAAGAAACAAGCTTGAGGTTGATTGGGAAGGGCCTGCCAATGTAATATCGAAGCTTCCCGATACGAATTATGAAGTGAAATTAGGAAGGCGGCAGAACAAAATTTACAACTTGATGAAACCCAACGTTCAACATCAAGCAGTCGTAAATCAGCGGTTGAATGCTTCAGAGGAAGAGGGAGCAGAAATTTGGAGTTCTAGTGATGTAATCGAAAGGTTATCGGAGGTTATCTTGGAGAAGTTGAACCTAAAGCCTAGGTCAAGTGAAGTTCAGAAGGAGGACCTGAAAAAGATTGTTTCCGAGCGTGGAGACGTGTTTTCGGACCGTCCCGGAAACACGACGGTGATCGAACACGATATCGAGCTAACGGGTGAGGAGTCAATCCGTAGCAAGCCGTATCGTTGTTCCCCTGTTTAACGTCGCAAGTGTGAGCCGCTCTTGGTGCCGCATAGGTATCGTCGCCTAAAAGTGGCCGGTTACTGAGATGGAGCATGTTGCTTCACAGCGCAACTTTGACGTACGCTACAAAAAAAAAGGGAAAGCCTAACGCTAATGCAGGTGCATTGAGCAGTGCATTCTAGCTAGTACCTTCTGAACCTTTCGGTGTCTCGCTGGCTATTCGGGGCAAAATTTTGACCTCATCACAACCTAGGCTGAGCGCTCTCGTCCAGAGTGAGTTCAAGGAGCCAACCTTATGTTGTATTCTAATTCGTTACGTTGTTGTACGTGGGAAAAAAAATTGAGTTGTCATTTTAAGAGTCTCGTGTCCCACTTGTGTCTCTTGATGTAGAGGGAATGAAATTCCGATACACTTAGATAGGAATATGTTGTACTATACTTTGTCTGGTGTTCTGTCGGGTGACCGAGGGCACTTGCGCGTGTCGTGTGTTGTCTGTTGTCGAACCGTTCTTGCCAAGTTGCAGAACCATCGACAAGTGCTGAAACCGAAGATGGTCAGAAGAGACGAGCGAAGCTGGTCAACAAGTTGTGGTGACAAGCCAGTGGAGCTGGGGTCCGTCCTGAAGAATGGGATGTGTTCCCGGAACAGAGTCTGGAGCTGCATTCTCCCCATGGCCCTGGAGGCGAACCTGGAGGGACCTGGTGAACGAGCCCGCCTGTCATCCGAGCCCCATGGAAGCAGCTCGTTTTTTCGGCGCATTGTCTGGCGACGGGGGTGCTGTTATGCCTGCGAGTCCACAGCGAACGGCCATGCCTCTGAAAAAGGCAATCTGTGTCAAGGCCAGCCCGCCTGACGCGAACAACTCAACGGCGTCAACAGGCGGACGGCGCCTTTCTGTCGTGCACGTGCAGTAAGTCATCCCAGCAAGCGAGCCCATCGAGTAAACAACGGGCGTCTTCATGTCTGGGGGGCTGACGCGGCCCAGCGGCGACCCCATTGGAGGAATCTGCCCTGACGACCAGCGGCGCTTCTGATTAGACATTTTGGTTGGACCCGGTGCATACAAAAGAAGCCCTGCGGCGCGTCGCGATCGGCGGTCCTAGGTGAAAGGGGGTCCTAGGTGAAAGCTAACATGTCTGTCAGAGCGGACCGGACCCGTTTGAGACCAGACCTATGTGTTAGAGAGGACAGCTCGGCTCTTCGAGTCTCTGTCGGTCCAGTGCCGAATTTGTAACGCCTCTGTATATATGCTGTACATAAACCTTGTTTAACTCACCGTCGTCTCGTCCGCTCGTCTATCAGCTCTGCGCAGAAGCAGTCGCGGGCTGAGAAACCTACGCTACCAAAACGGCTGGTGACCTTCCCCGCGGAGTTCGAAGCAGTGGTGCCTTCAGGACCATGTTGGCGACGCCGTCTTTCGAAACAGGGCTGAATTATCAGGACTCGGCATAATGTCGCATATACGTACGTTTAGAGGCTCCAGTAAATGTTGCACAAATATAATTTGTGGGGTGTGAAATCGCGGCCATCTAGCATCAAAAAATAATTCCGGGGTGGAAATAAAGGCTGTTTTTGAATGTCGTAATCGTGATTCATAAATTCTTAAAAATGTCGGACCAGTCAGAAGGCGAACTATACAAGGAAGCGGAGGGAACATTGATTCCGGAAACAACACATTGTTAGCAACTGTTTTGGAAGGGCCAAGGCATAAGCGCAAAGCTTCTTTTTCCAGAATAATTAGAGGCCAAAACTTGTAAGCTGGAACTCCAGAGAAAAGTACACAACCAATTTCCAAAATAGGACGAACGTACGTGAGATATATCATTACCAATATGTCACTTCCCATACCTATGCTGTAGTTGTTTAGCCTACGTAATATGGCAATGGCTCGCGCACCTTTTCCGGCGATATATTAGATATGAGGTCGCCAGTTAAGCAATGTGTGATAAATTACTCCAAGGTATTTAACAGATTCCACCTGTGGTATATCCTCATGATGGTAAGACAGAGAGATGTTCACAAGGTATTGCAGCGGGAAAACAAGGAGGGCACATTTACTCGGATTAAGTAGAAAGCAGTCGCCATCGATCCAGCTCTCCAATACATTAAGGTAAGTATGAAGATGTCCATATAAGGTCTGAATGTTATCTGCCATTGCAAAAATGCGATATCGCATGCATAAACATAAGTTGTTATATCCTGTTTACGTGGAATGGTGCTCATTAGTAAATTAAATAGCACCTGGGAAAGCACGAAGCCTTGCGGTACTCCCCTCGTTTGGGTATGAGTAGATGATGAAAACCCATCTCCCATCTTTAAAGCAATGAAATTTCCTGTCTGCGAGAAAATTGTGAACCCACGCTACTATGTATGATGGAAAATCAAGGTATTCTAATCGATCTATCAAATTACAGTGCTACATAGTATCATATGCTTGAGCGATGTCTAAGGTAACTAAAGCTGCACATTTTTTATGTAGCTGAGCTAATTGAAGCCGACTTTCTAAATCAACGTGAGCATCCCAAATTGAACAACCAGCCCTGTACCCAATTCGACAGGGGCTTAGAATTGACCTCATGGTAATTACTTCCCTAATTCGTATACTGATGATTCTCTCAACCGATTTCACTAAGTTTGATGTCAGTGCGATCGGCGTTATGTTATCCAACATGTATGCGTCATTTTCATTTTTTAGCAACAATAAAATTTTGGCATGCGTTTCTCGATTGTATGTCGAATACCTGAGTATATACGTGGCTTAGCTCTTTGAAGTGGGTGGGAATTTCAATTGAAAAACATTCACGGTGACGCCTGGTGATTATTTTACTCTTCTAAAATGATTCATTTAATATATACTTACTTCTTATCACTGACTCATTCAAATGGTTATTTAGCGGTAGTCTCGTCCATGATTTTGTTATTAATGAAATTGTTTTGTTGTGTGTTCTCATGGTGACACTGTATAATGTGTGATTTTGCACACCACCTTGCAAATTTGACCTTTTTGTGACTTTAATCATACATGATTTACTGCAAAAAATACTACTGTTGATATAGCCTTCCTTTCATATTCTCTGATGGGACAAAAAATTATTGAACTTCAGTTACTATAGCTCCTTGCCATTATCTGTACAAACTCTATTCACGATGTCATCACGCTGTGCAAACTGGACTGTGCCCATAGAATGTGCTAATGCGTTGTAAGCGCTATAGTGTATATACGTATATACTATCCGCATAAAGGAATATAGCACATACAGAAAGCATGGCCACTCGAGCTTTTTCGCGGCCGAGCAAGAAAGTGTCAGACAACCGCTAGGTGGCGTACCCATGCTCGCTTTTACTCTTTGCAAATTTGCATATACCAGCCAAGCTGGCGGACTGGTCTGCTCGTGTTGCGGCCCCTTGGGCCCCAAACTCGTCCCCGTCAAACTTGGTTTTCTCTATTTCTCCTCCGCTTTCTGATTAATAAAGTTTATTCCTCCTCCTTGTCAATTCCTGTAATGGCTGCCTCAGAGAAATAACGAAAACCCAAGTTTTGCTTTGTCCGTGGCGCACGAAACAAATCGGTTGTCCAGCCAATCGAGTGCATTGAAGAGCGACTGTCTCTGCGAGCAGTACTGGGGTCATTCGCACTAAACGTTGGGCAAACCTTGAAGTGGTAATGTACAGCTCATCCATTAAAAATAAAGGGGAGAACCATCCACCTGATATTGACAACTTCTTTTCTCAAGCAAGCAAAACAAAGGAACTTTACCAAAGTGCGTATTCGTGTATATGTTTTCACGTTTTATCATCATTCTGCTGGTACAGATTTATTGCCACTGTGCCCGACGTTTGGAGCACATAGAAGACTATTTTATTCAATGTTTCGTCATCAGTTCCCTCTGCTCAAGCCAAGTCTTCAAAAGTGGTTTGAAACAAATGAAAAGCCTTTATTTGGCGCAGACTCTTTCTTGGGTGCCTGCTTCCTCCAGTGCAAAATCACAATATCTCTCGGTCACAGGAGAATTTGAAATTCATTTATGGCGGTTCACAAAATACGTTTCTCTAAATTATTTTGCCTTGATTTTATTTTGTTTAGGCCTACAACAAGCCTAATATAAACATAGCTTATTTATAATGTCAGAAGAAAGTAGTTTATTTAATCTGGCGGGTATGAGCGATCATTAAAGTGAAAAGAAAGACGACCGACCAGTCAGCGTGCGTCTGAGCTGCCTTTTCTATCCTTGCCGGTCTTCGAGAGAACCCAAAGCCCTCAGTAAGTAAGTGTTTAAGGCTGAATCCTGCGAATTGTGACATACAGGCACGGTCTTACTCTTGTATTTGTTTATCGTCCATGTGACCCCCACAGCAGCAATTATGTTCAGCCTAATTTAACCCGAGTGCAAGGAGCCTACCAGTCATAGGATTTCTTTATTAGCACCTGTATTTTGGATTGGCAGTGTATGAATAGCTACAAGTTAGTGTTAAAAAGCTTAGTCTCTTGCCGGGCTTACTTTTCCGTTGAAAAATACTATGCCTATTAATTTCATTTTCCCCCACCAGTGTAGTCTAGCGCTAATGAGAGCTTACAGTAAGAGGGGGGGGGTGCGGCTAAAGTAGAGCAAGTTAGCTAAACTATCGGCGATGGCAGCCACGTTAGCCAAAGAGAGAAATTGCAAATTATCTGTATATTTATTCTTAGGAGCACAATAGTGACCACAGGGTGCATAAACGACAAAATGAAGTCACGACTTTGATAACAAAAGTGGGCTGTTCCAAACGAAACCCTAATATCATTTTTACTTTGCCCCGTAGTCCATGTTCTGACGTAGTAAATGTCTTTAACCGAGCAGCGGTAAAGGATAGAGTCCGTTTCTCACGTCTTTTTCCAATGGAAAGAAAATCTATGTTGACGTCTCAGGCCACGACTACCAACAAATGACTGGGACTATTTCTGTACATAGATATGTACAGTGGGGACAGGAGGACAGCTTGAAAGTCTCCCTTCTATCACTTTTGTTCACAGCATGCCTGTTTAATATTGACACACCTCGATGGGCGCATGAAGAGGAAGAGGTAGAAGCTGTCTGGCTCACGAGCTGCTCGGTCGCCGGTTTCTGGCTCTGAGCTGTACCGATCTCAACCATTTTCCTGTAAATAAACGCGTTCCTTCGTCACAGTTGTGGTGGAAGGTGCTGGGTAAGCCAGCTACTGTCAAGCGAGACCGGAGAGCAGCCGTCTACTAACGACGGAACCGCAAGAGCACGAGCTTCGCCGCAGCCGTCGACTAGCGGGCTTGCCACCACTACCTCAAGATATGAACTTGGACGGAGACATCCAGCAGCCGGTCGCGAGGGCGCCGTCTTTCCACTACCGAGAGCCACGCACATTTACAGGAAAACCTGGCGATGACGTTGAAGAATGGCTCAGCCACTATCAACGGGTGAGCCGAGCCAATGGCTGGAATGCGGCCAGCCAGTTGTCCCACGTGGGTCTATTTCTCGATGGCAGTGCTTTAGTGTGGTTCGAGAATCACGAAGACACCTTGACAACATGGGACCAGTTTATGGAGGAGATCAAGAAGTGCTTTGGCGACCCTGCGACGAAGAAGAAACGTGCAGAGCAAATGTTGTCGCAGAGAGCTCAAGCTTGTGGTGAGACATGCAGAACCTACATTGAGGAGGTACTGAAACTGTGCAAATGTGTGGACACCAACATGACGGAAGAGGACAAGGTGGGCCACATTCTCAAAGGAATTGCGGAAGACGTCTACCACTTCCTTATCGGCAAGGAGAGTCTTGAGTCTGTGGCCGATGTGATTGGGCACTGCCGAACGTTTGAGGCCCTGAAGACTCGCCGCATCACTACGAAGTTCGGACGCCTTGCCAATGTTACGACCGTCGCCACTGTCGATGTGTGCCAAGACTCCGTGCCTACCGACCTTTCGTCAACGATTCGCCTCATTGTACGTGAGGAACTTCGTCGTCACCTTTACGCGCCCTTGAACGCCCGAGAACCACCGTGCGATACACCGTCCACAAGTATCAATGCTACGAGTTTCGAGGAGCGCAGCTATTCCAACCGCGGCCCTC
This sequence comes from Rhipicephalus microplus, assembly GCF_043290135.1. Lineage (NCBI taxonomy): Eukaryota > Metazoa > Arthropoda > Arachnida > Ixodida > Ixodidae > Rhipicephalus > Rhipicephalus microplus. The sequence goes on along the minus strand of NC_134705.1, from coordinate 117,832,463 downwards.
AGCTAAGGGCTCCACCACCGGCGTCTTCTTATGTAGAGCCGCCTCATGCTCCCCACAGTCGTTACGGCTACAACAGCCATCCACCTCCTTTTGCGTCTCAGTGGGAACAGAGCGCCGCGTACCCTCAACATCCAGCGACGTTCCCTATGCCCCGTGAACGGCCCGTCTGCTACCAGTGCGGTGTTCGTGGACATATCGCCCGATTTTGCCCAATGCGACGTAATCCACGTTCGACATTCCCTCAGAGATCCGCGACGTTTGCACAACGAAGCCAACGGCCTGACTACACCTACTGGCCCCCCAACCCAACTGACGAGCGGCACGCCTACCAGCCGATCAACCGGAGTGATTCGCCCGGATCTGTGCGCAGCTTAACGCCGCCCACCACCCGTCCACCTCGGTCACCATCTCCACGGCGCCGGTCACGAATGTCGTCTCCGCCACCGGGAAACTAGCCAGCGCGGCCGACGGAGGTGAGGTCGCTGGACGTACCGATTTTCATCAAAGAATGCCTCCACCAGTTTCTATGCTTCAGAATAAGGTTCAGGTACTTGTTGACGACGTTCCCACGATGGCATTGATAGACACTGGCGCAAGTGTTTCCGTGATGAGTTTAGTTTTTAAGCAACGACTGGGCCGTAAGGTTATGTTTCACTGGGACAAACCTGCCACATTTCGGGCAGTGAGCGGCGCATTCTTGCGTCCTGTCGGCGTCTGCACTGCGTCTGTTAGTGTTGCCGGTAAAACGTTCAAGGCGGAATTCACAGTACTGGCTCAATCAACGCATGACGTTATACTTGGCATAGACTTTTTGCGAGAGTGTCGTGCGACCGTGGATTGTGGAGCAGGTGAGGTTCTGTTGTCTACTCTCGCCCAGCAGCCTGATTGTGAGAAAGGCAACCTCACTGTAGCTAAAGATGTACTTCTGCCAGCGTGGTCCACGGCCAGCGTACAAGTGACCACTTCGGAAACCAACTCGAGTTTGAATTCACGTGACATAGTGATTGAGCCATTGCCTGTAGCTTGTCTCAAGAAAAACATCTTTGTACCACGGTGCATTGTATCTCTCGCAGACGAGACGGCTCAATTATGGGTGATAAACAGCTCACCCGAGTCGGTTGTACTACCGGCTGGTATGCGCCTTGCCCTGTTCGAAAAGCAGAGCAGCACCTGCATTGGAGCTTTAAGCGATCTTGAAAGGGCGGGTCCGGAAACTTCTGGTATGGAAGCTGAATTTTCAAAAATGGTTAGCAAGTCCATTTCCTCACAGAAGCGCAAAGACCTGGTTGCACTGCTGGCGAGACATGCTAAAGTATTTGATTTTGCACGGACGGTGCCTAGGGCTCAGATACCGACCACGCGCGCTCGTCACAAGATCGATACTGGCTCTGCTCATCCTCTCCGACAAAAGCCCTATCGCGTGTCCGTGTCCGAACGCAAAGTTATTGCTGAACAAGTTGGCGAGATGCTAGCCACTGGTGTAATTCAAGAATCGTCAAGTCCGTGGGCTGCACCTGTTATTTTGGTAAAGAAAAAAGACGGGTCCTGGAGGTTCTGTGTTGATTATCGGCGTCTCAATTCTATAACCAAGAAGGACGTGTACCCCCTCCCCCGCATTGATGACGTAATTGACTGCCTTCATTCAGCTTCCTACTTTTCTTCGGTAGACTTGCGATCCGGGTATTGGCAGATTCCCATGGATCCAGTTGATAAAGAGAAGACGGCTTTTGTAACGCCAGACGGTCTATTTGAATTTAATGTTATGCCGTTCGGCTTGTGTAATGCTCCGGCAACATTTGAACGCTATATGGATACCGTCTTGAGAGGCCTTAAATGGGAAATTTGTTTATGTTACCTGGACGATGTGGTTATTTTTGGACGAACTTTTGAAGAACATAATCATCGCCTTGACGTTGTTCTAACATGTTTGGAGAAAGCCGCCTTGACACTGAACTCAAAAAAATGTCGTTTCGGTGAACGGCAAACACTGGTTTTAGGACACCTTGTGGACAAAGCTGGTGTTAGGCCGGACCCGCAGAAAGTGGACGCCGTCAGCAAGTTTAAGCAGCCACAGTCTATCCGCGAGCTACGAAGCTTTCTGGGCCTATGCTCTTATTTTCGCCGCTTTGTACCTAATTTTGCTGAAAAGGCCCAGCCACTGACTGACTTGCTGCGCAAGGACGTCCCTTTCCACTGGACACCAAATTGTGAGTCAGCGTTTAAGCAACTAAAGTTCGCTCTCACTTCCGGGCCAATACTATGCCACTTCGATCCCTCTGCTTCCACGGAAATCCACACCGATGCCAGTGGAGTTGGTCTCGGCGCGGTGCTTATTCAACGACACAACAATGCTGAACACGTCGTCGCCTATGCAAGCCGGTCCCTGAGCAAGGCAGAGCGTAATTATACGGTTACCGAATTGGAGTGCCTCGCCGTCGTTTTCGCCGTACACAAGTTTCGCCCCTACATCTACGGTCGTCGTTTCTCAGTCATCACCGATCATCACTCTCTTTGCTGGTTGGTGAGCCTACGTGATCCATCTGGTCGACTTGCGCGATGGGCCATACGGTTACAAGAATTTGACTTCACGGTCCGCTACAAGAGCGGTAATCGCCACGCAGACGCTGACTGCCTGTCACGGCTTCCTCTACCAACGACCGAGTGTGAAGCTGATAATTTTGACGATTTTATCACAGCTATTGACTCTCATTTTCCTGACATCGCGGCTTTCCGGACAGCACAGCACGAGGATCATTGCTTAGATCACCTGTTTGCCTCCGCGAATGACCCGGCCAGTTCAAGCTCTTTTGTAGTCCATGACGCCGTCCTTTACAAGAAGAATTATTCTGGCCAAGGCGCCCGTCTGCTTCTGGTAGTTCCACGCGCTCTACGTCCCCAAATTTTTCGGTTCTGCCATGACAACGCAACCAGTGGGCACATGGGCTTCGCCAGAACGTTTCATCGCATCCAGCAAAGGTTTTACTGGCCCAAGATGCGACGCGACACAGAAAAATACGTAGCGGGTTGCGAACAATGTCAACGTCACAAGCGTCCCACGACTACATCACCCGGACCTCTCCATCCCGTACCACCTCCTAGCTCTCCCTTCGAGATTGTTGGTGTCGACCTTCTAGGTCCGTTTCCGCGGTCAGCCAGTGCCAATCGATGGGTCATCGTGTGCGTCGACCACCTGACGCGCTACGCAGAAACTGCGGCTATACCTACTGCAACAGCCTTTCACGTGTCGCAGTTTATGCTTCGGCATATCATTCTCCGTCATGGCCCTCCACGAGTCGTCATTAGCGACCGGGGACGTCAGTTCGTCGCTGACGTCGTTGAAGAGATCCTACGCCTGTCTGCCAGCCAATTCCGCCACGCAACCCCGTATCACCCCCAGACGAATGGCCTCGTAGAGCGGACCAACAGGACGCTAACGAACATGTTGTCAATTTATGTTGATGCCAAGCACAAAAACTGGGACGAAGTACTGCCCTATATCACATACGCCTACAACACCGCGAAACACGAGACAACAGGGTACGCGCCCTTTTTCCTGCTCTACGCCCGCTCCCCTCGCAGTTGCCTCGACACCATTCTGCCTTTTACGTTAGATGTGGAAACATCGGTTGCCGAGTCACTATGCCGCGCTGAAGAAGCCCGTCGCGTCGCACGCCTTCGAACCATTGCATCTCAACAGCGCTCCAAGACCCGGTACGACGCCCACCATCACTCCGTTGCCTACACAAAGGGTGACCTGGTGTGGTTGTGGACACCTGTCCGCAAACGTGGTTTATGCCAAAAGTTTCTGGCCCACTACTCCGGACCATTTGTAGTCATTGACCGTCTCAGTGACGTCACATACGTCATCTCCGGCGTCACAAGCAATGGTCGGCGCTCTAGCAAGACACAGCTGACACACGTCGCGCGCCTCAAGCCATATCACCACCAACCTTCCTATTGACTCGCCCAGTGGGCATCGTCTGCGAACGGGGGAAATGACACACCTCGATGGGCGCATGAAGAGGAAGAGGTAGAAGCTGTCTGGCTCACGAGCTGCTCGGTCGCCGGTTTCTGGCTCTGAGCTGTACCGATCTCAACCATTTTCCTGTAAATAAACGCGTTCCTTCGTCACAATATGTTTAATATTTGATGACCTACACTCTAAAAAAAATATCGAGTAAAATGGGTGTCTTTTTGTCCCACAACAATAATCGTCATCAGGCTTGCGTGCGCTTCCTTTCTTGAAAACTCGGCGCTGGCCATTTTCCTATCGAGAATACAATGTAACCCTGATGTTGGGCATGTCGACCATGACCGGAATGTATCGGGCGCGGGGCGATAGCGCAAGGATGAAACACAATATAGATGACGATTATTGATGTGGGACAAAAAGACACCCTTTTTACTCGCGCTTTTTTAAAGTGTAGTCTACGCTGGGGATATATATATATATATATATATATATATATATATATATGTCTATATGTGTGTGTGTGTGTGTGTGTGGGTAATTATGAGGTTCAGGGCGTTTACGCATACCCACTGTACACTGTTCGTGTACATACGTATAATTTTTTTCGCAATAAAAACGATTGTCAAATAGCTATTCCTGGGAGTGTGCGTGTTCTATGTGCTGTAATGATTCAGGCTTCGCAGTTTATCATAAAATGCTTTTTTCAAATGTAAAGGCCAACAACACCAAATAAGTGCTAACAGCGCTAATACAGTTACACGTTTTGAGATATTAAACGAGAAAACATGCCTTAATTATGAGTGTTTTAATGGTACTGGAAATGATTGTTGCAACATGATGATTTGTTGGACATAAGAACTTCCCCTTATGTCCTTGCGCTGCGTTGGAACATGCTTCTCAGCAAAAAAAAAATGAAGTTAATATTGCTGCTCTAATAACGGTGGTGTAGGGGATCACTTGGTTCCACTAAAGCACCTATTTGTTTCCATTCTAGCGAGCCTCCACGACTCCGCACATTTTTTCGAGCTTATTACGCAGAGGCTGCGTGCGTACTACAGCCCCTACCTCCGTTGTGCCTCACCAGCGCCCTGTTCTTTGCCATTTTTTGGGACATTGCTTCATAAGAACCTCGTAACAGATCTTACACAGAGTTCTAGTGTTATTGTAACAGTGACCTGACATGTTGCGTTTTTTTTTCAGAAATGGCTGAGCAATCAGAAATGTCGGAGTACGCTGTAGAATCGTCTGAGATGGCCGGTATGTAAATACTTACTTGCTTGTATTAACAGAAAAGTAGCGTCGTTTGGTGCACCCTAGCCTGGTACACGTTAGAGAACTTCAGGCGGTCGAAATTTCCGGAGCCCTCCACTACAGCGTCTTTCATAATCATATGATGGTTTTCGGACGTTAAACACCATATATATATATATATATATATATATATATATATATATATATATATATATATATATATCTTGGTGCACTATAATTGTGGTAAATTATAATGGCTCTATTACTGCCGTCTGAGCATCTGTCGGAAAATGTTGAATACAAAGGAAGAGGAGGGCTGCATTCGTAAACTAAGGTTCTGTTTGAAACAAAAGTTAGTAGGTATAAAAGTATCGTTATTTATAGATGTTCGCATAATATAGGATGTTCTACAGGTTACCCCATATTCAATGCATCATTTCAGCACTTTATGGGCTGCTAAATTAGATTTACGCTGCTCCTCATTCTGTATGTAGACTTCTTGCTAGAATATTTTGTTTCTAGACAAGTGACAGTCGGCGAAATATCTAAAACGAAAAATTAATATTCGATAAAATGCCAAAGGAAGGGCGTTTTTATGAGTGATCGCATGTTTACAAAGTAGAGAGCCCTCCTTCCCTTCCAACCTACCCATGTTGCAACCAGACGGGCTAATTTACGTAAAAGTCACTGCGTCATATCTGAAAGCAAAGCCCACCGTCGTTAACACAACGCGATTGAAAACGATTTCAATATTTGCAATCAGCACGAAGAACTTCTGAAAAGTGGTTTTAAAAAGGACACGTTATTCTACTCATGAAAATGAAGTAGTGGACGAATGAGCATAACAAACTGTGCAGTCTGTGTGACTGAATTGTGACGCGCTGTAGTCGGAGCTTATAAAGGGGGCCAGGTTGATTCGGAATTTAAATGAGCCGTGCGGCTACAGCCTCTGTTTTTTTTGGCTGAAAAATGCTATTAGCATTCACTTTCCCGTTTGAGAACTATTTTATCATTTTGTGGATTCTGCAGGCGTTGGGGTGTGCTTACATGCTCCGAAGTAATTCCTAAAATGCTTCAGGTTCCCTTGAAGTGTATGATAAAACATCGCTTTTTTCTTTACAGTTTCAACTGAATCTTCTCAGCAAGAAGGTAAATGAACACTTAAGAAGTGACATACCGATACATTGTATTTCTCTCACCAGAACTTCATCTTACCATAACCCTTTCAATCCCAGAGCACACAATTGTGTGCGTAAACATTGAAGGCGCGTCACACGCCACATATTTCTTGAAATGGCCTGAAAAAATTGTGCACATTACTGCAGGCTTCCTGAGTGGCCAATCAGTTGTCAATTTAGATTTTAGTGCGGCTTAATGCTGTAACAGATCACTTTTCTAGAGACACTGCCATGTTGGACAATATTTCATCCCGCTGCGTTCTAGGATCACCGAAAAAACAGTTCTTTTCTTTCCGCTGGAATCGAGTACAACCAAAAAACAGTGTGAATGTTTGAGGCCCAATACTTGATTATTTTTATCAAAGTACAAGAGCTGACTGGTGGCCGATTAATTACATAAATGGTTATATGCTCGTCACGATGAATTGCTGAAACTTGCAAAAAACAATCCTTTATTGTATGTTATAATATAATACTTAGTACCTTATGATTATGCCATGTAAATTTTAAGCGTTTATGGCAGGGCATCATTATTCGTTACTGTAGGGGATGAAAGGAAATAAGGAAAAAATTAAAGATACTGTTTTATTTTCTGAGCTTTACTTTGCTTGGTGGGAGATGATGCCGTCACCAGAAGTTTGTGGGCGAAAACTAGCGGCCAAATTACGTAGTTTTTGGTGTAACTGAGAAACAGAAAGGCATGCAGTTTGCACGAGTGGCGCACGACAAGAACCGGCAGTGGAGCTAGTGTTCGACCTAGCTCAAGGTTGCCAGTAATGCCATGCGTTGGTCGAGACGTTAATTTCTTTTCTAATTGTGCTAGCTGGTAGTACTAATTATTTAAACAATTGGCTGCTCTCCCATGTCAGTTTGTTGCCCTATAAGTCATGTGTCACGTGTTTTGGTGGCCACGTGTCATGTGATTAGTTACGTTATGTAGCATGATTCTATTCCCATGACTAGTACACACCTGACGATACGTGCCTTCAGTCACGTGACTTGCGGTTACGAAGTTATTGGCCAGATAATGTCACGCGACCAGTTCTCACGTGACATTACGTGATTGTAGTCACGTAACCAATTGCTTCATAAGCTGTCTTTAGTCACGTGCATAAATATTACGTGATTGTACGTGAATTTTTCGTCATGTAATTCGCTCGCCTATCATAACTAATGCACTCCACGCCAACCCAATCGGCACACGTGTGATGGGAGCGGAGAAAAAGTTGCAGAAAGCAAAGTCTCTTGGTTCACGGTGATCATAATTAATGTTTACCCTACCCGGCTCACTGAACTAGCTATTCACTCCGTACTTACGATCAGTTCGATGGTCTGAGCTATCGCCCCCGCTATACCACTTCGCAGTAAGTACCTGATCGCTGCAACAGGGCACCTTGATGAATGGCCTCGAAAAAAATCACGTGATAAAAATTCCCATGCTTTTGAATAACTGGATGACGCATAATAATGAGTGGCACTACCGTCGCTGTTCTTGACTCCACATCATCTCAAGTTTAAATGTTCGAATCTACTAGGTCACAAAAGCATGGCCGGTGGAGCCAGTTAACAGCTGAAGAAGTGGAAGGCCTTCGCAAAAGGAGTCACTCCTGCGGGGGAACGTTGACTGTCCCAGTTGCCAGCAAAGTGAAATGTATAGCGAGCGGTTGCGTAGCTTTGACAGAGTGGCGGCAGTTGTGGCGTGACAACGTACACAGAGCAGCTATGCAGAATGGCCTGAGCTTTTCACGAACTTTAGTTTGCCCCGAGCTCCCACTACGTCATTCACAACAGGAAAGCAGTGCGGAGCGTGTGAAAGCAACATTGAGCAAAACAATTAGCGTCCCAAATGCATGTCTAGTAGCAATTGAGGAGGCTTTCGAAGGAAAACCACGTGCGAATGCGTCAGCGCTGCCACTCAGTCAACATTTCAACAGTGCAGCAAGTCACTGTTATTTTCGAACTATCTCTACGAGATGAATCTCACCGCTTACCGGCATGTCCGTGGGCGTTAATATACCTCTAGGTGAGGTCTTTCGTTTCACCCCGAGCATGGAATTTTCCACTCTCGATTACCAAAAGAGTGCATACGCAGCACTTTTGTGCTGCTCGTCTCGATTCTATCGAGTATTACACGCAAATAAATTGACAGGTTACTGTTATTTACAATACACGCCTGAAGATTTTTTGAAAAAAGAATTAGTAGAAGCATTGCCTCGAAAGTCGTTATTCGCCACAAATGTCAATGGGGGTGGCGGCTTCATCACAGCAACGCGGTTGTGAGTGGTACTTCGTGAGCGTGGTGAAATAGATTGCGTTACGTGGTAGCCAAGTCATGAAAGGAATTATACAGAAGAACTTGTATGGAAGAACTTATCCCTGTTTTCTTTGAGCGTGAGTGCATTGCCTGCGCAATCGTCTTACAGCTGAACCATACCGCTCGCTGGGGTAGTACCATGAGCACAGATCATCTGCAAGCGCCAACCTGGTGGGTGGGCTCAACCTTGCGCTGGGCGTATGTTAAACTGGTTGACATGTGAACTCGGGTTCAAAACTTGATTCGAGAGTGCTCCCGTTCAACTAGTGACTGTCACAAGGCCGGTAAACTATCAAGCGTCTCCAACTCTAAAATATCAGTGGACAAACAGTGTTCGTACGGTTGCAGGTCCCGAGATTGGCCTAGGTGTCATCATAGTTCTTATCTCTACAAAATATATTTAGGCATGCACTGTCAACTTGAACATTGCAAATGAACTGAGGTAACATGATCGTAACAGTTAGGTGTCTTATTGCTTTGTGGTGAATTGTGCATATTTTCGTTTATTTGGAAACTCCCCCTCCTTTTCAAGTGCGTTAGCAGTGCCTTGTAGATATTAGTATTTTTTGGGAGCCCCTCGTTAATTCATGTTTATATAAATTCTAGTTTAAGAGTGATGTCTAAGACAATGTTTTATGTGTTAACTGATGGGACCAGCTAGTCAGTGTGATTTCTGGAGATTTTCGTTTACTCTGGCATTTGTGTGCAAATCGTTCATGTGAAGAACGATTATGCGGTTCATTTCTCATAAATGTAGTAACTAAAACAAGATGTCATTTGTTCGAGAGAAACTCGCACTTTGTTCCAAATAAAATACCAGCCATGGCCGGTGTCCACTAATCGTGTCACCGTCAACCCTTTTGCAGAAAGCACGTAAGGAATGTTGTTGATCTACTTCTTCATCTTTATCAATTGTGCTGCCCTTGAAACCGAGAAAGCGTGATTGGTAGAGAACTAAATATATAAGCTGCCTGCAACTTTATGCTCGTGTGCTCATACGATGCGCGTGAAAGAGCAGATTAACAGTACTGTTTTCTTTCCAACCCTGTCCTATACACTGGCTCCCCAGAACTCATTTGCGTTATCCTCAGCTTTTAATATTGATGTTCTAACACGCTGTATGAAACTTCTGCACTCACTTCAGCAATGCACCATGTCCGTCTTCATAGATAGGTTCGTGGCTCTATGTTATGTATCTATTGAAGTGCTTCTACAACAATCGAAGTCGAAAGATTATCTGAAGAAGAATCTACGCTTGCGTACTTCGAGAGCTTATCTGAAGAAGCATTTACGCTTGTCTTTCAACACGAAGGCTTTTATATAAGCAGTCAATAGAAAGAAAAAAAAAAGAACAGGCATTCTGAGTTTCTTAACAGAAACAACGAAAAGTAGCACTAAATAGAGCTTTGCGTGGCTTTTATGAAAATACCACAGCAATAGGTGATTGCAATTCCTGATTGGCAACGTCATTGCATGCCAGGGTCCACTATGGCTCCACTGACGTATTGCCGTCATGAATATGACGTTGTAAAATATATGCTGACTGATTGCAAGGAAAAAAATGTGGCTGACTCCTGTATCAAATATTCGGTAAGGCACGAAAGTGAAGCACCTTTACGAACGCTGTTTATACTTATTCGTACAAATACTTCACAGGTCCCTACGTTTGGAACATTGTATGAGGGAGGAAAAAGACAGTAATAATCAAGAACCAGAAAATGGTACAAAATATGACGAATTCAATATTAAAATACAAGAAATGCATGATTAACAAAAACATTGATAGGCATGGAATGAAGCTAAGGAAAACACGCGCTTCTTGTGCAGTTCAGCGTTTATTGTGCATTGTTTCGCCACAAGGTCGAATGCTACCCCAACAAACTGCAATGTCATGCAAAAAACGGCAAGCATCAGCAGCTAGAAATTTGCAGAGCGCACCTCAAGCGGAAACCACGCATGAAATGAGCACACACAGGACGAGCGTGGACTGACAACTGTCACCACAGCTCGACCCTCAAAGCGCGCTCTACAAACAAAAAGAAAGGCGCACGAAACGAACGCTCATCTATACACAAGACAAGCGCAAACACTTCTTTGTGTGCGACCAGCAAGTTCCTTTCGTAAATACGGCCGCAACAGCGAGCGAAGTGACCTTATAGCTCACTCAAAACACGATTCTGATAAGCGTGCGCGCAGGAGAGACCACGCTCCTTGGAGGCGGCGCTCTCCAGAGAGGCGACGACTTTCAGAACGGGCCCAACGCGCGCTCACCACGCCAACTCACGACTGATAACGAAAACGCAGTGAATCTGTGGAGCTCTGAGGACCGCCAAATAACATATGATGTATATGTATGAATGGCTTACTGTTAGCTCTCTTGCCTGCATGCGCACTGCGGTGTGGTGGCTATAGCGCCGCGCGCTGCTGTTATAGAATTCACTGGTTCGACGCCCCGGGGTGGAGCTGCTGCATACCGATTTTTTCTTTGCGATCTGTTGTATAGATTGCAAGACGTCATATCCGCGACGGAAAAACGTGAGTGGAGCTGCGGTAGAACCCGCATAGGACACATTCGTGTTAAAAAAAGAATACGAAAAATTCCTTTGCGCAGCTTAAAACTCGACGTCCAGGAGGCCATCCTGGGTTAGGCAGAGATGGTTGCAGAGGACTACCGAGCGTAGCAACCTCTTCTTATTTCTGTCTCATTGCCCCTTTTCTTTACAAAGAAAAATAAAGCTTTACCTACCTAACTACCCAGCGCGGTGTTGAACCAGCAACTTCTGGATTCAGAGCGCGCGGCCCTAATGCCTATGCGACGAAGCGTGAGTTGTCGAAGATGCTAACGGCAAGCCATTTATATACACCATATACCGTTCGGCGGCCTTCAGAGCTCCGAAACGTTAGCGCATTTTCGTTATCAGTAGCGAGATGGCGTAACAGGCGAAGTTGGGCGCTCTCCACAGGTTGTCGTCTCCACGGAGCATGGTTTCATCAGCATGCGCGCTAATCAGACTCGTAGAAAGACTCGGGATAGATTCGGCAAAGGACGAAGGTCAATTTGGTTGCTGCTGGGGCCGAATTTACGAGAGGAGCGGAATGCTGAGAGACGATGATGTAAGAATTCGGACAGTTGTTCGTGCTTGTCCCGTGTATACCTATGCGCTCGTTTCGGGCATCTATCTTTGTTTGAAGAGCGCGCTTAAAGTGTCGAGCGGTGACAGTTTTAGAAAGTACTCACTCTTCATCTGCTAATTTTGTGTGTGCTTTCAAACTGAGGTGTGTGCTACAAGTTCTGAGCTGTTTGCCGTTACTGTTGCTGAAACAATGCTCTGCAAACACTCGACTACCTGTGTAAAGACACGCTTCGCTTTCGTGTTATACCCATTTGCAGAAAGAGGAATCAGCCACGTTTTTTGAAGATTTCGCAGATTTGAGCACTACTTAGACATACCAGCATGTATTATTGCACGCATTTTGTAATTTCGTGAGCCTGAATCGGGGGAACATGTCCCTAATTGCACGCATTAAGAGATAAAAACATGCATGCTTATCAAAAAGTACGTCCACGTGTAGGTATACTTGTATAAGCATGTCTTGGGGGGAGGGCATGGTGTATGCGTGTGTGTATCAGTGTACTTGGACTGTTTTTACAGAACCCTGTTTGTGACATTGTAATGCAGCGTGAACACACAAAAATACCTTTTTGTAATTTGAAATGAACCAACGAAAATTCTGATGTTACGCTGCTATATAGTGAGCAGCTATTTCTGTAGTTTGCTTCATACGTGTTAATGTAGGATTGCAGGTTTTTAGGCTTCAGGTGATTATCGGTTTTTCTTTTTTTTCGATGTAAGAGACAGTCAAGAAAAAATGCCGCAATTTTTGAATACCTAAAACAAAATAAAACCACGTGAGACCTGACAATTTAAAGAATCAAAACTAGAACTTCATTCCCAAGTTACGCAGTAAAATTAACGAGGGAACAAGTTAACAATGCTGCCTGTACGGCTTCTCTATAAGAAAATTTACACAAACTAGCCTGTAATAGTGAGTAGTAGAGGTCAATTTGTAATTTATTTATTTTTATTTTCGAAAGTACTGATTGTAGAAAGCGTAGTAAAATTTTATTACAGAGTAGCATTGATGAAAGAGTGTGTGCGGACATAAAAAAATAAAAAGTATCATCCAAACTTGCTCCTATAAAAACCTAGCTCGAAAAATTTCTAGAAAAGCGGATTGAGCCAATGATTTCCTTGTTATGACTGGTGTCTGTTTTGTAATTGGCAATGCGCTGTGGGCTCTGTATTCCGGATGTCGCAAAAAATGCATGAATGCAGGTGTGCTAGAGGCGGAACATGAAGCATTCAACTATGTTCCCGTTTGTACAATATTATATAGAGCCAATACATTAGGAATCAGTTAAAGTTGACGTCCACCTTTGGGGTGCCCAAATGACTTCTTCGGAAGGAACCATTGGCTGGGAACGCAATAAGGACCGCATCATCTTGGGAAGAACATTCTTGAAAATGATAGCAAATTCTTACTGTATCATTGGTATGCAGTTATGACGCTTGGTATGTTTGTTTCATATGACTAACACTAGTGAATATCTTCGAGCAGATGGTTCCTGTGATCTCGTTTTTCGCCTACATTGTTTTTGCTTAAAATTAGAGAAATACTTTTTAAGCTTTGTCATACAATGCAACAAGATGTGATACGTTTATCATTAACTGCAATGAATAAAGGCATAATAATAAAGTCAACGAATAAAGCCATAATTTACTGTTGCAGTGTATATCATAGGCTGATTGCAACAGTTACGTCAGAACCATTACTTTTACCGTAGACAACTTCTCAGAATGAAGAATTTTTTTTTTCGAATGACTTCGACAAGGGCCAACTTTTTTCTCCGTAGCTCAATGGTCTTTAAATTATATGAGGTATATTAGGGCAGTTCAGGCTCTCTCATATTTGTGGTTGAATACTACGTTTGAAACGCTTCGTTTTAGTTGCAGATCTATTGAACTCCATTGCACGAGTTTACGAGAAGCGATGAAACGTTGCAGTGATGCTAAATGGTTAAGCAGGCCTCTCCGTGACAATAAGTTGTGTAGTCAATAGCCAGTTTGGAACAGTTAATTGTGCTTAAAAACAGAGGTCATGGAAGGTTCGTGCATAGAAACATTGTGAAAGGCAATATCTCCAGCACCATTCCAAGAGAAACCATTCTCATGGTGGTTCCTATGGCAATTGAATAAAGCATTAGCAAGAATTGTTCGCACTCCAAGTCAGTTTATATGCTGGATTGTTCCGAGTTGCCCCTGATGACTGACTTTGTCATTTTTCTCCGGACAGTGACAATCGGAAGCTTTGGGCGGGATTGTGTTGTTGTTTCCTGATCGCAGCCCTCGTTCTATTGTCGCTACTGTCTTCTTCGGAGGAGACTAGTGAGTATGCGAATTTTTAATTACGAAGTGGTGTAGAATATTATATTTCATATTAAACATAGAGATTAAAAGGTGGGTTCTTGTCCTAATGCTCTATGGAAGGCTTTTTTTTTCTTGGTTCACTCAAAAATAGGCTCAAGAAACCGATTCACCGTGATCTGTTTCTTGTACCCATTGCTGACGACTTTGCCGGTTTTGTAAAACTGCATGCACAGTGTAGAGGCTCTGTATCTCCAGATTGATAAGTGACGTTTAAGGAAACGCGCACGCTAAACTTCTTCTTATTGACATTTTTTACAATAACAGGCAATTACTGTATGTACGCAAAACTAATCGCCAACGTTACGCATCAACTTGAGAAATGACACAGACGACAGCGATCACGTTTTTTTTACGTCCATCATTGCGAGCTTGTTTATTTGTTTAAGGTTGCATATATTACAGATCACAAATAAACATTGTCACAGAAACATATACGAGAAGGGATAGGCTTAATTACGGCAGGTGCCTCAATGATGCAGTAGGTTCGAACTTTGTCACCGTTGTTCTTGATTGAATTATCACATTTTACATAACCAGGTCAGCGCGTAGATGTCTAGTAAAACTGCAAAGCCATAGTGGCTGAAAAATCTCAAATAACACACCATGTGACGTTCACTTTTGTCAATTTTTGTGTCAAGAATGAAAAAAAGTCAATGTCACATGGTGCCTCATTAAAAATGAGAAACTCCGAGTAATCTTTTACAACGTGTGCTATGAAAGTGGGTGAAGTTGGTTGCTCTCTTGAATATTGTGTTCTATTGCAAAGAGATACGTTTGCTGCGATAGAATTACGAAAAGCATCAATTCATATATAGGCCACCATGTACCAATTTAGGTGCATCTTTGAAAACGCTGAAAGGTTTTGCGTATTATCTGGCATATTATCATACACCAGATCGCAAAACTGTCGGCGCTGTTCACCAAAATCCTACACCCTATTTATTTAATAGTTTCTGGAATTATATGACAGGGGGGAGGGGTAATTGAAATGAGCACGAGCTCATTCGCTGGCATACGCGTGTCAGTTGGTCGCCGTGGAATTTATCCGTATCAACTGTTGGACTTCAGCTGTTTCCTACATCAGGTGCGACGTTGTGTATGCTAGGGAGGCTTCTAACAGTATAGGCATTCACTTCAAGAAATAGTCCAATGGGTTTACCACTCGTAAAATGATTTCATTTCTTCTTTAGCTTGAGCAATAAATTTAAGATGATTTGTACGTCAGATATAAACAAACACCGCCATTGGTTTAACAATAGGTCGTTTTGGACCACTTGGAGTCGCTTTCTTTTCGCTTTTTAGTGTTGTATGTGTAGCGCGTCATGATGAATCGTGTGCGCGCACATGCTCGGTTTGCACGAGCGTTTACAACGACAAAAGACAAGCGCAATGACACATCTCACTGACCGAATTTTTCGCAAAGCTTCCGCAACATTGCACCTGATGTATGAAACAGAGTATAGTCGTTCACCTACCCTCAAATAACTACTTCACGTATTCTAACTGACAACGCTCATCCTACAGTTAGCTGTCTGGTGTGCCATTGTCTTATCACGTATAAGAACACATTTCCGCAAAGCCTATAAATTCTGTTAAGCCAAGTTTATGCTTAGGCTTAAATAATGTTGAAAACTATATTAAGTGAAAATGCATGCAAAATAGAAAGCTTGACGGCGAGTGTGCTCACTCATTGATATGATTTTACTTTCAAGTTGCTGGTGTTCTTCTCAACGTAATGAATAAAATAATTCCTAAGCGTTTTGATTCACTCTAATCACGTTTGCCCAATTAGATGAGTGTTATTGTGCCTTACCCATTCAGAGAGTGCAAGTTTGAAATTTTAATGGCTAGTGAAACGGTAAATACGTTGCACTGTATGTGAAACAAGTGACACTCAGATTATGCGAAACTCAGATTTTGGAGCAGTGAGAATGACATGAAATTAAGCTCGACATTTTGTAGGATTTCGGATCCACGCGAAGTAAATTGGGATGCAACTCGAATCTACGAAAGAAAACCGTAACTCCGAAAGAAACTTCGCGATTTTCAAGAAATGTAAACTGCGAAGATTGACGGCCCTAGTGATAAAACTACAATTTCTCGTTATACCGATCATTGCGAAGTCCGTGGGGCGACACTATAACTATTCGCTCAATTTCTTCCCCATAGACGTGACTGATGAAGGCGGTGATGGAGGTGATAGCGATGCCCGCTACGCTAATTATCCTCCGTCGTCCAGCAACACTCCTCCTGCCGTAAGTAACGGTCAGCGCTGCATGAGTTGCAATTTTGGCAACAGGAACAAGTGGGCTAGTTGGTCGTATTTCATAATGAATGGCAGAGCAAGCACACGTCAGCAGGGAAAAGAAGGCACACGAAACACAGCGCATAACTCGGGAGTGAATCTCGTATTTCATGAACGACACTTATGACAAAACCATACACGTCGTGCAAACTGAAGGAATTAAAAAGGGGTATATAGGCGTGTGTTGCCACCGCGGCTTTACGAAGAAAACACGATCGGGACAGAGCAACGGTCAAGCAGATGTCGGCGACCATCAGCACGAGGCGAACGAGAGGAGCCCAAGACCCAGTACCCAAGCGGCAGCGATGTTGCTTGCCAACGATGCGTTTTTTTCTTCATGATTTTCCCCCGAAAAAACGAGCCATCCTGGCGACCTAAGAGTCTGGAGGCACAGGGCTGTGATATAGCTTAAGGCGAGCGACGTGTACGATGTCACGTCCATGCCTGCGCATGTCGTCAGATGGGGAAAGATGCTCAATGAGAAAGTTCACCGGCAAGGTTTGCTCCAAAACGCGGTAGGCGCCCTCCTACTTTGGGACGAGTTTCGAGGAAAGGCTGGGGCTTTGATAAAGAACAGCCAGCCATACAAGTGATCCTGGAGAATAGCTGTGGCTTCGTGAAGTGTCGGCGTTGTTTTCTTTATGGCGCTGCTGTTCTTTTGACGTAAAGGTGCGTGCGAGTTCACGACACTCTTCCGCTTTTCGGGCAGCTTCCGAATGCCCATAGATGGGCATTAGGAAGTGTCAGGACGGTATGGAAGGAGAGTGTCGATGGTGTGGGAAGGTTCGCGTTCATATAGAAAAAAGAAAGGTGAAAATCCAGTGGTAGACTGTGCCATGGTGTTGTATGCGAACGTGATGACTGGAAGAATGCGTTCCCAGTTAGTATGATCAGATATCACATACATCGCGATCATATAGCCGACGGTGCGGTTAAATCTCTCCGTGAGCCTGTTAGTCTGCGGGTGGTATGCCGTGGTCTTGCGATGAACAATATGGCATTCAGAAAGCAGAGCCGTGACGACTTCTGATAAGAAGGCTCGACCTCGGTCACTTACTAGTTCTCGAGGTGCACCATGTCGTAGTATGAAGCGACGGAGGACGAAGGACGCTACGTCCTGCGCAGTGGCACTTGGAAGGGCGGTGATCTCAGCGTAGCATGTTAAATAGTCCACAGTGACTATGATACACCTATTTTCTCCTGATGTTATCAGTAGAGCACCATAGAGAATAATTTCGATCCGATCAAAAGGTTTGGCAGGGCAAGGAAGCGGCAGAAGCGCACCAGACGAGTGGAAAGGCGATGATTTGCGGCACTGACAGTCAGGGCAGCTCATAACAAAATTTCACACAAAATTAGACATGCCGCACCAGTAGAAGCGATGGCGAATTCGTTCGTAAGTTTTGAAAACTCCGGCTTGGCCACATTAGGGATAATCGTGAAAGGAGGCGCATATTTGTGATCGCAAGTGGCGGGGGACAACGAAGAGCCGCTTACACCTTCAGGGGCGTAGTTGCGTCGTTGTAGCAGCTGATCACGAATGGCGAAATGAGCAGCTTGACGTCGGAGAAATCGTCATACCGTAGTGGTGGACGATCAAGAGAGACAGTCAAAGAGGGAAGCGATCCACTGGTCCTTGTGTTGTTCACTGGCAAAAAAAAAATTACGGCATATTAACGGGGTGAATGACGATGAATGGGCGAAGCTCCGGAGGGATTCATCGGTAAACTGTGAATCTTCCGTGTAATTCGCCCCGTCGATCATCATGTAAAGACGTAAGAAACGCTGTGTGTGTATATACACAAATCAACTTTTATTTGTTCTTAGACGATGGATGGCTTGCGATGTCCCTTGCCTCGCGTGCTCGCACACCGGGATTCTGTCTGCGAGCGCGCGCTGCTGCCGCCTTGCGCTCTCTCCGCTGTGCAGCCTTATCCATCCAGCGACTCCGAGCGCGCGCCAACAGCGAACGGATTTTATTACAACGCTCCCCCTAGCGTACGTCGCCGCACTAAATCGAACGATTGCCTTCAGCCAATGACACGCGCCATATGTGACATCATTCCTATTTTATAAGATCTCGCGTCTTTCATCAACTACAAGTACCGCTCTCTAGTTTATAACATCTTGCATCTTTTCATCATCAGCTACAAGCAGTGTTGCCATCGCTGAGCGTCAGACATCCGCTAAAAAGCAATGAGAAATCCGCCAGATCCCGCTAGATTCTAAAACATATCCGCTAAATTTCCCACTATGGCCTATTTTATTCAAAAATACTGCAATTTCGTATGATAAATACCTTTATCATTTCTAAAAGCTTCCCAAAACTACGAGAGCTGAAATAACATATAAAATAGTCTTTCAAGGAGTCTAACTAGAACACTTGAGGCTTCAGTGCTGCGGTGGTCGTCATGGGTGAACCTCATCACAGATGAGGCTAAACGTTATTCATGTTCGCACTGATGAAAAAACAACTCACAGGTCAACGAAAAACACATCGAGGTCTTTGTCGCCGCTGTTGTCGTCTGGCACCATCTCTACAGGACCACTGGTACTTGTTGAGGAAGCAGACAGGTGACTTGATTGCACATACGCGGTAGATGTCCCGATTGCACTAACAACTGCCGCGGGAAGTTCGTAATCAAAACAACTTTTCTGGTGTCACTTCAATACCGCTCTTACGACGAGGATGGCATTTGTTTCCGGCTTCAGCTTGTTCCTTAGCTTGGATTTTACTATGTTGAGCTGACTAAATGTCCTCTCTACTTCGGCATTTGAATGCGGCAACACGAGCATCAACATGGCAAATCCGGCCAGCTCAACGAATGGGTTTTCGCTGCAGGCGTCCTTATAGGAGTGAACTTCACACCAGAGGGCGCGCAGAGCCCAAAGATTGGTGCATCGCAGCTCGTCCGTTATTTATTTCTTAGAAAGCGATCGCCGCTTTGAGACCTCACGGATTTGTTTGTCTGAGATAGGCGGAGCAAGTGAACAGGAGCCTCTGAAGTTAAACAATTTCCGCATTTTTAGAGAACACGGAAATGGTTTCTTGCAGGGCGATTTTGAATTGGTCCGCTGCGTGAGGTATCCACCAGAAACCCGCTATGTACAAAAATGACCCGTCAGAAAATCCACTAGCCGCTAGACTGATTTTTTCCCCGTCAATATAAAATAAAATCCGCCAGACTTAGCGGGGAATCCGCTAAGTTGGCATCACTGGCTACAAGTACCACCATCTAGTAAACACTACAAGAACTAAACGAGAGGTGGCTAAATACAGGAGACGGTACCGCCATCTAGTGAACACTGCAAGAACTCAACTAGACGTGGCTACATACAGGGGACGGTACCGCCATCTAGTGAACACTGCAAGAACTAAACTAGAGGTGGCTACATACAGGCTACAGGGGACGCACAGCCCACGCCCTAAGGAGCTTCGCCCCTAAAAGTCAAGGTCGAGAGATGCGACGGAGTTGGTACCATTGGTTCCGCGGGCCGAGTCGGGAGGTAAGGGTGAACGGGACAGGGCGAACGGGACAGGGCGTCGGTGTCAGAGTGATTTCGTCCACTGCCATAGATGACACGAACGTCGTACTCCTGGATTTGCAGAGCCCCCCGAGCTAAGCGGCCAGAAGGATCTTTCAATGTGGCGAGGCAACCAAGTCCACAGTGGTCCGTTACCAGGTCGATTGTGTGACCGTACAAATTAGGGCGGGACTTGCGAAGCACCCACACTAGCGCTAAGCACTCCTTTTCAGTGAAGCTGTAATAGGCCTCAGCTTTAGTCAGCGTGCGACTCGCATAAACGATGACGTATTCGGAGTAGCCCGGCTTGCGTTCGACGAGGACAGCGCCAAGATTAACCCCACAAGCGTCTGCGTGAACTTCCGTCGCAGTTGTTGGATCGAAATTCCGGAAAATGGGAGGAGAGGTTAGCAGACTATGGAGCGTAGCAAACGCGACGTAGCAGTCGGGAGACCGGGATGAAAGGTCTGCGTCACCGCGATGGAGGTTGGTCAGAGGTTTCACATCATCGATGTGAAATTTTGAACGAAGCACTGGAAGTACGAGCATAGTCAGACGAAACTGCGTGATTCTTTCAGTGTACTATGTTTCGGGAACTTTTCGACTGCTCAAAGTTTTGCAGGATCGGGTAGAACAGCATGTTTGGACATGATGTGTCCTATGATGGACAGCTCTCACGCAGCGAACCGGAATATTTTAAGGTTCAGTTGGAGCCCAGCGTTAGTTAAACACATCAGAACCAGTTGGAGCCGAAGCAGATGTATAGGAAAATCGGGAGAGAAAATGGCAATGTCGTCGAGGTAGCATAGAGACACAGACCACTTCAGTGCACGCAGTGTGTTGTCCATGAGTCGTTAAAACATGGCAGGAGCATTACAAAGCCGAAAAGGCATTGCGTTAAATTCATATAGGCCATCTGGTGTAATGAACGCAGTTTTCTGGCGATCAGCTTCTGCCATAGTAACCTGCCAATATCCAGATCGTAAGTCTAAGGAGGAGAAGAATTCAGCTTCTGCCGTCAAGGGCGTCGTCGATTCACGGTAATGGATAGATATCTTTTGGTGTCACCTTGTTTAATCACCCGTAGTCGACGCAAAATCGAATCGATCCATTCTTCTTCGAGCTAGAACGACATGAGATGATTAAAGACTGTGCGATGGCTGAATAACGCGACGGCGTAGCATCTCTTAGACCTCGTCGTTGGTGAGGTGTTGTTCTGCAGCAGAGAGACGGTATGGTTTTTGACGCAATGGCTGGTGTGAACCGGTGGCAATGTAGTGGTGCACAGGGGAAGTGCGACCCAATTGCGGCTGAGAAGCGTCGAACGAATTTGCGAAGTGCTGGAGGAGATGAAGAAGCTCGGAACGTGCTTGAACACATAAGATTTCGGCGATGGAACTCAAGAAGATGTCATTCGAAGAACATTCCTGTGGGAAATGGGCATGAAGTTTGGTCGAGGCGCTACTGGACGATTTATCTGGCATGTTAAGGAAGGAAGAAGAATTAAGGTACTCCACTCGACCGAGGCATTCGCCGGCAAGTAGCGTACGCGGTGGAGATGGTGGTTGTGGACGAAAATATCGCTTTGGCCAGCAGTGACGTCATGTGAAGTGAAATGCAAGGAAATGGCTCTGCGGTTAATGAAAATGTCCGAAAACGTAAACATTACTGTAGCATCGTTATGGTCATCGCAACAAACAGAGACAACGGCAAGAGAGGCTGGCAGAATTTCAGTGTCCCCCCGCACGAAGAGTTTTGGCGACCGCTCAAGAGTTTCGTGCAAAGGTTTGTCACACAGGTGCGAAAATTGAGCTTCACCGCGTGCGCAGTCGATGACGGCATGATGATGTGACAGAAAGTCCCACCCGAGAATAACGTCATGCGAGCACACCGAAAGGACGATGAACTCGACAACGTACACAGAGCCTTCGATGAATATGCGGGCCGTACAGGTGCCGAGAGGTCGAACTGGTTGTTCGCAGGGCGTACGAGGCGATAGTCCAGAGAGTGGCGTGGTCACTTTGCGTAGCAAGTGGCAGAGCTGGGCGGCCATAACAATGTTGTGCGTTTCGACGACAGCGCTGTTCTTGCCCCTGGAACTGCGGCGTTCCGTTTTCCCGGTTGGAGGAAGCGGGTCGGGGACGCATTGGGGAGAGTGATGGCCTGCGGGGAGACGAGGAGCGGGGACAGTGAGTCTGAGATGGGGGCTGGGTTGGCTGAGACTTGGGAAGGTTAGTGTAGCCATACTGCGGTAAGGGATAGGGAGCAGGTAGGTGCATTGGATGTGGGTCATACGGGAACGGCCGAGTAGCGTCGTGGAGTGGTTGGAGGCGACGGCGACAATATAGTGCCACGCAACCTGGAGTACCGCAGGCGTAGCAAATCAACCAATTGTCAGAAGTTCGCCAGGAATTGCTGACTCGCGGTGTGGCCCAATGTCTTGAAAGAGGGGTGGAGTGGGGAGAAGTGAAGACATGCGCAGGAAATGCTGCTGGCGGGGTCTGCTGCGTACCACCTGGGCATACGTAATAGGCACGGCTACGGGCTGCATTAGCAGGCGCATGCTGAGCAGGCATGGCCACAGGATGCTGGTGGGCAGTGACGGGAACAGCCTGAGCTACCTCTTCGGCAACAATGTCGCGGAGTGGTGAGGGCAGACGAGAGGATGGCGGCTGCTGCATGAAGGGAATCAACGACTGTTGCCGAGCTACTTCTTCACACACAAAGTCTTTTATCTCTTTCAAAGTTGGTGAGTGATCGGGAACAGAAGTAAGGCTGGAGAGCAAGTCGGCGTGTGAGGAAAATGGCCGAGTCAGGGCGCGCTGCTTCCTCAACTCGTCGAAATTTGGACACAAAGTGACAAGTTGCGCAACGGTGGCAGGATTTCGGGCCAGGAGCATCTGAAATGCGCAATCATTTATCCCTTTGAGGATGCGCTGAATCTTCTCCGACTCGGGCATGGTGGTGTTACATGGTTGCAAAGACCAATAATGTCTTCAATGTAGCTGGTGAACGATTCCGTTGGCTTCTGTGCGCGAGTCCGCAAGTGTTGTTCGATTCTGGACTTGCGGACAGCGGGTCGGCCAGAAACGTCAGTAAACGACGTTTTGAAGATAGACCACGTCGTAATGTCGTTTTTGTGGTTATACCACATTTCGGCCACGTCAACGAGGTAAAAGATGACGTTAGTCAACTTGTCCGCGTCATCCCACTTGTTTTTTGCACTCAGCGGCTTGTAGTTAGTGAACCAGTCTTCCGCGTCGGTCTCATCAGCTCCGCTGAAGACCTTCGGCTTTCGCAAGCGGAGGACGCTGGGGTTGCTGGAGGATGGAGTGGAAGAGCCAAGTTGTGCGTTGTTGGTGGCCATGATGGGAGGTAGCGCTCGGCTGCGCAGATCCAGGTTTAGGCGATGGCGAATGGCAGCACCCAAGTTCAATTGGCGGGGAATGTCAGCACCCTCCACCAATTGAAAAGGGGTTTATTGGCGTGTCTTGCGACCGTGGCCCTAAAATAGAAACACGATCGGTACAGAGCAACGGTCAAGCATATGCCGGTGACGATCAGCACGAGGCGAGCGAGAGAAGCCCAGGAACCAGTACCCAAGCGGGGGCGCTGTTGCTTGCTAACGATGCGTTTTCTTCTTCACAATATATATATATATATATATATATATATATATATATATATATATATATATATATATATATATATATACATATTTATATATATATAGAGAGAGAGAGAGACAGACAGAGACAGACTCTATTACGCTTCAAGCCACCTTACCTTGACAATCCCAAAAGCTTTTGAACGCCTTTTATTTAGACAAATAAGCTTCTACTTCTGTAAATGATTTTGAAGGGAAGTACCAGAGTACAAACACATAACTTCTGAGGTGGTAGTTAAATGTCAATGACTTCGTTGTTATGTGGTGGTGACGCCTATAGCGAATCACTCATTGAGAGAATTGCCCTACAGAAAAAAATGATTGATAGATATGTGGGGCCTAACATCCCGAAACCACCATATGCGTATCAGAGACGCTGTAGTGAAGAGCTCCAGAAGTTTGGAGCCCCTGGGGTTCTTTAGCGGGCACCCAAATCTGAGCGCACAGGCCTACAGCCCTTCAGACAAGGCCCCGCGCAAGATGATAGGGGAGTTTTCGAAACAGCAAGTTTTTTAGGGTGCTTAAATCTTTTATATAATCTTGTTGGGACCTTATACATGACTTATCGATTTTTAATGGCGGTCCTTGTGTGGCCAGCAGACACTCTGTAGTAACAATTATAAGTGATGCATTAACTTCAGTGTAACTAGAGCAGCTTTTGTTTGACAATAGCATTTGCATCAGGTCCAAGTCGTTTTAGACAATCGACGTAGACGTTCTCTAATAGTAGCTGGGAACACCAGATAGGCCGCTCTCCAACGGGGTGCACCGGCGGAAATACACTGCGATTGACTGTACATGCGCGGGCTTATGTGTTTAAGGGGCATTATTCTGAGACAAGCATTAGGGACCTACTAGCGTTAGGTCTCCCCACAGCCCCTTCAGAAAAAAAAGTCACAAATTAGCCGCAAAGTCGAATCAATGAACGCGATAGCAACAAATTGGAAGGTCACGCGCTGAATGGAAAGCATATCGAAAGGTGCCCCGTGTTTCTCCCACACAAAATATGCACGAAACGTACTAACAGGTACAAATGCACGCGAATAAGCGTCTCAGTTTTTACTTCAATGTGTCTGAAAAGCGAGCGCCTTTCGCAAACGGAGAGTGCTTTCGTAAACGGAGAGTTAATTGTGCTCTCAGTAAGTACAACAGAATCGTTCCAGTTATGGCCCGAGGCCAGCCAAGACGCATGACTCTCCCCTCCTTCCCACCGCGAGAGAAGGGCGTGTGAGGGAGCGTCGCCTTCTCCTCTGAGCGGGACTAAGTACGCGTGGAGGATTAGAACGCACGCCGCCGCGCGATGTGATGACGTACGCTCATTGCGCCACCTTGCTGGTAATACTGAAAACACAATTACCCCAGATATGCCCGTCAGCGGCGGGAAGTGGTAGATATAAATAGCTTGCCGTTTGAATGGTGGGGAACGCGCTTCTCAGTGGCGCAGTAGTTAAAGCCTTCCACTCTCGATTCAGAGGACCCAAGTTCAACTCCATGCGTTGAAGTCTTTCTTTCGTAATTTTAGATGCGGAAGCATCTTATACTCGCGCCTTGTAGTGCGCCGTCCGCGCCGTCCGCACCGCTTCTCGAACATTCGACAGCTGACGCGCGCGTATGCGCCGTCGCGCCGTCGCCCACTCTTCCACCATCCGTGCATCCCTTCCTCCTCTACACATCGCGCGTGCTTCACTCCTCCACCATCTGTGCACCCTTCCTCCTCTACACACCGCGTTCGACATCTACAATTCTCCTGATTCTCCAGTGGACGCGCATGTGGCGTCGCGCTTCGAGAACATTCAACAGCTGACAGTGCATGCGCCGTCGAGCTGTATATATACTCAAGGTCGGCGCTCGCTCGCTCAGTTGCCGCTCGTCGGTTGGTTTGTACGGCGCGTCGACGTCCAAGGTCGCGGTGAAATGAATTCCAACGAATCCACAAACACAATGATCGACGTCCCTTCGACCAGCGCCGCCCTTTCGCATACGTGTGTACGTGTTCACTCATTTAACACCCCCTCCTACAACTACGTTAACCAATTTAGCCATCGACCCAAGTAAGTCGCAATTTAACACCCCATTTCACAACCACGTTAACCAATTTAGCCATCGACCCAAGTAAGTCGCACTTTAACACCCCGTTAACCAATTGTGTGCTCCGCATCCTCCTCAGTGTTCCCCCGAGGGAAGCTGCGGGCAATTTTTTTTTCTTTCTTGCAATTCCAATATATAGATACGTATAAATTTATGTTGAGTGACGGTGGCGCCAACGCTTACGCTGGCGATGAAATCCCGCCGAGAGGGTCCATATAATTACTATCGCAATTAAAAAAAAACGCCAATGCTACAGTCACAGTCACGTTCCGAATGTACACTGACGAATGAGGCGAGTGGTGCTTATATTATTAGGTGGTACTACATTGGTGTGATCGCATAGGCCTTCCAATGAACGTGCATACACAGCATGTTGCAGGCCCGATCTGGCTAGCTGGCTGCTCTCGCTGAAACTACCCAGCCACCTAACTCTAGCATATTGTACCGAGGTATCACAAGTGTTGTTTCAACTTACAGCGGTGCGTCTTTGTTCTAAGGAGACTGAGCACGTACACGTATGTATGCGCATGAGGGAACCGCGTAGAGGAAGGCGCCCACCTATGTGTCGAGAGGTTGTGTTCCTATTCTTGAAGAGCGTCGTAGACAGTCTACGCAGTCAGTCTAGAAGACAGCACCGAGCCCACGTTGTCCGAGATATGAAACACGTCTAGGCAGCTTCTGCGCGATGAGGCGCCACCTAGCGTTGAAAAGAGAAACCTAAAAAAATTTAACTGTTGATTTTTTTAGCTTATTGTGAGTTAAAATCTAAGAAAAAATAACTGTACTCGCATTGAGTGTCTGGAGAAGCGTTTGTTTGTTTGCAGACGGCTATTCCGGCGAGATCCGAGCTATCCGCTACAACCCGAGTAATTTGCTCAGCCACCACCGCAGAGGAAGGAAAGGTAGGAGAGGCCCTGACGTCACTCGTTGTGAAGCCGCGATGGAGCCGGAAGTCAGCCATATTGACCTGGCAAATTCTCCTCTCTTGTTTACATTCGATATGTAAAGCAGAAGGCACGGCTCTCTTTCCGGCTCGGAAAGCCCGTGAGCTGCGCAGCGCGCGTGTCGTGACGATTCGAAACTAATGAAACGGGGCTCAACACTCTGGGCCAGTGCAATGCCTTCGGAGAAATCATTTCGTCACAGTATTAACAGCGAGTAACAGCTCACCAAAAACGAAGCAAGTACAAGAGAAAACCGCACTAGATGCATCGACAACGGTGAGGGTTTTCACGTAATTCAGAAACTCTACAGACAACATGATCAGTCGTGCGCCTTCTACTGTTGCAATCCGCCACGTGGCCGACGCAGCGTCCGGCCACTGTGTCCGTGTTCCGCGTGAAACTCACCGGCGTCAGCTATCTGCGACCGTGGTGACTTTGAGCACAGTGCAAGTGACACTTGAACGCGGTTGCTGTTACGTGTAGATTACATGCAATGCTTGGGGAGAGTATACGAAGCGGAATGGAAAAGGTGTTTTTATACGCACATGCAAGTTGTTACTGTACACACACAACATGAAACTACATATGTGCACATGGTACTCATTGCGTCTTGCTGGGCTCAACAGCGTCGTCCGTTGTCACAAGCAGGAGCACGCCCAACCGTCACTGACCTGCAAGGCATTGGTCGTCTTTCCGCTTCGTCATGGTGCTCAACGCAATTTCGCTGAACACTAATTGCTTCATCCGCGTCATCCGCCACACGACATATGGATATGCACTCGTTCTATGAACTGTTAAAACCCCGTGATGGACAAAAGGATTTGTAAACGTCGCTAAGTGTACAGTAACTCCCAGGAGAACACTCCGTAAACAATAACGTGGCGCAGAGCACGGATATTGTCCGCCACGGCTCAGCACGAGACCTGGGGAGGCACACAAGCCACCGCCAGCCACGGCCGCTCACTGCTAGACCAGCTCCAATGCGCAACGCGTAACCATAGTAACGCCGCCATTGTGCCCAGTGAATATGGCCGCAATGATGTCATTTCCTCCTTACTTTTCACGCCGCGCGCTGTCTGCGCATGCCCTCTCCTACCTTTCCTTCCTCCGTGGCCACCATCTTGCTTGGACAGCAAAGTAGCCTGCATCGTATTTGTTTATGATGCAGTCTTCCCGAAGCCGTCCATTTGCCGGCTACGTAAGAATCGGAATCAGACTTAAGATGGCCGCCGCCTATGGTGACTTTCTGAACACACCCTAGAGATAGAAACCATCGCGATTAGCGCAACGAAGCAGGGCACATGAAAAAAAAAAAAGCCCCGCAAAAGAGCACTCAAACAATTGATTTTGTTGAAATCATCCGCGAGGAGGGCGCAACGTTAGTGCCGAGTGATTACTCAGTTATGGGCATGCACGTTTTAAACAACAGTTGCAGCCGAAAGTCCCGATGAAACGTGTAAAGAACTCTTTGCTTGCCATTTTCATTTCAGAAAAGCAAACACCAGGAGGTATTTATCAGAGGCACGCCATCAATTTGTTCTCAATTTTTTTTTCAGCCATCGCAATGCATGTAGTCTTTTGACTTGACCAATGGCAGGTTAAAGCTGTGGGATCCCCATTTGCACTCCCCCTCCAAGAATGGGAAACACTGCGAATGCTTATGGAATCACAGACCACGTCACATTTTCTTAATCTGAATGCTCAGACAGTGAGCACTCACCGCACTCGTGTTGCTAATTATTTCTGGATAGCCCAAGTATGTTCATTGTCCTTATTTTGACAAAGACACTCGGGGACAGCAGGCAAACCGATGCAAAGTGACGTTTAAGATAGAACCAGGTATTTAAATTTGTAGTTTGCCGAAAAACTGAAAATCGCATATTCCGAAAAACACCACGATAGACTGCCTGTACGGGAATAATGTGGCAAATCCGGCCACTGTATCTTTGTAGACAGCATCCATAATACTGTATGAGTTAATGACGAGTTCTAGTGCATACACGCCACTGCTTAGCGTGCAGTTGGTCGTTCAGCTGTTCAGCTAATCTCATATCAAATCTTTGTGTGGGCATTTAAGATCAGAACATGAGCATTACTGACATGCCCTAAGACTTAGGTGCCAAGCGTCAGGTGAGCCCTGGATAAAAAGTTATAGCATATTCATGGAGTGAATGATGAGAGGGGTGAATCGTCTGTCTGTCTGTCTGTCTGTCTGTCTGTCTGTCTGTCTGTCCATCCGTTCATCCGTCCGCCCGTCTTTCTTTCTATCCATCCGCCTGTCTGTCTGTCTGTCTGTCTGTCTGTCTGTCTGTCTGTCTGTCTGTCTGTCTGTCTGTCTGTCTGTCTGTCTGTCTGTCTGTCTGTCTGTCTGTCTGTCTGTCGAAAGAACTCGAACGATGCGCGCGCCATCTTGTGAATACTTCGCGCATAAGGAATGGCTATGGCAGACAAGCCTTACGGCTTATGAAGCTTCACCCCCGAAAAAATGCTTTTTCCTTTCATAGCGTTGCAACGGTTTTCTACACAGCCGCAGCTCTGCTGATCGCTGGTGTCCGTGGTACCAGGACCGGGCTCAGCTTTTATTTTTCTGGTCGTGTATCAGCTTACTGCGAAATTTCATATAACATTTTGTTGAAAATTATCACAATCTACCATTTTTTTCATCCAGACACCGCCTTCGACTGAAAAACCTCCTCCACCTCCTCCTTCAAACTCAAGCAAATCAACTACAACTAAAAAGACCACACCATCTAAGACTACATCAACTAAGACCGGATCAACTAAGACCGGATCAACTAAGACTAGAAAAACTACGACCACGAGTAAGTAGTGCTCACTCTTAACAAGCAGATAAACGGCTAAGATAAAAAATAAAGGCTAAAGGAGGTCGATAAAAATAGGGCAGAGCATATTCAACAACTATTATAAAATAACTAATGGTAGTTTGTCTCTATCTCTCAAGATGAAGATATGTGACAACCGAGTGTTGCCCCTACTTACCTGCGATGCAGAAACCTTGTGGATTACAACGTCGTTTGTACTCAAATTGAGGACAACGTAGCGAGCAATGACATGAGAAAAGATAGGTCTAACTTGAAAAGAGAAGTGGAGTGCGGAGTAGGCCAGGGTTCAAATGAGAGTTATGCACACCTCAGTTTAAATTAAGCAGAAGAAATAGACGTGGGCCGAGCATGCAGCATGTAAAAAAAGCAACAGCTGCTCTTTAAAGAGGACATGAAGACCTCCTCGAGCCTGTTGAAGTAACAAATTTGTTGGAAGGCAGACACGGCTATGAACTGCTTAGCCAAATATTGCAGTCATCAGCGCTGCTTAAAGGTTACAAGCGGAGCGCAAAGTTGCTGTTTTGACAGTAAAGAACTCGCAAGCAGAAGCTGCCTGCGTCGGCGTTTTCGACGTTAGAGAGGGGGGAGCATTGGAGCGGAGAGAAGGGGTAGAAGACGCGCATGCGCTGCGAAGGTGGTCACGCTGCACACGAGATTCAGCTCGGCGCTAAGGTGCTTGGCATCTAAATCCGTCACTATTATCGGCGTTGGGATATTTGAAAACCCTGTGCGACATTCAGCGCAGCCCTGACATGTCTGTCTAAATGCTGCTATAATTTCTCCTAACTCTCTGACTGCTCTGACCTATCTATTGCCTAAACTGCTCTGACCTCCATTTTGCCACCTTATGGACCACTTTTCATTCTAAATAATAGTGTTCAGTTGAAGGGATCAGAAAAATTCGCCATTATAGCCACAGACTCACCATATACACGGAATTGTCCTTGCGTTAGTTCTGTCATATTCATTTCTTTCACAACAATATTTCTTTTCCTTCATCTTCAGCGAAAGGCTTATTCTTGTATTATTGAAATCAGAGTGAATTGTCAATTGTTTACGCGAATGCAGCGACGACTCCTCCTCCACCACTGATGTGCTCGGTCAGCGAAACGGCCACTCATCAGACCATGTACCCGGGTGACGGCATTTGCGACATCCTCATGTACACCGACGTGCGACTCCTGAATCAGGCGTTTGAAGAGCCGATCGTGCCCGCCTCTTATCAACTGTTTCTCGAGCTCTCTGCTAAGACATATAAGAAAACGACGTGTGGCATATCACTAGACGTGCGGTAAGTGCGGCGACTGGCGCTAGCGAAAACCGAAAACTGGAGGCCGCGAGGAGTGTTTGTACAAAACCTTTAGGTAGAGGCAATGCTTTGTCGTTTATTTATTCATTTTTTCATTCAAGTGAAGGCTGTTTTGAGTGAACAAATACAGTAGATTTCAGAACGTAGTTGTCCGCCACCACCAGTGTTCTTAACCATCAACGCGCGAAATAAAAAAAAAATGAACGGTGATCTCCGCGCTTCGCTGCAAATGTCCTCCATATAGACAAATTCCACGGGACTTACGTCACGAAAATGTGGTGGCGCTGCCTTGGTAGACGAAAGGTGCTCAGCCTACCACAGTTTCTGCTGGGTTTGCAATAGTGTATACAGTGTTCTCAGTCATAAAACGAGAAAAAAATTGTCAGCATATCCACGGAGTGAATGATGGAGAGTGGGGCGATGCATTCGTCCGTTCATTTGTTCTTGCTTCCATCCATCCATGCGTCCGTCTGTGTGACCGTCCATGCGTCCATCCGCCCGTCGGTGCGTGCCTCTGCTCGTGCGTACATCCTTGTGGTTGTCCATGCATCCGCCCCTGCGTCCGTTCATGCGTCCATCCATGCATCTGTCTGTGTGTCTGTTTGCCCATCTATTTAACACTCCATGTACCAGCATCTCGCATCTTTTCATCATATATTCCCCATATAGAAGCACCGCCATCCAGCGGACATGCCAAGGACTAAACGAGAGGTGGCACACGCACACTTTCTTACGGCTTGCACTTCGGGTCTTCTTCCCACCTTTAACCACCTCGAGTTTATGGTATATACTAGTTCATTGTATTTAAGGCACTACGGCTCAACGCTCGCTAAACCTTTCTAAAACTAAGGAGGTTACACCCAGCGAGTATAACGTAGCAACCCTTTCTTGTCAGATAGTGTTCAATGTACATGCCCATGGCTGCTAATGGGGATCGCAGCGTGCGCGTTAAATAAACGCCGCATGCTCCTGTCTCTCATTTCCCATTAGGAGCTTTTGGTATGTACATTGAGCACTATTTTCATTGTTCAACAACGCACAGAAGAAATCTCTCAACGGCACCACCTTGGAGGTCAAAATGTTATACTTGTAACACACTACAACGGCTACGAGAGACGAACGGGAGCTTCGCCCCTAAAATGGTATGCCGACAAACTGCATCGCGGTTGGATGTGAGTCGCGTCTCACAACTTAGTTTTGTTTGTGTGCGCACATCTCAGCCCTCACAGCTTATGGCTTTCACAACGCTTATGGAGTCTCACATCGTCGTTTTGTTGGCGCATATCGCAGCCCTCAGCGCTTATAGCGGAAGTTACGTGTGGACGTCGCTATAATTTTAGCCATAATGTTGACATCAGCCTACCTGTGTTTACAAACATGGAATGGGTCTATACGATAATCTACTGTCTGGAGGCACTGCGTGAAATATGGACACCACAGGACAAATAATCGAGTTACAAGATGTTATATTGCGCGTTACAAAAGCAATATACGAACCAGGCGCCGCACAATATTTATTGCGCAACCTGAGAGAGACTGAGGGCTTTCCACTCCTGCACTAATAACACCAGCACTTACCGCCATTTATGGAGAGGAAGTATGCTGAAATATAACTTGTAGCTCATTACAAGGGAGTTTTCGAATAGGGACCCCAAAAGTTTACAGCCCCAAAGCTCTTCGATTATGCACGCTTTGCGTCAAGCAGGAACGAAGAGTTTTCGAGCGGGGTCTGCGGCGCTTAGGATATTCACCCATTTTTCAGTCACATCACTTCAGAGGGTACTGTCTCATTTGTCTGATGCAAATCTTGTAGGGCAGGCTTTGGGGTTCCCGCAAAATTTGAAGAACAGCTTCCCCAACCCAAACCCCAGCGAGGTTTGGATTTTACGCATGCGCAGGGGCCTTGGCTCTATTTTTTTGAAGTCTGTATTCAAATACTCTCTATTGACGATAGTTATTTGCCTTGCAAATGGCAGGTAGTGACTTGTTGGCAAGACTCGTGCACGTGCCATCGCCCGACCAAGTCATCTCTGGATTGGTAGAGTGAAAGGGTTGAAAGGACGAAGACATGCTCTCCATGCAGTAGATCAGTTGCTATACAGGTGCGCCTTAATGACTTCCGAAGAGGCGGGTTCAAATAACGGCTACTCTGGCCGCATGTTGCTAAAGGCGGAATCAGCTGACGCCCCGGCGCCTAGCTTTAAGAACGCGTTTATGAACGCAAGGCAGCCGTAATAAATCTCGTGTTTGCTATGTCATGTCAAAAAATAATTCTGCGTTGATTGCGCGACTGTAAAAAAATAAACAATTGAGAAATGAAAGATTGTAGGTTCAACGATCATATCAGCTTTAGTAAACGTATTCACAGTGAAAAGTAATAGCCTAAATTCGCAATAACAAAATCTTTTGAATGTATGAATGAATGAACTTTAATAGGTCCCTTAAAGCGCGACTTAGCACGTTGCGGGCCGTCGCCACGTGGGAATAGAAAGACCAAGTCTTTATGCTGTGTCGCGGGCCCGTTGGAATGCCGACAACTTTCATTCGAGTTCAGAGCTGGTAATACCACCCTTCTATTTGCGGGTGATATTATCACCCTCCTTTTTAGACGGCGTGCTGACTTCACTGCGTAGCGCGGGGCACCACCAGAGGAAGTGTTATAAATTATCTATACGATTGCAGAAGGAATATGTGTTAGTTGGCTGTATTTAGGGATTGATTGATTGATTGATTTGTGGGGTTTAACGTCCCAAAACCACCATCTTGTGTAATAGCGCGGGGTTAGGGTACGCCCTGACTTGAAGAAGCCCGAGTGTCGGAGCTAGAAGTCTGCTTAGTTTTATAACGATGAAAAAAATATGTTGTGAGTCTATTGTAGCACACTATCTGCTATGCTTACGCTCATGAATGCAAAATTACTGTGATGGCTCTATTGAATGAAACCTTATAATGCTCATGAATGGTAACAAAAGGGTAAAATTAAAAACTTTGGTGCTGCAGTAAGTTTAGAAGGGCCATCGGTACTCCAAAGAAATCAAACAAAATGTTTTGAAACTACAAGAGGCCTAGTTTGTTAAAGATGAGAAGTTCTAGCGCGAGGCTAAAAACATGATAAAAGCACAACAACAAAAGGCCTCCGGCATTGCGCCTATACCTATATTCGATACGATATCCGCTGGTTACACCTATACAATATCCGCTGGTAATAAATACATATAAACGTTTTGATGGTAACAACGAGACATAGTTATCAGGTACCTTATAATAGAAAACTCTTGATCAGCTGTCCTTGGTCATGCCCTGACATCACACAGCGCCCACACGTCGTTAGCACTTCGCCTCCACTGAAATACGCTCACCGTGGTGCCCAACTAGGTAAAACTCAGATTTTAGTGCACGTTAAAAAAACTCCAGGTGGTCGAAATTTTCGGAGCCCTCCACTATGGCGTCTCTCATAATCAAATGGTGGCTTTGGGGACGTTAAACCACACATAACAATCGTATTGTTGGGACTTATGCTATTTAGCAATCATGTATGATTGTATTCAAATTGGGTAAAAGTTTTAAAAATCCACTTGCAGTGAGCGTGCTTCGCAAGCAATGGTTTAAATTTTCTTGAACGTTCTTGCATGATGGTGTGCTCTTCGAACAGCGAACGCATGCATCCCGTTTGTTCTTCCAGGTACTTAAACGAAATGACTGATAAAGGCATGACGAGTGCGCTACAGTTCGTTCAAACGAAAAAGATCAAGCATTTTGGCATTCTGAAGATCTATGGAACCGACGCTGACCTCCAAAGCTATGGCCCAGCTCTGTTGAAGAAGACAACGGCGGTACAGTGATGTTAAATTTCCGTAATATTGTGGATGTAGCTGTCGTCGCAAGGAACATTATTGCATTGATTCTATCTTTCAACAATGCTGAACGAATATGTGCCTTTTTTTTGTTCAACCGCCATATAATTAAATGCTCCTCCAAAGCTTCCCAATGAAAAAAAAAAGAGTAATGAAGCAAGCATTGTAATCTTCGTCGAACTAAGCTTAGCGGTAGAGATCAATATGTTTGACAAAGTTACAAGCAGTATTTACGAGTAAGAAGGGTCAATCTCTCACAGTTTGACGGCAGCACGTGCTCAGATAATCTT
This sequence comes from Rhipicephalus microplus, assembly GCF_043290135.1. Taxonomy (NCBI): domain Eukaryota; kingdom Metazoa; phylum Arthropoda; class Arachnida; order Ixodida; family Ixodidae; genus Rhipicephalus; species Rhipicephalus microplus. Next base: position 117,797,433 of record NC_134705.1, on the reverse strand, counting down.
ATAAGTACAGACTTGCACTTTTATGCGAATTCACTGCTTAGGCGAAGAAAAGAAGCGCATGCATACGCGGGAGAACGCGGCAATGAATTCATAGGAAAGGATATGATGTACTAAAAATATCAGTATAGTTTAGTCAGTTTTCAGAATTAGTTCGAATGTAATGAAGTGCATGAATGTTCGTTATTTAAGCTAGCCGAACAAGTAACCGTAGTCGTAAAACGGCGCAAGCTTCGCCATAGGAAGGGTGCGGGGGGAGGGGGGTGTTATGCAGCAATAAGGATCTTCTCTAAACAATGATAGGACAGGTCAGCCTGAGTAAAGGTATGGGATGTGATTGTCCCACCCCCTCGGACAGTTGATCGCTGGTGCCTCCCCGCTGCCCCATCTTATTGAACACGCCTATGGTTGTAGGAAACTTAGAACCTTGGACAAACTGATCCTGAAACAGATGAACTTCTGGTGGTCGTCGCTATTTAATACCGTATATTGAGCTATAAGCTTAGCAGATGGCACTCCCAATATGACTTCAGACTTGTTGAACAACAAAAGAAGTTTGTAGAGAGGTCAATGAAAACTTGAGAAAAGCGAAATTTTAGGTGTAACCCTCCTCAAACAAGTTCGCGCATGAAGATATATATTATATATTGGTAGTTTTTGCGTAATACAATGTGAAATACTTTGTTACGTGAGAAGTGCTTTTGATTTCATTTATGTACGATGTTCTTGATGCCTCATTCTATTGTTCCGCCTCATGCATCCTCTTCTGCATTCTCGCTCTAGCTTGAAAAGGAATGAACTCTAGAAGAAATAAAAATTAGCATCAATTTTCTTTCTTTTGCAGAAATTAAGATCTGTCATTCCAGCTTCGGAATATGGGAAATCGTCACACATTATTTTCGGCTTCGGATACTACAGCTACGACTTCAAGGACTCTTACAACACTCTGAAGGCAACGGTGACAAACCTGACGTCGTGAGTACCCCATCGCTCTAGATATGGCATAAAGGCCGAGATATACTGCGGCGATATGATTTTTCCAATGCTATTTACCGCGTTCTCACAGGAGGTTCGCAGAGGCGTAGAATGAGGAGAGTTGGGTATACGAGATAATGAAGCGTACCTTAGTTACGCGCGCGTCGCTGATGACATTGCATTGCTGAGTAACTCTGGCGACAAATTTCAATTTAGGATTACTTAATAAGACAAGGTGAGCAGAAAGATGGGTCCTAAAGTTAATCTGCAAGTAACAAAAGTAATATACAACAATCTCGTAAAAAACAGCGCTTCGGGAGAGGTAGCAGTGCGCTTGAAGTTGTAAAAGACTGCGTTTAATTCGAACAGGTAGTAACCGTCGAGCCGAATGACGAGTTGGAAGTAACTAGAAGAATAAGCGACTGCCATGAATTGCAAAAATCTAGGGTCCATGGCCAAAAGAAAAGGTGCAAGCTACTGAAGCGCGTGCAGTCGTTCACTTTCTGGAGCAATCAGAAATAGCTCAAAAGTACTAAACGAAAAAAAATGCATTATTTCCACAGTTAACCGGTATGTTTGAAAAAATATTTTCGTGCTTCCCTAAGATATTTTCGGAAAATCCTTTCTGAAAACAGTTCAGTACTTAAGTGACAAGATCACCTTAGCCATTATATTGAACTTTCATGTTTTGTGTGAACACTTAAACTGGCATGATTACTTGTGTTTTTACAAACTCTGTGAGGTGTGGACACATTTCTGTGTAGTGTGGACACGTTTTTGTGTGGTGTGGACACTCAGTATTGAAAATCGTGGACTATTTGGGTAAGCGTTGTGCTATGTACATATGTATAGCCTTGTGTTTGCAACAAAAAGTGCGATGTCGACTTTTGTGCAAGAGGAGTAGCTGGCGCCACTCATAGGCACCAACCTCTCGTAACATACATTTTATAAGAAAAAGAGGTGGCGCACATTCGAGAAGGAACCTTTCTTGACAAATAGTAGATTGTCATTATTCATCAAGAGGAGTGTATAAAAGACCAACGTCTTACTGGTACCTACCTATGCAGCAAAAAACTTGTGGGAATACTGGAAATAGGCATATATATATATATATATAAGGCCGTGGCGCGGTCAAAACGTTAGTCATGAAGTGCTTCCCCGCTTCTTTGACGCTACGTACAGTATATATATATATATATATATATATATATATATATATATATATATATATATATATATATATATATATATATATATTTTGCTACGTGGTATGCTATATTGCTATCTTAACTGGTAGCGTACACCACTAGCCAACCCCAAGATCACGAAAGGAACGGTGGGAATTTTCATCACGTCCCGATTATGAATGAATAATTGCAATGGTTTAACTGCGCAATATCACTAGCTTATGAAGAAAAAACTACAGAGGGCGTTGGGGTGCAGTGTAAGCTTGAGTGCGCGAACACGAAACACCGTAGCCTGCTTATCCCAAAGTCTGTGACCTATAGTAAGATTAATTGAAACATCTTTTTCGCCGATGTAGATACCGCCGCAAGAGATGTCTCATAAGGTTTTCTCACGTTGTCGCAGGGATGACGTGACCGTGGTAGTTATTATTACGTGCGTGTTGACGGTGCGCAGCCTGTCAACTTGCAAGGCAATGCCTGCAAGTGCCTGGGATCTAAAAAACAATATGATGTCATCGATGGTAAGTGAGCCTGTCCTGGGCACTGTCTGTCCCCTTCCCCCCTTAAGCTTGAAGTATTATTTTGAGAACGACATCAAAAATAGGATTAATAGGCCTAAAAAAGTTTGCCAATCATCAGAAACCAACGACGCACACATGAAAAGCATATAGAAAGGGAGGACGAGCTGCCATAACACTAGAAACGTCAGCTATTTCAAGTTAGTTGTATCATTGTGTTTGTTTATTTGTGCATGTAAAAAGCAGTAGTAATTTTTATTTGCTTTCTAGCAGTCTTTCTGTAGTTTAGCGCTCAGTCTTTCATAAGTGAAGATTTGAAAGGTTGCTGTTTATATTGCAAAAGATAACTACAAGATATCAAGTATACCCACTCGTGGAGCTGTTAGCTATGGTCAGAGTAGCACTGTATTCAATTTTGACTTCTCTAAAACAGTTGTATGCTTCAGCTGTGTGTTTCTTCCTTGTTGTATATGATGGACTTTTGTGTGACAGCTATAGATGAAGGGTGTTTTGTTCCCACTAACGAAAACAACAACAAAAAACAGATTGACCTCTTTCACCCATTGCTGATGCTTTTTTATCATGTTGTCTTGTGACACTCATCGATGTATCGAATACGCTACGCCCAATCAGCAGTACCTGAAAAATAGTTGTTTTTAGTGGTGCGTTCCAATTGCTTTCGTTAGCAGTAGCAGTCGATGTCCTAAATGTCATACGTGTATCCGTAATCAGTGCATGCAGCAGCAACCATTGCTCAATGTCTACAAAAAGCATGGCTTTATAATCCTAAACGTTATTTAGGTGAGAAGACAGTCTGAAGAGCCGTTTCCACGCACAGACATGGAAGTATAATGCGGAAATATGTCGTTTAACTTTTGACATTTTAGGAACTGCAACTGTAGTGCGAATATACGAAGAATATTATGATATTTCTGCTGCGTTCTTTCATAATTTCAAATAAAGAATTCTTGAATTCCAAAGGTATTATAGCTGACATCTTTTGTAGTTTAAATAGTGCATTCAGTTCTTGTGTAAAGCTGTAAATTACTAAGAGCCAGTACTAAAGTGTCCTTTATTGGAAATTAAAAAAAATTGTGAAATGAATTTAGAAGATCAGTTTTCTGAAGGGGTTACGAAACTTCGCTTCTTAGGTAGCTTTTCGCCTATGGCACAGTGTGATGATTGAATAAATTTCAGTTTAAGCCACGGGCACGTACGGTATTTTTTCGATGACGCCCACATATTGTATTTCGGGAGGCATTTTAATGAAATCCTTTGTCACGTGTGATGTTCCTTCTAAAGTTGTGCTCGAAAATCACAATTAACCAATAATGACTTCATGACGACCACCTGAAATAACCTCAGTTAAAATGATTCGACTTCCCATCATACTCACGTTTAGAATCAAGAAAAAGAGGGCTTTAAAAGCGGTCTCAGTTCGAATAACTGTATATGCTTCTGACGCAGACACAGCATTCTTTCAAGCATGCCGCGGCGTAAAAGCTTCGGCAAAGGACTTACAAATAGTGCACATTCTCTGTTACAGAAGAATACGATCCCCATGAAGACTACTTCGTTTGCTACCAACGCAAAAATAGTTGCTTTCGCATTCCAGATGGGCGTGTTGAATTACCAGATGCCCGTAAGGTTTATGAAGCCGGAGTACGCGGTGTATCAACGTTGTACCCGTTTTGCCATAGGCAGCATGCCAGAGGTAAGGGTGTGCTACTTAGCATACGGTTTCTGTAAGTCACTGCTGCGGGTGAACCTGCTCGAGAAAATTCGATTCAAGCACCGTAATGTGTATGTACAAAAGTGTAGCAAATGCAAGGCGCAGGAAAGCTTATCGTTTAAGTCCGGTATTCCGATACACTTGGGCTTCCACTGCAAGTTAGCAACCCTAACACAAATTGCTCATTCTTGTGCCCGCATATTGCAGTGACCACACCAAACTTTCGTCATACTCTCGACAATGTTGATCGACGTGTGGGCTTTAACGTCCCTAAACCACCGTATGATTATGAGAGACGCTGTAGTGGAGGGCTCCAGAAATTTCGACCACTTGGGTTCTTTAACGGGCACCCAAATCTGAGCACACGGGCCTACAGCAATTTTGCCTCCATCGAAAATGCAGCCTCCGCAGCCGGGATTCGAACCCGCGACCTGCGGGTCAGCAGCCGAGTACCTTAGCCACCAGACCAACATGGCTGGGTGACTTTTGACAATGTAAAAGTATACATCTGAGAAATATACGTGTATACATGCGAAGCATACATATAAAGTATACATGTGTATACATGTGCCTGAACAGTTATGGCCACGCACACCCATGAATGTAAAACATTTACAGGCGGCACTGCCATATTTTTGGAAGTACAGATAACTTATTTCGTGTTCTTTATTTTACCGCAATCGTGAAAAGCCTTTTGTGGATAGTTGGCGTTAGTGTCGTCTTGATTTCTTTTGATTTATCCCTGTTGTTTCGCACTATATTCTTTCCTATGCCTTCGTTACCAACTCAACAATCTGCTGGTAATTGTGCCCCGTGATTCGAAGCCTTCCTATGTTATCCATATTCATACCTTTGCCTTACTCGTTCTTACGTTCGAGTACTCATCCACCAGTGTTAACTTCTGTTTTTCACACTAGCACTCGGCGAAGGAACACTGACAAGCAACATTGGTAGGAAACTAAATGATGTACCTATAACGCTAATATAGTCACACAGGAGGATGTCAAACTTTTATTCCATGCAGTCACATCATCACATATAAATGCATCTGCGTAGACAACACTCGAGTGCTTCGTAAATGTGAATACTTGAGATGTGCTCTAACATGACGAAAAAGCCCCGAAAGCCACGGACGAGGCCTTCTGTAAGGTGGTTAACATTGGCAAGATGGCGCTGCTTTGAGTATGTAATCAGAGTGCTCTTTCAAAAAGGGTCTTAATGCTATGCTGGTACGTGTACAGTGTCTAATATTGTGCTCGCGCATACACCAATGTTACGTGTGCACAATCACCGTAATATTAGGGTTCAGAACAACTGTCCTAAAGATCGATCAACAGAACTGATAAGAGTGGCGCCTTATCTATTACGTAGCCTTTGCGATACCCTATCAAGAAAAAAGAAAGGAAGAGATATAAAAAAATATTTACTCTAAATATGGTGGCTACCTGCCTCACCGCAGTCCGCCTTTGTATGACAAGTTTTCGATCCTGAACTAATACTGAAGTGGAACAATGAAGCATGTAGGCAAATATTCTTGTCTACATGATTCTGTGCGTGCCTTGGCGTAAGCAGCACTTATGTAGCTAACACCAAAAAGCTACCAATGTCCCAATCCAGCAATTCTGCGTGTCATAGCTCTTGCGAATAAACTTTACAATTGCACTATTACCGTACTGTCGAAGTTGTTGTATAGAAAAAAAAGCAATGCTTACGACGCTTTTTTTAATGACATATCGAAGATGGTTAAATTGGCACAATAGTAATTAACATTAGTACTTAAGCTTGGAAGATAGTCGGTATTTTTCTAACCATTCGAGTGCAATGTCAGCATGTTCACCACGGTGCTGCTACCACGCCAAGAAACAGTCATGTTTCGTGTTGAGATGAGTCCTTTCATCGACGCAGCATCTCACAATTTTCATTTCAAAGGAGGGACATGGCTTCTGTACAAGCTTCGAGAGTGGATGATGAAGGCTAGAAGGATGACATCGGTGGTAGGTTGAACAGAACGTTAATGTCTTTCCGGTTTGTCCCATGTTTGCGACAAGCTCAGCACTCATGCAAATACAGGGGGATTAAATGTTCCTAGGCCACTATCACATGTATTCTTATGAGAGCATGGTATGGGAGCTTTTGACCTCCCCCGTCCCCCATATGCATTGCCAGGGCTGTCGCAAGTAATGCTCCCTTATAATTCAGAAGGCAAGTTATGAGGTGCGACTGCCTGTGGATTATCAAGTTTAGACTGGGCTATAGAGATTTCCTAATTGTACTCTAGAAGAAAATTTGGTGTTACTTTCTATAGAAGCTTCAACGTACGGGGCCTCAATCATCACCCGAGAGATGGGTAGCACACGGATTTGTCTAACCTTCGTTCTTTGATCTTGGCGTTTCAGCTCGTGGCCTTCTGCCGCTATGTCTCAAAACGAAGTTCAGAAATTGGTCAGCGGTCTCTCTTCATCACCTTCGAATATTTAGGCTCATCATTTCAAATAGGGTGATTAAGTTGACAATGGTCCACTGTTTTGTCCGAAAAAAATATGCCTAACACAACAAATAAAGCTGCAAGTGTGTTACAAGACAAGAACACAGCATTTACACGAATCCTTGCACCGCCTATCGTTCATGGGAGCTGAGCGATCATAGTGCCACAGTTTCAGTGAGTATTGCAGGAAACTGAATGGTCTAGACAGACGTAAATACGGCGTTTGTTGTGAGCGCGACGACCAGCTTAGTGAGTTTGAAGGGTTATTCAGGAGGCCGTTGGGAGATTTGTGTAAGAGTGACGAGTCAGGCAATGTTATCGGCATTGGTCATGAAGCATGCAATATCTGTTGCAGCAATAATTATGAGGCCCTTCGTTTTTTTCGCATAAATATACATAACAATGCTTGTGACAAAAAAAAAGATGCACCAATGGAAATATTGTTCAAGCATTGATGATGCAACTAGGTTTTTTGTTTTCAGCATGAAACTGTTTATCAGCATGAATGCGTGGTGATTCATTTCGCTAATGAGCAGTTACGTTCTAGAATTTTCGCGCCGTTTAAGCACGTGACACCTCGTCGTTTTGGTAGTGCAACTTCGATATGCAGCAGCTTCGCAGGGTCTTACACTGCCAGTGCAGCAGCAGTAACTGACAAAACTGTTTAGGCGCCACATAAAGGCTACAACGTCTACAGGCGAACATCATGCAATACATGCATCAGTGGAGTGAGAACCATGTAAGGAAAAATTGGAATGCTTAACTACGTTCAGGGTTCAATCTAGGAACTCTGTCTTTCGTGTTGGTGAAGCACTTTGTGGTACACATAGGCACAGGCATAGCTTCCTGTGTAATCAGGTGAGGGCACCTGATGGCGTTTCTGTTCTCAAGTGATGACGTTTTAAGCTAGCTTATATGGATCATCCGGGTTTATTATGCACTTATGGATGTCATCTTTGCGCGCAATTTAACAGACGATGCTAACTACTTCAGTTGCCAGAAATGTTTATTCATGAGCATGGTCACTAGTCATCGGGATGGCGATGCGCCACAATGCGTCAACGTTGGTGCATCCGCGTTAAACAGTGCAATAGCTGCCTTAAAACTACAGGCACTGTGCAATCTAACCTATATCAATGAACAACAAAGCACAGCTAGCACTGGGAAGACATGGCTCCGTTTTGTATTCTACCGACTTTTCTTTTTGAGGGACAACCATGTTCTTTTAGTTTTCGTGCGTAGTTTATTTCAGTTTTATAGCAGCAGTTACTATATAAGATATAAACAAATAGGTAGATTTGACGCGCTATCACGTTCACTGCCATAAAAGTAGTCATACGAAGCCTACCGTGCCCTAACAAAAACATTATTTGTTATAATCTGCGCAAATGAACACCCCAGCTCTCAATTTACACGTGTTTTTCATTCGTTCTAGTCATGCGAAGGCAGTACCACGGAACTACAAAGTGAGAAGGTAATGGCTGGCATTAATACAGCTGTCAACAGAACCTTCTTCATTACCTTTGATTCGCTGGACACAATGAAGGAAAAGGTACGACTTCTCATTATTTCGATAATACTGCTTGCCTCGCTAACTTTAGTTTGGCTTGAGGTGGCATCCTCATAGGTTTCTCTGTTTTATAAATAAAGATGACTGCAGGTAAGGTAATTTTTGAAGTTATATTTGATTTCCTTGACCATGCGTGACAAGTGCAGAGATTGGAAAGCATCAAAAATTCATCTGATCACAGATGCATAGAATCATCGCTTCGCTCTAAAGATGTGGACTCGTTTAGCATAAATCATTCCAAAGCGGAAACTAACATCGGAAAACAAACCTATAGAGGATGTTTTCAGGCTGCTACACGTCAAAAAAGAAACGCGAATGCCCAGTGCCAGACATTATAATAATATTATATAGAGTTATACACAGAGGGACTGTGGTTTGAGTATGAGGTGTGTCGTAGTGTGGCTCTCGGGAAATTTAGACCAACTGGTGGTCTTTAATCGCACTGAAATTACGCTATACACGTGTCTCTAAGAGTGCTGCAGTTTATATTTACCACAGAGAGAAAATATTTTAAGCAAATAACTTCATCGAAAATTGTATATTCGATGAAACATGACTGTTCGCTCAAGCCCAATGATAAAATATACGCTAGTGTCACTGTAGGAATGAAGAAATGAAAGCGATAGGAACAAATTTTGTTGTTCATTTATACAAAGCGAGAGATTACCTCTATAATAGTAATCGCGATATTTTTGTCACCATTATATTAGGAGATACATGAGTTAAAATTAGAAAGACAACCAGAAACCGCTAATATCCTTTTTATGGCTGTGAGATGTCACGTTGATTGCCACGATAAGTTAAACGCACTGAACTGGTTTGGCACAACAATAAACTTCAAACCCAGAATATGTACCTGTGGTACTCTTGTGAAATAAATGTCCACACGCAAATGAAAGATAGAGAAGATGTGATTTATTTCATGGTCAGAGATGAAAGCACAGTGGACAAATTTATTCTGCTTGCGTACAAGGTATGCCCTACCACTCACAGCCGTGTAAATAATCATGACGCACCTTTTTTGTCCTAAATAACACTCTCATATAATAAAACAAAGCCTACAAAGATGAATTTGGCTTTCCCCATTGGCCTCGAAGAATTAGAATGTGTCTAAGTACATCGCCCAGTTGATGATTTTGAATGACTGTCGAAGCACATTTTGTTATCTCAAAATCAGTGCCTCTAAAAACAAAAAGAGATAATGTTGGGTGTGATGGAACTAGCTAGGTGATTCAGAGACTAAGATATCTACTCTATATCATTGTAAGTGTCCATATTTCTGAAATTCAATGCTCGGCAGCAATGAACTCATCGTGTCTGACTGATTGCCGAGTCATTTGTTTTTCAAGCAATTATTGAGCTCTTCCTAATCTTCTTTTGCAGGCTCATTTAGTTATGAGTAGCAAGGACAGAAAACACAAATTTACTTGGTTTCTCTTCAATGTGCACTTGACGGACGTCACCAATGTTTGCTTCACACCAAAGCCAGGAGCAGCTCCCAGTAAGGAGATGCAACGCTTGAAAAAATTCAGAGAGTTCTACTATGCAGAGAGCCAGAAGTACATATCTGGATGAACAAGCAAAACGGTGGCCACCGATTATTTGCGTGAAACATGCAGCCCGAGTTGTTTGTTTTTTTCTTTTTTCATGGGGAGGGGGGGGTCGCAGGAATCTATTCTCATTCTCACAAAGGGAATCATACAATGGCGTTGTACGCAGGTCTCTGAGATAGTTTGGTTACGTTAATTAAAATAGTTGCCACACAGCCTAAGCAGCTGTTGAGTGCACTGTCTGTGATAGCTGCAGACATATCACATCTTTGTGATTTAGAGGATATATATGTGTACGCCTTTTCGTGGTGCAGCAAAGCTGCACAGTATCGAAGGAGCATGTAATATACGAAGGCATCTGGCAAAGTGTTATTTGTATGTGCATTTCATACACATGAAGCAATGTATCAGGCTCCTCAAATAAAAGATACTGATGCGTCAGTATGACAGAACAATTAGGGTTAAGGGTGGGCTGTTTCCCCCTTTATAGTGAATACTGGAGTCATAGAGATAAAAGTGCAAAAGATGTCATTTATGTTTCGGGAAGAGTCCTTTAGCGGCGAACGGCAATGGGTTTGGCACATCCGAATTCGTGGAGCAGAGTTACACAGAAACGCTTGGTCCTTGTTGACGAAAACTTGTGAGCGATCCTTCGCGTACAGCTGACATTGCGTTTCCTTCACATTTTCTTTTTAAAAAGAAAGTATACGTCTTTGCCACGGTTCACCAAAACATAACTAACATATTTCAGTCACTGATATGATGAGAATAAAATGAACGCTATCAACTCTAAAAGAGACATTTTGATAGAAAAACAATTGGCCCTGTGCCTGCACGTTTCACTGCAAATGCCGTCGAAAGACGGTAGTTTTGCGCCTGCAGAGAGTGAACGAAACGTTTATTTGATGCTCTGCGCTAGAAAATTAGGGAATTCTGTTCTAGAGGCGCTATGTTAGAGTGTCTTTCTCCGTGCAGCGAAGGCGAACGAGCGCGCCGAGGCACGTTAGCCACGATCGCTATATGGCAGGTATCTTTGAAAACAAAGGAAGGCGTGCCCGCCTGTCTCGGAGGCGATAAGGTGTAGAACGCAAAGCGACGGGCAGGTGCCATCACCATGTCGTCTTAGCGAAGCGTTGGAAACACTTGCCTTTTTGAGCATAGCGTTGCATATTCAGCGCAGCGTGATAAACGCTACGGTCTTTAGAATTACTTATTATGCCTTCCCTAGTATTAAGACACACATACAGAATATTGACTTGTTGTTATAGTGCCTCGCATATGCGCAATAATTGATTTTTAATTGACAATCTCACAAGTATGAACGCTTAAACTTGAGCAATAATGGTTGGTACTGTGGATGGGGTTGGCCGTTTAGAGTATCGTTACGCTGGACAGACAGACAGACAGACAGACAGACAGACAGACAGACAGACAGACAGACCAAACATTGTTAAATTAAAAACCAGACTGGGAACAAAATCTACGACTCCTCGGGCAGCGATGGTATGCGCGCGACGCTCTGCTATCCAGGGTATCGCAACAAGTCAAGGGCATCCTACGAACGCGCCTTGTATGGCTCAGATGGTCCTTCCCGCAAGGTTCTGTCTGGTAGTAGGGCGGGGTGGTGCTGTCGCCTGTCTGTGAGTGATGATGAGAAGTAATGTGCCATACACCTAATGGGGTCAATAGATACCATTTGTGGACGATGCAGTTAAAACATGCCTTCCTAGAATGCACGCCGACGAGCAATCATGTGATCATTTGAGCATGGCGACAGCAGCAAAAAGTCCGCGACGCACTCGCGTTGGGGGCGCTCTTTCGGCGCAGATATGGTCTTTGCCTTTCGCTTCGTGTAAACTTGTTACGCGTCATTCTCGAAGTAGTGCACCTTTCACGTGCACCAACGGTGTTTCACCACCGTTTACTTCGAGTGCGATAGCGCAGACCAATCAAAATCGGGCAGTAAGTGGTGCAGAAGGGCAATGATGTTGGCGGGAGAATGGCGTACCTTAGTGGAGTTAAACAGGGGCCTCCAGGACGTCGAACGTCTGCGGGTGTTTGCGGCTCAAGCTACGAATCTCTACCTCCCGTAATCCTGTGGCGCATTGGGCTAGTGTGTGCATTAGCACCGGCGTAGGTTACATAATTACTCGAGAGTGCTCACTATTACCCAACACATGTAATTAGATTGCTAAAACAAGTGATTGGTGAAGGCGAAAAAACCGTAGGCGCGACACCGATCCAAGTGAATTTTAAAACACGCACACAAAAAAGAACGACGTTTGGCTTCAACATGGGAGCCTCTTCACGAAAAAAATGCGAACATGTGAGCGACCAGATAGCGTCATATAAGCTATATATAATATATCACGCAGGCAGTGCGCATACAGTGATGATGTAGACTGTCATTATTCCTCGTGTGTAGTACTGCATGTGGTGCGGCGATGGCATAGTGGTTAGAGCATCCGCCTCGCATGCAAGAGGTCCGTGGTTCAAATCCCGGTACCGCGCAGTTCCCAACCGGATTAAAAAAAAATCCGCGTGTTGATGGAACTGCATTAAGAGGCCTGGGGTGCGGCCTCACCGGCAAACACCACCGAGAACGCACTCCCTCACCAGAGAAGGATTGGCCACCCTGGGGCAGTATCTGGCCACTACCTCCCACATGATTACGTCAAATAACTCACGGCCCTCAGTCCCCAGCAGCTGCGAAGCAACTGACCACGGCGGCGGTCAGATCTGCAACGCAGCAGAGGGTGCTAAGAATCTCTGGATCCGGACAGGCCGCCATTGGAACCTGAACTTGGCAACGTGTAACGCTAGAACCTTATCTAGTGAGGGAAGTCTAGCTGTACTATTCAAGGAGCTAGAGGGTGTTAATTGGGATATAATAGGGCTCAGTGAGGTTAGGAGGACAGATGAGGCCTATACGGTGCTACAGAATGGGCACGTCCTTTGCTACAGGGGCTTGGCAGACAGAAGAGAACTGGGAGTGGGGTTCCTCATTCACAGAAACATTGCTGGCAACATAGAGGAATACTATAGCATTAATGAAAGGGTGGTAGGTATCGTAATTAAACTGAATAAAAGATACAAGATGAAGGTAGTACAGGCTTACGCGCCTACATCCAGCCATGATGACGCTTCAGTTGAAAGCTTCTATGAAGACGTGGAATCGGCAATGAGTAAGGTAAAAACACAGTATACTATAGTGATGGGCGACTTTAATGCAAAGGTAGGGAAGAAGCAGGCTGGAGACCAGGCAGTAGGAGATTATGGCATCGGTACTAGAAACGCCAGAGGAGAGCTACTAGTAGAATTCGCAGAACGCACTAATTTACGGATTTTGAATACCTTCTACCGAAAACGAGAAAACCGCAAGTGGACATGGAGGAGCCCTAATGGCGGAAATAAGAACGAAATAGACTTTATAATGAGTGCACACCCTGGAATCGTGCAGGATGTGGAAGTGATTGGCAAGGTACGATGCAGTGACCATAGAATGGTACGGTCTCGAATTCGCCTAGACTTGAAGAAGGAACGACACAACTTGATACGCAAGAAGCCAATCAATCAGCTAGCACTGAGAGGGAAAGCACAGGAATTCAGAGTGTCACTGCAGAACAGGTACTCGGCTCTCAGTGAGGAAACCAACCTTAGCGTAGATACAATGAATGATAATCTGACGAGTATCATTATGGAGTGTGCAGTAGAAGTTGGAGGCAGGGTAGTTAGACAGGACACTGGCAAGCTTTCACAGGAAACGAAGAACCTAATTAAGAAGCGTCAAATCATGAAAGTGTCAAGTACAACAGACAAAATAGAACTGGCAGAGCTTTCGAAGTTGATTAATAGACGTAAAGTATGCGATGTAAGAAGGTATAACATGGAGAGAATTGAACACGCTCTGAAAAACGGAGGAAGTGTCAAAGCACTGAAGAGGAAACTTGGGATAGGCAAAAGTCGGATGTATGCACTAAGGGACAAAGAAGGCAAAATAACTACCAATATGGATAGAATAGTTAAGATAGCGGAGGAGTTTTACAGGGATCTGTACAGTAGCCGAGACAACCACGACCTTAATACTATAAGAACTAGCAGTAACCCAGATTACACCCCACCAGTAATGATAGAAGAAGTCAGAAAAGCTTTGGAGAGCATGCAAAGGGGCAAAGCTGCTGGTGAGGATCAGGTAACATCAGATCTGCTGAAAGATGGAGGACAGATTGTGTTAGAAAAACTAGCCACCCTGTTTACGAGGTGTCTCCTGGCGGGAAGAGTACCAGAGTCTTGGAAGAACGCTAACATCATCTTAATACATAAGAAAGGAGATGACAAGGACTTGAAGAATTACAGGCCGATCAGCTTGCTCTCTGTAGTATACAAGCTATTTACAAAGGTAATTGCTAACAGAGTAAAGAAAACATTAGAATTCAATCAACCAAAGGAACAAGCAGGATTTCGAACAGGCTACTCAACAATTGACCACATTCATACTATCAATCAGGTAATAGAGAAATGCTCAGAGTATAACCAACCACTATACATAGCCTTCATAGATTACGAGAAGGTGTTTGATTCAGTAGAAATATCAGCCGTCATGCAAACACTGCGGAATCACGGCGTAGATGAAGTATATATAAACATTCTGGAAGAAATCTACAGGGGATCAACTGCTACCATAGTGCTTCATAGAGAAAGCAACAGAATACCAATCAAGAAGGGTGTAAGGCAGGGGGACACAATTTCCCCAATGCTGTTTACCGCGTGCTTACAGGAGGTTTTCAGAAGCCTAGAATGGGAACAGTTAGGGATAAGAGTCAATGGAGAATACCTTAGTAACCTGCGCTTCGCCGATGACATTGCATTGCTGAGTAACTCGGGGGACGAATTGCAACTCATGATTACGGAGTTAGACAAGGAGAGCAGAAAAGTGGGTCTTAAAATTAATCTGCAGAAAACGAAAGTAATGTACAACAACCTCGGCAAAGAGCAGCGCTTCGAGATAGGCAATAGTGCACTTGAAGTTGTAAAAGACTATGTCTACTTAGGGCAGGTAATAACCGCAGAGCCGAACCACGAGACTGAAGTAACTAGAAGAATAAGAATGGGGTGGAGCACATTCGGCAAGCACTCTCAAATTATGACAGGTAGATTGCCACTATCCCTCAAGAGGAAGGTATATAACAGCTGTATATTGCCGGTACTTAGCTACGGAGCAGAAACCTGGAGACTTACAAAGAGGGTTCAGCTTAAATTGAGGACGACGCAGCGAGCAATGGAAAGAAAAATGGTAGGTGTAACCTTAAGAGACAAGAAGAGAGCAGAGTGGATTAGGGAACAAACGGGGGTTAAGGATATCATAGCTGAAATCAAGAAGAAGAAATGGACATGGGCAGGGCATGTAGCGCGTAGACAGGATAACCGCTGGTCATTAAGGGTAACTGACTGGATTCCCAGAGAAGGGAAGCGGGTTAGGGGGAGACAGAAGGTTAGGTGGGCAGATGAGATTAAGAAGTTTGCGGGTATAAATTGGAAGCAGCAAGCACAGGACCGGGTTAACTGGCGGAACATGGGAGAGGCCTTTGTCCTGCAGTGGACGTAGTCAGGCTGATGATGATGATGATGATGATGGTAGTACTGCATGCCGAGCAGCACAGAGGCCGCTGGCTTATGCAGAGTTACATGGCGCGACGCGCGAGTTTTTAAGAGCATGCTCGTGCTTAAATAAAAAAGGAGCAAATAATAACAAGACATTAGTTAGATTTAGCAAGAAGGAAACAGGGCAGGGTGATTGGTTATTGTCTGCAAGTTTCGCAATGCTATAGGCCCGCCGGCTAACAAACACCGTCCTAATCCAAACCCTAAATCATCGTTCTTGTTGAGAGTGCGTGCGGTTGTCTGTAATATGAATAACCCAAGATAAAAGTCATCGCGAGATCTTTTTACCTAGCAAGAATACTTGTCTTCCCCCCGTCGTTTAAGTGTCTCCCTGAATCACGCTCAGAGAGACACCAGAATAATCAATTGTCTGCTTCACGTCATCATTGTGCTGCTTGAGAAGCCTTTAAAAGCAACCATTCCTGTCAATATACACGTCGTGAGAATCTTGGTGTGGTAAAACGTACACCACACCGGGTAACTTTGGGTAATTTGTCCTTCCTACTGACGAGTCACTGTC